>NC_064566.1:30231250-30875500 GCF_937001465.1 Orcinus orca
AAAAACTTGAAAGACAGAAGCATAGAAAGCCTGAATTCCATCTGTACAGCTAGCACTTATTAGGCATCCGTCATTTCTAAGTTCTGTAAAGAAACTTGAAAGACACACCCTAAACTCAAGCCTTGTGCTACCTAAGAGGTAAGACGTGCAAACACATCCAGCTACAAATTAAGAGCATGAAAGTATTGGGCAAACAATGGCCTGCCTAAAACATCCCAGCAACCAGGCAACAGGCCAAAAGGTCATTCTAGGATTTTTCTGCCTTAATAATCATCTCTTCCAACCGTGTGGTGCTTAGAGTTTCCAGAACATTTCACATGCATTTCTTCATTTAATTCTTAGAACAGACACATACACCACTTCCATATCTGTGTAGAATTCTATTCTCCTAGTTTAACAGATGGGGAAACTGTGATTCAGCACTGTAAAAAGACCTGCCTTAAGTCAAGAAATTAGTATAATGCTGACACAAGATTCAAATCCATACCTTCTGACTCCAAATACTGCTTTCTTGTCACTTTCTTTTTTTACTTTTATTGAAGTATAGTTGATTTATAGTGTTGTGTTAATTTCTTCTGTACAGCAAAGTGACTCAGTTTTATATATATTTTTTTTTCATATTTTTTTCCATTATGGTTTGTCACAGGATATTGAATATAGTTCCCTGTGCTATACAGTAGGACTTTATTGTTTGTCCATCCTATGTATAATAGTTTGCCTCTGCTAATCCCATACTCGCAGTCCTTACCTCCCCTACCTCCCCTCCTCCTTGGCAACCACAAGTCTGTTCCCTATATCTGTGAGTCTGTTTTTGTTTTGTAGATATGTTGATTTGTGTCATATTTTGGGTTCCACATATAAGTGATATCATATGGTATTTGTCTTTCTCTTTCTGACTTACTTCGCTTAGTATGATAATCTCTAGGTCCATCCATGTTGCTTGAAAATGACATTATCTCATTCTTTTTGATGGCTGAGTAATATTCCGTTGTATATATATACATATATAATATATATATATAAAATATATGTATATATACCACGTCTTCTTTATCCATTCATCTATCAATGGACATTTACATTGTTTCCATGTCTTGGCTATTGTAAATAGTCTTGTCACTGTTTTTTATCTGAGGTCTCCTGGAGAACGGGGAGGTGGCTGGAAAGCTCTGGAGGTTTTGGTTACCATCAGGTTGAATAAGAGAGAACAGGTGTGCTTGGATGAGGCAGGGAAGCCCAGGTACATGGAGGAAAAGAATGACGGTCTTTAGTTGCTTAAATATTTTAAATTGGAAAGGTATTTTTATGTCCATTTACAGATGAGGAAACTAAGACTCAGAGAAATTAGTCCAAAATCACATAGCTAGTGGCAACGTCAAGATTTGAACCCAGGCGTGCCTGGCAGTAAATAAAATGACTAGAAGCATAAGTTTTGGTATGAGCCCAGCTCTCCACAGAGATCTTGGTCCAGCTCACTCCCTAAGCCTGGTATCTTCGTTACACAATGAGGCTGATAGTAACTACCAATAAGATCTTGTTTTATGTATTAGGTGAGATGATTCCTGTGACACACTCAATATGGTATCTGGTGTATAGGAAATGTTCTGTAACTACTAGCTACGAAGATTATTTGCTAGACCTCACTGCTTCTCTTAAGTACCATCCCTCCCCTCCATCGTGCCATTCCAGGAAGATACAAGTGAATGTAAGAGATGGAAAAAATATGATCAAGTAGAATGGACGTGTTTATAGCTGTCCAGCTGACACTGACCTTCTCGGTGGACTGCCTTCGACACATAGACACAAACACGTGGATTGGACAGAGCTGGCTAGATCAGAGGTGAACACGGATCTAAGTGGAAAGAGTCAGCTTCTCCTCTCTGGAAATTTAAAAGTGGGATTGGGAAAGACATGACAAGTTTTGCTTATTTCTAGAGCTATTACATGTAAACGGGAGAGCTCTGGGATGGCCGTACGCCTTCCTGTGAGCTGAGGATGATGGCTGTCTGTGGATAGAGAGAGGGTGAAACCAGTCTGCAGAGGAAGGCAGTAGTGAGAGGGTCTCCTGCCCCAGTCCCCTCCTAAGGCCCAGCTCTGACCCTGTCCTTGGGTTCCATGTCCACGTCCTCCGTGTCACCTCAGCTCGATCAAGGAGTCCCACCTACTACAGCAGCAACAGGAGCCCTGTAGCCCTGTTACTCAGCTCACATGGTGCGGGAGTCCAAACCCCAAATCTCCTTTGAGTCATGAGGATTTCTTCTTTAGGAAAGAGGACAGTGAAACTGCATACCCAAGCACCCAGAGGAACACTTAAGCCAACCTCTGTCTGGATTGAGGCTGTGTGATAAGCCTATTTCAGATGATTTGGGCTCTAAGGACATGAGATAATATAAAATACTGCCACCTAAGATTTCAGGGGTTCCAACTGAACTCCGAGCCACATTCATCACTGACATCCAGGCATGCCTAGTGTGGGCAAGATAATAGTAAGGGTTTGCATAAGAAAATAAACCTCAGTCTAAGGGAAGACAGCATTAGGCGGAGAGTCTTAGTGCAGCAATACAGTCTTAGCCAGCAAAGGAGAGGGGCAGACCCCGGCTCAGTGTCATGCCTCCCAGCCTAGTTCCCCAGGGTATCTCCTCTGGATCCTATAGACAATGTAAGGGTATATAGGGAGACAGAGGGATGCTGTGATAAAAGCCAACCAAGCTCAGACTCTTTAAGAATTGAGGCTACTGGCAGTTTGGTAGCCTCACCAAAACACCAAACTTGAGAAGAGGCATTTTTTTCTACCACCACTGCACAGAACCCTATATGACCTTGACACCTCTTGGCCGTGGTGTCAGGTGGAAGACCGTGGTGTCCAGCAAAAGTAGCTCCCCAGGAGCTTTGACAGAACAAGGCGGATGCCATGTAGAAACCCAAAGGACAAATGTCTGATACACACACAGCAGCCCCTGTGGGCTCTTGGAAATAATTAAGAGAGGGAAGACTTTTAAAAATAATACCAGAATACTGCAAGAGCAATTAAGGCTGGTAGGGAGGTGGGCTTCAGTAAAGCCTAGGTTTGAAATGACAGTCACTCCTGGGACATAAATATGCACTCAGGCAACCACAAAGTTTGGGACCAGATGACCTGAAAGAATTTAATGAGGCTGAAAATTCAGGCCAGTGATGTGAAGTGCAGATGGCTGCTGAGTCGTGGGATTGAGAGTCATCCAGCTTCTTAACCTTAACCTTTTAACCTTAATGCAAATGGTAACCTCAGTGATTTACAAAGCAGCTTCTCCTCTCCTATTTGAATATCACTACACACATCCTCGTTAGGAATTCAGAGGGCAGAGAGGATGCCAGCCCGGTCAGGAGGCAAGCAAGACTCCACTTGGATTTTCCTGGTATCAAGGATGGTCATTGGTATAATATTAACTCTGAGAAGCCTGACAGGTGCCCTGGGGATTCAGGAATGTGCAGGTATCTTATTCATAGTAGGAAGAAGATTCCCAATGAGTTCATTGCAGTAGAAAGACAGAGTGGGATTTTGTGGTCACACAACCTCAAATTACAGTTCTACCACTTACCAACCACGTAACGTTGACCATGTTAAATAACTTCTCCGATCTCCAGTTTCTGTTTCTGCAAAACTGGGATAACAATGTATGAAGGCAATAGTTAAAAAGCGCCTTTTACTTTTCCTGTTATAAACTGACTCTCTTGTAACCCCATTGTTACTTTCCTTTCCTCTTTCAAAACCCAAATGCCCAGGGGACCAGGCAAATAACCTAAGGGTGTGTAGGGCCACGTGGGGACCTGACCAGGGCATGTAGGAGAGCGCCTGTCCCATCTGAAGAAGCTTGCTTAGATCCAGCCTACTCTCACTGTGGAAATGCCAGCCTGGGATCATCAGATGTGATTTTTCAAGATATGCCAGAAATGTGGAGTTTCATATGCAGTCTCTCATTTTAAATGTTGCAACTAATTCAATTTTTTTCAACAAATACATTATAAGGCAAATCCACAACAGGCTGCACTCAGCCCGTGGCTGCTGGCTTGTCTTGGGAGGAGAAGGAATCTGATATCCCAGACTGAGTCTTACCTCAGACACCAGTTCAAAGCCCCCAGGCATCATTGGCTTCCCCCAAACAGAAGGCCAAACTGAGGGAGGAAGGAAGACTTGACACAGGGATTGTTCCTGGGGCTCCCTAGAGGGGCTCTTGGTTACGCACATTGGATCAAGGGCTCCTGTGTCCCACATGCAGCTTTCGGAAGTCCCAGGGGAATGACACCTCCTCCGCTCCCATCTTCCAGCACGAGGACTCAGATGCCATGGAGCTCATGTTCCCCCATGCACAAGATTGCACTCTCCAGGAAGTGTTCCAACCTCCAGGCTCTCTTCTGGGTGGCCTCACCACTCCCACAAGAATTGGGTAGTTGAAATTATCCTTTACACAAACCTGAGGGATTGGATGTACAAGCTTGTCAGGGGATTGATGGATTTTGACATTCTCTCTCAGACTGCTCAAACTCAGATGAGAAACAAATCATCTTGGCAATCAGGTGGAGGAGGAAATGTCACTGAGAGTCAGCCACAGACAAATGCAGATGGAGGTCCCTTGAGAGACACTGGTGGCAGAGGAATTCAACACATTACAATAAGGTCGTGACCTCTGTAGATTAAGAAGTTATCAAATTCACAAAGGACATGGTGATCGTTAAACAAATCCTAGCCCAGCCGAGGGGGAACACTCTTCCAAGGATTTTATCTTTAATAATCAGATGATTTTAAAATCATCTATAGCTAGCATTGCAGGCAGAATGAAAGGTGAGAACTCACATGTGTTAAACATCTACTGTACTCCATGCATGGTGGTTATATATAATGTCTAGCTATGGGACATGACACAAGTTACTTAGCAATACTGAGACTCAATTTGCATCTGTAAAACAAGAATGATAGTGTATCTATCTTGTAGGATTATGATAGGAAATAAGGCAAAGTATATGAAAACCCCTTGTACTGGGTGTCGTACGTATTAAGAATTCAATAAATCATCTCTATCATTATCTTATTACTTCAGTGATTCCTCACAACAGCCCAGGGATATTATTTGCATTTCAAGATGAAAACTTAAGTGCACAGAAATTACTTGTCCGAATTGCTTGCCCAGATTCTTTTAGCCAGGATTGAAATTTGAGTTTGCTTTTTAAACTTTTTTTGAAGTATAGTTGATTTACGGTGTTTCAGGTATACAGCTAAAATGATCCAGTTATACACACACACACACACACATATATATATATATATTCTTTTTTAGATTATTTTCCCTTATGGGTTATTATAAGATATTGACCATAGTTCCCTGTGCTATACAGTAGGACTTTGTTGGTTATCTATTTTATATACGGTAGTGTGTATCTGTTAATCCCAAATTCCTAATTTATCTCTCACTCCACTTGGGTTTTCTTTTGATGTTTTTTTCGGCAAAGTTCTTTTTCTGGTTTGGTGATATTAGAAGCCAATTTGCTAAATTTTTCTAGCCATTTTTCTCTTCAACCAAAATGGAATGAGGCAACATTCAGCGCCTGACTAAACCTTCCCAAGGCCCTTGGTTCATTGATGCCTTCCTCTCCCCCACCCCAAACAGTTTCACCCACTGGGTGCCTGGGGCCAGGCCCTCTACCGCCAGTGCCCCCTGTACCCTGGGTCTTGGTCCTGGGGTGTCCATCCCAGGCTAAGTCACTCCCACACCATGCAGCTGTTACCTCACACAGGATGACTTCCTGGATGGGTCTGCCCCTCGACACTGGGTTCTTATTCTCCCCTTCCTTACTACTCTCCATTCCTGAACTTTGTCCCCCGTCCGCCGTGTTGCTTGCTCCTTCGTCCTGACATCTGATTTGGCTTCTCCATCTTGACCCTCATCCTGCTGTTCGACAGGGCTCCAACAAGGCTGGTTGCACTCTTAGGACCTCCCCCTCCCAGTCTGCCCCGCCCATCCTCGTCCAGGGTGAGACTGAAACTCAGTGAGCTCAGCGGATCAGCTCCTGGGGCTGTGCTGGGGGAAGGATGGGGGTGTGAGAGCCACAGCCTGGGCGAGGCACTCCAGAAACTGCTTTCTTCTGGAAGAAGAACTGAAGTTTCAAAGTTAGCTTTCGCTTTGAAGCCTAAAACAAATATCGTCAATTTTAATGGGAGAGCCCACCATTTATTCAGTAACAGCTGATTTTCTGAAAGAAAGGTAGATGGCGTGATAAAACATTTCAGTGTTAAGACTTACTCAACCTGATTTCAGAAACATTAAAAAGTGTTTTGCATGTCAGTGTCTGTGTGTGTGTGTGTGTGTGTGTGTGTGTGTGTGTGTGTGTGTTTTCAAGGGGGCACTGGTGGGAGGGTGTGTGTTAGGATAAAGAAGCATACTACTACAAGTTAGTGAAATTTTCGTTTTACCCAGAGTGATTCTTAAAGCAAAGAGTTTATCTGTGAATAAGTAAAATCAGAATCTCTGTTTATTATCTGTTTACAGAAAGGCAGGCTAAGCCCTGCTCTAGCTGCAGGGGATGCAGGCCTGGGGAAGCTACCGTGGTGTCCTCCTAGAGCTCTCTGTCCATAGGAGAAGACACACTCGTATATGGAAAATGCCACCATAATGTGTTAAGAAGGGGCCTGAGCCCTTAACACCGTCTGGGGTCTCAGAGCTAATTTCTTCAAGGAACTTTCACTTGAAGAGGATTTTGAAGGGTAATAAAAATGATAACTGGCACTTACTGAAGAAACATTATGTGGTAGGCACTGCTCTAAGTGTTTTCCATCCATTACCATTTAATCCTAAAAACCGTTTTATGAGATAAGGATTATCACTCTGCCTGTCACACAAATGAGGAAAGTAAAGCACAGAGAACTTAAGTAACTTGCCCAAAGTCACACAGGTTGTAAGTAGCAGAGGCAGGACGCAAACCTAGGAAGCCTCAGGGTTGTAAGTTAATCAGAAAAAGAAAGGAGAACACGAGCAAAGGCACAGAAGAGTTATGCAGCAGACACTGTGGGTGCTGGGGCCATATCCCGAGGTAGTGTTCCAGAGAACTCTTCTTGCACTCTTGGTGGCTTTTCTCTCACCCAAGGGAGGCAGCGCTGCTGTGCATGGTGGGCTAGGTGTGCTGCTAATGAATTAGCATGTTAGGGTGTGTTGGTGTGAGTCGGTGTATAAACACCCCAGCTCCCTTACCCTTCAGGTAAGAGCTCTCTAAGGCATGTGTTTGACACCATGTCCCAGCACTTTCTTTTGGGATTAAGCTCCAGACACCCACAGTGACAGCTGGTCTGTTAGTACACCCTATATCGGCCACTTTCCTTCACTGCATAATTTCCCTACCCCTTTAGAGGTATTTCCTGAACTTCCCAAGTATAAACTCCTTAAACTTGAATCCTTGTGCCAGGGTCTACTTCTGGGGAAACATAAGCTAATATAAATTTAATATTGCTAAAATATCAAGTAAGAGACTGAAGAGGCATAGTAGGGTCCATACAGCCGTATACCCACAGATGGTCCGTTACTGCCCTAGGACCGTGTGTTTATAGACTCAGAGAACATAAGATACATATGATATCACTGCAGGAAGTCCCTACGAGATCATCTGTTTGTCTCATTCCCATTTTGCAAACAATAGACCTAAGACCTAGAGTGGGAAGTGACTTGCCTGTGTCACTTAGCAGATTTGTGGTAAAGCCCAGGCTCTTGTTGCCCAAACACAAATGTTGAGATCCTAGTCACGGAGGCAAACTAAGGAGCTATTTGGAATAATTTTTGCACCAACTGCACCACCTTTATCAAACTTAAAAAAATGAGGAACTTGAGAAATTCATTTCTGGGGCTCCTTCTCTAAAACCAGCTTGTGGCCAATAACTCACCAGAGCCAACTAGAGCCCATAGTTTGACCATAGATTGACCATTTGGTCAGTCCAGTCTGTTCATTCCTAGGAAGCAATGGCAGAAAAATAATAAAACAAAGACATGCATATATGTGCATAATACAGCATTATTTATAAGAGCAAAATAATGGAAGCAACCTGAATATCCATCAGTGGAGCAATGCCCAGCGTCATTGAAGATATCCATGCTATACTAAATGAAAAAAGGAAGTTGTGGCTGCATATGTATAGTCTGATCCCCTTTTTGTTTTTTAAAAAAAAAAAAAAACTTATGTGTAGATAGATATTTTGCTTCATAAGCACAAGAAAATTCTGGAAAGATACCAAACTGTCAACAGTGTGTGGTGGTTTAGTTTTTGGAATATTCACTTGTGTTTGTCCCACCCTGTGTTTCTTCCTTTCCTTCACTGTAAGCAGATGGTCAGGCCTTTTTGTGGCCTCTTGCCACGAGGGAGATTTTTGTCCCAGGGCCAGAAGACAAAATTGTCTGCAAGACACTTCTGATCTTGGTCTGGAATTTTATAAAATATAAACCCATTGAGGATATTACCTTTGGCATCCTGGAGGAGAGGCAGAAAGAAGGGAAGGCCTTTGAAATGGAAATGGGATGGAACTCTGTGAGTCCTGAGGTGCTCCCTGAAGGAGGAAGACCTCAGATGGCCTGGCCTAGAGGGCTGGGAATTCTAAAGCCTCACCAAAGATTTTCCTGGCTTTGAAAGAGGCAGCAGAGGAGCCAGCACTGGAAGAGATCACGTGGTCTGAGACCATGGATGCCTCAGCCGTAAATATCATAGACAAAACCCAGCGGCTAAAGAGACTTCCCCAGGACTTGGTGCTATGTAAAACCCTGGGACCCTTGCCCACCCCATGAGGGTGACAGTAATGGCTGCCATCAAATTCCTAATAACCTGATAGGATGAGGAGCGTGACTGTAGGCTCAGAACTGGATTTAATTTATGTAAAAGAAATAAAGTGCTTTTTCTTGCGCATCTGAGTTTGTAAAATAAGATTCATGTTCACTGCAAGAAACGGGGCTGGAGATTCAGAGAGAACTTCACTTCTTACGTCATGTCAGTTCCAAGTAATAGGATTATGGATCGTTTTCATTTTTCCCTTTTGCTCCCCACAATGCCCAGTATTTTTCTAATAAACCCATTGTTGGTGTTCATTAAGTCGTCCCACCCTCTCAGGCTGGTGGCAACCTCTCCAGGGGGACAGAGTCAATTGTATAAGCTTCATTTCTGACCCTGAGACACGGGTCCTGTTTATTCGTTTAAACATCACTGGAAAGAGCCATTTGCTCAAATGGTCTGTGACATTTGCACCAACAGGAATGCTCACTCTCCTGGATCCTGAATTTCTGGTTCTCCAGGACTCTAAATTCCTCTGCTCTCTAGAAAGGAACCCTCTCTCTACTACCTCTTCCTCCATCTCCTGACTCAAGTATTCCCCTCAGTGTTCTTCTAGTTGTGAATTTACCTTCACACTCATTCTCCAGATTTCCTCGATGAGATTCTTTTACAGTTTCTCTAGAGGGCTTTCCACTTAGGAAGAGAAAATGCCTCTAGGGGTGGATAGGAAGGAAAGAGGATGTGCTGATGGCCGGGATCGGCTGTAGACAGTCTGAAGTGGACGCTGCTGTCAGGGTGCTACAGAAAAGACCACCCCATTTTGAAAAATGCAGTCATTCCATCTAAGCCCCTGCGTGGAAGAAGAGGAAGAGGCACCTTTCACATATCAGCCCTTGGGGCCCACCAACCCATCCAGTCTTAGTACCCACTGCTCTCCAGGGCACAGCCTCTCAACTGTCAGGCTACAGCTCTCCATTGATCCTCTCAAGGGCACAGGTCCAACCTCTAGGTCTTTGTACAGGCTGGTTTCCCCCCTCACCCTTTTTAAAATTTTATTGGAGTATAATTGATTTACAATGTTGTATTAGTTGCTGGTGTACAGCAGAGTGATTCAGTTAAACATATACATATGTTCATCCTTTTTTAGATTTTTTTCTCATATAGGTTATCACAGAATATTGAATAGAGTTGTCTGTGCTATACACTAGGTCCTTGTTGGTTATCTATCTTATATATAGTAGTGTATATATATGTTCACCCCAAACTCCTGATTTTCCCTCCCTCCTGCCTCGTTTCCCCTTTGGTTACCATAAGGTTGTTTTCGATATCTGTAAGTCTGTTAGTCTCGATATCTGTACAGTTTCGATATCTGTAAGTCTGTAATAAGTTCCTTTTTATCATTTTTTAAAATTCGATTCCACATGTGAGCGATATCATATGATATTTGTTTTTCTCTGTCTGACCTACCCCACCCAGCACGATAATCTCCAGGCCCACCATGTTGCCGCAAACGGCATCACCACCGATTT
Source organism: Orcinus orca (assembly GCF_937001465.1). Classification (NCBI taxonomy): domain Eukaryota; kingdom Metazoa; phylum Chordata; class Mammalia; order Artiodactyla; family Delphinidae; genus Orcinus; species Orcinus orca. Next base: position 30,241,555 of record NC_064566.1, read on the forward strand.
CCCTTCTTAATGAACCATTTCCATCACACTTATAATCTAATTTATTTCTCATTGAAGCTTATTCTACCTCCTCCCGGCTATAGTCAACTTCTCTGAACACAGATATTACCTATACATACCTTGATGAGTCAGGAGTCTCCAGAGAAACAGAACCAATAGGAGATTTTATGTGTGTGTGTGTATTATTGATATATATATATATATATATATATATATATATATATATATAGTTGACCTTTGGACAACTTAGGTTTCAACTGCATGGGTCCACAGTGGATACTTTTCAGTAGTAAATATTACAGTACTACATGGTCTGTGGTCTGTATCTGTATGTATGTAATATATATATAATATTATGTAACATATTATGTATATAATATATGATAACATATAATGTAATCTATATCTGTTTTTCTGGGGGGAGAGTGAGAGAGACTTATTATAAGGAGTTGGCTCACACAATTGTGGGGACTGGCAAGTCCAAAATCTGTAGGATAGGTTGCAAATTCAGATAAAACTTCAGTTTCAGTCTTGAGTCAAAAATCCACATCTAAAAAAATTACCTTTACAGCAACATACAGACTGGACTGATGTTTGATCAAACAACTGGACGCTATAGCCTAGCCAAGGTGACACGTGAAATTAACATTACAATACTTCTACGATTCTATTATTTTCCATGTTTGAGTCATATCTCTTCAGTTGGGCTTTAAGCTATTGGAAGGCAGGGAACAGAATGACGTTATGAATCAGGCAGAGATGAGTCTCTTGAAAGCCCTCATATAGTAACCAGAATCTCAAATACATTTCCTGTGACTGTGAACTTAACCATTCAGAGAGAGAAAATGTGGGCTTCTTATTCTTTCTGCTACAGCCTTCTGGATACTTGCTGTGGAAATGGGGTTTTCACTGAAGCTTATTTCAACAAGAAAAGTGGAAGCAATCTCAGCTAAGCCCTTGAGTTAGCAACTGACACAAGGGGTCAATGGGAGTAGACTGTTGAAAGTTGTGATTTCAATGAAATTCATGATTATCTCTGGATTTCTTGAAGCCATGCTAGCCATGATGGAGAGCACACAGGGCCAGCTGGGGAATTGGGCAATAGTAGGTCAAACATTAATTGGGCCATCCTCCCTCCCCGACCTGCTCTGAATCAGAGAAGAGGTGTACCAAAAGCAAGGGGACAAACTTGTCTGCTTCTGCTAGCCTCCAGAGTAAACCACAGTTCATAGCAGCACTTTAAACCCATCCCCACTGCAGCTGACTCTGGGGAGAGATGCAGCCCCATTATAGAATGTCTCTGGTGTGGCAGCATTGAAATGTCTCCTGGCTCTTCTTGTTCTTTCCCTAAGACCTGTCATTTCCCAGAGGGACAGTACATAGCATATAATACTTTAATATTTAATATAAAACACATTCCAGTAGTACTTCATCTGCCTGTATCATGTTCCTAGAAGTATATTTAGAATTTTAAGCTGTTCCAACTATTACACATTTTGCCAAATTTTAGTCATCGAGGGAGTTGTGTTTTAACATCTGTTGACCGCAGATGTTCAGCAGTATGAAATATTCTTTTAAGATGCCAAAATGCAATTAAAATCATAATATTTCTCTTAGTAACACATCACGCCACATCAATGGAAATTCAGAAAGATAAAACTCAATGAACAATGGATGGTAATAATTCTCTAAACAAATCAGCTGTGGCTCGCAGCAGGGAAGAATTAACTTTTAACTAAATTAGGTTAAATTAATCAATGCCAATTTGCCCAGCTCTTGAAGAGCTGGTTTTTTGTTTTTTTGGTTTTTTGTCAAACCAGACAATGCTCAGGTGGAATAAAACACAAGAAAGGACATTTTTTTGGCTCAGAGGTTGACAATAATTGGATAACAAACTTTTTACCGTACGTTTGGCTGGGCCACTAATTCAGAATATGTCAGTGTTTAAAACACTGAACGCTTCTCTTGAATGCCAACGTGGGGGTGTCTGATTTATGTACCTGGGCTCCAGATTCAAAGGAAGGTGTGTGACACATGGCCTGGACATGCCTCAGCCTAGATGATGATCTCTATCCCAAATAGTGGAAGAAACCCATCACACAAGCAGAGGGGTCTCTTCCTCTGACCTTATTAGGATCTGATGCTGTCTTGTTTTGGCTGCTGAGTGGGGAGGTAGGAGCAATAACTGGAGCTTCCAGAAGGGAGAACTTTCTCTCTAGTGTTAATTAAGCAGTACCAGGAGATCTCACTGTTCAAAATAGCTCTCTCCCTGTCTGAAATTCTACTGCTCGAGTTTTTCTTTAGGTTTAAAATCTTGAAAGCTCCATAATGTTCCCGAGTAGAACAATGAAGCCATTAGTAGTCAATGCCTTCCTTCAATTTTTTTTCCAATTCAATTTTAGGTCTAATTTTATCTGCTTCCTGAGAATAAGTTTCATATTTTCATGAGGATTGGGCCTACATATGTAACTGATCCAAACATCTTAATTTGTTGACTAAATCAGTCCAAAAATCAGTTAAAATACTTTTTTGTGCAAAAGTGAATTTGTCAAATTGGGTGACCCACTATTTCTTAAATTCATCGTTGATAGATTGAGCACTGTTATGTGCCAAGCCCAGTACTTGTTCCTGGGGCAACAGAGATGAACATCCATAATCTCTGTTTCTGTCACCATGTCAGTGTGATGGGGACACGGGTATATAACCAGACCATTGTCATGCAGTATGATAAGTGATGGGGAGGTAGGCATAGGGCGCTTTTGAGCACAGAGCCGCAACCAACCTCATCCTGGCAGTGTATTGATGACTTTGAGTTTCTAAGTGCATTGGAAAGGTATAATGAGGAAGTGCATAGTTAGTAGAGAGTATTTATATAAAGTTCCACTATGTTTCTATTCCTGGGCCAGGTGTTTGGGTTGGGGATGTGTGTTGGAGAAGAGAAGAAGTTGGAAAGCAAGAAAACATCATGCTGGCCATCAGAGTTCAGAATTTAATTGCAGGAAATAAGATGGAAGTGGAGGGAATCAAGACAATCTACATATTTGTAAAATATAAGCAGCATGTTGTGTGGGCAAACAGTAAGTGACATGCGTGAAGAGAAAAGGAAAAGAATGATATAGGGTGAGATCATCTCAGAGAGGTCTTCCAAGAGGAGACGAGTGTGAAATAGACATGGAAGAACTGGTCCATTTGACAATGGTAAAAGCAAAGGGCTCAGGGTATCTATGCAGTGGGGGTAGCAGGGCAAATGTCTACAGCTGGCAATGAGGGGAAAGTTTTTGTTGTACTATGGGTATTACAGGGGGCATGGGGAGGGGATTGTGCAATAAGGGACCAGAATAAGGGTCTGAGGTTGAGTTTTGTGCAGGGTCTTTAACTCACCCATGCACTGGGCTACATACTATGATTATAAGAATTAGTAAATTCCTGCCATCTTGAATCTTCTAATCTAGTCCTAAAAAGATACTTAGATTTCTCAGAGCCTCCGTGTGTCAGTGTCTATGCTCCTTTCATTACATCCTTCCAATAGGGTCCACCGAAGGAAATCTCTCTGATCTGTTCAGCCACAATAATGTATAATGACGATAATAGTAGCTAATGTTATCAAGTACCTCGCAGACCAGGGTACTGTACTAAACACTTTACATGCCTTATTCACAATAATAGTTAACATCTAAGTGTTTCCATGTACCAGGCACCATGTGATATTTACAGATTTCATAATTTAATCCTTACAACAAACTTTAAAACTATGCAATACGATTATCTCCATCATCTATGAGAAAACCGAGGCTCTGCAGGGTCAAATGATTTACCCAAGGTCACCTTAATTTTTGCGGGGAGAGGGAAGATGCTCAGAGAGTGGGATAACCAACACTTGTGCGCTGCCTGATGTGGTAGACTGTGTAGCACACGGAACAACTTCTGAAGCATGCTTGCCAGAAAACGTTGAACATAAATCTAGTTAGGTCTTTAGATCTACCTTTTGGTTTATTGGAAATAGAGGGATAAAGAATCAAAATAAATGATACCATGAAGAAGTAGATAGAGAAATTTAGAATTTGGGAGTGTAGGGACTGTAGACCAGCTGACCTGATTTCTTGAATATCTCATTAATATATATTTTTAATATAATATAATATAATAATAAATAGATATGTAGAGAGATAGGAAGTAGAACTTGGTTTGGATTGAGTTAATTTAATGTTTGGGTGTTGTTTGTTTCCTAATTTGAGCAAACAAATTTTTTTAAAAACTTTTTTGAATAAGTGAGGAAATCTGAATGTGGACTGGTTATTGGAAGATGCAAAGGAAATATTCTTAATTTTCTTGGGTGTGACCATGGCACTGAGATTATGGAAGGAAATGCCAATATTTTTTGAAGATATGTACAAGTGAGTTAGGAAACGACATGAAATGTGGGATTTGCTTAAAAATATTTAGCAACAATAGCTATAACAGGAAAGGGTAAATGTTGCAAGCATGGCAAAGGTTTGCTAATTGTTGACTCTGGGTGATGGATATTTGGAGGACGATTGTATTAGTCTCTCAGCTTTTCTGTGTGTTTGAAATTTTTTTTTCATAAAAATTTATTTTTAGAAATGCATAGCTTAAATAATTAACAAGGCTGAAAATGAATCCTCCTATACCACTGAGCCCAATTTTGTGGCCAGAGTAGGTGATCAGTAAGTACATGGTGAGTTATTGGAACTGGAGCCTGGAAAACAGCTGCAGCAGAATGGAAAAGTCTTTGTGCTCCTAACAATCACAGCAGTAGGGGCTGCAGACAGGAAACCTCTCTTCTCTTTCAGAATGCTGCCTGTTGCCTTTTAATGAAATATTCTCTTTCTCTGTTTGCCTTCAAGGTTGCCCTGGATGTTAATTTTGATCAAAATTCATACAGGTAATATTTTTAAATGTGAGCGAGATGGGCCTTTACAGTGTGGTTCACCTTGTAAGTCTGGCCTGCTTGATTACAGAGAGCTTTGAATGCCGGCTGAGGCTTCAGCCTTGTCTTTGAGGATAGCAAACAGCAGCCACAACTTAAACATGGGCGTGATGAAATCAGTGATTTAAGTGAATCAATTTCCAGTTTCCTCTGCCTTTCCCAAAGGCATTTCCCTTATGCTAGGGTAAAACTATGCCTCAAACGTGGCTGCGGAGGATTGGGGGATACAACAGACAGAAAGACCCTGCCCATGCTAATCTACTGCTTTGAACATGACCAGACTCTTTTTCCATATCAAATCTGCAGGGAATAACAGAAATGACGTCAACAAATATTCTTCTGGATATTGACTTATTAGATGAAATATGATATTACTGATGCTTTGCCTAGGGGAAACAAGACAGTAATCTCTGTATATAATATGTTTATAATAAGATGCTTGTGTCTCAATTCCAGAAGCTGGTGATTGAACTCCCAGAAATGAACTGGCACCAGTTCCCATGAATGAAATGACTATGAATCACTTCATTCTTGAAAATTAAAAAAAGATGTGACTTAACAGGTGATGAGTTAGGTGGATGTGCAATATTTCCACAAACACTCAGCCACAATACATGTTCATATTATTGGTATGATTCGGAGCCCTTTAAACATTCCTGCATCTGAGCCTTACAAGAGAGAAGAAACTGAACATATCTGTTTAAACATGCTTAACGAATTGTTTTTGTGGAGGCCTATCTTTCAGTGTTTCAGATGAAGTGTTGTGTAATTTTTACAGCATGGAATGTCCCACGTAGCCAGGGCATCCTATGAGAAACAAGTTTCTGCTTTAGAATAGTTCCTTCACCTACATAAGAAATAAAAGGGAAAGAGGACCAGAATTATCAGTCACTTCTTTTTTTTAAAATTTATTTTATTGAAGTAGAGTTGATTTACAATGTTGTGTTAGTTTCTGGGGTACAGCAAAGTGATTCAGTTATACATATATATGCATTCTTTTTCATAGTCTTTTCCATTGTGGTTTATTACAGGATGTTGAATATAGTTCCCTGTGCTATACAGTAGGACCTTGTTGTTTATCCATTCTCTATGTAATAGTTTGCATCTGCTAATCCCAAACTCCCAATCCAACCCTCCTCCAACCCCCTCCTCCTTGGCAACCACAAGTCTGTTCTCTAAGTCTGTGAGTCTGTTTGTATTTCATAGATAAGTTCATTTGTGTCATATTTTAGGTTCCACATATAAGTGATATCATATGGTATTTGTCTTTCTCTTTCTGACTTACTTCACTTAGTATGATAATCTCTAGGTCCATCTGTGTTGCTGCAAATGGCATAATTTCATTCTTTTTTATGGCTTAGTAGTATTCTAGTGTGTGTGTGTGTGTGTGTGTGTGTGTGTGTGTGTGTGTGTGTTTATACACCACATCTTCTTTATCCAGTCACCTGTTAATAGACATTTAGGTTGCTTCCATGTCTTGGCTATTGTAAATAGTGCTGCTATGAATGTTGGGGTGCATGTGTCTTTTCAAATTAGAGTTTTGTCTGGATATATGCCCAGGAGTAGGATTGCTGGATCATATGGTAATTCTATTTTTAGTTTTCTGAGGAACCTCCATACTGTTTCCATAGTGGCTGCATCAACTTACATTCCCACCAACAGTGTAGGAGGGTTCTCTTTTCTCCACACCCTCTCCAGCATTTGTTATTTGTAGACTGTTTAATGAAGGCCATTCTGACTGCTGTGAGGTGATACCTTATTGTAGTTTTGATTTGCATTTCTCTGATAATTAGAGCTGTTGAGCAATTTTCCATGTGCTTATTGGCCATCTGTATGTCTTCTTTGGAGAAATGTCTATTTAAGTCTTCTGCCCATTTTTTGATTGGGTTGTTTGTTTTTTTGTTTTGTTTTCATTTTGGCTGCATTGGGTCTTTGTTGCTGCACACAGGCTTTCTCTAGTTGCGGCAAGCGGGGCCGCTCTTGGTTGCGGTGTGCAGGCTTCTCATTGCGGTGGCTTCTCTTGTTGCGGAGCATGGGCTCTAGGCATGCGGGCTTCGGTAGTTGTGGCACACGGGCTCAGTTGTTTTGGCTCCTGGGCTCTAGAGCGCAGGCTCAGTACTTGTAGCGCACAGGCTTAATTGCTCTGCGGCATGTGAGATCTTCCCGGACCAGGGCTCAAACCCGTGTCCCCTGCATTGGCAGGCAGATTCTTAACCACTGTGCCACCAGGGAAGTCCTGGGTTGTTTGTTTTTTGGTTGTTGTGTGAGCTGTTTGTATATTTTGGAAATTAAGCCCTTGTTGGTCTCATCATTTGCAAATATTTTCTCCCAGTCCATAAGTTGTCTTTTTGTTTTGTTTATGGTTTCTTTTGCTGTGCAAAAGCTTATAAGTTTGATGAGGTCTCATTTGTTTATTTTTGCTTTTATTTCTATTGCTTTGGGAGACTAACCTAAGAAAACATTGGTACAATTTATGGCAGAGAATGTTTTGCTTACGTTTTCTTCTGGGAGTTTTATGGTGTCATGTCTTATATTTAAGTCTTTAAGCCATTTTGAGTTTTTTTGGTTATGGTGTGAGGGTATGTTCTAACTTTAGTGATTTACATGAGGCTGTCTAACTTTTCCAACACCACTTGCTGAAGAGACTATCCTTTCTCTATTGTATATTCTTGCCTCTTTTGTCAAAAATTAATTGACCGTAGGTGTGTGAGTTTATTTCTGAGCTTTTTATTCTGTTCCATTGATCCATATGTCTGTTTCTGTGCCAATACCATGCTGTTTTGATTACTTTAGCTTTGTACCAGTACTGTGCTGTTTTGATTACTGTAGCACGTATGAAGATGTGCTCATGTGAAACTTATAATCTTTTGTCTTATGTATGAGAGAGTTATGCCTCCAGCTTTGTTCTTTTTCCTCAGGATTGCTCTGGCAATTCTGGGTCTATAAATTTTAGGATTATTTGTTCTAGTTCTGTGTAAAGTGTCATAGGTAATTTGATAGGGATTGCATTAAATCTGTAGATTGCTTTGGGTAGTGTGGCCATTTTAACATTGTTTTAATTCTTCCAACCCAAGAACATGTTATATCTTTCTATTTCTTTGAATCCCTTCAATTTCCTTTATTAATGTTTTATAGTTCTCAGCATATAAGACTTTCACCCCTTGGTCAGGTTTATTCCTAAGTATTTTATTTTTTTAAGGTGATTTTAAAAGGAATCTTTTTTTACTTTCCCTTTCTGATATTTCATTGTTAGTGTAAAGAAATGCAACAGATTGCTCTATGTTAGGCTTGTATCCTGCTAGCTTGCTGAATTCGTTTATCAGTTCCAGTAGTTTTTGTGTGAGTCTTTAGGGGTTTCTATATATAGTATCATGTCATCTGCATATAATGACAATTTTACCTCTTCCCTTCCAATTTGGTTACATTTTATTTCTTTTTCTTGTCTGATTGCTGTGGCTAGGACTTCCAATACTGTGTTGAATAGAAGTGGTGAGAGTGGGCTTCTTGACTCCTCTTGTACAAATCCAGAATCCCGTTCATCCATCACAGCAAATAAAGCTCTGCTGTGAAATACAGTAGCCACTAGCCACATGTAACTATTTAAATTTAAATTTAATTAAAAATTCAGGTTCTTAGTTGAGCTAGCCACATTTTGAGTACTCAATAGCCACACGTGGCTAGTGCTACCATTTTGGACGGCGAAGGTTTAGAATATTTCCATTGTTGCGAAAAGAATGGGGTCACTGATAACATTCCCACCCCCTCATTTTTTTCAAGTTAGAAGAGGAGCAAATGTCTCTATAGCCTTCATAGAAAGATATTGTAGGATCAATAAGAAAATACCTGAAATTAGTTTCTCCAAAATTCATTCTGAAACTCTGAAGACTCAGTTTAAATAGTATAAGATTTTGACTAAGTAGGGTTTGAAATATTCAAAAAGAATGACTAAACTGAAAGAGTTTTGGAGTGTACCTAAGTGGTTAATTGGATTTTTGATATTTGATTAAAAAATAGCATTTTATTAGATCCCATGTGAAGCTAAGAGAATGGCCCAGTTTATCTATATCTATATCCTACTGATTGGAAAAGCATCGCCATGATGAAGATGTGTTCATGTAAAATTTATAATCTATTATCTTATGTGTTGTCCTTGAGAAAAAGAACAGGACACAAAGTAGCAAATGAGAGTTTCTTCTTAAATGTGGTATGAAAGGAATTACTCACCTGTTAGGTGAATGGGATTATCAAGGACAGGAGAAAGGGATCCAGAGGCTGGAAGTAAAGTTACTTTCAAAGCTCTAGGGTTGGTAGTTTATGTCTATTTCCTGGAAGACTTCTAAATCTAATGAAATGATTTGGGTGCGTTGTTTTTTCCATAGATAAAACGAATGTTAGATTAAGCAGTGCCTATTAGCCGGTGATGTCTAGTTTTTTTAAAAAAAGCACTACTGTGGGGGAAAAGTACCTACCATTATTTATTCAACAAAGAATAAAGCATCCACTAGTATTAGTTACTGTCCTAGGCACTTGGAGTATGTGAGGAGAAATAGGCATTAAAGAGATAATCAAATGAATAATTGCAACTGAAACAAGTATCTTAAAGAAGAGTAAGGGGTCCTATAAAACCATGTAACAGGGGGACCAAACCTACTCTGGGGAGTCAGAGAAGGATTTCCTAAAGATGTGACATTCAAGGAAACAGCCAAAGATGAGTAAGATTTATCCAGATCAAGAGGTGGGGAAAGAACGTATTGGGGAGGAGGATGTGTGTGTAGACTTTGTAAAATGAAACAGCATTAGGCATTTGTTGTGCGGCAGGGTGTAGCAAGCAAGAAATAGGAGGGTAATGTGAGGCTGAGAAATAGGTGGGCACCTACTCATGCAAGACCTTCTATTGCCATGATCAATGAATAGATTAATCAACTAAATATGCATTTATATAAGTATTGTTATTGTTTGCATTTTAGTGAAGTTATAATACACAGTAAAAGACATAAGTATGCAGAAGTACATAGAATGGAACGCTACTTAATCACCCAGATCTATGAAAAGAAGAATTTCCAGATGGAAGGCAAGAGTGTTTTCAAAGGTGTAGAGGAAAGAAGGAATACTGGAAATCATTTTCTGGAAATAGTTAAGGGGAAGGGCAAAAGAAAAAGTTAAATTGTTGATGAGGCCAGATTGTTGAAATTTTTAAATGACAGGATGAAGTCAATGAACCTTACCTGTTATGCAGCCAGGAACCATTGATGATTTCAAAGGAGAACTTTATTTAGGAGGATTCATCAAGTGTTAGGGAATGGTTGGGGAGAGAAAATGTAAATGGATATCAGAGTTTGAATTGGATGTAGCGGCCAAAGGCAAGTTACATTACATGCTTGATGTGAAGATGAAAACTTTAATGAGCAAAATTATTGAGTAGGTAAGTGAAATAAAGCTATTGCAACAACGAAGTAAGGAAGGGTTGAACGTGTGTACTGGAGGAGCAAGAAGTTGAGGGGCTGTGGCTATGAAGGGCCTGCGTCTGGAAGCCAACAAGAATTAGATAGCGCATTGCTGGTGGCGTCCCCAGCCTCTATTTTCCTCTTCTTCCACCAAAGCGTCTACATTTTCCTTTGGAGAGCTGCCCACACCTCAGCTTCAAGTTATCTCCAGCTCCTGGTTTTAATAACTGACTCAGGAATATACAGGTGACCCTATTTGAGCCAGTAAGAAACAGAGAAACGTGTGCTGGGGCTTCCCTGGGAAAGAAGCTGGTTCCTTAGGAGCTATCACAGGTGATGGTCTTTTTCCTTCTTAAGAGAGTGGGGGATAAGGATGTGAAGCTTGGAATAGCTGCAGGCTTTTTATACAAGGGTGAGGAACCAGGGTAAGAATAACAGGCCTGTCACTGGAAGGAGAGCAGAGGCCATTGAATCACAGAGATGCAGGTCCAGTACCTGAAGACACTGAGAACATCTACACTCCAGGCATGTGAGCCAGTAAATTGCCTTTTTTTGGAATGGGCCTGTTTGTGCAGAGATTTCTGTAGCTTGATAACACCACAGTAAAGAAAATGATACAAAGGGCAGACAAAAATGAGTTCATTTTTAAAAACAGAAAGTTGATGAGAAATTATCACCAGGGAGAGTTAATTTTACAACTATATGATAATATGAGAATTGACTTTATAATCAAAAGGACGGATTATAATCTGTATGTCGTGATGCAGTAGCACATGGAATTAAAACCAAAGATCCCACTTACAGCCATGTGCTGCTGCTTATTTTTTCCAGAATGGTTGCTTGCAATAAAGAACTGTGACTAAAAAATGAAATTCAAAAATGTAGAGTATCCAAAAGTACCGGTAACTTATTAATATATAGGGGTCTATCTTTCCAGACATTTTTGCACATACACAAATTTATTTTTATAAAACTGGGGTCCTAATGCATGCACTGTATTATACCCTGAGTTTTGCACATAACAATATGTAATAGACATATTTCTGTCCATAAAATGAAGATTTACCTCATCTTCTCACTAGCAGTTTCACATACATGTTTTTAAAAAGAATATCCTCAGAGTAGTAAAGGGAAAGGATTTAAAGCCAATGCACCTGCTCAGATCCTGCCTCTGCCCCTTACCTCGCAAATACTCCCTGGTTCCTCACTTCTCTTTTGCAGTTTAAATGAAATGATGACTCTGCATTCCTTAGTACGATGCCTGGCACAAGGTAACACTTGACAATGAGAGTTACTATCATCATTTTTAATATTATTAAGGTACTGTGTGCTGTAGGGGCCAAGGTGAGGCGATATAGAAGATATATATCAGATATAAATATAAAATTGAATTAGGCCCTATCTGTACACAAGAGAAACAAGTCAATAAGAGAAGTGAAAAGAAATACCCCCAAATTATCATATTCCTTCATTACTAATTTGAAGGTCAAATAATTTTTACAGCATAACTGATATAAAACATGAGCAATGAGACTGTTAAGACAGCTGAACCCTTAAGGCCCCTATTTAATTCCTTCCCACCTTCCACAAATTAAGATGAACAGAAACATAAGAGTGGGGTTTATGGTCTTTATGAAAAAGTGATTTTCTCTGTGTCCTTAGGCAGAATGCCTTCAATTGACACAGGCTCCATCTGCACTCCAGGCAAAACTGCACGTTCTTCTTTTTTTAAATGTGTGTTTTTAAAATACCATTTGGCATCCTCCCTACAAAGCTTAAAAATTAGCTTTTGAAAAAAAAAATCACCCAAAATGTTGCCTTGCGTGTAGAGGCAAGCAAATTGAATTCATGTAAATGATCCTTAAGAAATATCTTTAAGTCTATCCCAACAACAGCATTTTTTAAAATACACATTGATTTGCTTTTAAAATTCTAGTCTCCTTATATTTTTCTTCCTCTTTTAGAAAAGACCTGAATTATGCAAGTATATCTTGCATTAAGAAACCTAGTAAATGAAAATTTCTATTTGCATCATATAAAAATTAGGGAATCGTCATTTACTCTTCAAAATGATTTTTGAAAATAATTCAAAGTAAAATTCCCTTAAATAGAAAACTTGTCAAGGAAATTCAAAACAGAATTTAAATACAACTTTTCAGAAACTCATCTACTATGTATATAACACAACAATGAACATGAAAAACATTGTTAATATATCCTCCATTATACTCCCAGCAGTATATGTATGTCTGTAGATATTTTGAGCTAGAAAGAGATGGAGGTATCTCTAGCACATATTGCCTTGGTGATACAAGAAGCTGATCATATCCAATGCAGATTGGCAAATGGTAATAATAGAAGTCGTTTGTTCATTGGGCTGTAAGATCTTCCAAGACAGGGGCTATGTCTTATTCATGTTTGTACTGGTGCTCTTTTCCCTGTAGCATGTTGACTCTGCATTTTAAAACTGCCATCTTGTGAATTATTAAATAAATAATTGAGTTAACTGGATGACTTTAGAAAAAATAAAGCAGATCCCTACCACACTCTTAAATATTTAAAAAATTAATTAATTCCACCTGGATCAAAGATTCAAACACAAAAAATCATAGAGACACCTGAGAGACTAGGTCCTTGGAAACTCTTGCATGGCACAGAACACCTAAAACTTTGAATTAAGTTGTTAAAATATATTTTAATGCATGGATGAGCTGTCAGGAAATTAAAGGGAATTTTCAAAATCGTTGAGTCTAGAATTGGCAGTAAAAAGAAATGATCTAGTACTGAAACTGCTTATTCCTGGTAGCTCAAAGCCTTAGTTTTATTTGGCCCCATATGAGGTGAAAAGTTAGAAGGGGACAAAGCAGAATGAGAAAGTAAAGCAGAAATTCTCAAATAAAGAAGGCACCCTATACCCCAAAGGTTGACATCCTAATTAGATAATAAGTAAACTTGAAACAAGAAGAAACTGTTGGCCTGTCTCAGACTTGACTCTAAATGGAGCTGGGGGAGGGGAGGACACTTCATCCCAAATTCCTAACCACAGGCTCCCACTTACATTAGTTTGGGGGATGAAATTACAGACATACCTTGGAGATATTGTGGGTTCAGTTCCAGACCACCACAATAAAGCAAATATTACAATAAAGAGAGTCACACGAATTTTTTAGTTTCCTAGTGCATATAAAAGTTACGTTTACGTTATACAGTAGTCTGTTAAATGTGCAATAGCATTATGTCTAAAAATGTACCTACTGTACCTTAATTTAAAAATACTTTATTGCTAAAAAACGCTATCATCTGAGCCTTCAACAAGTCATAATCTTTTTGCAATAGTAACATCAAAGATCCCTGATCACAGATCACCAAACAAATATAATAATAATGAAAACATTTGAGTTGTTGCAAGGATTACAAAAATTTGACACAGACACAAAGTGAGCAAATGCTGTTGGAAAAACGGCGCCGATAGACTTGCTTGACAGAGTTTCCACACACCTTCACTTTGTAAAACATACGGTATCTGCCAAGTGCATGTAATGAAATAGAGCATAAAACAAGTTATGCCTGTAATGTTCTTATGCAATTCCCCCAAAATAACTGTAGTTGAAAATTTAGCTCAAAATAATAAAATGCAGTTATCGGACTACTTCGTAAAGTTGTGTCTAGATAATGAGTGAGAGAATAATGATGGTATAAGAGGAAAATAAAATTATACACTATACACAAAATGTCCTCCTTATGGGTTGGTAACATGAGAAAAGCAAAATTTTAAAACGTTCAGTAAACAATATAAAAAGAATATATTTTTAAACTTGAAGTAGGGAAGGACTTCTTAAACAAGATACAAAATGTGCAAACCAAAAAGGGCTTGATAAATTTGATCATTAAAATTAAGAACTTCTGTTCATCAAAAAAATACCATAAAGAAAGGAAAATGACAATCCCTAAACAAAAATGACGATGAGCTTGGAAGGGGACCTTCCATCGACTACACCAGAGCTCTTTCTTCAGGTTAATATGGATCTGTTCACCTGTGTTTTTCAAGTAGGGACATTCATTTGGTTATAATACCACTATACTCACACCATCTTATCTAAAATATGGTCATTTAAGTTGCTATAAATACAGAATAGCTGGATTTCCATGAAACATTGTTCTGATCTTCTTTGCCAGCATCCTTTAGGGAGTTCTTCCATTTGTTCATTCGACTGCTCATTCATTTTGTCATTCATTTTAATTAGTAAACATCTATTAAGCATCTACTTTATACCTAGCACAGCACTAAGCTCTGAACATTCTCAAGAGAACCAGACTGGATGTTAAAAATTAATTTATTCATTCATTCAACACCTATCTCTTGAGCAACTACAATATACCAGGCACTGTTCTAAGCACTGAGATATAGCGGGGGGACGGGGGACGGGGACGGGGCAGGGAATGGAAGAATTTCCTGTCCTTATGGAGTTTAGTGCCTAGTGATATCTACTAATATCACATGAACATTAATATCTAAAGTTCTCTATACCCACTCTCACTCACCCAAGAATTTCAATGCCTTGTAAAACTCCCCCTTCCCCCCACCATCAATGCATTTCTGGCGACTACCAAGAGGGTATAATTCATTCCATTATTCAGAGTCACTCATCACTGGCCTTTGCTCTACAACTAAGTCAACCACCAAGTTGGAAGGCCTTAATTGGTCCAGGTTCTGGTAATGTTATTATTAGAAATATAAATTAATATAACGTTAATAGCTATCATTTAGTACGTGGTGGGCACTAAGTCCCTAACATACATTGTTTAATTCTATAAGATAGTCTATGTAGTCTTTAACTTTGAAATTTATCAGTGTAGATAGTAGTGTGTGTGTGGGGGGGGTAATTAATTTCAATCTATACCTTAGGGTAGCTAATTATCCTAATTAATTACCCTAATTAAAACCACTTTAGGGTGATTAATATTCGAAGGTCTCTAATCAGGAAAACACACTTCAAGAATGGCTTGTTAGCCTTTGAAAGACCCTATTAGAGCCCCACATTCCAGAGGCAGTTACTACTAAACTACTTTAGTCCTTTAACTATCATGTTCTGTAGTCAACACCAAAAGTTTATTAATTAGCATAACAGATGTTAGAAATCATTTTTCATTGAAATAGGTGAACCGAGGAGTGTTGCAGATGCTGCACTGGCTAAAAGTATGATACAGACACTCTCCATTACTAAAATAGAATATAAAAATCTAGTCACCCAGTAGCCCAAGTGCTTCAAAAAGGAACCCCTGGGTTTAGGATTCTGAAGATAGTGTTACCTGGCTCCTACTAGAAATTTAAGCAGAATTCTACCTCTAAATAGTGTCAGAGTCACCTAAAGAAAATCACAGACAGCTGAAACTTTGTAGCACCTACAGAATGGGTTCTATGACTGTTTCATGCCTACTTATCTGTGGCAGAATTCGGCCTGAGATTTGCTTTCATTGCAAAGTAGCCCCTGTTAGAGAGATTTTGGAGGAGGAAACCCACAGTCCTCATCTACCTGTGACTATTACAGGCTCCTACTCTCTACCAGAAAGAACCTAATAATAATAATAATCCTTGGAGGATCCAATATTTGTGAGTAAGCAAGTAGGCTTAGTTCCATTTGCCACAGGTAGGGATCATTATCCCATTTTAAAGAGGAGGAAACTAATAAGATTTGAGATGTTAACTCACTTCATCAAGTTCTCAGAATTAGTAAGTAAGGGAACTGAGATTTGAGAGGCAGGTCTGTGTGATTCCACAACCCTCATAGCAACCCCTTAACACTTACATAAGCATGAAACTCTGCCTCACGTAATTGGGCACGTGGCCATCTGTTACACTCTCGCCTTTGGAGGCAGAGCTTGTCTCTCAGTCCATGGGTGAGTTGCATACACACCTGTTGTGAGGTTTACTATTCAAGAATACAGACTCATTCTAGTAAGCCTCTTGTCCGCATTACCACTCCCTTGACTTGGGCTTTCTCTGGCATATTTTTTGAGGGCATAGGTGGTTCTGGGCAGCAGACGTGGAGGGCTTTTTTTAGCTGCGTCTGCCTCAGGATGGAAGATGTGAAGCATCCTGAAATCCTACTACTTTCCTAAGGATTTCTCTGAAGGACACTGAGAGGTATCCTGCAGAGAGAAAAATGTAAGAGGGGGACAAGCTGCTAATCTTATTAAAATAGTCCAATTGTTTGAACTCAGATGCTTGACGGCGTAGGAATAGGCACTGATCAGTTTACAGCCATGTAATACAATCAACATAATGTCCTGCCTGAAAAAGAGACAGCTCCGACCCACCCCGATGGAAGCCCAGGCTGGAAGCTTTCCGGTGAAAGCAAGATGCCCAGGTCAGTGGACTCTAGGGCTTCATCCCTCCCGAGTAAGATGGCTCGCTTCTCCCCACATTTTGATACTCTGTACATGTTTATAGTCATGCCAGGATGACATCACCTTTCTGTTAACTCTAGTGTTGCACAGCTGACTTATGTTTCACTCTCTACCCTTAAGCCTTTGAAATCACCTGTACAAATGGTCCAGAAGCTCGCTGGATTATACCTGATGTCAAGGGGAAGGATTTACTTTGGCAATAATAATAATAATAAAGCAATCATTTACTGAGTGCTTATTATAGGCCAAGTACTAAGGAAAATGCTTTACATGCATTATTCTAGAAGAGATCACAACAGCCCTTTGCTGTGGGTATTATTATTATTACTATGAGTATTATTATCCTCATTTTACAAATAAGGAAACTGAGGCTCAAAACGTTTAAATGGCTTGTTGGAACAAGAAATTAATCTGAGTCTGCTTGACACTTACCCCTTCTCTTAACCAGTATTCTTGTAGGCAGTCAACCCGTGGTGTATGAGATGCTCTTTGATTGCTATCGCTGTGATTTAAGCCATCTCTTATGAAGAAATAAGTAATGATCTACCTCAGTATGGTAAAGAGAGCATAGTATTTGGAATCAGGGGACCTGGAATCATTCCTGCATCTATTATTGGCAAGCCATCTAATCTTGAACAGATTAATTTCCCATAGTCTGGATTTTTGTGTTTTGTTTGTTTTTGTTTTTGTCAGTAAGCTGGTAATGATACAACCATCATCCAGTTATTGTGTGAATCAAATAAAATGACAGCTCCATAATGATCCGCTCTCTCCCTTCCCCATATCACTTAGCTTATTAGTAACTATGCTACAATCTATATAGATCTTCTATCTCCCAGTCCTCTATGCTTTCTTCTTGACTGGGGAACCTTTCGACTCTCTGGTTATTGTTAGTAAGGCTGGGCTAATGTCTTTGGCTCTTGTCTAGTTTGGTATGTTGGAGAAGTCTTAGGCACATTGACAGCTGAAGCCTACTCTTAAGTGAAGAAACAGGAGGAGAACTATTGTCTAAAACACAGGCCCAAGACGCAATAAGCAGAGGCCATTTAGCACTGGGGCAAATACCTCAAGAGCTTCTGAAAGCATCCCCACTTGGCACACAGAACTAATTATGTTTATTCAAAAATGCAGATAATCGTGTAATATGTTTTAGAAAGCTATCCACTAAACATGTTCAAATTTTAAAATAAAAGGATTTACTGCCTCATAAGCTACACCTGCTATCTGGCTAACTCAACCATCCAGAAAAATCTTCAAAGCCTCCCTATCCATTTATCCAATAATTATTGAGGCACCTACCATCTGCCAGAGACTGATGTTGGTGCTAGGAATGTGATAGTGAACAAATTACACAAAAAGTCCGGCTTTTAGGAAGCTCACAGTCTTGTTGAGGGGTGGAGGGGAAAGAGGCAATGAATAGAGAGTGCTGATTACAAAAATCAAATCAGAAAAGACGCTATGAAGTACTGAGGTTGAAGATTAAAACTGTAGATAGGGTGGCCGGGGAAAGATTTACTAGGAGAGTGAATTTAAGTGAAGACATGGAAGATGTGAGGGAGCTAGTTCTTTCCATGTTTGGGTAGCATCATCCAAGGAAGAAGGAAAAAGGAATGTCTCAAGGTGGGAGCATGTCTGGCTTGTTGAACTCCAGCAAGCCCAGGAGCAGAGCGAGAGAGGGGGATACATTAGAGTCGTAATGGGGCAGGGGAGATGGGGTAGGTCGGGCCTTGTAGGTCATACTAAGAACTTCAGCTTTTACTCTGCATTAGAAAATCTGAATTGATATATTTGCAAGATCTGTCTGGCTGCTTCTTGAGAATAGACTACCAAGTGTCAAGGGCAAAAACAAAGAGACCAATGAGAAAGCTATTTCAATAATCCAGGCAAGAAACGATGAGGCTTGGACCAGAGTGGGGGTAATGGGAGTGGTGAGAAGGGGTTGGAAAAATACTTAAGTAAGTAAGTAAGTAAATAAATAAATGTTGTTGTCCTTTTTTTGGAACTCATAGATTTTGACGACAGATTAAATGTGTGGTCTGAGTGCAAGAGATGAGTCAAGAATGACACCTAAGTGTTTTGCCAAAGCAATGGAAGGATGATGGAATGACGTCAAGACAAATCCCAAGCTCGGTCATGTGGGAGACAGTGCCCTTCACAATCTCCTTCTGCGCTGCTCCCACCATATTCCTTCTTGAGTTCTGATCCATTTTCCGTTCTCTGAACTCATCAATGCTCCCTCTTGCCTACAGGCCCCCACACGTGCTGTTCCTTTTTCCTCTAACACTTCTTACTCCCCGCAATTCCCTGAAAGAGGGGACTCATCCTCAGCATATGATTGGTAGTGTTCAAAGAATAAACGATTGAATCAATACCTTAATATTCTGGGTAACTGAGGTTTGTCCTTAGGATACTATGATGCTGGAAATAAGTTTGGTCAAGGCTGAGAGGGAAGACAGGAGTTGAAGACTTTCAAGGATATGGGTGCCACTGTCACTGAAGGGTCTGGGTGAATGGGGGTGGAATAAAGACTGGAGTGCTTTATTCAGACCCCCTATCAGGGTCAAGGTGCTCATCTGTCAGTTACTGGGAATACTGGCTGAGTCGCTGACTGGAAATTGTCTCAGCCACAGGGTACTTTACAGCCAAGGTGATGCTCTCTCATAGACAGCAGCCTGTGTCCAATGACAGCTGATGTGAGGATACAATGACTGGCTTCCTTGATTCCATTTGGGATAATCTGAGGGGCCTTCCTGGCAGCAGAGCTCCCCATAGGATGACTGAGGCTTGAGTTGGAACCACCTTGGAGATCAGCTTTCCCCTCTGCCCCATCCTACCTTCCTCATTTCCTTACAAGGGCCTGTCCTAATAAACCTTCTCCATGCAACTTCCCATCTCATCCTGTTTCCATAGAACTCGATCTAGGACTGGAGACATCTTTCTAAAGGACAGCTCTATGGGAGACTTTAGCAGGGAGGATCCCTCTGTGTATCTTAGGGGCTCAGGGAGCCATGGCAGGAGGTGAGATAGCTGTGAGGCCGAGGCCCTAAAAACTGGAAAGGTTCATTAGTGAAATGATGCAGTATAATTTCATAGAAGATTATTCTCTCTGGAGGCTAACAGATGGCTCTGCAGCCAAATTCGGGACTCTAATTCAACAGAGAGATTCTGCTGATGTCACCAGTGCTTGAGCTGTGTGTTCTAGTGTGGGCTTTTTAAGGGTTTTGGTTGTCTTTTTTTTTTTTTTCCTTTCACAAACAGCCATAGAACCTCGAGAGTTAATTCAGCCTTGTAGTCACTCCAAGGCCATCTGTTGTTCAAATTAAAATACATATTTTTAACTTTAACCTTTCAATCTCTGAAGTTTTAAACCTTTGCAATAGAAACAGTCACTTTGCAACAGCTTTTCAGCTTCCTGATTCAGTGACATCAATGAAAGGGTAATGTCAGTTTTGAGGACGTCAGTAAGGAACGTTGGCAGGGCTGACATCAGTAGGGGGACATAGAGAATTTACCAGGCTATTTTCTGTTCTTGCATGACACGGTAACGTGCTCTGCTCTCGTTAGCTGGAGTTCATCGAAACTCTGAATAGATTTCATGAAGGATAGTTTAGGAATTCACATTTATTCTGAGATATTCATAAATAAAGAAGGATCTAGAAAAAACACTGCAGAATTTGGCTCCTTTGTTAGTTCTATTAATCTGTTGACATATTCTAGGGTAGACGCCAGAATAAAATATAACTGAAATGTTAATTTCTTTGTGAATGATTTTTGTTCTCATTTAAAAAGTCATGCATGTTTGTTGTAGAAAATATGGAAAATGCAGAAAACTACAAAGATACTCATAATCCTGCTGTCTAGAGATAAATGCTTTTAATGTCTTGGTGTATTGCATTTGTATTTTAAACGGTTAGTTTAAATACCTCCTGAATGCAGAGATGAGGGGGTCATTATGACCTGTAATGTGTTGTCCTTGATATTTGAAGATGCTGTTGCTAATCCCTGACTAAAGGGGGCATGTGTCTTGAATCTATTTTATCTTATTTCTTCCAAATACCGTATCTACCAAAATTCATGATTTTTTTGTACCATTCCATCCACCTTACCTGTGACACATGAATAAATTTGCTAAAACTATTTGAAACTACACAAATTAAAATGGTATATTACCATTCTCTGTTCAACTGAATTCAACAACCCTTTTTACTTATGATAGGTACTATGTATTCTGCGCTGTGCTGAGTGAAGTGTAAGGATGGGGTGGGATAGAGAGATACAAATGTAAAGACCACACAGTTCCTGATTCTAGAAGCTCATATGTATTCATTCATGCAACAGATATTTATTTGTTATTTATTATTTACACCTACCACATGCCAGGCATTTAAGCATTAGCAATATAGTAAAGAGCAATAAGGACAATGTCCCAACCTTCGTGGGGCTATCTTCTATTGGAGTAGGAAAAAAAAAAAATCAATAAATGAGATTATTTCAGGAAGTATGTATTAATGATGTCTTTTTATTTTCTGTATCTTATGATATTTTTCTTTTTAAAATTGAATAATTTTTTATTAAGGTATAATTGACTTAACATCATAGTAGTTTCAGGGGTACAAACAACGATTTGATATATGTATATATTGCAGAGTGATCCACCACAATAAGTCTAGTTACCATCTGTCACCATATATAGTTACAAAAATTTTTTTCCTTGGGATGAAGATGTTTAAGATCCAGTCTCTTAGCAACTTTCAAATATGCCTTACAGTATTATTAACTATAGTCACCATGCTGTACCTAAGATCCCCAGGACTTATTTATTTTATAACTGGAAATTAGTGCCTCATCTTATGATGTTGTAATATCTTAAAAATCTTCCTGGCAACGGGGAGAGGCTGCCCCTCTCAGGGCTAACCAATTCTTAGAGATAGCAAAGGGCTCAACCGGGAGCACGCCTTTCATACACAAACCGACTGATCCTGAGTCTATACTCTCCAAGCACCCTTCTTAACTAAGTCTCACACAGCACGTCAATGTTTCCCCCGCCCTGAATCATCCCAGGGACCAGCAACTAGAGACCAGACCTATAGCCCAAAGTGTGCCAGAATTATTCAAACTAGCCAGTCCTAAGCCATTTGCTCTGTCCTGCCTTGCCCTTCCCAAAGAAACCCCAGTAAAGGCTTGGGCCTTCCCCTCGCTCCTGCTTCTGCTTCTTGAGCAAAAGTGAATGCTTCCTCTGTAGATATATGCGGCGTGGTGGGCCCCTTTCTCTTGGGAAATGTATTGATAAGTAGTACCTTCTTTCAATGGCATTGACCTTTCCATGTTGTCACTCAGTCACCCCCAGAAGTTAAAATCATTGAGACAAAGTGCTATGAAGGCAATAAAAACAGGAGTGTTACAGAAAAAAGCCGAGGTGTGTCGCTTCAGAGTGGCAATAAGGAAATACTTTGCTAAGAAGGTGGCATTTGGGCTGAGACCTGATGGAGGAGTCAGCCAGCAAAGAAAGTTCTAAGCAGAAGTGATCGCAAGTGCAAGTAACCTGAGGCAAGATGAGCTTTGCTTCCTGTGAACAGGAAGGCCTGGCTGGCTGAAACAGAGTGAGCTGGGGTGGAGTAAGACAGGAAGAGGTGGGAGGGGTGAGTGGGGCAAAGTTCATGGAGGGCCTTGCAATGGGTGGGCCAGATATGCATGCAAATAGCTGTTACCATGTATCGTGAACAGTGTATGATATTTTCACTTGTCTCAAAGTCTTTGGAGATACCAGTGGACTCAAAGGTTTGGGTCTCAGGTGCAATTCCAGGAACTGTGGCATAGCAAGGAGAGTGACAATTCTAGGTGGATGCATTTGGTAGCACTCCTTAAATCACACTCTGGCCTTTATCTTATATTTCCTGTAAAGTGGGTCTTCGTAAGTTGAGAGAGGACCAGTTTCATCCAGCCGTGTTGAGTAAAATTATAAACGTGACAATGTGCACATAAAAAGGGCAAGGACCAAGTGCAAGGTGCAATCCCTATGTCTGTGGAGGGCGGGGGAGGGGTGTTTCTCTTCAATAAAGTTCTTGTTGAAGCTCAGCTTACTGACTGTCGGGTTCAGAGCCTACACGTGAATCATATTCCCAAGCTATGCCTGAATACTGATTAGAATGACAACTAGCTGGCTTAGTTCTCACAGCTTTTTAAAGTCAGACACAAGAGGACATGGCCACCTTTTTGGTTCAGTGTGACATAATAGTGTTGTCATTTACCTACTACAGTCACACGGATATTTAATTTCTAGGTTCAGAAAACAGACTCCAAATATTATAGAGAAAATTTCATTTTAATTCCTCTTTTCCCGTAACACAAAATATTTTCTCTTGAGCCAGGCTTGGGTTGCAGCTTCACTCAGATGAAAGAGTGTGGTGGAGAATAGTTTATTAACAACGATAATATGGGTCAAGCTTTACACTTAGGGCTCCACAGTTTAATACCTTTATTATTGTTACAACTCGGTTTTGTAGCTGCCTTTGTTTTCCCCACTTTATAGATGAGGAAACTGGGACTCAGAGAGTTTAAATTGCCCAAGACCGAACAAGTAGCATGGCCCCGGATGCTCGGTGGAACCCGCCTTCAGTCAAGTCTGTTTGCTTCCAGCCTGTATCTCCCACCACACAAGTCTCCCAGGGCCTCGTTTAACCACCTGCCCAGTAGCAGCAGGCCTGCCTCACCTCACACAGGTGTGGTTAGGACTGGAGAAGGCCAATCAGGTTTGCTGAGGACTCTACAGGTGGCAATTGTAAAACAGAGAAAATAAAAGGAAGCCACACAGTGGGCTGCACCCCCTCACAGACAGGCCTCACCTCAGAAGCAAGGCAGACGGCTCTCCTGGTACTGATTTGGGAGAGAATGCACATCCTGGGGACATCAACTCTGCAGCAACTCCCGGTGAGTTTTCCTTTTTACGGAACTGGGTGAGGCACAGGTTTCAATAGAAGTTTCCTATTTAGTAGAGAAAGTAGCACTTTAAAATTGTTTACAGAAAAGCCTAGACCAATAATATAATATGATATAGTATACTTTATAATGTATTCTCTCTCTTAATATATTATCTGTACAATATAGTCTCTATATAATATGTTCTATGCATAACATATTCTCCATATAATATATTCCCTATATAATATATTCCGTATGTAATTCCCCTAGTATGTTTCCCCAAGACAATAGTAATCATAACAGTCCATTAAATATTTTGTGGATGTTTATATTTATTCCACATCATCTTTCAAAAAGGATAAGATGTACCTTAAAATGTACAAACAAGTTAACATTATACAGAAGATTGTAATACAAAGAAAACTAAAGGCAGGGAAGTAAAATCAAAGCAGAGACAGGTTATATTACCCCATATATGTGCTTTTTAAAGCCCTTCATCCTTACTAAAATTTGTGCATTATCCCCATTTGATCCTTGAGACAATCCTACAAAGTAGAAAGATTAGGCATTACTAAACCAGTTTTACAAATGAGAAACAGGTGTGATGAGCTTAAATGATCTTCCCAAGGTAACAGAACTAGTAAAGGTAGGCTGGGACCAGATTAAGGTTTCCTACCTTCGAGCCCAGTGCTCAGTGAATTCTGGTGCCCGAGGCACCAGGCTGGGGGAGATCCCAGGGAAAGCAGGGTCAGTCCACTGGACTCTTCTTCAGCTTGTTTCCAGGTATCATGCAAGTCCCTCCTGCTGCTAACCAGCTGCCCACGCCCCTGCCGAGCTGCTGCCCACCTCACTGCTGCAGGTCACCCCTGCCCAATCTCATTTCCACCTGACTCTTCCAGTAGCCTGGACTCCTCCTGTGTCATGAAAATCACCCCATCCCATTTTCATATCCCTCAAGGGCTAATTCCTAGCCAAGTGAGGACCAGCTGAGTGTAAATTTCTAGGATTAGACATATGTATTGTTGACTGAAAACAAATGCGCAACCTGAAAGTTGAGAATTAGGTTTTATTTGGCGGACAAAACTGAGAACTGAAGCCCGGGACACAGCCTCTCAGATAGCTCTGAGAAACTGCTCTGAAGAGGTAAGGGAGAAGCTAGGATATATAGGAGTTTTGCAAAAAAGACCAGGTAGTCAGAACATCAAAAGATTATTGTTAATTCAAGAAAACCAGATACCTCAAGTTAAGGAATTTAGCGCTTTTCTATGTATGGAAAGTTGCAAGAGTCTGGACTCACTGAAATCATTCCTTGGATATGCACCTCAGCTATCTGGGGCCAGTATCCTGTGCTTTCTCATCTCCTCAGGGTGCATTTTTGGGAGTGGCTGCAGCGGCTGAAGACTTGATGGCGGGCATCCTGTTTCTATCCTGAGTTCCCTCAGGGCTCACCATGGGGGTGGCTGTAACGTGATGGCTTGATGGCTGCAACATCCTTTGTTTACTGATATGGCAGGCAATATTTTTCTTTTTTTTTTTTAAACATCTTTATTGGGGTATAATTGCTTTACAATGGTGTGTTAGTTTCTGCTTTACAACAAAATGAATCAGTTATATATATACATATGTTCCCATATCTCTTCCCTCTTGCATCTCCCTCCCTCCCACCGTCCCTATCCCATCCCTCCAGGCGGTCACAAAGTACCGAGCTGGTCTCCCTGTGCTATGCGGCTGCTTCCCACTAGCTATCTACCTTACGTTTGGTAGTGTATATATGTCCGCGCCACTCTCTCACTTTGTCACAGCTTACCTTTCCCCCTCCCCATATCCTCAAGTCCATTCTCTAGTAGGTCTGTGTCTTTATTCCTGTCTTACCCCTAGGTTCTTCATGACATTTGTTTTTTCTTAAATTCCATATGTATGTGTTAGCATACGGTATTTGTCTCTCTCTTTCTGACTTCACTCTGTATGACAGACTCTAGGTCTATCCACCTCATTACAAATAGCTCAATTTCGTTTCTTTTTATGGCTGAGTAATATTCCATTCTATATATGTGCCACATCTTCTTGATCCATTCATCCGATGATGGACACTTAGGTTGTTTCCATCTCCGGGCTACTGTAAATAGAGCTGCACTGAACATTGTGGTACATGACTCTTTTTGAATTATGGTTTTCTCAGGGTATATGCCCAGTAGTGGGATTGCTGGGTCATATGGTAGTTCTATTTGTAGTTTTTTAAGGAACCTCCATACTGTTCTCCACAGTGGCTGTATCAATTTACATTCCCACCAACAGTGCAAGAGGGTTCCTTTTCCTTTTTCTCCACACCCTCTCCAGCATTTATTGTTTCTAGATTTTTTGATGATGACCATTCTGACTGGTGTGAGATGATACCTCATTGTAGTTTTGATTTGCATTTCTCTAATGATTAGTGATGTTGAGCATTCTTTCATGTGTTTATTGGCAATCTGTATATCTTCTTTGGAGAAATGTCTATTTAGGTCTTCTGCCCATTTTTGGATTGGGTTGTTTGTTTTTTTGTTATTGAGCTGCATGAGCTGCTTATAAATTTTGGAGATTAATCCTTTGTCAGTTGCTTCATTTGCAAATATTTTCTCCCATTCTGAGGGCTGTCTTTTGGTCTTTTTTATGGTTTCCTTTGCTGTGCAAAAGCTTTGAAGTTTATTAGGTCCCATTTGTTTATTTTTGTTTTTATTTCCATTTCTCTAAGAGGTGGGTCAAAAAGGATCTTGCTGTGATTTATGTCATAGAGTGTTGGCAGGCAATATTTTTCATTCACAGTATGTTAAGGCAAATGATGAACCAAAGGAGATAATTCTAGAGAATGATGCTTTGAATAAAATAAAGACCCTTCTAACTACAGGGAGTGGGCTGCTCCCATCCTGCAGCAGCTCCTGCACAGGATCGAAGCCCACCTGATCAGGGACGGGCAGTGAGGGGTCCCCTTGGCCTCTACTAGTTGGATAAGATGCCTCTGAACCAGCTTCCAACTCCTCCAGATTCTAATGGATTCTAAGGGAATCTGTGTTGCTGTGTGGCTCTATCCCAGCCTCACTCCACCATGGCAATCTTTTCATAAGAGCTTTCTGGAGTTAATACCTTCAATCAAAAGTGTGGCTGCGTGTGGGAGAATTCACCAGGCCTGCTTCAGCTGGGGTCGGGAGACTTTTAACATGCTTTAACCATACCATGGAGAAGCCAGTAACCCTGTATAACGTTGCTTCCTGGCACAACCTGACTCTCTATATAGGTTCTTTACAAAGCTTCTTTTTTTTAGGTTGGTGATTAAAGGTTTTCCCCCAAAGCATGGAATTATATCTCTATTTTTTTAACGTTTAAAAGCATTTCTCAGTGACTTTGAATATTGGGAAAGGTGTGAGCGTTAAAGCAGCCTTTAAAGAGCAGATTTGAACATCCTTGGATTTTGGTATCCAAGGGGCGTCCTGGAACCAATCACCTGCAGTTACCCAAGGGACTGTATTTTTAAGGTAATATATGTTAATGCTATTCCTAAGACCATCATGAAAAGCTATTGGAGGAAGCAGAGTGAACGCAGGATCATGAAACACATAGAGAAGATGGCCAAAGGCTGCCCTTGGTTTTGTTCCCACATCACCCAAGCTAAGATTCAGGCCCTCCTCTGGCCTTCCCCTCCATGGTCACCTCATCCCCAGGTTAGACACCAGTGTGATGTGTGCCTAGAATACATGTATCAGACATCTCCTTTGTGACAAGCTTGTGCTAGGCACTGCCTTTAAGGAGCTTATGGTCTTATTGAGGATGAAAAATATGAATATAGCTATGCTGCACTCCGTTGAGAAAAGGATTAAAGGCAGTTTATCTAGAAAAAGCAACCATAACAATGTAAAATGAGGCTAATGTAAAAATGCAGGTCATAGATGAATGAATAAACAAATGTGATATATGCATACAACAGAATATTATTCGCCCTTAAAGAAAGGAAATTTTGACACATGCTACAGTTGGATGAACCTTGAAGACATTATGCTGAGTGAGATAAGCCAGACACAAAGGGATGAATACTGTATGATTCCACTTACATAAGGTATTTAGAGTAGTCAAATTCGTAGGTACAGAAAGTAGAATGGTGGTTGCCACAGGCTGAGGGGAGGCATAATGGGCGTAGAGTTTCAGGTGGGGAAGATGAAAAAGTTCTAGAGATGGATGGTCGTGATTGCTGCACAACAACATGGTTGTACTAATGCCACTGAACTCTACGTTTAAAATGGTTAAAATGGTAAATTTTAAGTCATGTGTATTTTACCACAATGAAAGAAAAAGACACAGCATTGCAAAGGCTTCGAAAAAACAAACAAAAACCTCATTAGTATTTCTGAAAACATTGACTGCAAGTTGAAATGATATTTTGGATATGGTAGATTAAATAAAACATTCTATTAATTTTTTTTAATGCACACCACAGATGCAGAATCATAAAATCAAATACTTTCGGGGAGCCAGCAGGTAGCATACACGCGTGAAGTGACAAGTGGTATGTACGTCAACAGAGGGTACGTTTGTGACAACCAAGAGATTGTATGCCTGGCCTGAAGGCATTCAGATTCTATCTTTAAGAAACCCCAACTAAACAAATAAAACCAGTCCTCAGCCTCAATTACCTGGAGGCAACCGTTAGTGACATGGACATTCGAATGTTACTCGTTTGCTAAGAGGGTATAACAGATTTGCCTTGAGCTCTCTATAGCAACCAGTGTGAAAAGAGAAATTTAGCCAGTTACACAGTTCACAGGGTGGTGGGATAAAAACCAAGTAGTTATTCAGAAGCACACATGCTACTGAGACTGAGATAGGAAAGAAATTTCCCCTGAGAGTCTCATACAAAGAACACTGAAATGTAATGAACAGAGGTTGAGACAAGTCCCATGGGCAGTTTCCCATCCCATTGCTCACTGAGGCCCATTATTTCATAGAACAGTGTCACAACAACAGTTACCCCAGAGGCCAGTGGTCCAGGGAGAGGCAAAGTAGTGCTGAGTGAATGGTCAAGGCAATGCATGCAACTGATGTTCAAAAGAAGGCAAACTAGCTGAGGGGCCATCTGTCGAGAAGCTTTCTAAAAGCCATGAGGCAGCAGCTCGAGCTTTGGGAAAGGGAGGAGTTAGATTCCTGCCTGGTACATAGTGGACGCTCAGGAAACTTTCGTCGCATGAGTGAGTGGGTAGAGAAGAAAACTACAGGCATTTCAAGGCCAGAGGACTAGAGAGGGCATTCTGGGGAATGATCTGGCTGGAGGATATTAGGACTTTCTTGGTGGCAAGTGGTAAAAACCTAACTTGACCTTGATTTGGCAAAAATAGAAATGTATTGAAAGCATATTGGAGTGCATCTCATAATCGAAAGAGTTGAACATGAAACAGAAAGAAGGTAGGCTGAAGGTGGGCCTCTGGTGGACAGGAGATGTGCAGCCCAGATCCGTCTCAAAGAAGGATGTGTTGGCCCAGATGCTGGCTGTGTGGTCAGTAGAGAGCCTTCAGCTGTCAACTCCTTCAGGGTTTGCCTCAGCTATAGAGCTGTCTCACCCAAGAACACACCCTTCCCTGGGCAGCCCACTTTCAGTGACTGGTCACTGTGGGAGTATAAAGACCAGACTACCTCGGTCCATACAGGACAATTCCAATGAAGTGTGTGCTGCAGAGCTCTCTGTGGGGTCGGCCAAAGCTTTCTTAGACCTGCGCTGCAGTTCAATTTCTCCCTCTACCCAACCCTGCTTCCTCCCCTCCTTTCTATGAGTGTTGCTTCCTAATAAATACCCTGCACCCCAAACTCCATCTCAGGGTCTGATTCCATAGAACCCAACCTTTGACAGCCTAAGAAACATATAGAACCAAGGGCTCAAAGGCCACCAGGATCCTCTCTCTCTGTCTCTCATCTCCCCTTCTCTCTGCATCTTTGCTTCTATCTCTTCCACTCCAAATTGACTTTCTTCAGATATTGGGAAACCCGATCATGAAGCGTTTCTCACAGTTTTCACCACAGAAATGGACAGATTGTTATTGTTTAGTTTCTGATTTTTAAAAAATGTTTGAAACCCCAGGAAAGGATAATGAAGAGCTCAGCTGGGGTCAGGTGCCCACCCCCAAACAAATCAACTCTGGCCTGGATGTCCAAGCATTATAATTGGCCAGACTTGAGTCAAAACCTGTTTCTCAGGGATAGGATTATATAGGAACAAACATGGCAGCCATAAAGCCATGGGGTTTGGGGGAGGGTTGCTGAGCAAAAAATGATGATATCCTCTACATTTAATTTTAGAAGATTAATTTGGGATTTTGAATGTCAGATATAAGAGATAAGATGTCTTTACCTAGTTCATTGATTTTCAAACAAACACTTAGAGCAACCGGACTCATTTTCAAACAAAATTTAACTTGGGAACACCAACATAATTAGTAGATAATAATGGAGCTCCTGGTTTGAGAGGAATTAGGGGGCCCGGAATCCAGTCTCTTGGTCTTCTTTAATTCCATTTCCCAGCAACCAATGAGTCACTTCATTATTCATTCATTTATTCATTTATTTTACTAGTTATTACTGGATACTTATCCTGTCCCAGGCATTGTGCTAGATGCTGGAAAGACAATGGATGAGTAAAAATAAACACTATTATTTATGGAGCATACTATGAATGGTCCTTAGAAGACAGTTTGAAGCCCACTATTCTGGGCAATTTTGTGGGAGTAGGGAGAAGGAGAATATGAGATTGAGATAGAAGAGTGACATAATTAAAGAGATGCTTTAGAAGTACTGACGTGGTGGTTTTAGGTGTGGTCAATTTGATTTGGTGAAGACTGGCATGTTGATTAATTGGGAGACCATTGCAATAGCCAAGACATGAAATGTTGGGTTTAAACTACAGAAAAGGCAGAGGAAATGAAAAAGAAGCATGGCTACAAGAAATATAATGTAAGAAAAATTGATGAATCTTAGTGACAAACTCTTAATGAATCTGGCTAGTGTCTATTAATGCACGATATTAAAACAATCCCACATACATATATAGGTACTATGAAACCTCCCCCCTCACACCCCCCACACAGACTTTTTCCACTCAATCGAATGTGCAATATATTCAGATCCACATCACTGTGCTTACATATTAATCATTCATGCTTTCTTGACAGCCAATTTCAGTTCCATTTTTTCAGCACCCTGACCACTCACACGTAATTCTCATGGCTCCAAGTACAACACTGTCTCTGGACTGATAGCAGCCTGTCCCATTCCTTATGTCTTCTTTGTGTTCAACTGTAATCAAGATTAAATTCCTGAATATTTACAGTTCAACTAATATCAAATAATCCTTTCTTTAGCCAAGACATTGTTCTTTAGTTTCTCAGGGATTTATTTTGTGCTGTATGAAAAAAAATTTAATAGTCCTTTTACATGTTTTAAGTTCATGCATAGTTCAATATGAGATATGGTGCATTTTTTTGGCTGCCTTGTGATGATGTATTTTTTGAAACATCTTTGGGCTGGAGATGCTGCTTACCTACCCCCTTTGTATATTCACCTTGCAATTTAGATTTTCTAAGAATTTTATGAGAAAGTTTCTTATCAGTAATCATTCCAATGTCCAACCCCACTCACATTTCACGGATGAGGAAACTGAACCCTAGAGAGGTTAAGAGACTATATCCTGGACTAATTTCAGTCCTGTGTTCTTTTACTACTAGAAGATGAAATGAGAAAAGGTAGGGACATGTATATTTTATTGCAATCACCATAAAGTATCAGAGGAATTTTTATTGGCCACTGAAGTGCTGATCACAGGCAATTCTCTGGGGGCAAGGTTTAAACTTTATTCATTCCTGCTGCAAAGCCTTTTTATGTATGTATTAAGAGTTTTGTGTGTTCCTAACTATCCACCTAGCCTGCAGGCTACTTGAAGGCAGAGACTGTGTATTATGTGTCTTACATTTCACATACTACTTCATGGGGCACAAAGATTCTAGGTCACATTTTATTCATTTGACAAATATTTATTGGGTACCTACTATGTACTAGACACTATTCTAGGTGTTTGAGATATAGCAATAAGTAAAAACATAGTCTTTACCACAATGGGAGATATTGTATAACAGGAAAATAAGACATTGAACAAGACAATAGTCAATAGGTAATCAGAAGTGTGATGAGGCTTACAAAAGCGAGGTACAAAGTCTGTGGGAACAACTATCAAGAGACCACCACCTATCCCTCCCCTTTGTTCCCAACCTCCCTTTTCCCCTGCCTCACCCCTCCCTGAATCCATGAATGAAACTGGCTTCAGTGACATAAAGCATGAGTGTAACTTCTGTGACTTCTGTGTCTCTTGGGACCCCTTCTGTTGGTCAACATAAGATGACACCTTAGAGAAAATGTTATTGGTGACCTGAGTACCAAATTGATAGTGGCTCCCAGAAAGGAACAACTGAAGAATGACAAGCCTGAATGCACTCATTCATTTATTCAGCGAGCATCTATTGAGAATTTATTCTGCTCCAGGTACTGTGAGCAAAACGAATAGCCACCGCCATCATTGGGGAGCACCTGTGGTGAGGGAGACATATTTTGAACAAAGGATCACATAAATAAATGTAAATTACAACACCAATAAGCCCTACACCATGCTATATGGGTTTAAGAGTGTATATAACACAGTAATTTGATTTGTCTAATATCTTAGATACAACTAACCTGCAACCTTGTCATTTCCAAAGCCTGAACTCTCAATGTCTATGTCACAGTAAGTCAGCTACTACACGAACATTTCCAGGCCATTTTTCCCATATTCATTCAACTCAAATTATTTCAAAGTTCTTCCTTTTATGGAATTTGGGTTGACCCTCTGGTGTTTAAAT
The DNA here is from genome assembly GCF_937001465.1 of Orcinus orca. Taxonomy (NCBI): domain Eukaryota; kingdom Metazoa; phylum Chordata; class Mammalia; order Artiodactyla; family Delphinidae; genus Orcinus; species Orcinus orca. The sequence goes on from NC_064566.1 coordinate 30,274,176, forward strand.
GTAGCTAGCAACACTTTCCCCCCTCCCAGCCCTGGAATTTTAAACATCCCATCCTGTGACATGCTTATAAGTTCCCAAAGAGATGTCCTTTCTTTTGGACATATTGCACAGTCCAAGCTTGGCTAATAGGTAGTTGGCATGCCCTCCTTCCTGTCTTCATACTCGTGGAAGACATTGCTAATTGATCCACACACACTTTGCCACTGTGCCCAGATGAAGCTTCATAATCTATCTCAATACATCATCAACACAGCACTCTAGGCCACTATGATTAATCAATTGGTTTTAGCATGAGGGTTGAAATCTTTTGCCATCCAAGCCTAGCAATGTCTCTATAAAAGTGAAGTGCATGGAACTGGATATGAGGTTTTGGCATTGGCTTCCAATGTGAGATCTAGGCTACCCATCTTTCTAACCTCCTGAAGATTCCACACTCCATTATCAATGTTTCCTACCCTAGATGTTCCATCACCTGGCATGTTTTTGCAAATAATATGTGAAGGGGAGAGACCCAGACAAATGAATTTATACTCTCCCTCCACTTTCTAACTTTATTACCTGAAGCTCATTGTAGCCATTTGTAAATTGTGGCTACTGATGCTTATTTTACAGGTAGTTGTAGGGATCAATGAGACAATGTAGGTAGATTTAAAAGATTATGATACATTTTCTAGTCTCTTCTTTTTCCTTTCTTCTGACCACTTATGGTCTAGGATAGTCTTTCCACGTTTCTAGATCAACCAAAAACTCCATGGAAAATTGTAAAAAACTCCTGAAGACTAAAAAAGATTTGAATAAATGAAAAGACATCTCCTGTTCTGTCTTAAGTAACTCAACATTATGAAGATGTCAGTTCTTTTTAAGTTAATTTATAAATTTTAATGCAGTTCCAATGTAAATACCAACAAACTACTTTATAGAGTTAGACAAGTTGACACCAAGCTCGGTGCTTTGTGACCACCTAGAGGGGTGCGATAGGGAGGGTGAGAGGGAGACGCAAGAGGGAGGAGATATGGGGATATATGTATATGTATAGCTGATTCACTTTGTTATAAAGCAGAAACTACCACACCGTTGTAAAGCAATTATACTCCAATAAAGATGTTAAAAAAAAAAAAAAAACAAGCAAGAATTGCTAAGAAACACTGAAGAAGGAAAAATTACAAGGGAGAATTAGGCTTACTGTATGTTAAAATGATATAAACTTCCATAATTAAAAGAGTTTGGAATTGGTGCATGCATAGCCAAATAGACCAGTGAAAAAGAACAGGATTAGATCCCAAAATATGAAGAGCATGTGATAAAGGCGGCATCTCAAGTCACTGGGGTAAAGATGGACACTTTTTCTTTTTTTTTTTTTGCGGTACGCGGGCCTACTCACTGTTGTGGCCTCTCCCGTTGCAGAGCACAGGCTCCGGACGCGCAGGCTCAGCGGCCATGGCTCACGGGCCCAGCCACTCCGCGGCATGTGGGATCTTCCCGGACCGGAGCACGAACCCGTGTCCCCTGCATCGGCAGGCGGACTCTCAACCACTGCACCACCAGGGAAGCCCCTGGACACTTTTTAATAAATGGTGCTAGGACAACTGGGTAGCCATTAGAAGCCATGGGCAAAATTAAATCCATATCTCATATCATTCATATTAATAAACTCCAAGTGGATTAGGTCTCTAAATGTAAAATAATGAAATCATACAAGCACTAGAGGAAACCATAGGTAAATCCCTCTTTAACCTCAGTGCGGGGAAAGCCTTTCTAAAGATGATTCAAAATCCAGAGGCAATAAAAAAGTAAAGTTGATAAATTATTCTACATAAAAAATTTAAAACATTTTACATAACAACACCATAAAGAAAGTCAAACTGCAACTGACAAACATAAGTAAAGTAGAAATTTATAACTTGATCCTAACATATGTCAAATAATAATCTCTCTCTGCCAGAAAGCAATTTTTTAAAAAGGTATGTTTTCAGTTGCATCTATATGCTGTATAATACTTTCTACCAGTTACTTTACAACTGTTAGAAATTTAATCGTGGAGACTAAGTAATTTACCTTAAATTTAAAAAGAAAAAAACTGTGCATAAATGCTGTAATCTAGTTAGTAAAAGTGTTTCTCACAGGGTTATGGGTTAGAAATTCTGAAACAACTATGCATACACTAGAATTGAACAAATAAGTAGATAAATTGTGGGTGATGAGGGCTGGGTTTCTTTTTTTTCCTTTTTTTTTTCTTTTGTTTAACATCTTTATTGGAGTATAATTGCTTTACAATGGTGTATTAGTTTCTGCTTTATAATAAAGTGAATCAGCTATACATATACATATATCCCCATATCTCCTCCCTCTTGCATCTCCCTCCCTCCCACCCTCCCCATCCCACTCCTCTAGGTGGTCACAAAGCACCGAGCTGATCTCCCTGTGCTATGTGGCTGCTTCCCACTAGCTATCTATTTTACATTTGGTAGTGTATATATGTCCATGCCACTCTCTCACTTTGTCCCAGCTTACCCTTCCCCCTTTCTGTGTCCTCAAGTCCATTCTCTACATCTGCATCTTTATTCCTGTCCTGCCCATAGGTTCTTCAGAACCTTTTTTTTTTTTTAGATTCCATGTATATATCTGTTAGCATATGGTATTTGTTTTTCTCTTTCTGACTTACTTCACTCTGTATGACAGACTCTAGGTCCATCCACCTCACTATAAATAACTCAATCTTGTTTCTTTTTATGGCTGAGTAATATTCCATTGTATATATGTGCCACATCTTCTTTATCCATTCATCTGTCGATGGACACTTTAGGTGAGAGCTGGGTTTCTTATTGTTGAGAAAAAAGTTTATAAATAAGGAAAGAGAGGATGTTAGAATTAACCCTGTGGTTTTGGACTGGAATCAGAGGTATCAGCATAGACTCACTTGTTTTGCTATATATAAATGCAAGCAGATAAATAAAGAAATATAGATATATGTGTATATGGGGGTTCGTATACATATGTATAATATTTTCTAGCTGTGCCTGCGGAGAGGGCCTTGTAGCAATAATAGCCCAGTAATAATGAACACACTCATTGCCCAGATCTTGGTCTCTAAACACCATTCTCCAAAGAAGGGAACTCCTAGGAGAAGTGGTTGATTTCAAAACAGGGTCAAGGTAAACACAAGATGATTCTGGAACTTATTGTGGTGACAGAAAGTAAGAAAGTGTTGAAAATAAGATGACAGTATGTGGAAGAAAACAGGAGGCAACCTCAAAGAGCTCCCAATGACCAAAGTTGGAATAATTTGAATGACAAAATAAATAATGATATTATTAGATTTTAATCCATAGAATAAAATAAATATCCATGTGTCCATACAGATATAATAAATAATCAGATAAATGGGGGAATGTAATAGCTGTTTCTCACAGTAGCTTCCAATTGATAAGCATAGAAGGAAAGAGGAAAATATTAGAATCACCATTAGACAAACATCACAGTAATTGCTGCAGACAAGACACATTGATGGATGCTAAAATTACTGGGCAAAAGTTTGAGAAGGAATAGATACCTGAAAATATCTCTCCCAAAATACTTATCAATTACAAAGGGAACTGTAATAACTTTCAGTGAAGGAACTGGTCAGACATCAACTTAACCAAGTAATCAAGGTAAAAAATGTCACCAGCAATAAGACATGTCGACATCATTGAACCCCTTGATAGGATGCACTGAGAAAGATACAAGAACGTTTTTGTAGTATTCTTGCCAAAAAAATGCATAGCCTCAATCTAATCATGGAAAAATAGCAGACAAATCCAAATTGAGTGACATTCTACAAAGTCACTGACCAGTACTTCTCAAAAGTGTCAAAATCAGAAAAGACAAGGAAAGACAGAGGAACTGTTACAGACTAGAAGAGACTAAGGAGAAATAACAACGAAATGCAATGTGGGATCATCCTTAGGATCCTGGTACAAAAGAAGGACATTAGTGGAAAAAATGATGACTTTCAAATAAGGCCTGTAGTTTAGCTGCCAGTATTGCACCTGTGATAATACCCTGTTCTTGAGCACTCTACTACGGTCATGTAAGATGGTTATCGTAAGGGATGTGCAGTGAGGGATATGAGGGAACTCCGTACTGTTTTTGCAACTCTTCTGTAAGTTTAAAATTCCTTTAAAGTCTTTTTTAAAGGACCCTCACGGGAAGTAGAGGAGGCCTTTATAAATTAGGAATTCCCAGCAGGGCAGGTATGCCAGTCCTTGAAAGTCTGTGGCCTTTTGTGCCTCTGTGCATACACAGAGTTTCCGTCTGGGCTTGCCATAGCGTCGAGGAACATTACCTCAACTCCAGAGTTGAGGATGGAATAACTGCCAAGCTCTAGGGCTCCCATTCACCATTCTGCATCCTCACAGACCTTGAATAATAATAAGAACCTCATAGTCCACTACTAATTCATAATGAATGACCATTTAATGAGCTGAATTTCACTGTAGAAAGATTTTACTAAGGAAATGTGAAAATAAGGCACATGTAGCCTGTTTTTTTTAAGTTAAAAAAAATGCATTGCAGCATTATTTATAATAGCGAATGTGTGGGAAAAGACTAGTGTCCAAAGCTAGGGGATTGGTTAATAAAACTTTTGTTATATTCATACACTGGAATGCCAAAGAGCAATTAAAAATAATGTTGTAGACAATTCAATGATTTTTCATGTCATATTCCCAAAAAGTTAAATAAATAGGTTAAAAAATAACATGTGTGTGAAAAGTGTATGAATATATATATATTTGATTTATCAATATACTCATAGATAGAGTGAAAGAAAATTTGGAAAAATATTCTCTAAAATAGTAACAGGAGTTAAGACTAGTGAAATTACTAATTCTCCCTTCATTTTTATGAGTGGTTTTTTTTTTTTTGCATTTTCTAACATTTCCTCTGAACATACATCCTTTTCTAATTTATAAAAATGTTGTTTTAAAAATAAAGCAAGGAGACTTCTGGTTTTAAAATGGTGGAGTAAATGACACTGGTGTCCCTTCTGTTCTCCAAAGTCACCCTGCAACAACGAACAGAAGTAAAACAGGAATGCAAGCTCCATCTTTGACAAAACTAGGAAACAGCTAGAAATCTGAACCACGATATGTAAGGAAGGGGATGCTAAATGCAGATACCACCAGGGATGCCTGTGAGAAGACAACGCCAGGACCTGCCTGAGAGTTCAGGCAAAACCTCAGGGTACTGGTTCTCCTAAGAAATGGGAGACCCTGAGGAGAGAAGCCACCAGTTCCTTTAAACAACGATCATGTAACTTGCAGACTTGTGATGGAAGCTTCTTTGGTCCTCATTTGTCAGCTCAGAGAAGTAGGGAAGCTGGGGCTGAAAGCAGAACCACACAGATGTGACCTCTTAATAGGAAGCTGAGACAGTGGAGAAGCTGTAAACTGCCACTGGCCAGCTTTTGCTAGCAGTGAAAAAACAAAGGGAAAAGCAACTCTCTTGCACGGCCACATACACACAATCATTCACGCAAACCTGCCTGATAAGTTTTATTACTATATCAGTTAAGATTATGCTCAGCTGTAGGGGCTTTCCTGGTGGCACAGTGGTTGAGAGTCCACCTGCCGATGCAGGGGACACGGGTTCGTGCCCCAGTTCGGGAAGATCCCACATGCCGCGGAGCAGCTGGGCCCGTGAGCCATGGCCGCTGAGCCTGCGCGTCCGGAGCCTGTGCTCCGCATCACATCCATATTCCTGACTGCAGGAAGAAGGCCTTATTCTACTCCCACTTTTAAGGAGCCTACCTAGAAGCCACACTCAGAACTTTTGCTTTACGTATTGCTGGATAGAGTTAGTCACATGTCCATAACCAGTCATAAAGAAAGCTGGGAATTTTAGGGTTTTAGCTGAGCACAATGACAATGAATTGAATCTGGTTTCTGTTATTATAGAAGAAAGAAATGGATGTTGGAGAATTCAATTAATAGTCTCTACCACAACTATGAACTAGAAAGAGTTCTTTATAGCTCAGAAATACAGTGTTGTTCTGTCCCTGTGGACCTCCTGCAAATAGCTAGTCCAGAAAGAATTTATCTCATTCAAAGATAACTTGTAATTAAAAAGGAATCTGTACACAAACTACATAAAGGTATTACAAGAAAAAGGAGAAAAGAATCAGAAAAAAAATGGCAGATGAAGAACATTCACCAAAACAAAGTTGCCATCAGACAGATAAACTTATCATCAAGCATATTGCCATATACCCCAAGAATTTAGTAAGACTTTTAACTATCTTAAAGCAGAAGGCAAGAGTCAGGAAAGGAATGAATAGATATGACTGTGACTACTATAAGGTATACTGAAGGCAGGGCTAAAAAATATGAGCAAAATGAAATAAATATGAAAAAAGATAGAACCATAAAATCCAGTCAAAGTTCAATGAGTGAAAATGTTCATAACTGGTCTCTTTGGATTGCAGATGTTCAATTCTATACACAATCAAGATAGAGTTCAAAAAATAAAAAGAATCAAATGTACAGTGTTCCAAGAAAATAAATGTCAAACAAATTGATGCCAAGATATAGCCTAGAAGTTACTAGATTTCAAAGATATAGAATCTATTGGGCATCCAGACAGAAAGGGCAAATCATTAATGTGGGTAAAGGAAGGGTGGGTGGGAACGAAGTTGACCTCTGACATCCCCCCAGCATCATTTAACATTAGAAGATAGGGGAACAATGTCTACAAATGTCTTGCAGTCCAAGGATTTTAAAACTAGCAAAACCAGGGGTCAGGAAACATTTTCATTAAAGGACCAGTAATAAATATCTTCAGCTTTATGGTTCATACAGTCTCTGTCACAACTCTGCTATTGTGTCTGGAAGCAGTCATAGACAATACATAAATGAATGGAGGGGGTTGTGTGTCAGTAAAACTTTATTTACAGAAACAGCCGACTGGATTTGGCCCGTGGGTTATAGTTTGCTGACCCCTGAGCCAAACCATCACTCAGGCATAAAGGTGAAAGAAAAATACTTTTGAAGTTTTGAGATCTTCAGGGATACAATCCACATGATCTAAAGTGTTAGAAGACAAACTTCAGTGGACAAAAAAGATAAAGGAAGAAATTGAAGCGAAAGTACTGGCAAGAAATAAAAAGCTAAAATATGCTCTACTACCTGGAGAATGAAAAAAAAGAGACATACCTTCCAGCTCTTTGTCAGCAAGGGCCTTAGAAGCCCCGTGACGTGAAAGGATAATTCAAGAAACCAAGACATCTGTTGGAAGCCATAAAAATTATGATCAGTTCTAAGTAAGGAAGGTGATGTCACATTCACAGAGCCCTTTTCAAAACATTTCGCAATTCACAGGGATATTTGGATTGTTAACCCACAGTGACAGCTGCAGTAAGAGGGCCTCCATTTTCTCAGATGGAAAATGAAAGAGTTGAATGAAATCAGAGGTTCTTGGTCCTGACTGCTCATTAAAATCACCTTAGGCTTTTTTTTTTTTTTTTTTTTTAGTGCCTATGCCAGGGTCCCATGTCAGACCAGTTAAATCAGAATTTCTGGAAATAGGAAAGACAAAAGTAAGTTTTAAGCTCCCCAAATATTCAGCTATGTAGCTGTGTTGGAGACCCACTGGGTTAAGATGGTTTGGAGGGTACATATCAATTTAGATATTCTATGATTATATATGTAAATATGAATAATTATCCTAAACTTGGAAATTTAGAAATTGCTACATAAAAGAGGCTCAACTACTTAGTCAATTTTGGATGTGTGTTTTTATAACAGAACCTTAAATTACAGTCCACACTGGACCAAGTTACAGAGGTTTCCCAAAAGAACCTAAAGACCTCATGTAAAGAAGCTGGTAATTACTCATGAAAGTAGAAAGAAGTAATTAACTCCTTCTGACACTGTAATCAATTCCTTATTTTAAAAAGTGTCTCTGTCCACTAAGTTGTGAAGTGTCAAATGTTCCTTGTCTTTGAAAGTCTGAGGCCCTTGGGATGGTATTTGTTTGCTTTTAAAGAGCATTTCAAAAAGTCTGGTCCTTAACATATTTCTTGAATCACTCATTTCCAAAAATTAGTAAAGTCCAAGAGAGATTTAAACACATTGAGAAAAATAAATGAATCACAATAGAAAAAAGTTTTCTTAGAGAAACCATATAATCACTAATAATTAGGATGACAATAGTTCCAGTTTGCCCAGCAATCTTGATGGGTACCTGTTACTCCCAAATAATTATTAATAGTGCTTCCTTTTACTCTCAAATATTTCCTAGTGGAGGCAATATATTATATGGTAACTCTGCCATTGATGTTAACAATACTAAATGAGCTGTATCTCTTCACTAGAGCAGATGCAAGGACCCATGCTTGGAAATATATTGGTGATTAATACTGTACCTTCATAAAAGGGAAATGAATCTGTGACAGGTGTGTGTGATTGGGAATCAGTTTGCATCTGTAGTGTGGGGGAAGGAGCTAACTCATGTAGTCGGATCACAATTAGTATTTTTACAGAAGGATGCCAAGAGATATTTAAAAATAAGTTCTAGAAAATGAAACTGGAGTTGTTGAGAATAAGATTGGAAGAGTTTGGTTGGGAATCAGAAAGGACTTGATAAAGATGCTGAGAATAGCAAGTCCATGAATCAGGGTCGCAGGGACCAAACTTGATCAGGAACAATAAGGGGAGGAAGAAATCCGAGACAGGGAGGATTTGTTATGACAGTTTTGCCAAGGAACTGCCTATTGTTTCCTCCAGCTTTTGTTGACCTGGTCTCACCACCAGGGTGTCTTAAAGCTCTAAGTTTTTGGCACTCAAGTAGAGGTGGAATATGTACCAAAAAAAATTTTTTTTTAACTTTATTTATTTATTTATTTATGGCTGTGTTGGGTCTTCGTTTCTGTGCGAGGGCTTTCTCTAGTTGCGGCAAGTGGGGGCCACTCTTTATCGCGGTGCGCGGGCCTCTCACTATCGCGGCCTCTCTTGTTGCGGAGCACAGGCTCCAGACGCACAGGCTCGGTAATTGCGGCTCACGGGCCTAGTTGCTCCACGGCATGTGGGATCTTCCCAGACCAGGGCTCGAACCCGTGTCCCCTGCATTGGCAGTCAGATTCTCAACCACTGCACCACCAGGGAAGACCCCCAGTTTTTTGTTGTTTTTTTTTTTGTGGTACGCGGGCCTCTCACTGTTGTGGCCTCTCCCATTGCGGAGCACAGGCCCCGGATGCGCAGGCGCAGCGGCCATGGCTCACGGGCCCAGCCGCTCCGTGGCATGTGGGATCTTCCCAGACCGGGGCACGAACCCGTGTCCCCTACATTGGCAGGCAGACTCTCAACCATTGCGCCACCAGGGAAGCCCACCCCCACATTTTTTTAATGAAGTCTATTCTTGCAAAGATTTCCTTAATTCAGATCTTTAATTCAAACAGTTCAATTATTTTAAAAAAAACAATGTTTTCAAATCAGAAAGCCTGGCTTTCATAGAAAAATGGTTTTCTAAGATAATTATCCTGAACTAGTGTTATTTGATCTTCTAAGACTTTCTTTTCATACGTTATATGGAAAATTAGGGTCTGCAGGAAACACAAAGATTAAGTGTCAGATCAGTCAAATAAATCCTATCAGTCAATGGAGTGACGAATGTCACTGTCACATCTTTTTCATGTCCAAGAAGGAATATGTGACAGTACTGTAATAGGTATAACATTTGTTCATTCAACAAATATTTATTCCGCATCTATTATGTAGACGACATTACTCATACCTAGTAAATTATGGGGAGTTGTGAAAATGTGAAAAATTAACAATGGCAATAAATATTTATTTACAAGAATAATGGAAAAGCATCCCATGAGATTTTTGAACTATTCATTCTGAGAATAGTTCATTGGTTTTGGCTCCTATAAAATCAGTGGACCTAACCACCGAGTTAGTAGCCCACAAGCCCATAGAGGTGGAGAGCAACTCCCTGGCTCTTGGCTTCCCATGTGCTAGTTCCAGACCCTGGAAAAGCTCAGCTTTACTTCTTATCCTAGGGTTTAATGAGCCATTCCTGTCCCCTTCCAATAAAGTCCCCTTTTTCTTAAGCTAATGTAAGTGGATTTCTGTTACTTGCTAATAAAGAATCTTGACTAAAACAGATAACAAAGCTAAATGTGATATTTTAAGAAAGTAATTATAACTCATAGGTACTCCTGACATTTGATAAAATTCACGTCAAGAATATGGCAACCAAAAGGAGTATCTTCTTGGAAAGAAATGGATCAAATATAAAAGGAAGGGGGAAACTCCAGGGGTAAATAAGGTATAAGATTAGTGGGAACTCTTAAACTTGACACTGAAGGCAGGGTGAAGACCATTTCAGTGAGAATAAAATGAGAGAGATTCAGAATTGATTGTTATGGAAGCATGCTACTACTTGCTTAATCTAGCATTTTCATAATGACATTTCAGTACTCCTCAACTTACCTTTATATGTTGAACTTGGACATTCATCTGTGAGCTTTACAGCAAACATTTCAAGATATCACATTGTCTGTTGGTTGGCCAAAATAGCTTAGTTTCAGCAATGTAGCCACCTCTGCCCTTACTAGAGTATTTGTGTAATTATTTGAGTATTCTATTACACCTTTGTGGTTATTTTCTAAAATGTGAGTAGGAAATAGAAAAATTAGTATCAATGCTACTAATAAGTCATATATTTCTCATAAGCTTAGTACAACTAAAAAAGATTGACGCCATAAGTTGTTTGAAAAATAGCAATTCTTTGCTATCAATTGAGCCCATTGGGATTAAGCTGTCGAGTTGGTACTTAGTTGTAAAGGAAAAAAATATATTAAAATATGTAAAAAAGCAGAACTACCATCAACTTTTTTTTCTAAAAGTTGTGGTATAATTAAGAATTTTTTTATTATTCTGGAAACAGAGTACTCCTCCATTATAATGTCCAAGTCTGCTATTTAATATCTGTGCATCTGATTTCCTGCACAATCTTAGGGAACTATCATATGCTAAAATAATGGTCTGCCTCTATGACAAAACTTGCACAGAGACAAGCTTTATGTTGATGAGGAATCTCAACTCTCTTGACATCTACTAGGAGTCTTTTACAGCTCAAAGTTAAGTGATTAAAAATTGTTTTACTTACCTCACTGACAGTATCATCTCTGAAATAACAGAAACTAGCAAAGAGACTACTATTCTGGTCCAGCTTCTCTCTAACAAGGAAGAACTGAATGGTTACCATGTCATCTTGGAATTTGTAATAAGGAAAGAAAATATAGGGCAGAGGCTGATGTGTGCTGAAGATTTTAAGAAAGCAGATGTCAAAGCTTCAAAGGAAAGGAGGGAGTTATAGCATGGGGGTAAGAGCTCCGACTACAGACTCAAGAAAAATATAGGTTTGAATCCCAGGTGTGCCACTTGCTAGCTGTGTGACATTGAGCAAAATGTTTAATCTCTCTAAATCTCGGCTGTCCTTTGCAACGTGAGGATAGTAAGGAAAAACACAAAGTGCCTGGGAAAATTCTTTAACCTCTGAGCTTGTTAAAAACAAACAAAAAAAAAAACGGATAGTAATTGTATATGCCACATAGTTTTCTTGGGAGAATTAACTAAAAAATTCATGTAAAATACCTAGCACTGTATTTGGTAAATAGTAAGCATTTTTTTAAATGCACACACACATTGTACGTATATTTTATGGACTCTAAAATTCTAAGAAAGAAGTGAGACATTCATGAAAGAAACTAGCTAGCTCAGATTTAAAATGAATAGAAGGTGGAATAAAGGAGGATATGACTAATAATAAACACCAAAGGATATCACAAACCTCTAAGTTTTAAAAGGACAGAGCTCAGGAGAAAATGAATTTATATTTCTAAAGACAAGACTTCTTCAGCTACATTTTGTGGGAAGAAGATGTGGAACAGAATATACGTGCTCTTTGGGGCCTATTATGCAACGTTACCAGATGAAGAAGAGAAGACAGAGCTACTTGATTTCTATTTGAAGTCTACATTTCCCAGCAAGAATCATCCTCAACTGGAAAGGGAAGAGGAAGCCAGGGAAAGAGAGTATGTACCAAAAGATGGGTTAGAAGAGAGAAAGGGAAGACAGAGTTACTACTTTACATGGATTCAAATCTCCAGAGCCATAGACTAAGTGGTGTCTCCGATTTTTTTCCAGGATCATAAATGCAATTGCTTGACATAAAGATTCGTTACAGCACTGAAGTTCTGAAATCATTCTGACAAAGAAACATTGCTATGACGATAGAGATATGCTCATTTAAATAAATTGGCCACCCACATCTTTATAGATTTTATTGGGCTTTATAAATCATACATAGTTTACAATGATGCATCCTTGTATCGAATATTTAATTATTTAAGCCAAATAACATGCTGCTGAAGCCAGTCAACCATTTGTAGATATCATCCTTTACGAAACTTTGCTCATCTTCTGAAGACTGACAGTAGGTCAGTGAAACTAACTCTTCATCATCCGCCAAGGATTTGAGCCTTTATTGTATGCCCAATGAACTGGGAATCTAAAGATGATTCCTTTTTATATAGTGAGAAAGACAATCATGTGAGCAGGTTGAAGTTCAAAACATAGTTTGAAATACTAAACATAGGTTCAAGCAAATTTCTACAGGAACACAAAGAGAGGAAATAATAATATTGAGTTGAGAGACCAAAGAAAGGGAAGGATTATAGGCAGGGTTGCTACTAAAAACATAACAACTTATACCACCAATCAGACAGACCTATGACAAATCAGAATAGACACAGGCATTAAGTATCCAGTAAGTGATAGCTGTGGGTGCCCGCTAAAGTCTTCCCCTGGTTAGAGGTGAGGTCTCATAAAGGCTGAGCCTCAAATTATTTGTGGAATTTTGATAGGTGTAGAATGGCAGGAATAAAAACTCTAATCTGAAGGAAGAAAATAACAGTGAACCAAAAAAATGGATTACATACCTTGAAACCAAGAACTTCAAGTTCATTGATTAAACAGGTGTGGCTGTTGAGTATAATTTGTGGAAAGGTATAGAAGGAGATGTGGCTGGGAAAGCTATTGAAGATCATGGATGGTTATAAATACCAGAATAAGGAGCTTGAATTTAATTCTATAGTAACCACAATAATAGTTGCGATTACTGAGCACACACTCTGTTGCAGAAACTTAATATGCATTATCTCATTTAATTCTTACAGTAACCCTGTAATTCTTAAAGATCCAGTTATGAGCTCCACTTTACAAACTGAGGCCTAAATTAACATACCTAAGTTCACACAGCTAGTTTAGTGTTAGAATTTAGATTCAAATCCATAGCTCTCTAAATCCAAAACCCATAGCAAAAATGACTAAGCTATACATCCTTGATTGTGGAGAAAATGGGAGCAAGGATCAGTTTTTGAGAGGGAGACATGATCAAAGCTCTGTTTCTGGAAGATAAAACATAGTGGCAATAAATTTCCTGGAAAAGTGAGAAATTAATAGTGGGAAGACTAGTTAGAAAGTTATTAGTTCAGGGGAGGGGCCTGAGGACCTGAATGAGGGCAATAACAATACAGAAAAGGGGATCAATAAAGACACTGGAAAGGAAGAATTAGGAGAACTTATGTATTCATTTTCTATGCTGTATAACAAATTAACGCAAACTTAGTCACTTAAAGCAACGTATATGTATGATCTCAGTTTGTATGGGCCATGATTCTGGGTACAGCTTAGCTAGGTCTCTGCTCAGGATCTCACAAGGCTGCAGTCAAAGTGTCACTTGATCTATGTTCTTACCTGGAGGTTTGATTGGGAAAGAGTCTACTTCTAAGCTTATCTGGATTGAAGAATAAGATAAGAATTGGCAGAATTCATTTCTTTGTGATTGTACGACCGGGTTCCCCAGTTTCTTGGCACCTGTCACTGGGGAACACCTCTCAACTACTAGAGGTCACTCTCAGATCCTTGCCACTGGATCCCGCCTCTTGACACTGCAGCTCACTTCTTTAAGGCCAGCAAAAGAATCTCAGCTGCTTCCTCCAGGCTGAAGGTCAGGCCCACCCATGATAATCCCCTTTTGATTAATTCAAAATTAACTGATGAGGGGCCTTAACTACATCTGCAAAATCCCTTTACCTTTGCCATATAATGTAACCTAATCACTGGAGTGACATCCATCTATTCACAGGTCCTACCCACACTCAAGGGAAAGGTATCATAAAGAAAGTGTTACATCAGAGGGTGGGAGTCTTGGGCCTGCCAATTTGCCTACCACTCTTAACAGCTGATTTAACACGAGGAGACAGAGATCACTCAAAGTTCTTAGCCTGAGTAATTAAGAGAATAGTGATGTCACTAACTGATATGACAAGAGGAAAAGAGTTTAATGAGAAATATCATGAATCTTGCTTGGGATTGCCCATCTGGAGGTATCTGCAGTACATCCGTTTGTCCTAAACCAATTGCATCAGTTTGTTTCAACAGTACCTAATGTTTTATTAAATGGTGTGGAGAAGAATAGTTTCTTACATCTGGAAGTGATTCTATCATAAAGTACACAATTTTTTTTTAAATGTTACAAATGGCCATGAACTTGAAAATCAATTAGCAAGTTGATTATGTTTTAGATTCATGTCTTCTTTGTATCTCAACCAATCACAGAGGGTGTTTTGTTTTGTTTTTGAGTTGTTTTGATAAATGTTCCTTTCAGGCTCTGTTATTTCTGAGAAATAGCCAAACATTTCTTTTCCTCCATGAATGTTTATCTTCAAATATATCCAGTAACAGCCAAATGAGTTGTTAAGCAAGTAGATAAATGAAACACCCAAAATAACAAGGAAATAATGTTAGTGCTAATAAAAATTAGAAGAAATAATCTAAACTCTCATTTTAAACTATCTAAATAATTCCATGGCTTTGGGGTTAATGCAGATCACATGTTCCTTAGCACACAATGATATGCAGAATATTATTGCTTGGCATAGGGTAGAAAAGAAACACTTACTAAATGTCTTCCTAATGCCAAACCCGATGCTAGAACTTTCACACATGCTGTCTTTTTCTATTCTAACAACTCTCAAATGAGAATAATATCAGCCTCATTTTCTTAGTAGATAAGGCAGTTGAGGCTGAGAAGTCCAAAATTTCACCCAAACTAGGAAGCAGGAATAGCCAAGTTTCAGACCCAAATTTATCTTATTCTTCAGGTCTTATTCTTTCCACTATTAATCTTTCTTCAATTCTCAGATTAGCTGTAACTTCCTCTAAGAAGTCTTCCCTGACCCCCACTGGATCTTCCAAGACTGTTAGCTTCACATTCCCATCACCTTGTTTTCCTGCACAACCAATTAGTGTCAAAGTGCTTGCATTCTACAATTTCTCAGAATCCAAATTCCGCAGGCTGAGATCCAAGTTTCAGCTTTACACTTGCTAAGTGCATGAACTTGCAAAGCTGACTAAGCCTCAAGCTTTTCACTAGTAAAATAGGAATAATATTAGTACCTGGCTCTAAGGATAGTTGTGAGAATGACTTGAATATAAATCCATGGGGAGGGAACCTTCAAGATGACAGAAGAGTAAGACGTGGAGATCACCTACCTCCCCACAAATACATCAAAAATACTTCTACAAGTGGAACAGCTCCTACAGAATACCTACTGAACGCTGGCAGAAGACCTCAGACCTCCCCAAAGGCAAGAAACCCCCCACGTACCTGGGTAGGGCAACAGAAAAAACAGACACAGAAGAATAGGGACTGGACCTGCACCAGTGGGAGGGCGCCGTGAAGGAGGAAAGGTTTCCACACACTAGAAGCCCCTTCGCGGGCAGAGGAGAGCGCAGCAACAGGGGTGCGGAGGGCAAAGCAGAGAGATTCCCACACAGAGGATCGGTGCCGACCTGCACTCACCAGCCCGAGAGCCCGGGGCGGGCGGGGCTGGGAGCTGAGGCTCGGGCTTCGGAGATCGGATCCCAGGGAGAGGACTGGGGTTGGCGTCGTGACCACAGCCTGAAGGGGGCTAGTGCACCACTGCTAGCCAGGAGGGAGTCCGGGAAAAAGTCTGGACCTGCCGAAGAGGCATGAGACTTTTTCTTGCCTCTTTGTTTCCTGGTGCGCGAGGAGAGGGGATTCAGAGCGCCGCTTAAAGGAGCTCCAGAGATGGGCGCGAGGCGCGGCTATCAGCGCGGACCCCAGAGACGGGCATTAGACGCTAAGGCTTCTGCTGCCGCCACCAAGAAGCCTGTGTGCGTGCACAGGTCACTCTCCACACCCCCTTCCGGGGAGCCTGTGCAGCCCGCCACTGCCAGGGTCCCAGGATCCAGGGACAACTCCCCCGGGGTAATGCACGGTGCGCCTCAGGCTGGTGCAACGTCAGGCTGGCCTCCGCAGCCGCAGGCTTGCCCCGCACCCGTGCCCTTCCCTACCCCCCGGCCTGAGTGAGCCAGAGCCCCCGAATCAGCGGCTCCTTTAACCCCGTCCTGTCTGAGCGAAGAACAGACGCCCTCCAGCAACCTACACACAGAGGTGGGGCCAAATCCAAAGCTGAGCCCCGGGAGCTGAGCGAAACAAAGAAGAGAAAGGGAAATCTCTCCCAGCAGCCTCAGGAGCAGCGGATTAAAGCTCCACAATCAACTTGATGTACCTGCATCTGTGGAATACCTGAATAGACAACGAATCATCCCAAAATTGAGGTGGTGGACTTTAGGAGGAATTGTAGGTTTGGGGTTTGCTGTCTGCGATTTGTTTCTGGTATTTCTGATATTTCTGTTTTGTTTTGGTTTTTTGCGGCACGTGGGCCTCTCACTGCTGTGGCCTCTCCCGTTGCGGAGCACAGGCTCTGAACGCGCAGGCTCAGCAGCCATGGCTCACGGGCCTAGCCGCTCCGCGGCATGTGGGATCTTCCCGGACGGGGGCACGAACCCGTGTCCCCAGCATCAGCAGGCAGACTCTCAACCACTGTGCCACCAGGGAGCCCAATTTATGTTTATCTTAGTTTTTAGCGTTTGTTATCATTAGTGGATTTGTTTATTGGTTTGTTTGCTCTTTTTTTTAAATTATTTTTTTACGTTAATTTCTTTCATTTATTTATTTTTTTTCTTTCTTTCTTTTTCTCTCCCTTTTCCTCTGAGCTGTGTGGCTGACAGGCTCTTGGTGCTCAGGCCTGGTGTCAGGAAATTAAATTAAAATTAAAACAAGCAAAAGCTAAGAGAATTCAGCATCACCAAACCAGCTTTACAAAAAATGCTAAAGGAACTTCTCTAGGCAGGAAACACAAGAGAAGGGAAAGACCTACAATAACAAACCCAAAACAATTAAGAAAATGGTAATAGGAACATACATATCGATAATTACATTAAATGTAAATGGATTAAATGCTCCCACCAAAAGACATAGACTGGCTGAATAGATACAAAAACAAGACCCATATATATGCTGTCTAAAAGAGACCCAATTCAGACCTAGGGGCATATACAGACTGAAAGTGAGGGGATGGAAAAAGATATTCCATGCAAATGGAAATCAAAAGAAATCTGGAGTAGCAATTCTCATATCAGACAAAATAGACTTTAAAACAAAGACTATTACAAGAGACAAGGACACTACATAATGATCAAGGGCTCAATCCAAGAAGAAGATATAACTAACAATTGTAAATATTTATGCACCCAACATAGGAGCACCTCAATACATAAGGCAAATGCTAACAGCTGTAAAAGGGGAAATCGACAGTAACACAATCATACTAGGGGACTTTAACACCCCACTTTCACCAATGGACCAATAATCCAAAATGAAAATCAATAAGGAAACACAAGCTTTAAATGATACATTAAGCAAGGGGGACTTAATTAATATTTAAAGGACATTCAATCCAAAAACAGCAGAATACACTTTCTTCTCAAGTGCTCATGGAACATTCTCCAGGATAGATCATATCTTGGGTCACAAATCAAGCTGTGGTAAATTTTAGAAAATTGAAGTCGTATCAAGTATCTTTTCCGACCACAACGCTATGAGATTAGAAATGAATTGCAGGGAAAATAACGTAAAAAACATGAACACATGGAGGCTAAACAATACGTTACTAAATAACCAAGAGATCACTGAAGAAATCAAAGAGGAAATCAAAAAATACCTAGAACCAAATGACAATGAAAACACGATCACCCAAAACCTATGTGATGCAGCAAAAGCAGTTCTAAGCGGGAAGTTTATAGCAATACAATCCTAGCTTAAGAAACAAGAAACATCTCAAATAAACAACCTAACCTTACACCTAAAGCAATTAGAGAAAGAAGAACAAAAAAATCCCACAGTTAGCAGAAGGAAAGAAATCATAAAGATCAGATCAGAAATAAATGAAAAAGAAATGAAGGAAACGATAGCAAAGATCAATAAAACTAAAAGCTGGTTCTTTGAGAGGATAAACAAAATTGATAAACCATTAGCCATATTTACCAAGAAAAAAAGGGAGAAGACTCAAATCAATAGAATTAGAAATGAAAAAGGAGAAGTAACAACTGACACTGCAGAAATACAAAGGATCATGAGAGATTACTACAAGCAACTCTATGCCAATAAAATGGATAACCTGGAAGAAATGGACAAATTCTTAGAAATGCACAACCTTCTGACAGTGAACCAGGAAGAAATAGAAAATGTGAACAGACCAATCACAAGCACTGAAATTGAAACTGTGATTAAAAATCTTCCAACAAACAAAAGCCCAGGACCAGATGGCTTCACAGGCGAATTCCATCAAACATTTAGAGAAGAGGTAACACCTGTCTTTCTCAAACTCTTGCAAAATATAACAGAGGGAGGAACACTCCCAAACTCTTCTATGAGGTCACCATCACTCTGATACCAACACCAGACAAAGATGTGACAAAGAAAGAAAACTACAGGCCAATATCACTGATGAACACAGATGCAAAAATCCTCAACAAAATACTAGCAAACAGAATCCAACAGCACATTAAAAGGATCATACTATGATCAAGTGGGATTTATCCCAGGAATGCAAGGATTCTTCAATATAGGCAAATCAATCAACATGATACACCATATTAACAAATTGAAGGAGAAAAACCATCTGATCATCTCAATAGATGCAGAGAAATCTTTCAACAAAATTCAACACCCATTTATGATAAAAACCCTGCAGAAAGTAGGCATAGAGGGAACTTTCCTCAACATAATAAAGGCTATATATGACAAACCCACAGCCAACATCACCCTCAATGGTGAAAAACTGAAACCATTTCCACTAAGATCAGGAACAAGACAAGGTTGCCCACTCTCACCACTATTATTCTACATAGTTTTGGAAGTTTTAGCCACAGCAATCAGAGAAGAGAAAGAAATAAAAGGAATCCAAATTGGAACGGAAGAAGTAAAGTGGTCACTGTTT
The DNA here is from genome assembly GCF_937001465.1 of Orcinus orca. Lineage (NCBI taxonomy): Eukaryota > Metazoa > Chordata > Mammalia > Artiodactyla > Delphinidae > Orcinus > Orcinus orca. Next base: position 30,293,593 of record NC_064566.1, read on the forward strand.
GCAGATGAGATGATACTATATATATAGAATCCTAAAGATGCTACCAGAAAACTACTAGAGCTAATCAATGAATTTGGTAAAGTATCGGGATACAAAATTAATGCACAGAAATGTCTGGCATTCCTGTACACTTACGATGAAAAATCTGAAAGAGAAATTAAGAAAACACTCCCATTTACCATTGCAACAAAAATAATAAAATATCTAGGAATAAACCTACCTAAGGACATGAAAGACCTGTATGCAGAAAACTATGACACTGGTGAAAGAAATTAAAGATGATACAAACAGATGGAGAGATATACCATGTTCTTGGATTGGAAGAATCAACATTGTGAAAATGACTATACTCCCCAAAGCAATCTACAGATTCAATGCAATCCCTATCAAAGTACCACTGGCATTTTTCACAGAACTAGAACAAAAAATTTCAAAATTTGTATGGAAACACAAAAGACCCCGAATAGCCAAAGCAATCCTGAGAAAGAAAAATGGAGCTGGAGGAATCAGGCTCCGTGCCTTCAGACTATACTACAAAGCTACAGTAATGAAGGCAGTATGGTTCTGGCACAGAAACAGAAATATAGATCAATGGAACAGGATAGAAAGTCCAGAGATAAATGGATGCACATATAGTCACCTTATCTTTGATAAAGTAGGCAAGAATATACAATGGAGAAAAGACAGCCTGTTCAATAAGTGGTGCTGGGAAAACTGGACAGCTACATGTAAAAGAATGAAGTTAGAACACTCCCTAACACCATACACAAAAATAAACTCAAAATGGATTAAAGACCTAAAAGTAAGGCCAGACACCATCAAACTCTTAGAGGAAAACGTAGGCAGAACATTCTATGACATAAATCACAGCAAGATCCTTTTTGACCCACCTCCTAGAGAAATGGAAATAAACACAAAAATAAACAAATGGGACCTAATGAAACTTCAAAGCTTTTGCACAGCAAAGGAAACCATAAACAAGACGAAAAGGCAACCCTCTGAATGGGAGAAAATATTTGCAAATGAAGCAACTGACAAAGGATTAATCTCCTAAAATTTACAAGCAGCTCATGCAGCTCAATATTAAAAAAACAAACAACCCAATCCAAAAATGGGCAGAAGACCTAAATAGACATTTCTCCAAAGAAGATATACAGATTGCCAACAGACACATGAAAGAGTGCTCAACATCATTAACCATTAGAGAAATACAAATCAAGACTACAATGAGATATCACCTCACACCAGTCAGAATGGCCATCATCAAAAAATCTGCAAACAATAAATGCTGGAGACGGTGTGGAGAAAAGGGAACCCTCTTGCACTGTTGGTGGGAATGTACATTGATATAGCCACTATGGAGAACAGTATGGACGTTTCTTAAAAAGCTAAAAATAGAACTACCATACGACCCAGCAGTCCAACTACTGGGCATATAACCTGAGAAAACGAGTCATAATTCAAAAAGAGTCATGTACCAAAATGTTCATTGCAGCTCTATTTACAATAGCCAGGGCATGGGAGCAACCTAAGTGTCCATCAACAGATGAATGGATAAAGAAGATGTGGCACATATATACAATGGAATATTACTCAGCCATAAAAAGGAAACAAACTGAGTTATTTGTAGTGAGGTAGATGGACCTAGAGACTGTCCTACAGAGTGAAGTAAGTCAGAAAGAGAAAAACAAATACCGTATTCTAACACCTATATATGGAATCTAAAAAAAAAAAAATGTTCGTGAAGAACCTAGGGGCAAGATGGGAATAAAGATGCAGACCTACTAGAGAATAGACTTGAGGACACGTGGAGGGGGAACGGTAAGCTGGGACAACGTGAGAGAGTGGCATGGACATATATACACTACCAAACGTAAAATAGATAGCTAGTGGGAAGCAGCCGCATAGCACAGGGAGATCAGCTGGGTGCTTTGTGACCAGCTAGAAGGGTGGGATAGGGAGGCTGGGAGGGAGACCCAAGAGGGAGGGGGTATGGGGATACATGTATACATGTAGCTGATTCAATTTGTTATACAGCAGAAACTAACACACCATTGTAAAGCAACTATACTCCAATAAAGATGTTAAAAATATAAATATAAATCCTTATTGTTGTTATCATTATCCTCATAAGATGTTGTTCCACTTATTACATGGGGTTGCAGTTGCCTGTTTACTTTTCTGTATTTCACACTAGTTTATAAAAATCCTCCCTTGGACAGAGGCTGCATCTTGTTAGCTGTGTTTTCCCCAGATTCTAGCACAGTACCTATCGGCCATGTTGCTGGCACTCAAAGCGTTCAGCGGAGGGAGGGAGGGAGAGAGGGAGGAGACTGTTCCTTATATAGGGTTCTTGCCTTTTCCTTGGAACAGCCTTAATAAAGGCATGAACTGCCATGTTTCTTGCAGCATTGTTCACAGTATGGAAATAAACTAAGTTTCTATCAATAGATGAATGGATAAAGGAGATGTGGTGTATATACGTACAATGGAATACTATTTAGCCACAAGAAAGAAGGAGATATTTGTGACAATATGGATGCAACTGGGGGGGCATTATGCTAAAACTAAAAATAGAATTACCCTACGATCCAGCAATTCCACTCCTGGGTATATATCTGAAAAAAAATACCAAAAACACTAATTTGAAATAATCCATGCACCCCAATGTTCCTAGCAGCATTGTTTACAATTGCCAAGATATGGAAGCAACCTAAGTGTCCATGGATGGACTCGGAGGGCATTACGCTAAGTGAAATAAGTCAGACAGAGAAAGGCAAATACTAAACACTGTATGGTATCCCTTATATGTGGAATCTAAAAAAGCCAGAATCATAGAAACTCAGAGCGGAGTGGTGGTTACCAGGGGCTGGGTGCTGGGGAAATGGGGAGATATTGGTCAAAATTACAAACTTCCAGTTATAAGATGAGTAAGTTCCAGGGATCTACTGTACAGCATGGTGATTATACTTAATAATACTGATTTGTGGGCTTGAAAGTTGCTAAGAGAGTAGATCTTAAATGTTCTCACAACAAAAAAGAAATGCTAATTATGTGATATGATAAAGGTTTTCACTAAACTACAGCAGCAATCATTTTACAATATATAAATTACCAAATCAACACATTGTACACCTTAAAATTATACAATGTTACAGGCCAATTATATCTAAAGAAAACTGAAAAGGATAAATAAAGGCATGAGAATATGTGCAGATCAAGATAAGCCACTACTTCCCTTGAATTATATTTAATGAACAGAAGCCTTAGAAAGTGGAGTTTGTTATGACATCCTTAATGCCAAATATGATCTGGAAATCTAATACTTAAATTGTGCCTGGAAAAAGCCAAAGCGCAGGCAGTCCCTTAACAAGTGAGCATTCTCCTTCCTCAGGAAAAAAGCTCGCCAGCCCCACCCCTACAGCCTGATAGTAATGTGCTCCATGGGAATGACCTCCCTATAGCATCAAAACCACTCACAGGACGGTAGCCAATTCCCAGCCACCACTGACTCCAGTGCTTTCAAAAATGCCCCAGGCTCTTACTGTTTTTCTTTTTTTAATGTCAAATAACCAATGATTTTAATTTAGATATAATTGACATATAACATTGTGTATATTTAAGGTGTACAGTAAGTTGATTTGATACATTTATGTTGCAATATGACTACACATTTTACCACCATAGCATTAGGTGTTGAGAACATTTAAGGTCTAGTCTCTTAGCAACTCTGAAGTATATAATATAATATTGCTGGCTGTAATTACTCTGCTGTGCATTAGATCTCCAGCACTGATTTATCTTCTAGCAACAAATTTGTACCCTTTGACCAACATCTCCCCAAGTCCCCACCCACCAGCCCCCGGTAACTACCATTCTACTCTCTGTTACTATGTGCTTTTATTCCCACTTTTTATTTGCTCCATCTCAGCTACACCCATTTTCACTTTGTCACCTTCAGCTCTTAGCAGGCCAGGGCCAGTTTTTATTCTTCCAAGGAAAAGAGCACATTTGGATTTGACTGTGTATGACTTGTACTTATTTGAAGCCCTGCATTCAAGTGAGAACAAAATACCCAAACAAGCATATTTAATTAATATAGGGTCAACCAGTTTGGACACTTGTGCGCCATGGTCATAAAAGAGGATTGTTCATATTTTTCACATTTCTTATAATAAAGTCAAAGTCACAGGTAAAAATGAAAATTAGGGCTTCCCTGGTGGCACAGTGGTTCAGAGTCCGCCTGCCGATGCAGGGGACACGGGTTTGTGCCCTGGTCTGGGAAGATCCCACATGCCGCGGAGCGGCTGGGCCCGTGAGCCATGGCCGCTGAGCCTGGGCGTCCGGAGCCTGTTTCTCCGCAACGGGAGAGGCCGCAGCAGTGAGGCCCGCGTACCACCAAAAAAAAAAAAAAAAAAAAAAAAAAATTAGACAAAAGTAACCACCGGAAAGACAGATGAATATAAAGCCCTATTCATTTGTGATGCAAAAATCCATTAAGAGCTAATCTCCTTGGACAGCCTTATGGATACTGCATAACTCACTGAGACCAACTGTACTTAGGAAGTGATGGTTAAATATTGAAAATCTGATTGGGAGACAGAGGTGGCTTCCTGCTCTTTCCTGTAATTGCCTTGTCTGATTTTCCTCTTGAACAATGTATCACTGGAATTTCTGACTATGATGGAGTGTAACCCACTCCCACCCGGAGACCTCTGCCCTGAAGTCTAGGGCTCCAACCCCTCGGGAGTCATCTGATGGAGGACATCATCTATCTCCTCTGCACCTGTCATACCCTTTTCCCTTGTCAAGCCCCAGGGTGTTGTGTGGAACTTACAAGCCTTCCCCAGCCTGTCCCCCTCCTCCCTACTGTCTCTTGCATGTTTCAGCAGCCTAATGAGTTGAAGAGACAGAGCCAACCCTGGCTTCTTATTACAATCACATTCCATTTTCTTCAAATAAACCCAACTCAGAACAAAAGCAGGACCTTCTGGGCACAGCCTTTGTTGTGGCTGTTTAATCATAACATTTTGGTGGGACCCAGAATATTATGGTGATTGCTTTCAAGCAATTTGTGATATACATGCTTAGCAGATGATGTAACTTGCACGTTGCTTTTTGCTATGACAGTATACTCTACAAATGCAAACAGATGTATTTCCCATGACCTTTGCCCTGACAAATAGAGTTGTTTTATGTATTTCCCAGTTAACATTTTTTGAGAGCTTCACAATGCAGTCTCCTAAGGTCTCTCAATACTTGTGCTTTTTATACTTTATTTTAGGTATCTCAGGAATGTGATAACACTAATGAGATATTAGGGTAAGAAAAATAGTGAAAAGCATATCGACTCCAACTTTTACAAAAAGCTTATTTTAGACATGTTGCTTTCCCTTCAGTTTAGCTCTCAACTGACTAACATGATAGGAAAGAGCTTTCTGAAGCATAGCATTTTAGCAAAAGAATATTGAGGGGAAAACACCTAGAATAAGGTGTTGTATGAATATAGATGTGAAAACCTAGCAAGAAGAATTCATAATACATTATGAGATAACTTTACAACAAGCAAGTGGGATTTATCCTGAGAGTTAGGATAAAATCTATTAAAACCATACCACCTCAAATGACATAATTGTCTCAAGTAACCATTTCCTCTTTTGTGTTTTGTTCTCCTAGTGTCTAAGGAGACAAAAAGAATGTTGAGGAGCTGGGAGTGCCCCTTATTTGTGCCTACTTTTATGTGCCTATAGGCGCTTTCCCAATAGATATTTACTAGTGTGGGGTAGCAGGTAAGAGCAGTGGTTTTCCAGTACTGAGACCGGAATATTTTCAAAAATGTGTTACAATTGATTTTTTTAAATTATAGCTTCTTATTTTGAAATAGGTTTAGAGTCACAAGGTATTCTAGAAACAGTGCAGAGAATTCTCATGTACCCTCACCCAGTTTCCCCTACTGATAATACCTTATATAACTATAGTGCATCGTCAAAAACAAGAAATCGACCTGGATACAATACTATTCTCAGGAAAAGACTTTATTTGGATTTTACCAGTTTTTGCATGAGTGTGTGTGTGTGTGTGTGTGTGTGTGTAGTTCTATAATTGATGTAACCATCAACAAATTAAGGATATAGATCTGTTCTATCACCACAAAGGAACTCCCTTGGGTTATGCCTTAATAGTCATATCCTATCCCCATACCTAACTCCTGGCAATAACTGTTTCACCATTATGATTTTATCTTTTCAAGAATATTATATAAATGGAAACATGCCATATGTTACCCTTTGAGATTGGCTTCTTTCACTCAGCATAATTCCTTTGAAATTCATCTAAATTGTTACATGTATCAATAGTTAATTCCATTGTATTGCTGAGTATTATTCCATAGTATGAGATGTAGCACAGTTTGTTTATCCATTCACCTGCTGTGGGACATTCGGGTTGTTTCTAGTTTCTGACTATTACAGAGAAAGCTGCAGTGGACCTTCATGTACAGGTTTTTGTGTGACTATAACTTTTCATTTGCTGGGTCACATGGTTGTGTATGTTTAATTTGATAGGAAACTGCCAATCTTTTCCTGAAGGGGCTACACCATTCTACACTCCTCCTCAGCACTTGGCACTACTGGTATTATTTATTTTTGCTATTCTAGTATGTGTGTAATAATATCAATAGCACATATAGCTTTAATTTGCATTTTCCTGAAGGCTTATGATATTGAAAACTTTTTCATATGTTTATTTACCATCAGTATGTCCTCTTTAGACAGGTGTCCATGAAAGTTTTCTGCCCATATTCTAATTGTTTGTCTTCTTACTGTTAAGAGAATTCTTTTTGTATTCTGCATACAAGTTCATTATCAGATAAATGATTCGAAAATACTTTCTCTCAGTCTGTGGCTTGCTTTTTCATCCTTTTTAGCAGGTATCTTACAAAAAAAATTTATTTTTGATAAAAGGAAACATCAATTTTGTTTCCTCGTTTGTGCAAGGCAGGAATGGAGGTCCGGGTTCCAGGCACAGGCTCCACCAGAGAGGATCACCTCCTCATTACTGAAGAACAGCGTGTGTTATGGACTGGCATAAGAGTCATGCCTCCCCACACCCATCTGTTGAACCCCTAACCCCCAGTGATTGTATTTGGAGATAGGGACTTGAAGGAGGTAACAAAGGTTGAGTGATGTTGTAAAGGTGGGACCTTAATCCGGTAGGACTAGTGTCCTTTTAAGAGGACAAAGAAACACATTTCTCTCTGCACATGCATGGAAGAAAAGTCACGTGAAGACACAGTGAGAAGGCAGTTTTCTGCAGAGCAGGAATAGAGACCTCACCAGAAACCAGCCCTGCTGGCATCACGGACTTGGACTTCTAGCCTCCAGAACTGTGAGAAAATAAATTTCTGTTGCTTAAGCCACCCAGTCTGTGGTATTCTGTTATGGCAGCCCGAGCAGACTAATAGAGGTGTGCAAGTCAGAATTCCACCCCCAGTTCTGCAGGGGAAGGCCAGCACCTCCTCACTGCAAGAGGTCTGGACAACAGGGTTCTGACCATGGACTGTACCCTGCAGTGCCCATCAGGGTGGATGAGGGCATGACTTGTTCACGGTATGCACCTTAAGAGCAGGCAGATATGGGTAAAGGTTTCTGACCCCCCAGGCCATCCATACTTTTCACAAAGACCTTTTTCCAGCTCTTTGGCTGGAAAGCCCAGGCTGCATTTGGGGCTTTTTTTTTTTTTTTTGGTCTGCAACCGTTTCCAAGTTGTAGGCTTCTCAAGTTCCAAGGACAGGACAAATAGGAGGCAAGAAAAAAACCCCAAGGATTCACTTCCAGGAAATTCCCTGAGTACTGAGGTCCCTAGGCAATCTACTATCTCTTCCGCATTTTTCAGACTTACATATTTTTGTCCACGGTTTATTTTTTGTGATTAATGGGAGGAGTAAAATGGAATGCGTTTCCTCTGTCATGTCCAGAACTGGAAACTACAACTGATTTTTAAAAAAATAAAAATAAGGTTTCAGCAGAGTAATAGCAGCATTCTCAGGGGTTCTAGAAGTTTCCTTGATTGGAGGACATCTCTAGGATTTATTGACTCAGTGTGATATAGAAGAGGAAACACTGGGCTTGGTAGGCTTAGTTCTTGTCTCAGTTTTTGTGTGACTTTGGGCATATTGCCTCACCTTTCCATGTCTCAGTCTCTTCCTGTATCAAAGACGTAATTGGACTCTATCTGGATTGGTAGATAGGTTTCAACTCTTTTTTTTTTTTTTTTTTTTTTTTTGCGGTACGCGGGCCTCTCACTGTTGTGGCCTCTCTTGTTGTGGAGCACAGGCTCCGGACGCGCAGGCTCAGTGGCCATGGCTTACGGGCCTAGCTGCTCCACGGCATGTGGGATCTTCCCGGACCGGGGCATGAACCCGTGTCCCCTGCATCGGCAGGCGGGCTCTCAACCACTGTGCCACCAGGGAAGCCCAGGTTTCATCTCTTGAGCCAACAAAATGAAATAGGAAAACGTTTTAAGAAGTACTCTAAGACCATGATTAGGCTTAGTGAGAAGGAACACTGTATTTAATTAGTAATGTCAGCCTTACACACAAGATAAGATCATAGTAGGGTATTTGCTTTGCTTTTTATCCCTGGACTAGAAATTCTCTAAGAACTTTTCCAGATCTAAAATTCCATGATTTTAATACAAAAAGAAAATTAACTTGAATATATAGATATTTAAAGTGAAGGTAATAAAGATTAAAAATTATCTTATGAAAAGGGAAGACAAACCATATTAGGAACACAGGATGAAATAGTTGAGAAAAAAATTTATCTGGGCTTCCTGACAGCCATAGCAAAAAGGGATATGCACTGGTTACCTAACTCTAACCCTTTCGTTTTGCTTCTATTTATCTCCCTTCCTAACTTCTGATGAACTACCAAAATTTTCTATATTCTCTTTTTCTCAATGAATTTCAAAGTTGTAGAGAGTATTTCTATCCCCTTAATGGTTGTTCTTAAATTTTAAAAATAGATAGTTTGTATTTCAGGAAGAGTGTGAAGTCATTCAGCATGGGTATCTTTATACTTCTCTCAAACAGGACAGAAATATTAAAATGTTAAGTGTCCAGTGAAGACTCTACATCGTTTTCTTTCTTTCTTTCTTTTTAAAATATTTACTTATTGGGCTTCCCTGGTGGCACAGTAGTTGAGAGTCCGCCTGCCGATGCAGGGGACACAGGGTCGTGCCCTGGTCCGGGAAGATCCCACATGCCGCGGAGCGGCTGGGCCCGTGAGCCATGGCTGCTGAGCCTGCGCGTCCGGAGCCTGTGCTCCGCAACGGGAGAGGCCATAGCAGTGAGAAGCCCGTGTACTGGGGAAAAAAAAAAAAATTTACTTATTTATTTAGGCTGTGCCAGGTCTTAGCTGTGGCATGCAGTATCTTCAGTTGTGGCATGCGGACTCTTAGTTGCAGCCTGCAGACTCTTACTTGTGGCATACATGAGGGATCTAGTTCCCCGACCAGGGATCGAACCTTGGTCCCCTGCATTGGGAGTGCAGAGTCTTACCCACTGTACCACCAGGGAAGTCCCTCCACTTCATTTTCTATTACTGTTGTTTAGAGATTTAATTTCACTTTTTTGGATACTTCTCCACTTACTCTTTTCAGTTTCTCTGCTTGCTTTTGTATCTTGCATCACAGTCTTCCTCTGAGTTCAATTTTCTTCTTGCTAAATTATATACTTCATAGTTCTTTCAATGATGGCTTGTGAGTGAAAAATTCTCTTTATCTTTGTATGTAGAAAAATGTTTTTTATTCTTTTTAATGAGAGTAAATCACCACTATCAGTGATCGCAAGTTAGGATTGGCAATCAAACTCATACAACACAGTAAGATGGAATATATTATTACATTTATTTAGATTTACAGGATAAGTCAGGAAAAACAGTATTCTTCCCACTGGGTAGACCCTGAAGCTATATATATGTACACAGCTTCTTGCTTCTCCCCTTACCTAAACAGGATGTGTGCAACAAATAGGGATAACTTCAACATGTGTTTGGTTTAACTTGGCATAGAGAAGCCAGTTCCTGGGTTTCTCGTCAATCTTATATTGCTCCTGTCACACAGGCCCAAGGCTTATATACCCACTTACAGCAACCTCAGTCCAGATGGACTCCCACCAATCAAGAATTTCACAGTAAATAAGGCAGATTATTGTCTCTTAACATGTAGCATACCACATTTATCTTAACTCAGCATGTGTCCAGGGGAATGATGCTGTGAGAAGACATACTGAGAAAAAACTTTTCTTCTTTCCAGGAAAGTTTTACTTTTAAAAAACTTTATTTTATTGAAGTATAGTTGATTTACAATGTTGTGTTAATTTCTACTTTACAGCAAAGTGACTCAGTTATACGTATACATACATTCTTTTTTTATATTTTCCATTATGGTTTATCATGGGATATTGAATATAGTTCCTTGTGCTATACAGTGGGACTTTATTGTTTATCCATTCTCTATGTAATAGTTTCCATCTGCTAACCCCAAATTCCCACTCTATCCCTCCCCCACCCTGCCTCCCCCTTGGTAACCACAAGTCTGTTCTCTATGTCTGAGAGTCTGTTTCTGTTTTGTAGATAAGTTCACTTGCGTCATATTTTAGACTCCACATGTAAGTGATATCATATATTTGTCTTTCTCTTTCTAACTTACTTAATATGATAATCTCTAGTTGCATCCATATTGCTGCAAATGGCATTATTTCATTTCTTTATGGTTGAGTAGTATTCCATTGTATATATGTACCACATTTTCTTTATCCATTCATCTGTCAATGGACATTTAGGTTGTTTCCATGTCTTGGCTATTGTAAATGTTGCTGCAGTAAACATTGGAGTGCATGTATCTTTTCAAATTAGAGATTCGTCCAGATATATGCACAGGAGTGGGATTGCATGATCATATGGCAACTCTATTTTTAGTTTTCTGAGGAACGTCCATACTGTTGTCCACAGTGGCTGCACCAATTTATATTCCCACCAACAGTGTAGGAGGGTTCCCTTTTCTCTACACCCTCTCCAGCATTTATTGTTTATAGATATTTTGATGATGGCCATTCTAACGTGTGTGAGGTGATACCTCATTGTAGTTTTGATTTGCATTTCTCTAATTATTAGCAATGTTGAACATCTTTTCATGTGCCTGTTGGCCATCCGTATGTCTTCTTTGGAGAAATGTCTGTTTAGGTCTTCTGCCCATTTTTTTATTGGGTCGTTTTTTTGTTGTGGAGTTCTATGAGCTGTTTGTATATTTTGGAAATTGAGCCCTTGTCAGTTGTATCATTTGCAAATATTTTCTCCCAGTCCATAGGTTGTCTTTTCATTTTGTTTATTGTTTCCTTTGCTGTACAAAAGCTTGTAAGTTTGATTAGGTCCCATTTGTTTATTTTTGCTTTTATTTCCATTGCCTTGGGAGACTTACCTAAGAAAACGTTGGCACAATTTATGTCAGAGAATGTTTTGCCTATATCCTCTTCTAGGAGTTTTATGGTGTCATACCTTATATTTAAGTCTTTAAGCCAATTTGAGTTTAGTTTTGTGTATGCTGTGAGGGTGTGTTCTAAGTTCATTGATTTACATGCTGCTGTCCAGCTTTCCTAACACCACTTGCTGAAAAGATTGTCTTTTCTCTATTGTATATTCTTGCCTCCTTTGTCAAAGATTAAGTGACCTAGGTGTGTGCAGGAAAGCCTTATTGTGTTTAGGTCCCAGAACTGATGTTAATATTTTACTCTCAGGTTGTTTAGCCAGACATAAAATTCTAAACTGAGAATGATTTTTCCTTCAGCAGTTTGTAAATATTCCTCCATTGTCACCTAGTATCTGTAGCTGCCAGTGGGAAGTCAGCTGCCTGCCTAATGGTCATTCCTTTAAGAATATGATTTTTCTCTCTAATAGATTTTAATATTTTTTATGCATTTTTAATTTCATTATGACACATCTAAGCATGCATTTATTTTTATGTATCCTTCTTAGAACATGGATTATGTTTTTAATCTGCGGATTTGTGTCTTCAACACAAAATGCTTAGCCAGTGTCTCTTCAACTATTCTTCTCCACTCTTTATTCTAATTGTTTTGGATTAGCTTCTACTAGACCTAAGTTTTACCTCCTCAATCTATCCTCCATTTCTTCAAACTGATTTTTTCACAGATTTCTCAGTTCTACTTTTTGGCCTTACTAATTATCTCTTCGATTGTGTCCTCTCTAAAGATCATGCAATCTTATTTCCAGAATTTCTTATAAGCTGTATCTAGATCTGCCTGTTATTGTTTCATTTCTGCATGTTTGTTCCATAGTTTTTTATTCTTCATTATAGATGTTTTCCTTTCTTTATCTTGTTGGTGAAAGTCCATAAATATCTTACCATAAAAATTTTTTCAGATTGTTCAATTATTTTTACTTCATCTGAAAATGAGTGATTTATTAATAGATTATAAATTATCAATATTTTGGTGGCTGTCTTTTCTTAGCATTTTTTCTTCATGAATTATGGAATTTAGATTTTCAGGTCTATCTTAAGTAGGAGGAATCTTTGTCAATTATTTAGGGGTTTCTTCCTCCAACTACCCTCTATCCTTCCTTTCCTTTCTGGTGGTTTTTCATTTACCCCCACCCAACCCAAGTTAGAGCTAGATCTGACACTGTTACATCCGATATCTTGCCCCATAGGGATAGGCTAATGGGACAGGTATGGGCTAAGGTGGCAGGAATTGTGACATTAGAGCTCTAGTCACTGAGACAGAAGTCTTCTTGGCTAACATCCTGGCTTCAAAACTGTGTCTGTATCTTCCTTTTCTGGGTGTTCAGGTGGTGGTAGGCAAATGGTTTTTTTTAAGCTTCCTTTCATGGAATGGTACCCCATCCCATACCCTAACTTTAAAGAGTGATCCCAGATCTGATCCCCACTTGCTTGACGCATTAATACCCTGTCACCCCATGGAAGCTGAACTCTAGTTGCCTCTACCTTTTTACGGTGCCAGAGTCCAGCATACCCTCAGTAACAGCCTCACTTATTGCTTTGCATTTCTGTTCTCTTTCTGATCCAAAGAAATATTTATTTTGTTCTTTAGAGTGTTACTGTCCTTTACATTTTCTCTTTTATTGTTATTGTTTTATAACTGTTACTCCCAGAAGAAGGGGGTGGCTCAAAGATCAAAACTTTGTCTTGAACAGAACCAATATAGCTCTCATTACCCAATATAAAAAGTATTCCACTTCTTTAGAAACATTTTTTTCTTGATGATACATTTAGTAAGGTAATGGGAAAATACTTTAGAGGTGGTTGCTCATAGTAGACAGGTATTTGTCATTCTTGCATAAAACCAGATAGCATATTACTTAAATGTTATCCAGTGATGACATTTCTAATGGAATTAGAGCTGTAGTCCAAACAAATTTTTAACTTGGTTTAAGGTTAAAACATAGAGACTGAATGGTTAGCTCCAAATATCTCTCAAATATCACTCTTCTCAGTTAAGCTTTTTGACAGGGCTGAATAGCAGTCAGGCCAAGATTGAGCTCTTTAGAGGAAGTGAAGACATTGCGTTGATTGAAAAGAGATCCATATGCTTTAGGCATATGTTTTAGACTGTCAGGTGGCAAGGCTGACATTCCGCTATGAAAATTCAGGAGCCTGACTTGTATTCTCACCCCAGCATAAGGGCTTCCCACCCCCCAAAGTAAGCCATAGCAGTGCCTGTGAAAAAGCTAAACTTTTTATTTATTTAAAAAGAGCTTCAGGGCTTCCCTCGTGACGCAGTGGTTAAGAATCCGCCTGCCAATGCAGGAGACACAGGTTCGATCCCTGATCCGGGAAGATCCCATATGCTGTGGAGCAACTAAGCCTGTGCGACACAACTACTGAGCCTGTGTTCTAGAGCCCGCAAGCCACAACTACTGAGCACACATGCCACAACTACTGAAGCCCTTGCACCCTAGAGCCCCACGCCACAACCAATGAGCCCATGCACTTCAACTACTGAAGTCCACATGCTCTAGGGCCTGCGAGCTGCAACTACTGAAGCCCGCATGCCTAGAGCCTGTGCTCTGCAACAAGAGAAGCCACTGCAATGAGAAGCCTGAGCACCACGACAAAGAGTAGCACCCCCTCGCCGCAACTAGAGAAAGCCCATGCACAGCAACGAAGACCCAACACAGCCAAAAATAATATAAATAAATAAATAAATAATAAAAATAAAAAATAAGAGCTTCAAATTTTCTCAAAGCCTTAATAGAAACCTCATTTGAGGTCTTCCATAGCACAGGAGGAATCTTCTAGAACCCAGAAGGAAAATATAGATAAGAGAAGACCTTACTTCAAAGGGAGTATTGGAAGGAAGAGACACATGTGGCCCTGACTGTCCTCTTTATTCAGAGGTGAGTGTATATTCAACAAGCAACCTCCATATGCTCATTTCACATCAGTTCCTATCAGAAGATAGGAAGCTGATGGTCATTTGGTTCTTTTCTTAAAGGATTGAGTCATAACAAGACTAGAAGCAAAGGGAGAAGCCAGTAAATGACTAGTCGTTGTGAGACATAAAAAGACTAAACTAAGGAAGTAAGAATGTAGAGGAGATAAGGAATTTTTATTTTATTTATTTATTTATTTATTTTTTACATCTTTATTAGGAATTTTTAAAATATATTTAAGAGACAGAATCCTGATAGACTGTAGAGTAAGGATACAGGAAGATTTTATATCTCCAGGATGACTCTCACATCTTTTGCTTGTTTGATGGGGGTGATTGATGAGACCAGTCATCAGCACAAAGAATATGGGAGGAAGAGAAGGGAAAGAAGCAATAAGGAAAGGGTTCAATTTTTAAATAGATTGGACTTTAAGTGTTTGGGGGACATCCAGCTGGAGGAATTCAGTGGGCAGTGAATACCTGGTGGATTTCAGGACAGAAACTATAAATTTTGGAGGCATTCGCATATAGGAATATAGAATGAAAAGAAAAAGAACTCTAGAGGGGAGAGCAGGAGAGTTATCACTTCTCATTCCATCAAAAAATTCTCAAACAGTTGAGATAAGTGAATAAAAAGCACAGAATTGGCATTTTTAATATCATGAAGCACAGGACACCACCTACCTTTCTTTATGTTTGTTGTATCTCAGAATTGGCTCAGCACATCTTAAGTTCTGACAAAATAACCACGAAAACTGAAAAGAAGGATTTGGAACTAGATTCATTCCCTGAAATACACAACTGCTAGCAAAAAGCTCAACCTGAGAGAGAAATCATGAAATCACACAGAGATTTCAGTCCATGATATCAGAAGACAATGCAAATCCAAATAAGTAGTGTCTTCCATCTATGGATCCTTTGTAGAGGGTCATCAAGAGGTAGCACAGCTCTAGCAATCAGGCAAAAGTAGGAGAACAGTACTCTAGTGTTCAGATGACAGGAGAAGACTCAGACAAAGTCCCAGGAATAGGGAGACTGCAGAAACATGGCAGAAGATCCTTTATCAAAAATATGGTACCCAGGGCTTCCCTGGTGGTACAGTGGTTGAGAGTCTGCCTGCCGATGCAGGGGACACGGGTTCGTGCCCCGGTCTGGGAAGATCCCACATGCCGCGGAGCGGCTGGGCCCGTGAGCCATGGCCGCTGAGCCTGTGCGTCCGAAGCCTGTGCTCCGCAATGGGAGAGGCCACAACAGTGAGTGCGAGGCCCGCGTACCAGGAAAAAAAAAAAAAAATATATATATATATATATATAGTACCCAGAGCTTGGGGACTAGGTCTCAGAGAAGGGGCATTAAAACACCTGATAAACTACCTCCTCAGTAGTTCTCAAATCAGGGACCTCTCTTCATTGTCACTGTTGCTGCTTCAGTTCAGGCCACCATCACCTCTTGCCCTAATTACTGGAATAGCCTCTTACCTGATCTTTCTGCCTCCAGTTTTGCTTTCTCACCCTGATTTCACTCTTGTCACTGCAACTAGAGTAACCTTTTTAAAAGTATAAATCTGATCATATCATCCACCTTCCATTTTAAAACCATTCCCTATAACCCTGTTTCTCTCAGGATAAACTCTGAATCCTTAACATGACTTAACAAGTCTTTTCATGAATTGGTCCCCACTTATTTCTCCAATCCTGTTTCTCTCCACGTGCCCCTTAATATTCTGTGGTCCAAGCATAAGAAATAGTGAGCAGTTCTCTAAACTTTTTCTCTCCTCCAGGCCTTTGCAAAGTGCTGTTTCCCCTCCATGGAACACTTTTCCTGTTTCTTCATCTGGGTATGCCTGATCTTTTTTAATGTAAGTCAAAATATTACTTCTGCATAAATCAGAGTCAGTTAAGCACCTTAGCCGCATGCCGCCAGAGCATCACATATTTTCTCTGTCACATCACTCTGCCATGCTGTATTTCTCTCAGTCTAGCTCCTCTAAGACACTTCAAGTTCCAGGAGAGTAAGAACTAGTCTTCTTCCCCATTCCATCCTTAACACTCAGCCTGGTTTCTTGAAAATGGTCAGTAACTATTTGTTGATTGAATATTTCATTTTCCTACAACTACAGAGTAACAGGTGTGGCTGAAAATGTATCCTCCCATTACAGTTGGTTTGGTACAGTGACAGTAGTCCTATAACATAGTTAGAAGCCTAAGATGAGGGAGAAAAGGGCTGCCAAAGTCCTGGTATCTTCAGATCTAGCTCTTTATATGCCTCAGGAAAAAATACATTTGTATCTGCCTACAAAGGACTTATCTTGTCTGAGGGACCTCTCTTTTTTGGTTTGTATTGTGTGGGGCTGACTCCACACTCAAACTCCAGGGTTGGCCTTTGACCCCAGCGTGGTCAATTAGAATATGCATATTCTCCTATACATAGTACTTCTGCTCCATTGATGGTCACATGATCATAGATGGGTTAGTGGGAGCTTTCCAAGGGACTTTTGCTGGAGCAAAAATGAAGTCTTTCTGGAGAGAGTGTAAGTTTGCACAGAAAAGGTTAAAATTGTGATCTACCTAAATATACAATAAATAATGTTAAATAAATTAATAATGTAACCATTTAAAATAATAATATCTCTCATTTAGTGTTCAGTGAATAAAGTTAGTCACATTTTTATATGAAAATGTTGTGTTATGCAGATATGTATATGTAATTCAAATTATGTTTATGTAGATATATATCAATGGATAGACAGTAAGACAGATGATAGGTAGCAAAACTATTAACAGGACTGTGTTAATACTATTGCTGATTCATGCAAAAAGTACAACTAACAGGGTTGCCATAGATCAGACTGAAAAGCACAGCTTTAAGAAAAATTATCCCTATATTTTCAGAGTGTAGTTGTTAGGTGGAGTTCATGAGACAAGACCAAACCTTAGCAAGGAAGAATATCATTTTCCACTGAAGGGAATGATGGTTCCACTGGGCAGAAGTTACTCTCCAGGCAGAAAATATGGCAGACCTAATGACTAGATAAAGAGTTAGCAAACTTATTCTGTAAAGATTTAGATCATAAATATGTTTGGCTTTGCAGGCCATACTGCCTCTGTCACAACCTTTCCATTTTGCCACTGCAGTGTGAAAAGCAGTTATAAACAATATGTAAATAAAGGAATGTGGCTGTATTCCAGGACAGTTTTATTTACAAAAACAAACAGACAATGGATTTGGCCCCTGAGTCGTAATTTGCTGTTGCCTGGACTATAGCAACCAAAAGCTTCCTATCTTTCTGTGGGGCCAGCTGGATTGGAATACTACACGTGGAGACACTGAGAGAAGTTCCACTGCTGAGAGTAAGCCGCCCTGATACAAAGGAGGCTGGGAGAGAGGAGGAATCACAAGTCTTTGCTTTCCATGAGCATCTGTGCTGTTAGTTACATCAGCTGCAGCTGTAGATGCAGAGGTGCAGACAATGATAGCTGGAGGGGAGGTCCACCCCAGGACCGCCCTCCAACCTCAGCAGGTTATGCCAGACTTCCCATACAAGCAGAGGGCAAACTACTTGAGCCTTTGCACCCAACAGTAGCTATGCTGACATGACCAGTGGGGATGAGCAAAGATAGCAGGGGAGACTGAGTGATGTCAAGGCATCAAGGTAGCGGTGGGGTCATGGAAGGTGGGAATGAACACAGATGGGCTCAGAATTGCAGTGAACCAAGAGGGAAGCAGAGCAGGGAAGACAGTGTAGAGACAAGATGAGAAGCCCAAGAGACCTATTCCGTTCCCACACAAACACTCAGAAATAGCCGGATGATATTTTAAGTGGGGCAATTTTCAAGCCATAACAATTTGTAGAGCAAAAGGAGTTGCAACTATATCTGTTGTTACAAGCTGATGAGGCCAGAGACTTAGGGTTTGTATACATACTAGCCCAAAGCTCCTAAGAATTCAGGAGTCCTTTGAAATGAATTTGAGTTTTATTCATTTCAACATCTTTATTCATTTGAAAAATAGTAGTACGTAAAAGTGCAGAACATGTTATTTGTTCAGACTAGGTTTGGGGTGCAAATGGGTTTATGTATTTACAGTAATCCCACGCCCTTCCCCGACCCTGCCACCAGTGGCTCAAAGTTGGTACCATTTGCTGTAACAAAAGTCCTAGGAAGAGATAGTGCTGATGCTATTTAGGAGGGAATCTGCTGATGGAGGTAGGCAGATCCAGCTGAAGAACTGGAAACTAGCCCTCAGTGCCCTTCCTGATCCATCCCCTGCTACACATTTAGCCTCACCTCACAGCAGTGCCCACGTTGCTTTCCTTGCTCTAGCCTTGCTTTTGGTTCTCAGGAAGCACCATCTTCCTCCTTCCTCAGGGCTTTGCAAGCGCTATTCCTTCTGCTTGGAGCACTCTTCCTTACACTCCCACCTTCACCTAATATCCTCCTAGACATCCTCCAGATTAGGAAGTGCTGTTTTAGGTTCCAGTGGCATTACAACATAGTGAGATACTCCTGAGCTGTAGGGGGAACTTGTTTCTAGTCTTGGACCAAATTCTATTGAGCTGTGTACTTTGGGTGACTTTATCTTCTTTGAAAATTCATTTACTTATTAGGAAAACAGAGCTAAAAATATCAACTGTACCTCACCCAAAAAGTAGTCAGAGAATTACATGAGACAGCAGTGAGGAAGTGCATTGAATAGTACAAGGCACTATATTTGGAACCTCCATGAGGGCCTTTCTATTACTCAGCCCAAAGTTCCCTCTCAGCCCTTCTTCACATTCTCTTTACCAGAGGGGCCAGAGATTCAACAAATTTCCTCTCCTGTGATAACTGCCACCACCCACTCCATCCTTGGAATTATGTTGCTCCAGGGCTAGTTGCTCTCCCTACTCACAATCATATTTGATGACCCCAAACACACAAGTTGTTTAACTGCTAATTATCTCCAGGAAATAAATATAGTCAATTTGGCATTGTTAGTCACAGAGCTCTGGAGACATCTTATACTTCTTCATCCATGTTTCATTTCAGAGTAACTGAAACTCCCTTGAACCTCTGTCTTCTAGCTTTCTTCTCAAGATGAAGCTCAACAAAACTTCCTTCTCCTTTGACTCTGATGAGAGCAAAACCCATAAGATCTTTTCCTCCAGGATACACCTCTTCCTTGAGTGAGAATGTCATCCAAGAAGAAGGGTCATCTCCTTGTCTTAGATACAGTTTGCAACCTGGAAGTCTCCAGCGTGGGTGATTCCACGGAGCCTTGGCTCACATGAGAATGGTCTGAAAGAAGAGAGAAAATGCACAGCCATGTGCTGCCACTCCTCATACCAATACCCACACTCACATCACTAAATGAGCATAGCGCTCTTTCCAGCTGATCCCAGTCAGGTCCCAGAGTTCTACTCAGGCTCGTCCTTTAGACAGACTTCATCAATCAAGAGCTGGCAAGTGAGATAAAGCCAATGAGTTGTAAACACCTTTGAGGCAGAACCTTTCTCCCAAAGTTCATTCTTGAAGTCTTGGAGCAACCTTGTACATAAAGCCTCCTGTTTTACCAGAATGGAAAGTGCTTCAGCTCTGTAATTTGTACTTATTCTGGCTCCCTGCAATGGTGTTCAGTTCAGGTTGGTAGATTGCTCTAAGGAAAAATTATTAAATGGAGCAATTCTCTTTGGGTTGACAATTTATAGCCTGGGATGATCCTTATGAGGTGATTTGGTCCTTTCTCCAAAGCAGTTTTGTATCAATACTTTCTTTTCTACAACTGCTGTAGGTGCCAGGAACAGAGGCTTTTGCAGCCACCCTTGTGAGGACCTACACAAATCCTTTCTCATCTTTTTCCTTGTTGGCAGAATCAGATTCCACTTGGGTACTTATAGGGTTTCATTTGCTCTGATTGGGCAGCGTCTCCATTCTGATTGGTTGGTGCCAGGCTGTTTCTGATGCTGAGTATTTTGAATAGCACTCTTGTTTTTCATGCTCCATAGAAAGGGCCCAGGGAAGGGGCTCCTCCTCACCCCCGAGGAATGAATTGCAGTTTGTATAAGCCAATCCAAGTGACATCATTCCCCTTGCCAGTGACTGATTTAGGTATTAGCAGGTAGCCCCATCCTGGCCAATAAAAGGAGAGTAAGCCTAATGGGGAAGCTTCTGGGAAAAATGTCTTCAGTCTTAAGAAGAGTTGTCCAATGGGCTTCACAATAAAGTTGGCAGTTTGAATACATGTATTCACCACTGGTTCCTTCCAAAGCCCCACTAAAAAGACAGTAAAAAGAAATTTCCTTTAAAGGATAAATCTGTAAGAACAAGAAAATAGGAGAAAGAAGACCAGCAAGATTATAAATGCTAAAAATTTTAAAGTAGGAACCTATTGCAGACCTAAGAAAGTTGAATTCTAAGCCATCAGTGAATAAAGCTGAGAAAAAAAAATCAATTTCACAAGAACGCTCCAAAATATCAGGAAAGGGAAATTCTGGTCACAGGAGTAAAGACCAGGCTGAAAACAAAAGAATTTTAAAAATCTGTTAAAGAACAAAGAAGACATCTACAAATCTCCTCTATGCATCTATAAATTACCTCTCCCTACACTGAAGAGTCACTTTCCAGGAGGGGACAGAGGACCTCTTGCTTAGGAACACCAAGCAAAGTTGAGGATAGGGGTGTACCAAGGAGACTAAGTGAAATTCTACATACTCCTTGTTAAGAGCCTCAGGACTCTTCCACAAACAGAGTTCCTAAAATGCTGGTAGCCAGAATTAAAACCTCCAGGCAGGAGACTGGAGGATTCTTCTCTGGGTTATCTTTCTAGCCAAGAGAAAAAAATTAAAGATCATGTTATCAAGGATTCCTCCAGTAAATCTTCCCAGCCAGATCACATAGCACTGAAGCTCGCAGTTAACAAGACCCAGTTATGTGCGAAAGATTTCAACTACCTTTTTAGTAGCCCATTCTTAAGTAAGCTTAGACTGTAAAGGATCATCAGAGGAAGTCTCTAACATGAAGAACAGAGTCCAAGACAAATATGGAAAAACAGTTTGGAAGAGACAGCTATGATACAGGGAGAAAAAATCTTCAAGGAAAGAACAGGATGCTATTTTTATCTTTTTTTTACAAAAGAGATGAGGGAAGAGATTCAAAGAACAGAAAATACCTCTTGAAAATTAAAAATAAGAGAGAGAAAAGTTTTCAATAAAAGGATTAGATGTTAAAGCTGAGGAAACCTTCCTAAAAATAGAGCAAAAGGTGAAATAAGGTGGATGAGGGAGGCAATAGTAGAGGAAAAAATGTACAACACCCAAATAATAGAATTCTAGAAAAGAAAAAGAAAAACAATAGGGGAAGATAAAATGAAAGAATAATTTGTTAAAAATTCCAGTACTGGAGGTTGTAAGTTTCCAGATTGAAGGGTCCTACCAGGTGCCAAAGAATAAAAATAGGTCCACACTAAGGCATGAAGGCACATCATCATGAAATTTCAAAACACTGAGGACAAAGAGAGTCTATTATAGAGGTGGAGGAATATCATAATACTTATTAAAGAACAAGAATCAAAATGATATGGGACTTCTCTACAGTAACATGGGAAGCTGGGAGGCTGTAGAGCCTTCAAAGCTCTCAGTGAAAATGACTTCCAAACTATAATCTATACCAAGCCAAACTATCAATCAAACATTAGGATACAATAATGTATTTTCAACTGTTCAAGGGCTCAAAACATATATTTCCCATGTACCCTGTCTCAGAAAGCTACTAGAGGATTTATTCCATCAAGGGAATAAAGCAAGAAAATTGAAGACAAGAAATCTGAGAAGGAGGGCATTCAACACAACAAACAGACCCAGGGAACTCCAGGATAATGGTGGAGACAGGGACCTCAGGATGGCAGCTAAGCAGGAAACCTAGGGAGAAATCAGTCCACACTGGTGCAGGTTAGGAGGTTCTGGGGACTATATCTCTGAGAAAGTAAGGTTGATAAATGATGCTGTTAAAGGAATCTGGCATGCATGATGGAACAAGCCTTAGCCAAAAGCCAAGATGTTGAGTTTAGCAAATAGCAAAGACAGAATGAACTGTGTCTCTGATGACATCACAGAACCATCCCTAAAATCATCCTGGTCTCCAGATGTCATGTAATGTGAGATAATAAATAGCCCCTAGTTTAAATCACTTTCAGCTGGGTTTTTTATTTCTTGTGGCCAAAGTCACCCAATTGATACAGAACTCAAGTTCCTTCAGAAGAAAGGGGATAGGGTGCTTGACACATAGTCTGGAAAACCATCGTGAATTAGACGCTCTCTAATTAGGAAGCTCACGTGAACACTCTTACTAGCTTTCTCTCTCCTGCATCTATTCAATCTCCTTTCTGTAGCCATCCTTTTGTCTGCTTCCTCATCGTCTGCTTTTTATTTATTAATTTTTTAAGTAGATGGCTGGTCACAACTCTCTTCTATTTAATGGCTTCTTTTCAATTTCAGCTGCCATTGTTAAAATGCATATTTTCTACTATTTTCTTTTCTTTATTTTTATTTTATATTGGAGTATAGGTGATTTACAGTGTTGTGTTAGTTTTAGGTGTACAGCAAAGTGATTCAGTTATACATATACATATATCAATTCTTTTTCAGATTATTTTCCCAATAGATTATTACAGAATATTGAGTAGAGTTCCCTGTGCTGTACAGTAGGTCCTTTTTAATTATCTGTTTTATATATAGTAGTGTGTATATGTTAATCCCAAACTCCTAATTTATCCCTCCCCCACCCACCTATCCCCTTTGGTAACCATAAATTTGTTTTTGAAGTCTGTGAGTCTGTTTCTGTTTTGTAAATATGTTCATTTGTATCATTTTTGGAGATTATACAAGTGATATATGATATTTATATTTCTCTGTTTGACTTCACTTAGTATGATAATCTCTAGGTCCATCCATGTTGCTGCAAATGGCATTATTTCATTCTTTTTTATGGCTGATTAATATTCTATTGTATATATGTACCACATCTTCTTTATCCATTCCTCTGTTGATGGACATTTAGGCTGATTCTATGTCTTGGCTATTGTAAATAGTGGTGCAATGAACATTGGGGTGCATGTATCTTTTCGAATTATGGTTTCCTCTGGATATATGCCCAGGAGGGGGATTGCTGGATCATAATGGTGTTCTATTTTTAGTTTTTTAAGGAAACTCTATACTGTTCTCCATAGTGGCTGTACCAATTTAGATTCCTACCAACAGTGTAGGAGGTTTCCCTTTTCTCCACACCCTCTCTAGCATTTATGGTTTGTAGACTTTTTGATGATGGCCATTCTGACTGGTGTGAGGTGATACCTCATTGTAGTTTTGATTTGTATTTCTCTAATAAATAGCAATATTGAGCATTTTCCATGTGCTTTTTGGCCATCTGTATGTCTTCTTTGGAGAAATGTCTATTTAGATCTTCTGTCCATGTTTTGATTTTTTTTTTTTTGATATTGAGTTGCATGAGCTGTTTGTATATTTTGGAGATTTATCCCTTGTTGCTTCATTTGCAAATATTCTAGTAATTTGAGAAAGTAAATAGGATAGGTTCAGCCCATATTTTAATGTCAGGCCACATGATGTCTCAGAACAGCTTTCTGATTGGTTTTCCTTGGTTACAATTCCCATCTCTGGTCCAATCAGCTGGTGTTCCTGGGGGAAAGGAAAATAGTACCAGGGTCATGGTGACATAAAACTAGCCACCTAGATGCACCCACCACCTCAACAGAGATTACTGAGAGAAGGAAGGAGACATTTCTTCTTAGAATGGGCTGTGGAATAGACTAACTTAATTAATCTCAGATAACTGAGGTTAATTAACCTCAGTTAATTAATTAATTTAATTTTTCATGGTTTTTTTTGAAACATGAAAAAAAGAGAGAATACATAAATTCCTTCTATGCTACCTCACAGGAAAGTCATTTTAAAGCTTAAACTGCAACTTCCTGCTACAATCAGTTTCTCATGGCCTCATTGGAAATGAGATACAGCAGCTTCCCACCACTTCTATAATATCCATTCTGGAAATATTATACCCCTTGGGTAGTTTCATCTCCAGGCAAAAGAAATCCCATTTCCTTACATTGTCATTTTAAGGACTAAGGGGAAAAAAAAATCTCATTCATCACATTTATAAAACTTATTTCCACAAAATGAATGTGTAGATCAGTCTTTGTTCAGAAATAATGAAGGTATTACATAAATGTCAAAGGCTATATTTTAAGTTATGTCATTTTTATTCATAGACTATGTACTGATATAATTTAAATATGCAAAATATTTTGTCCTTGCATTGGTCATAAAATACATGGGCCATTTCCTGTAGGAGCCAGAAAAATTCATGATGGGCGATAGAATATTATATAGATCTACATAGAGACATATAGTACATTATAGAGAGATATACCTAGTTAAAACTCATGTGCCTTTAAGTACATATAAACTTGATGATAGCTTAGTGTATGTGTATCTATTTCTAGATAATGCTAACGTATCTTGTGTATATATAGGGAGATTAGAGTGTGTATATATATGTACATTTGTTGAGAGAGGACGAGAAAGAAAGCAACATGTTTTTAAAGACAGGTATTAATATGTTCTAAAAACATGTTAGTGTTATATCTTTAATACATATTTTAATATGCCTTTAACCCTGTGGCAGCCCAGCAAAAACATAAAATTGGCCTAGCAATGGGGTCATGGCAGATTCATTAAGGCTTATTCAAGTGTAGGGACTTTCTCACTAGTAGCCTATATATGTCCAGTCTATGGTCAGTAAAAGCTCCTGTGTACTGAGGATTTACCAAATGCTAGGAATGGTGCTAAGGGCTTTTTACCTCATTTAAGTTAACAAAGAACAGAGGAAGCTGGTCTCCAAATGTGGTAAAATCTTCCCTTATGTTCTCATAGTTGGTCCATACTCCACATCTGAGCTACCATCACCCCAGACAGACCTTACACCTGAGCTTGGCAATTACTTTGTCTGCTGCCCTCCATCCTTTCCCTGGCCACTTTCTCCTTTTTTACAGTGAATACTCTATGAGATCTCCTCCCATCAGCCCTTGAGTTTGGGGGGACAGACACTGTCTTCTTCCCACTTTCTGTATGGGAGAAAGAAATCACTTGGAAAACATGGGCTTAGCAAAGTTTGAATTCCACTGTTCCCACTCTGGGCATTCTTGGCTAAACTGGTGCGAACTTCATCATCTGTGAGATTACATGAGTAGGTAGAAGGTCTCCGAGACTCATCTTCAACAGTCAAGTTCTGCCCTCTCCAAAGCTCACCCAGTCTCCACTCGTGGAGTGGCAGTGGCTGTGGGGAGGTTAGGCTTGGGAAGTTATCAGTGACTCCTCAAGGTATCACCAGAGGCCTACCCCTTCTAGATACATCCTTTCCTTTGAGAGAGGGGTCGTGTGGTCTTTCTGGTTCCATCAGTTTGGGAATAACATACACAAAACAACTAAGAAGCCTACACAAAGGAGTGAGAATATTTTCTTCTTTTTTCCTTTTAGCCTACAAAGTTACTAAGGTCAACCACTCTTCATTTCCTTTTCTCACACAGGACAATGATATGTCCTCAGACAGTGCAGCCTTGAACTCACCCTTGGCTTCTTAGCTGACCTGAAGTCCAGTTGGTTTGGGAGAAGGGAGTCTGCTCACTTTTATGATTGTTTGCATCAATTGCCCAGTCAATTAACATTATTGTGTTCTCCCAATCTGATGTTGAAAGACATTTTATAGGTTAATGCTATACCACCACGTCCAGTTCTCCCACAGGACACTTCACTTTCGTGTTTTGAAGCAGAAGTATACAAATTTGCCAGCCCTCCTCCTTATCTATTCCACCCATTTCTTAACTACAGAGGTAGATTTAACTTCCAGGGGTGGGAGGTTGAAAGGAGGAAAAAACCTCATGCAAAGCTCATAGCAGCTGTTCCTAATTATAAATCACGAAGGAAGAAAGCAGCCTATTCAGAACAACTGCAACAACCAATCATGGAGCATAAAATCCCATCTTCCTCTGTCTTTGCCAAATTAAGCCAGTTGTTCCAGACTCTCCTTCCTGAATCAAAGTCGTACATTGTATAAGGACCTGCCTATGGTTGCCTTCAGAGAAAATTCAAAGTTGTTTCTGTAAGGTTATTTTACCTATGGAATCTATCCACATAGGTAATATATACAAAATGAAAGTGTCAATTACTTTAAACACAAAGTGAGTGGCTCCACAGAGTAATGTTTTAATATAACTCTCCTTTAGGTTTCTATAGCTGTGTTTATTTTAATAACATTTGTCTCATCATAAAAATAATCTTAATATTTTTTTCATTATAAAAATAATCTATGCATGATATAGAAAATCTAGAAAATAACATTAGGCCTAGGACAGAATATAAAAATCATCTCATTTTCCATCCTATCATCTTATAAATGTTACTATTTTAGAATATATTCCTCCACTCTTTTTCTCCTATTCATACAGACTTTTTTTACAAAGTACATCTCACCATACAAATTATCATATAACACCTCTTTCTCTTAATGGAATTGCAGGCATGTTGTATGCATTAAGTATTTCTCTTACAACATTATTTGTAATGGCTGCAAAGTAGTTCCTTAAATGGTTGTACCATAATTTTAAAAAAAACCTCCCGTTGTTGCACATTTAGATTGTTTCCAATTTTTACTATTAAAAACATTGTTTCGGTGACTCACGGTTGATAAATTTTTGCATGCATTTCCTTCTGCTCTATTCCTCAGGATTGATACACTGGGTCAGAGTTTGCAAAACTTTAACATTCTGAAAGTTATTCACAGAAGAGTCATTACACCAGGAATTTTGCTGTAAGAGCTAGAAAAATTGTGCCAATTCAGTTTTTTAGAATCTTAGATTCTTTGAGTAAATTAAAGGAAATTAATTCTGGAGAGTCTAATTTAAACGTTCTGGAGTGGAGCCCAGGCCAGGCACATATATATATTTTTTAAGTTATAGAGCTGATTTTACAGTCCAGCTAGGGTTGAGGACCACTGGGGCTCAATCCAGTTAATGAGCTCCTAATCTACTCCAGAATTTTACTTACAGGGAAGAGATAACTGTGTGCTGACACACAATATTTTACAATCCCATATAAAAGTTTTTTTAAAAGCATGACTGGAACAGAAACTTTTTTGAGTGATGCAACTATGAGTCCTCATAAATGAGTTTTATAGAATATCTTTTGTCTGTGTGTATCCGTACGTAAGCACACATACATTAAACATCTAAGTTACAGCAATGATTGATGAAAAGAATATAAATTGCTCTCCCCGCCCCATCACCTCCTTACTTTGGAGTCCAAGAGAATCTACAACAAACAAATGAGGTGAGCACTTTCACCTCTATTTTGTCATCTTAATTTTCAAAGAATTTTTTTAAAGGAATGGATGAATAAAAAGCACTGGAAACGTGGCATCCAACGCCTTAAATTCTCAGGGGCAGGAAAATGAGATCCGACTACTTCCTCTTTCTAAACTTGAGTAATCTCTTAGAACATTATAATCCTCTCATCATCCTAAAGAAATTTGAGCAGCATCTCCCTGCTCTCTGCTTCCAGGCCCCTCTGACAGCAGTAAATGCCACCCAGTCTCCCCCTTCGCACTGACCCAGTCTGCTGGGGACATTGATGTCACCTGACAAATAATGCCTGTACCCAACCCCCAGCCCCCTAGTAGAGTGTGCCTTTCCATTTATATCTTTAGTATTCTCTCATCATTTATCCCATTTGAGCTCAGGCCTTTGTATTCAACTCTAAATATCTCTACAATTCCCAGTGAGAGGCCTAGCCATGCCAGCTTAAGCCACATAAAGATCAACTTACAAAAGACAGGAACTATTTGTGTCCAAAAATGTTGGCTTGTATTGTCTTTGGCCATTTCCTACTGAATAGAGCTACACTCCTGATTAATAATAAAAGTGAAACCTAACATTTATTAAGTAGATAATTTAATAAACCTGGTGCTATAGGAAGGACATCCTATGTGTTCTTTTCAGTATTCCCACATTACCTATTTTACAGTGGAGGAAACTGAGGCTTAGAGAGGTCAAGACACTTATTTAAGGTTACAAAACAGGTAGGTAACATGCACTCAAGCTGAGATCCACCATTTAACTTGAACACCAGCATGCTTATTCACTACACTTCTGAACATAGTCTCTCATTGATAGTTATCTAGGTATTTTCTAGCCAAACTCTAGCCAAATTGTTCCTCCAAAACACTATTTGGAATTATGTTAAAGGAACAGTCTCTCTCATTAGAGTAAACCACAGAAACTTTCATTGTATTAGCAAAGAATTTTAGAAGGATAGTGTCCAGTTAGGGGGAGAATCAAATATCTGTTCATGTGTACCTATCAATCACAATATTTTTCTGCCAAATGTCTTGTTTTGCTTTCAAAAAGCAGTCGGGGCCTTCCCCGGTGGCGCAGTGCTTGAGAGTCTGCCTGCTGATGCAGGGGACACGGGTTCGTGCCCCGGTCCGGGAAGATCCCACATGCCGCGGAGCAGCTGGGCCCGTGAGCCATGGCCGCTGAGCCTGCGCGTCCAGAGCCTGTGCTCCGCAATGGGAGAGGCCACAACAGGGAGAGGCCCACGTACCGCAAAAAAAAAAAAAAAAAAAAAAAAAAAAAAAAAAAAAGCAGTCTGTATCCTTGTACAGGCATACGTCCTCCTACTGCATTTTGCTTTATTGCACTTTACAGATATTGCATTTTTTACAAATGGAAGGTTTATGGTAACCTTGCATTTTTCAGATGATGGTGAGCATATTTTAGCAAAAAAGTATTTTTAAATTAAGGTATGTAAAATTTTTAGACATAATGCTGTTGCACACTTAATAGACTACAGTATAGTATAAACATAACTTTTCTATGCACCAGGAAACCAAAAACTTCATGTACTTGCTTTATTGTGATATTCACTTTATTGCAGTGATCTGGAAACAGAACCTGCAATATCTCTGAGGTGTGCCTGGACCTCTTCTTTCTGTTTATACCAAGTCTACAAATCCATCAAGACCACACCCATACCCTGTACACGTTGAATTTGTTGCTGATTTACTCCAGGGACAGTAATTCCCCTTTTCCCATAAATTTCTGGTTCACCCAACTACACAAATCCATTCAGAAAGGGACCAAACATAGGCTATGAGTATCTACTCTATGTGTACCATGCTTGTTGTAGAGAAGAGCTTTATGTAAGGGGAAAGGTATAGGAACTAGCAAAATATGATATAGTGGGAGAGGAGGGAAGCAGATTCAACACAATCTTGGCCAAGTTACTTCATTTCTGAGTCTCAGTTTCTTCATCTTTCAAATGAAGAGGTTAAGTTAAATAAACTCAGTTCTAATTTCTGGTACATCTTTATATGTCTTTCATTGTCTGCAACACTGTCAGTGCTCAATTAGCAGTGTTGAATTGACTTACTAATTTTGAGTCTTTCAAAAAAAAGATTATGTCTAAACCCTAAACACATATAATTATTACTTGGCTTCAAGTTTTGCCAGAAATGCAAAGCTTCACTGAAATTCTCATTTAGCTTGGCTTGGCGATTTGAGATAGTAATCTTCACAACAAAACCTTATTCAAGAATTCAAATTCAGCCAAGCCAAAACATTACGAAGATGCTTCTTACCTTTCATTCACTCCTAAAGTTATGTCTCTCTGGCTCGTACCCTAAAAGTGCTTTTACAACATTGCAGTGATCTCCTAGTTGTCAAACATAATGGTGACTTTTCAAACCTCATCCTACTCAACTTCTCCATGCCATTGGAGAGTGTTCTTTTTTTTTCATGTATAAATATAAAGATTTTATGTTTTTTTTTTAAATTGAAGTATAGTTGATTTACAATGTTTCAGGTATACAGCAAAGTGATTCCGTTGTATACATATTCTTTTTCAGATTCTTTTCTATTATAAGTTACTACAAGATATTGAATATAGTTCCCTGTGCTATATCGTAGGTCCTTGTTTATCTATTTTATATATAGTAATGTGTCTATTAATCCCAAATTCCTAATTTATCCCTCCTCCCCCCTTTCCCCTTTGGTAACTGTAAATTTGTTTTCAAAGTCTGTGAGTCTATTTCTGTTTTGTAAATAAGTTCATTTGTATCATTTTTTTCGATTCCACATATAAAGGATATCATATGATGTTTATCTTTCTCTGATTTACTTCACTTAGTATGATAATCTCTAGATCCATCCATGTTGCTGCAAATGGCATTATTTCATTCTTTCCTATGGCTGAGTAATATTCCATTGTGTGTATACACACACACACACACACACACACACACACACACACACACCACATCTTCTTTATCCACTCATCTGTCAATGGACATTTAGGTTGTTTCCATGTCTTGGCTATCGTAAATAGTGCCGCTATGAACACTGGAGTGCCTGTATCCTTTTGAATAAGGGTTTTTGTCTTTTCTGGATATATGCCCAGGACTGAGATTGCTGGATCATATAGTAACTCTATTTTTAGTTTTTTAAGGAACCTCCATAATTTTTTCCATGGTGGCTGTACCAATTTTACATTCCCACCAACAGTGTAGGAGGGTTTCCTTTGAAGATTGCTGACTCTTCTTTTCTTACTCAACTCTTGACCTATATGAGCCTTTCTTTACTCTGATGCCTTATTTCTCCTCCTACTCCCATTTCAATCTCCTTTATGAGTTTTTTCTCTCATTTTCCCTCAGATATTTATGTCCCTGGGTTCCATGCTGAGTCCTTATCTCACTTCATGAATTCTCCCTGGGTGGTCTCATCCACATGGCAAACTTCCTAAATGTTTCTTCCTAAATGGAATTTCCCATCCTCACCTCTCTGCTGAGGTTCAGATATGTACATGACAAATATCTCCACCAGAAACATCCCACAAATACCTTGAGGCCAACATATACAGAACTAAATCATTATATTCCATCCCAAAGCTATTCCAGCTTCATTAATATGTATATGAACATAAACTGATCGACACTCTCTCTGTAGGGGATAATGAATATGAACAATTCAGGGAATAAATGCAACCAAATGTTAAAGTCCAAATCCTTTAGTCCTTCAGCACCAAAAATTTCTTAAGTAACTATTTTATTTTATTTTAAAATTAATATACAATGTAACTGACTTTTAAAAATACAGTTCTATGAATTTTAACACATGGATAGATTCATGTAACTATCTCCACAGTAAAAGAACAGACAGAGCAGTTCCCTATCCTGGCTGCCCCCCACCCAAAATTCCCTATATTATCCCTTTGTAGTCACACCTTCTCTTTACTCCTTATTCCTACAAGTAACTGACCTTTTTCCTGTCACTGCAGTCCTGTCTTTTAGAGAATAGCATAGGAATGGAATTATACATTATACAACTTCCTGAAACTGGCTTCTTTCAATAGGTATCACGCTTTTTAGATTCATCCAAATTGTTTTGTGTACAAATACAATTTGTATTTGCACAATATTCCTTTTGTTGATGAATAGTATTCCATTATACGGATATAGCACAGTTTATTTATACATTCACCTACTGAAGGACTTTTGGGTGTTTTCGATTCTTAGCAATTATGAAGAGAGCTGCTATAAATGTTCGTGTTCAGGTTTTGATGTGAAGATAAGTTTTCATTTCCCTAGTGCAAATACCTATGAATGGGATTGCTGGGTCATATGGTAAATATATGTTTAACTTTATAAGAAATTTCCAAACTGCTATGCAGAGTAGCTATATCATTTTGCTACTGGGAATGTCTGTGAGTTCCAGTTGCTCCACATCCTCACCAGCACTTATCAATATTTTTTATTTTAGCTATTCTAATAGATGTGCCACAGTATCTCACTGTGGTTTTAATCTTCATTTCTCAAATGGCAAATAAATATTTTTATGTGCTTGTTTGCCATCCTTTTGCCCAAATTGTTTGGGGATATTTTAGTTCCTTTGTTTTTCCATACAAATTTTAGAATGAGTTTTTATATACTTTCAAAAAATCCTGTTGGAATTTTTATTTGAATTGAGTTAAATCTACAGATAAATTTGAGAGTAGTTAAATCTTTACTATGTTGAGTCTTCTAATTCATGAACACAGTATTTTTTTTAATTGAGTTGTTTGTTTTCTTATGGTTGAGTTATGAGAGTTCTTTTAAGATTCTAGATACAAGTCTTTTGTTGGATATGTGATTGCAAATATTTTCTCCCAGTCTATAGCATGTCTTTTCATTCTCAAAATAGTGCCTTTGAAGCAAAAGTTTTTCATTTTGCTCAAATCTAATTCATCTGTCTTTTACAGATTGTGCTCTTGGTATCACATCTAAGAATTCTTTGTCTAACCCCAAGTCACAAAGTTTTTCTCCTTTTATTTCTTTAAAATTTCATATTTCTATGTTTTACATGTAGATCTATGACCCATGTGAGTTGAGTTAATTTTTGTACAGAGTTTGAAGTTAAGATCAAGGTTCACTTTTTGCATATGGCTATCCATTTGTTTCAACACCATTTGTTGAAAGGCCATCCTTCCTCCATTGAACTACTTTCACAACTTTGTGGAAAATCACATGGGCATATTTGTGTTCTCTATTTTGTTGCACTGATCTATGTGTCTGTCATTTTGCCAATGTCACACTGAATTGATTTCTGTGGCTTTATAGTAAATCTTTAAAATCTGACAGTGTGATTTCTCCAACTTAATTACAATTTTTCAAAATCATTTTAGTTATTATAGCTCCTTTGCCTTTCCATATACCTTTCAGGATCAGCTTATCTGCATCTATAAAAATAATGTTGAGATTTGGCTAGAATTGCACTAAATCTATAGGTCAGTTTGGGGAGAGTTACATCTTTGCTACGCCTATTCTTTCAATCCATAAAGTAGTATATCTCACCATTAATTTAGATCTTCTTTAATTTATTTTGTCAGGGTTTTGTAGTATTGCTCATACAAACCCTGTTCATGTTTTGTTAGATTTATATCTAAGTATTTAAGTTTTTGGAGCTAATGTAATTTTTTTTTTTCTGCACCATGCAGTGTGTGGGATCTTAATTCCCCAACCAGGGACTGAACCCATGCCCCATGCAGTGGAAAGGTGGAGTCAACCACTGGACTGCCAGGGAAGCCCCTTGAGCTAACGTAATTTTTAAAATTTTGTTGATTGCTACTATAAAGAAATACATTTGATTCTTGTGTGTTGACTTTGTATCCTGCAATCTAATTAAATTCACTTACTAGTTTAGGAGTTCTTTTGTGGATTCCTTGGAATTTCCTCAATGGACAATCATATCATCTAAGAATATGCTTGCCTTTATTTCTTTTTCTTACCTTATACTGGCTAGGACATCCGATACAATGTTGAGTGTTGAAAGTGGATATCCTTGGCTTCCCTGGTGGCGCAGTGGTTGGGAGTCCGCCTGCCGATGCTGGGGGGGGCGCGGGTTCGTGCCCTGGTCCGGGGGGATCCCATGTGCCGCGGAGCACCTGGGCCCGTGGGCCATGGCCGCTGGGCCTGCGCGTCCGGAGCCTGTGCTCCGCGGCGGGAGGGGCCGCAGCAGTGAGAGGCCCGCGTACCACAAAAAAAAAAAAAAAAAAGTTAAAAAAAAAAGGAAGTGGATATCCTTCCATTGTTCATACAATTAGGGGAAAAGCATTCAGTCTTTCACCGTTAAGTGTGATGTTAGCGAGGTGTTTTTGTAGATGCCTTTTATCAGGTTAAGAAACTTTCCTTCTATTCCTAGTCTGCTCAGAGTCTTCTTATGAATGGATGTTGAATTTTGTCAAATACTGTTTCTGCATATGATATGATCATGTGATTTTTCTTTTTTAGATTGTTTACAATCTGAATGGTGGATTACACTGACTAAGTTTTTAATATTGAACCAGTATCACGTTCCCAGTTTTAATCTCCACTTGGTAATAGTGGATTATTATTTTTATATATTGAAAGATTCAATTTCTTAATATTCTATTTTGCTGATTATTATTGCATTTATAGTCATGAGGCATATTTGGCCTGTAGTAGTGTTTTGTTTTGTTTCGTTGTAGTGCTGTCTTTGTCTAGTACGTTTGGTATCTGGGTAATTCTGGCCTATAAATTGCGTTGGGAGTGTTCTCTCGTCTTCTAATTTCTGGAAGAGATTGTATAGCATTGGCTGTAATTCTTCTTTAAATATTTGGTAGAATTTGCTAGTGCAACCATCTGTGCCTGAAGATTGCTTTTTTTTTGAAACTTTTAACTGCAAAGTCAATTTCTTTAACTGTTATAAAATTATTTGACTTATCTATTACATCTTGAGTGAGTTTTGGTAGTGTGTTGTTATCAAGGAATTGTTCTAAGTTTTCAAATTTGTGTCAGTAGAGTTGTTTTTAGTATTCCCTTAATATCTTTTTAATGTCTGTGGGATCTGTAGTGATAACCCCTCTTTCGTTCCTGATATTGGCAATTTGTGTCTTATCTCTTTTTTTCTTTGTTAGTCTTGCTAAAGGCTTATCAATGTCATTAATCTCAAAGAATCCGCCTTTGTTTTTTTATTGTTTTTCTCTATTGTTTTCTGTTGTCAATTTCACTGATCTCTGTTCTTACCTTTATTATTTCCTTCTTTCCGCCTTCTTTGGGTTTAGTTTATTCCTGTTTTTCTAGTTTTGTTTTTTTTAATGGAAACCTAGGTTATTGATTTGAGACTTTTCTTCTTTTCTTAGACAAGCATTTAATGGTATTTATTTTTTTAATTTCTGTGGAAAATTCTGTGCAGTAGAAAAATACTCAGACCTGGTTTTAGGGTACATCAGATTTAATTTGAATGTAGACAAGATATTGGTGAATTAATGAATCCATCACCTCATTTGAGAGAGGAACAAAGTGATTCCAAATGTGAAAACTCTAGATGGTCCGGTGCAGAGTTAATCACAGAGTTATAATAGGCAAGAGTTGTTGAGCAACGAACAGACAAAGCTATCTCTGCAGCAGAGTGGGGGCCTCTTCTGCAAGGCTCTTGATCTTTTTTACTAAAAGAAACTCTGATAACCCCATGTATTTTCTTCAGTCATACATGCTCCTACCTTTATGTCTCTTCTACTAGGAAACACCAATATGCATTGTGGAAGTGTCCATGGTATGTTGTTTGTAATATACTCAATTGCTCCTTTTGTGATTCACTCAGTAAATATTAATAAATATTTCTGATGTGTTTGAGGCTACAAAAGATTTACTTTAAGCCTCATATTTTGATAAACATAAAGCAGTTCCCTTAGGCGGGAAACACAATATATACAAATGAAATCTACATTAAGCAGTAATAGTTGTCATTTATTTAAAACATACTATGTGCCAGACATTGTATGTGCTGGGTACATACATTTAATTTCTACCACCATCCTGTAAGGTATACGTAATCAGGAGGGTAGTGTCATAGAAAAAATATAGGTGTGAGAGTTAGAAACCAAGTTTGACAGACTTGTGGTTGCCAAGGGGGAGGGGGGGAGGGAGAGGGATGGACTGGGAGTTTGGGGTTGGTAGATGCAAACTATTACATTTAGAATGGATAAACAACAAGGTCCTACTGTATAGCACAGGGAACTGTATCCAATCTCCTGGGATAAACCATCATGGAAAAGAATATGAAAAAGAATGTCTCTATGTGTATAAATGAGTCACTGTTGTATGGCAGAGATTGGCACAGCACTGTAAATCAACTAGACTTCAATTTAAAAAAATACCAGACATAAATAAAGAAACAAGAAAGAAAAAAGAAACCAAGTTTGAATCTCTGCTCTCTCACTTAACATGACTTAAGCCAGTTATTTGAACTCTCTGAACTTCAGTTTTTCTAACTGACAAATGGGGATAAAATTGTTGTGAGGATTAAAAGTGATAACACATATATGAAAATGTCCTAGTTGGGTAGGGAGAATAGGGTTTTTTTGTGTGTGCGTGTGGTACGCGGGCCTCTCACTGTTGTGGCCTCTCCCGTTGCGGAGCACAGGCTCCGGACGCACAGCCTCAGTGGCCATGGCTCACGGGCCCAGCCACTCCACAGCACGTGGGATCTTCCCGGACCGGGGCATGAACCCACGTCCCCTGCATCGGCAGGCGGACTCTCAACCACTGCGCCGCCAGGGAAGCCCAGAATAGGGGTTTTGAAGTCGAAAATACTTTAAATCCCAAAGTACTGCATATTAGCTATGAGACCTTCAGCATATTATTTATCCTCTCTGTATTGATCTCATATATAATATTGAGCTTATTAGATAGATAGATAGATAGATAGATAGATAGACAGATAGATAGATACAGACAGACATATCATCTTCCCCTTCATCATAAATCCTCTCCTTTAGGTGCCTTCCTCTCAATTACTGGCAACTCCACCAATCCAACCTCTCAGCTGTTCAGATCAAACAACTTGGAGTAATTTTTAATTCTCCTCATGACATAATCAATCTGAGAGCAAATCCCATTAGCTCAACCTTCAAAATTTATCTAGACTTCGTCCTCCTCTACTACGCCCTCCTCCATCACCCTGCTCTGAGCCACCTGTCCCATTGTCATAACTTCCTAACTGGTTTTCTCACTTCCACACTTACCTTCCCATCCACTATTCTCATCACGGCAGCCAGAATGACACTTTTAAACATCAGTCAGATCCAATTCCCCAGTGACTTCCCATGTCAGTCAGAGGAAACGATGGTCTTTCCAATGGCATTAAAGGTCCCTCCAAAGCTCACCTACCCCTACCACCCATCTTACCCCACTCAGCCACCCGTATATTCCCTCCTCCTATGTTCTCATCTGCACCTGTACCATACACAGCCCGCTAGCCTCCATGCCATTCTGGGAACATTCCAGGTTCTCTCCCACCTGAGGGACCTTATAATTTCTATTCCTTCCACTTGGAATGTTCTTCACCCACATAGCCTGAAGCCTCCCTACCTCAGCTCCTTTAAGTCTGCTCAAACATCATCTTCTTACCAAAGCCTTCCTTGTTCACTCATTTAAAATTTCAATAGACTTTCCACCCAGTGCTCTCTGTTCCCTTAGCCTACCTCGTTTTTCTCTATAACATTTATCACCATCTAACAGTGTTATATTGTGCTTATTTACTTTTTTGTTATTATTGTCTCTTCCCCCAAAACACACACACACACAAATGGGAGCTCCATGAAAGCAAGTATTTTTGGCTGTTTTGTTCATCATTGTATCCCCAAACCTAGAATAGTGTTCTCTCTCCCCCTCTCATCTGCTCTCCTCTTGTGATTTCTCCTCTCCTCGTCTACTCTTCTCTCCTCTTCCCTCCCTTTACCTCCTGTCCCCCTCCTCTCTTCCCCTTTCTCTCTAAAATATATATGTAGACATATCATGGCAAAATTTCTGTACTCGTGGAATGTTAGAGAAAGTGATATACAAAGCAAATCTTAAGTTTCCTTGGCTTGTTAGAAAACAACCCCCCTTCAATGGGAAAGAATATAGAATTAATCCTACGTTTAACATATGTGTACTAGCACCCTACAGTGTGTCAGGTACTACTTTATTTAAGAGAAATAAGAAATAACCTGTGACTTCCACTCACTGTCTAGTTTGAGAAAGAAGCGGGCAAATAGGTAAGAAATAAGAGAAAGGTACTCACACACACAAAATATTTTACCTACCGAGGAGGGAATTGTGGGAGGTTTAAAAATACATTTGACGTGGTCAAGATAAAGCTGGTAATAACAAGCAATTAGAGAGAAGACTAATAGCACAGTGTGAATTTGGTGCAGAAGTTTCCCCATCTGATGAACCTAGGGGGTTGACCAAGATGATTCAAGAGTTCCTTTGACAATGAGTCATCCATAATTTCATGATTGCTTTTGCCTGTGTTTGCGATTATGAAATGATCCTCATGCTACCATTCCTAATATTAGAAGATTCTGTTCTAACCAGTACAATATGTTAGGCCAGGGAGTGGGTGTTTGTCGGATGGGTCGATTTGTTCTCCAGTGGGCCAGGGTTACAGTGAACTCAGCATTTACTGGATAATAAACACATACTAGAACCTTCCCTAATTTGCTGAATGGGACTAAACAAGAGGTGTTTGGGGGCACATTCAGGGGAACTCAAAGAGTTAGATGGAGGAATGCGGAAGGTGACTAGTAATAGCTTCAGTGTTCCTGTATTATGAAAACAAAATTGTCCTTCTGAGTAAACATGTGGCAAACTGGCAAATTCATAACTCCTGTGGGCAGAGGGCTGAACATGCCAATGGCACGGTGAAAAGAAGCCTTGAGGACATCCCTCCGATTTCCAAACCTTCTTTTATTAGTGGAAACTTTTGGAGTACTGCTCCATGCCCTAGAGGTAAGGTCGAGGGTGGGACCTTCAGACACAAAGGGAACATCTGGGGGAAAAAACCACATCTTCTTTAAGAGAGCTCTTTGGAAAATGGTAGGAATAGCCAATAAGTGGATGGTACTTTGTGATTTCATATGCATTGTCTCGTCTACTCTCATAGTATCTCTGTGAGGTAAGTACTGTCATTTTCCTCATTTGATAAAATAGAAAACTGAGACTAAGAGGGATGAAGTGACCTTCCCAAAAGGCAGACACAGGACTTGAAGGCTGGTCTTTTCACTCTCAATTCTACACTCATCTTTCCCTACTTGCTGTGATGAAATTCAGGAAAAAAGAGCTTGTAGAATTCTGGTCCAGAGTACTGTTTCCCAGGCTTGGCTGGACATTGAAATCACCTGGGGATGTTTACAAACCCTGATGCCTGGGTGCCAACACTAGAAATTCTGATTTAATTGATCTGGGGTACAATCTGGACAAGGAGATTTTTTTTTTAAGACCTCCAGGTAATTCTAAAGTTTATTCAGAATTGAGAATAACTACAGGGAAATTATTTTAAAGTACAGATTCCCTGAGCTCCAGGTCTTTTGAGTTAGAGTCCCGTTGGTGAGTCGGGGTAATTGTATTATTTTATAATCTTCCCAGGCTGTTCTACTGAGTAGCCAGATCTGAGGACCACTGGTTTACCATATGATCGTTGAAGCTGCTCAAGGTGAGTACTACCTGAAGATCCAGGTACTAGTCCTACCTCTGTTCTTGTTCTTGTTCTCATGGGGAACTGATTCATCTTCACAGTGTCTCTGTTGTTTCTTTGTCCTAAAATGAGGCTACTGGTATTTGTTCCATCAATCTCTTTGAAATGTTCAAAGGAAAAGTGATGAATGCCCAAGTGTTTTAAAAGTTATGACACATCCTACATTTGTAAGGTATTATTATTATTGCTCCCCACTGGGTATTTTCGGTTTTTATCTCTAAAATGGACTGCCTTCTGAACAGGCCACCTCCATAGAAGAAGGATTCTAGGCTTTACTTCCTACTCTCTCTTTTGCCGTCTTTACAATTCGCGAGGAGGCAGCCTATGGCTAAGAAGAAGGGTCACTGCAGATTCTCTTTCCCATCAGAGGAAATAATACATAGAGGAACCTTGCCCCGGTGAGGGGAAATGGAAAGAGATGAGAACTGTGTAGCCCCAAGAGCAAGCATCTGTTGTTAAATATACAAATACAAACAAAGGACTGAAATGTTAGCCGATATGATTTCCCAGCACTCAAATTCAATTCAGAAATGAGACTGCCCATTACCAATAATATCCCATCCAATCGGAAGCATGCAGCTTCTTCACTGGGGCTATGCCAGGGCTTTGTGTGTCTAAGTCTGTAACAGGGATATTAGGAGTGACCTGGCGGTGGGGAGGAGGTACTTAAAGAAACATTGCACATTATACAGATTCTTTCTCAGTTCAGACGCAACTCCTTCCAATAGGTCACTACTCTTCAAATTTTCAGAAGGATGACATAAGGGGATGACCTTTTAGAGGTTTTAACCCTAAAAGGAAGACTGCAAATCACTAAGGAAGACTGAAAATCACTAATGCCTGGGATCCAGTCCCAGAGATTCTGACTTAAATGTTTTCAGGTGGCATCATGTAGGTTTTAAGCCTCCAGGGAGATTGCAGTGGGTAGTCAGTGCTGAGACCTCAAGGAGAGAGAGTTGACAGAATAAGAGGGGCCAAGTCTGTATCCCCAGGCCCTTACTTTCCCTTGGGGGTTCTTCTGTGTGGGAAGAAAAAAAAAACTCATAAAATTTGAGTTCACAAAAGCAATATTTCTGAATAAGTATTTTTCTGTAATATGTTGTTATGAATACCTATGTCATCTAAATTTATAAATTAAATATTATAAATAGACATGTTATTGTTTTACTCATCTCCAAATTTTACATATGTATGCTCCCCCAAATCTTTTTAAAAACATTTTCATGGGCAAAATGAGGAAATCACTCATGATCAGGCATAAATAGAAGAAGGATTGATTCCTACAGTATTTTTAGAGCCTTAAATGTCTCATATGCATTGTGACTTCCTAATGTGGGAAAGGAATATAACATGGTATATTTCCCATTCTTACTTGACCATGGAAACTTAACCCACATAAGACAAGAAGGCTGCAGAATGCATACTGGGAAACTCTGTTCTTGCCCAAAAGGATGCAACCCACCTCAAATATACCTTTAGCAGCGTCCTTTGATCTCTAAGCACAATGCCTCCATGTGTGTGTGCTATCTTACTGCTCATCATAATGAAGCTATCTCCTGTTGAGCTAGTACATTTCATCCAGGAGAAACTTTTCATTTTGTTCCTTTCTGTCATTCACTGGAATACCAGCCTTACTGAGTGATTGACATAACAAATGAGCTCACTGTTCAGATGCGATCCTAATCCCTACGACAGAGAATGCTCTGGCCATTTTCAAGCTCATCAGTATGATAATTCCTTAACTATGCAACATCCAAACCACCACAAAATCATATACCAAGTAATGGAGAGTCAAGTAGCACTTCTCATCTGCTAGGTGATGTGTGAGTATACAATGATGGGTAATAATATGAATTGTAATTCCAATGAATTGGCGATTCCTTGGGCTATGGTACTGATTAAAAAATTAATAATAGGGCTTCCCTGGTGGCGCAGTGGTTAAGAATCCGCCTGCCAATGCGGGGGACACGGGTTCGAGCCCTGGTCCGGGAAGATCCCACATGCCGTGGAGCAGCTAAGCCCATGAGCCACAACTACTGAAGCCCACGTGCCTAGGGCCCATGCTCTGCAACAAGAGAAGCCACTGCAATGAGAAGCCCACGCACCGCAACAAAGAGTAGCCCCCACTTGCCAGAATTAGAGAAAGCCTGCATGCAGCAGTGAAGACCCAATGCAGCCAAAAATTAAATAAAAAATTTAAAAAAAAAAAAATTAATAATAACTATGAGTGATATTAGTGATCATATTTGGAGTATATATTATGTGATGGCCTCTGTACTAAGGACTTAACATTTAATTCTCACTATAATGATCCCCACAAGATTGGTACTGTTATCTCCATTCTACAACTAGCAAAACTGGGGGTGTGACTGACAAGGGGTTAATATCCAAAATGCAAAAAGCTCATGCAGCTCAATATCAAAAGAACAAACAACCCAATCAAAAAATGGGCCGAAGATCTAAATAGACATTTCTCCAAAGAAGACATACAGATGGCCAAGAGGTGCTCAACATCACTAATTATCAGAGAAATGAAAATCAAAACTACAACGAGGTATCATCTCACACCAGTCAGAATGGCCATCACCAAAAAATCTACAAACAATAAATGATGAAGAGGGTGCAGAGAAAAGGGAACCCTCCTACACTATTGGTGGGAATGTAAATTGGTACGGCCACTATGGAGAACAGTATAGAGGTGCCTTAAAAAACTAAAAATAGAACACCATATGATCCAGCAATCCCACTCCTGGGCATATATCCAGAGAAAACCATAATTCAAAAAGATACATGCACCCCAATGTTCATTTCAGCACTATTTACAATAGCCAGGACATGGAAGCAACCTAAATGTCCATCAACAGAGGAATGGGTAAAGAAGATGTGGTACATATATACAATAGAATATTACTCAGCCATAAAAAAGAACAAAATAATGCCATTTGCAGCGACATGGATAGACCTAGAGATAATCATACCGAGTGAAGTAAGCCAGACAGAGAAAGACAAATATATGATAATGCTTATATGTGGAATCTAAAAAATAAGTGGTACAAATGAACCTATTTACAAAACAAAAATAGAGTCACAGATGTAGAAAACAAATTTATGATTACCAAGGGGAAAAAGGGGGTAGAGGGATAAACCGGGAGATTGGGATTGACATATACACATTACTATATATATAAAACAGATAACTGATAAGAGCCTAGTGTATAGCACAGGGAACTCTACTCAATACTCTGTAATGACCTATATGGGAATAGAATCTAAAAAAGAGTAGATATATGTGTGTCTATAACTGATTCACTTTGCTGTACAGCAGAAACTAACACAACATTGTAAATCAACTATACACCAATAAAAATTAATTTTAAAAAACCTGGGGGTGAAAGTCAACATAATCTACCCAAAATCACATAACTACTAAGTAGCTAAGTCCAACTACTTAACCCTCTATGACACTGCATTTCTCAATCTGTAGCTTTCCAGAGATTATCCCAAGCTGTTTGAGGAAAAAGGCTGTCTAGCACCATATTCCAGAGTTGTACCTCGAACTCTAAGTGACTGGCTTTTATACGGTAGCTACAGCTGGTGGCAGACAGAAGTAAATAAAATGAATTAGTAAAAGGCCTATCTAATACTAACCCAGAACTTTAAAAAGCCCAACAGTGTACTAGAAATGGTTTCTATAAACATTTTTTATTTTCCTATTACTATTTTTTAAATTGAAGTATAGTTGATTTACAATGTTTCAGGTGTACAGCAAAGTGATTCATACATGTGTATGTCTATACACACACACACACACACACACATATATTCTTTTTCAGATTCTTTTGCATTATAGATTATTACAAGATTTTGAATACAGTTCCCTGTGCTATACAGTAGGTCCTTGTTGTTTTATATTATTTTTTTAAGGTACTTGTTCTATTGTATTTGACAACTCTCCTATGAAGAAAATCCTGGGAATTGTTCCCCAAGGAGGAACTATTGATATAGCAGGAAAATACTACTGACCTAGGTTTGAATCTGGGCCTCTACATGACTTTGAGTGAGATACTTAACCACTTCTTGTCGAAAAACTGGGGATAATTTTATCTTCTTTGCAGAGTTGTTATGAGATATAAATCAGGTAATGTCATTTGGAAAGCCAGGCACATAGTATTTGTGCAACAAATTATAGTTTTCTTAAGGAAAACAATAGGAAAAACAACAACAATTGAAAAGGTGGCAGTCCATCTGCTCTTCGGCCCTTTAGCTTCCTGGTGCTGATACCATTTGCAAGTTCCCACTAGGGGGTGATCATACTGTGCTCCAAGTGATTATTTTAAGTGGCTCAGATTTGGCTGAAAAAGGTAACATTAACTCTAAGGGCTTACCTTGGGCAAAGATGATATAACCTTGCCACCTGTGAAGAGGCAGACACATGCACCGACGGAGCTCCAGTGATGAAAGCTGCAGACTGCAGGACGGTCTCTGTACTTCCTCAGTGCGCTTTCATCAGTGTGCATTCTGGCAGTTTCCCAGCCACCAGGAAATCTTTGTACCCAGAGACTCTTTTAAGTCAAAGAACAATGATAAGTACATTTGCGTACCCTATGAAAAGTATATAATGCAATCTGAGGTATTTGATGTAAGTCATAATTAAAATGGCTAAATCTTCACAAAATGATACAGGCAGGACCACTAATATTTCATCTTTATAGTTGATGAAAAATTATTAGTAAATTATTTGTATGGGCATTTTTGCAGATTTATATTTAACTTTTAGACTATAACTAACTCTACTACTTTGTAGATGGAGGGGATACTTTCTTTTAAAATCGAAGACAGGGGCTTCCCTGGTGGCGCAGTGGTTGAGAGTCCGCCTGCCGATGCAGGG
This sequence comes from Orcinus orca, assembly GCF_937001465.1. Lineage (NCBI taxonomy): Eukaryota > Metazoa > Chordata > Mammalia > Artiodactyla > Delphinidae > Orcinus > Orcinus orca. The sequence continues at coordinate 30,338,067 of NC_064566.1, forward strand.
GACACGGGTTCGTGCCCCGGTCCGGGAAGATCCCACGTGCCGCGGAGCGGCTGGGCCCGTGAGCCATGGCCGCTGAGCCTGCGCGTCCGGAGCCGGTGCTCCACAACGGGAGAGGCCACAGCAGTGAGAGGCCCGCGTACCGCAAAAAAAAAAAAAAAAAAAAAAAAAAAAAAAAAAAAAAAAAAAAAAAATCAAAGACAGTTAGGTCTCTCAAGGTGGGGAGATGTGACTATAATTTTGGAAAGATTATAAATGTTTCAAAAATGTAAATGCTGTAGACCAGAACATCTAGGGACTGAAATATTTCATAGGTAGATAAATCCTGATGATGCAACTTACTAGCCTCGGTGTACTTGTCAATAAAATGAAAATAATTTTATATAATTTGTGGAGTTGATGTGAGGATTAAATAAAATGACCTGTGTAAAGGACCTAGCGTGAGACCCCACATGGAGTAGACACTGATAAATATTACTTCCTTTTGCTTTTTCCTGTGTCAAGATGGGCTTCACCTAGCAGATCTTATTTGGCAGAGTGGGTTAAATATTCTTTGGGGACAGAGAAAGCAGCTTTTAGCGGATAGCTTTAAGCCCTCAGAAACCTAGAGTGAACGCTAACCAAAAATAAATTAAAAGGCAGTGTGAAAATTGTAAACATAGACTTATTCAGTTATTTTTTGTAAAGCTTGTAGAAGACATTTAAAATGTATAAACGAAAAAAAAAGCAGGTGAGGAGCTGTCACAGCTCAGACAACAGTTCCACGTCTTTGGAGAGTTTACACTCATCTTCGTGCCTCAGTTTATCGTCTTCCTCAAGGGGATAAAATAGAGAAAACAAAGAATATGCTACAAGGGCTCAGAATGCTTCCCCTCAAAGCTCATTATTATGACATAAAAGCAGCTATTTGTAAAGCAGTGCTTAGAATCCTGTTGTTATATAATTAGAACAAATCACATTCTGTTGTTCTCCATTTATTGAAAATCAAGGGGAAATCCAATTCTGAGTGGTTGATTGATTCCCAAAGGACCTGTGATGCCGCCTTTTATTTCACAGCCCTGGCAGCCACATTCAACCTATGCCCCAGTGAAAAGAATATAAATAACATGCATAGGAAATGAATGAACTATTCAAGAAGACATTTTTCTTATATGCTTTCTTTTCCAGTCCTTTTCTTGGGGCTTTGAAATGGTCCTCAACTTACCAGGACCAACAGAACTTCAACCTTTGAAACACAAGGCAGGTTACACCATGTAGCTAGTGTACGCAAGCAATATTTGCCATCTCAGAATGTCTCTTTGGGGACTTCCCTGATTGCACAGTGATTAGGGATCGCCTGCCGGTGCAGCGGACATGGGTACGATCCCTGGTCCGGGATGATCCCACATGCCGTGGAACAACTAAGCCCATGCGCCACAGCTACTGAGCCTGCGCTCTACAGCCCACGAGCCACAGCTACTGTGGCCATGCACCTAGAGCCTGTGCTCCCCAAGAAGAGAAGCCACTGCAATGAGAAACCTGTGCACCACAAGGAAGAGTAGCCCCTGCTTGCTCGCCGCAACTAGAGGAAACCCACACGCAGCAACGAAGACCCAAGGTAGCCATATATAAATAAATAAATTTATAAAAAGAAAAAACTTAAAAAAAAGATGTCTCTTTGGCATGTGGATTATTTCAAACTGAAAACAATCAAGACCCAAAAGGCTCAAGAAGAAACTTTGACTTTTCCCCTAACTGCCTAAAGAATGTAGATAGAGGACCTGTCCCAGGCAGGGAGCTGTCACCATAGATCAGTATAATATGTACTAGATATATAGACAGAAAGGAACCCAGCAAAGTCTGCTTGTTAAAATCCCTCTCGGCATCCCATCATCTTTGCCTGTCCCAGCAAACATTTGCTTACCAAACATTTGCTTTTCCATCTCCATGTCAATTGCCTTCCTCCCCTTTGATGTCCCAAACCACTAACCTCAACATCCTCCTTTGTCTTTAGCTGAATATGGTATTTAAGGTGAGAGCTTCAGCCATTTTGGTGAGTTACTCAGTTCTCCTGGGTCTCTCCCCATGTATACATGTTATTAAACTTTTATCTGATTTTCTCCTGTTAATCTGTCTCATGTCAGTGTAATTCTTAGACCAGCCAGAAGAACCTAGAAGGATAGGGGAAAATGTCTTCCTCCCCAACACTAGCTAACAAAGAACAGTAAGCAAACGATAATACATTTGTAGAAATAAAGCACTTTCGTAGCCATTATCTCATTTGATCCTCAATAACTCTGTGGCATGTGGCAAGGCAGTTATTTCTTATTATCCCCATTATACTTATGAGGAAACTGAGGCTCAGGTTGTAAAGCAAGAAAGTGTGAATGGGGTGCAGTGGGAAAGGGGAAATGTTGACTCCCTCTCAAAGGAGGGAGGTGATGGGCAAGAATGATATTAGAATGACATCAGTTCTCTATGGGAATGGGGTAGTATATAAGAAATGCAAGTTTTTAGCAAAGCAGGGAGTGGCTAATATGGCAGCAGTGACATCCTCGTGTAGGCCATCCTCCACGGGTTCCTGCGAGCCTGGGATGTTTTGCAGTTACTTACAAGAATGCAAGCAATGTGATTCATTCAGGCACCATTTAAACTTTAAGTTCAGCTCAGATGTAAAGACAAAGGAGAATATGCCACCAACCCGGCTGGTTTTAGTGAATATAAAGGCAGATTACCCAAAGCTTAAAAAAACCTTAAATGGACTTCCTTTCTTACCCCACCCTTACGGAGTCTAGGCTAGAAGAACTTACCTATTGTGCTAGGTAGCATGAGAGAAGGGGAAAAACAGAGTAGGGCAACCCAAAGTCAAAATCAACAACCTTTGTGAATCTGAGCCATCGACTCTTTGCCTTAAGGGGATGAGGGAGGAACCAAGTTTCCACCCTCTTAATGCAGAAATGGGAGTAATTGTTGAGAGAAAAAGGAAAATCTTTTCCTTCCTCCCTCCCCAGAAAAAGCGGGATTAAATAACAGCACAATGGTGCCACTCCAAACCCCAATATCCTAATTAGAAAACAAAAATGACACGCTTTTAAAAAGAATTTTATACACATTTCAGATCCGAAACAATAACAAAGTAGGGTGTCTCCAAACCTAGATCTAATGTGATTACACACAGTAATTAACAATGAATTTGTAACCAGCCCTGTTGGCTCTGTTCAGATGCCAAGGATGGGAGTCCAGAGGATCATCAGTTGTGGGTGTAGATCCCTAATCTAAAGGCACTGAAACTTCTGGGTGATGAGAGATGGAGTCCAAATAGCTGCAGAGACTTAAAGGAAAAGAACAGGCTTTTGAGACTGTAAACCAGCCAGACACCTGGGTTTCTATCTTGCTGCCAAATGTCATCCTCCTGTCTGCAGACATCTATGGGACAGAATCAAACTCAAGCCCAGTACATTCAGCAAAGCAGAGACTCAGTCCAGCATTCAACCCTCTGCCAGGCTGATATTAGGCCTGAGGACATCTGTCCCAGCCAGGAAAGGAGGAGTGCCAGAAAGCTTGAATTCAGCCTGTCGTCTTGCGTTTGCTGGGACTTGCAGCATCAGTACCAACAGAGAAAATTTTGATGCTGGATGGCAAATTCCTCTAGGCTTGATTTTGAACAAGGCCAAACAGAAAGCCCTCCTTAATGAATGATTTGGATGATGGATTATGGTTCCGGGGTGATCAAACCATTTCAGCCATTCCCATACAGAGGGATCACATCACCATCCAGGGAAGCAGGCCAGCCCTAGGCCAAATTAAAGATGAGGCCAGATCTGTCCTTGGCATGCTCAAAGTCAGTGTCTCTACCCACCTCCCTTCTTTCAACATGCTCCCCTTCCCTGCCTTCTCCCTGCCTTGCACCCCAGCAAGGCCCAAACCCTCCCTACGGCCTCTGGCTCTCCAAGGATCCCTCTCAGTAAATCGGTTATCTGAAAGAAGGCATTGCCCCACCGTGACAACATTTACTGAGCTTCCATTAAGGGACAGACAAAATGCCATATATAAGAAAGATAAAGATGTGAAAAACTTGCTCTTGAACCTTGATGAGTAGAGCCTTATAATTCACTCAACAACATGCATTGAGTCTCCTACTGTGGGTAGGACATGGCGCTGGGCATAACCAAGGATAGAGAGGTGAGGAATATGCGTTTTCTACTGAGAGAAATCCCTTGAACTCATGAAAAGACTTAGCACAAAAAAAAAAGACAAGACTTAGCATGACACGTAGAGCAATGCCATGGGAAGAGCCATAAAGTCTTGGCCAGTTACTGGAAAAGCTTCTAACCGCTCTCCCTGCTTCTACCTTTGTCCCCCAAAATAAGAATAACAATAATAACTAATGTAATATAATATAAATCCATTCACCACTTAGGAGCCAGAGTTTTCATGGTAAAATGTAAATCAGATCATGCCACTTCTAGCTTAAAACCTCCCAGAAGCTTCCCAGTGCACATAAAACAGAATCCCAGCTCCTTCACCACAACTGAAAAGGTGCTGGATGGCTGCCCACCTCCATCCTTCCATTGTACTCACTTCAGACACATTGGCTATTTTTCTCTTTCTCAGACATTCCTGCCTCAGGACTTTTGTTTTTGTAGTGCCCTCTGCCTGAAATCCTTTTCCTCCAGATTTTTGCTTGGCTGGCCTCACTTCATCGTTCCAGACTCAGTTCAAATGCCCCTTATTCAGAGATGCTCTCACTGATAAGCCCATCTAAGGAGGACCCCCAGAGTCACTCAACAGTTATTCTCTTTTCTTCATGACATACATTACTATCTGAAACTATCTTCTTCTTTTTATTATTTGTCTGATAGAAAACCCACACTTAGCAAAACCAACATTGAGCTACCAATCTGCCTTCTCCAAACCTGCTCATCTTCAGTTTTCCCCACCTTGCTTAAAGGCATCTCTGGGGCTTCCCTGGTGGCGCAGTGGTTAAGAATCCACCGTCCAATGCAGGGGATATGGGTTCGAGCCCTGGTCCGGGAGGATCCCACATGCCATGGAGCAAGTAAGCCCGTGTGCCACAACTGCTGAGCCCGTGCTCTAGAGCCCGTGAGCCACAACTACTGAGCCCACGTGCCACAACTACTGAGCCCACGTGCCACAACTACTGAGCCTGCGTGCCTAGAGCCCGTGCTCTGCAACAAGAGAAACCACCACAATGAGAAGCCTGTGCACCGCAACAAAGAGTAGCCTCCACTTGCTGCAAATAGAGAAAGCCTGCGCACAGCAGCAAAGACCCAATGCAGCCATAAATAAACAAATAAATTAATTAATTAAAAAGGCATCGGGCTTCCCAGGTGGTGCAGTGGTTGAGAATCTGCCTGCCAATGCAGGGGACACAGGTTCGAGCCCTGGTCTGGGAAGATCCCAAATGCCGCGGAGCAACTAGGCCCGTGAGCCACAACTACTGAGCCTGTGCGTCTGGAGCTTGTGCTCCACAACAAGAGAGGCCGCGACAGTGAGAGGCTCGTGCACTGCGATGAAGAGTGGCCCCCGCTCGCCGCAACGAGAGAAAGCCCTCGGACAGAAACGAAGACCCAACGCATCCAAAAATAAATAAAGAAGATTTCATTTTAAAATAAATAAATAAAAATAAAAAGGCATCTCTGTTCTTCCAATTCTTCCAGTGGCTCATATCAAAAACCCCGGAATCACCCTAAACTCCTTTCTTTCTTTCTGTACCATCCATCCAGAAGTCCTATTTGTTCTACCTTCAATATAACCACTTTTTATATTTCCTATAATATAACTCCCCTAGTGTCTCCCTCTTTTTCACCTGCATTAGCCTCTTACCTGGTCTCTCTGTTTCCTCCTGGCTCCCGCTTAGTCTATTTTTAACACAGCTGCCGGAGTGATCTTCTAAAAAGAAGTTATTTCCCTCCTCCAAGCTTTCCAGTAACTCCTCATCTTCCTCAGTAAAAGCCAATATTCAGCATCTAGAGCCATGTTGTCCAATACAGTAGCCATGGTGGCTACTGAGCCCTTAAAATGTGGCTCGTCCAGGGGATAGCAATGTGGGGAGAGATAACTTAGGAATTTGGGATCAACATATACACACTACTGTATATAAAACAGGTAAAAAACAATGTCAATACCTTGTAACAACCTATAATGGAAAAGAATCTGAAAAAGAACACACACGCGTGCGCACACACACTCAGACACATATATATAACTGAATCACTTTGCTGTATACTTGAAACTAACACAACATTGTAAATTAACCGTATTTCAATTAAAAAAAAAAAAAAACTAAGTCCGTAAAAAAATGTGGCTCGTCCAAATTGAGATGTGCTCTAACTGTAGAAGGCACACTGGATTTCAAAGGCTTAGTATGAAAATAAGATTGGAAAACATCTCATTAAGAATTTAAGATTGATTACATATTGATATGTTAAAATATTGGCTATATTTAGCTAAATAAAATATATTATTAAAAATAATCTAGGGCTTCCCTGGTGGCGCAGTGGTTGAGAGTCCGCCTGCTGATGCAGGGGACATGGGTTCGTGCCCCGGTCCGGGAAGATCCCACATGCCGCGGAGCGGCTGGGCCCGTGAGCCATGGCCGCTGAACCTGCGCGTCCAGAGCCTGTGCTCCACAACAGGAGAGGCCCACGTACCGCAAAAAAAAAAAACAAAAAACAAAAAACAACAAAAAAACTAACCTGTTTCTTTTTTAAATTAGGCTATAGAAAATTCAAAATTACATCTAAAACTCATTTGTAGCTCACATTCTATTTCTATTGGACAGTGCTGGTATGGTTAGTATGTAGTTATAAGCCTGTATGAGATCATCTAGGCAGTGAGAGTAGACAAAGAACAGAAAAAGTCTAAGGATAGAATTCTGGGGACCCCGCAAAATTAAGAGTCCAGGGAGATAAAGACGAACCATTAAAGATGACTGAAAGGTGTCCAATGAGGTCAGAGAAGACTCAGCCAAAATTAAAAATAAATAAATACATTTATTTTAAAAAGAGAGAAAGTGAGGGAAACAGAAATGGAGACTGCAAGTATGGGCAATTCTTTGAAGGAGTTTTGCTATAGAGGGGATAAGAGAAATGGGCAGGTGGCTGGAGGGAAACATGGGATCAAGGGATACTATTTTCATATGAGAAATACAGCATGTTTATATACTGATGGAAATAAATTGATAATGAAGAAGAGAGAGCCTCTCCAAAATTTCTAGAGAAAAATTACCAGAGTAATCTCCTTGAGTAGATGTGGGGTCCTGGGACTTGGTGTACAAAGGGAGGGGCGTGCCTTAACTCGGAACATGGACAGTTGCTCAGGGTAACCGAATGGAAGATGTAACATAGGCATAGATGCAAGTAGGTTTGTAGAAGTGCTGGAAGCAGCATATGGAAGGTCGTTTCTGATTGCTTCCATTTTCTCAGTGAAAAAGAAATTATGGTTGTTAGCTTAGAATGATGAAGAAAGAGAAAGTGATGAAAGTTTGAAGAGAGGTTTGAAATCTTGTTTATGAAGTAAGAGTGAATAGACTAGGGAAATGAATTAGAATTGCTGGGCCCACTTGAGTTTAGTGGTTCATGAGTTTAAAGTGAGACCATGGGTAAGATTGGGTGTTTTCCTCCATCCAAGTTCAGCAACCAGAAAACAAGTGCAGAGTAGGAAGAGAGTCGTAAATGACCAGATTGGAGTTTTGCCAAAGAAGGACAAAGAAAAAAGAGAGGTGCCAGGGACTTAGGTGTGTAATGTGAGTGATTATTAGGATAGAATATAAAATCTATCTATAGACAGATTGGATGAGGAGGTAAGTTAGGACATGTGGAAAATGGGGACAGTGAAAAGATGGTAGGACATATGAATTATCTGGTCAAAGTATTTTCAAGTCAGGGTGGAAGGGACAGAGAACTGGAAGGATATGAGGTGGGGGTCCTAGAGTGGAATGCTTGAGATTAAGATTAAGATGTGGGAGGTAGGAGTTACTGATAAGGACAAGGTCGAGGGTATGGGATGAGTGGCCCATTCTGCGGGAGATGGGAGATGAAATTGCTTATTACGGAAGCATCCAAACCCTTTGCCCCATTTCTAGCCACCATTGCCCCATTCTCACCATCCTGCTCTTCCAACCCCCATTCAATCCAAATATAGTCACCTTCCATGGGAAATCCAAATACAACAAGCATGTTGTGATTTTTGTATTACTCAGCGTTAGAGGCCACGAGGAAGGATCTCACAGAGTAAAATTCAGCAGTGCACCTCTCCCTTATCCTTTTGCCCCTCCTCATCTCACAAGTCATCCCATATCACCTCACACCATCTCACCCTGGTCTAATTACGCAGAATCTCTCCTTTCTTCTTGAAGTTTTGGCACTTTCTAAGAATCAGAGCTTAACAACAGACAACGCTCAAACAAAGGTAACTCTCTCAAAGGAATTTTCTTACTATCTGCTATGAGAGTCTAAGCTTCTCCCTCTGATTATACTTCTAAAATAACAGTTCTAATTGTAGTTCTTCAGCTTTTAAAATCCTCTGATGGCTCACTCTAGCCCAAAGAATAAACCCAAGCATTCAGGAGCCTCTACAATCCACCTCAGCCTAAATTTTCTTTTCTTTTTTTTTTGGCCGCATGGCTTGTGGGGTCTAAGTTCCCCGACCAGTGATCAAACCTGTGCCCCGGGCTTCCCTGGTGGCGCAGTGGTTGAGAGTCCGCCTGCCAATGCAGGCGAGGCGGGTTCGTGCCCAGGTCCGGGAAGATCCCACATGCCGCGGAGCGGCTGGGCCCGTGAGCCGTGGCTGCTGAGCCTGCGCGTCTGGAGCCTGTGCTCCGCAACGAGAGAGGCCACAACAGTGAGAGGCCCGCGTATCACAAAACAAACAAACAAACAAAACCTGTGCCCCCTGCAGTGGAAGCGTGAAGTCCTAACCACTGGACCACCAGGGAAGTCCCCATCTCAGCCTAAATGTTAGCCCTCATTTTCTTCCACATACTCCCCAATCCCAGGCAGGCACCTACACCCCACGGAAGACCTCCTCATTTCCTAAACAGGGCATACATTTTTTTTTCCTGCATGGCTTTGCTCATAAAGCCCTCTCTCTGGCATTCCCATTCCCCACTTACCCACTTGTCAACATTCTCATCATTCCTGAACAAATGTTTCCTTCTTGCTAAAGCTGAGTTTCTCAATCTCACACCATTCACATTTTGTGCTGGATAATTCTTTATTGAGGGGGCTGTCCTGCACATTGTAAGATGCTAAAGCAGCATCCCGGCCTCTACCCACTAGATGCCAGTAGCAATCCTCACCCCCATCCCACCATCTGCAGTCGTGACAATTAAAAATATCTCCAGACACTGTCAAACATTCTCTGGGCTCCAAAATCGCCCCTGACTGAGAACCCCTGCTCTTTAAAATTTTCTCTAGTTACCCCCCATGAGAAAGCACTTCACCCCACTCTTTACTACACAACACTACTCAATTAAAACCCCTGCAACAAAAGCAGTAAAAACAGAAGTAATAACATTTAGCACATCCCTCTTTTGTTTCTGGGGTTGCTTAGATGTCTATCCCCTTATCCCCTTCCACTGGATTTGTGAGTTCTTTGAGAGTAAGCTATCTTCCGGGTATCTCTAGGACCCAGCATAGTGATTTACTATAGTGGGTAATCGGGACATATTTGCAGAATTGATGTGATAAGGCTATAGTCTCTGTTTTCTGACTAGCCATTTGATGACCACATCAGTTGAAAGATTAAGAAGCTAATTATTCTAATGCTGTTTTGCAAAGTTCTGTCCATGCCTGGTAAGTTATAAGAAGCATGAAGAACAATGGATTCTGGAGAGTTTGGGGTGTTTTTTTTAAATCTTCATATTTTGGAATGGTTTGTGGTTGAATAAATGTTAATTTTTCAGACTCAATTTACCTTAACATAGTAATGTGTTTCATTTCAATGAATATTTTAGTTTGAGTCCATTTGCAGACTGAATGCTTTTTCAAAGTTTAAATGTAAATATACAGTAGTGGGCCAAACTGTAAAACATAGCACTTTGGTAAGTGCTGGTAGAAAGCATTCTGGATTGGTTCATTTGTATAGATTTCACTGTCCAAATTGCTTGAAAGTTCCTTGAGGGGAGGAACACATCTGGCATTTCTCCTCTTTCCCATAGCACTTGCTAAGTAAATTCTTTTGAATTAATTGATTGAAACTTTCTAATGGGAGAAAATAAATCTATTGACCTAGAATGCTCCAGGAACAAAGTTTAGAGTTAAGTTTTAGAAGTTGTGGTATGGTATGGCAAATATTCTAGAGGCTTATCCCAGCATTCTTTTTCCTCTTTTTCCCAAGGGACAGAGTTGAGATTTTGTAACTGGGCCCTTTGTCATTCAAAATAAAATACTTGCCCCAAATTACCTATCTCTGAATTTCTTTTACTTACTTTAAATGCATGGATATTTTGAAGTTTTGTGTTTATATGCATCTGCACCTAATATTAACTAATACATAAATAGTTAATTGTAATTCAACAATATTTTTGAATAAGTGCTATGCACTAAGTCAGTAGGTCTCAGCAAAGAGAGCACATTACAAAGACCATCATAGTTTTCCAAAAATACAAATGTTCCTGTCATACTTGAGACTTTCTGAATCAAAATTTATATGATGGGCCTCTAGCATGAAAAAAATATGTATATATATATATATATATATACACATGTGCATACTCATACATACTGTTATATGTATCAACAAATTAGATAAATGAGATGGCATGAATATATATATTAGTTATATATAATATATAGTGAGTTTATATGTATTTGTATAGTTTTTCATAGTATTCCCTTATACTCCTTTTTATTTCTGTAAGGTTGGTAGTAATGTCCCCTCTTTTATTCCTGATTTTAGTAATTTGAATCTTCTGTCATTTTTTCCTGATCAGTCTAGCTAAAGGTCTGTCAACTTTGTTGATCTTTGCAAGGAACCAAATTTTGATTTCATTGATTTTTTTTCGTGTATGTATATATTAGAAATATATATATATATATATATATATCCTACTTATGTATATATATACTACTTATATATACTACTATATATATTCTACTCCTTGTCTAATCTTTACTTTTTCTTTCCTTCTACTTATTTTGGCTTTAGTTTGCTCTTGTTTCTTGAGCTTCTTAAGATAAAAGTTTAGATTATTGATTTCAAGTCTTTCCTCTTTTTTAACATAGGCTTTTATAGCTATAAATTTCCCTCTATGTACTGCTTTAGCTGCACAATAAATGTATTTTTTTTAAGCCCTGAAGAGAATTCTGATGTGCATACTTGGTGAGAATATGCTGTATTTCTTTGCCACCATAGATTTTTGTTTGTTTGTTTTCCATTTCCCAGCATGGTTGCTGACCTTTTGAATCCACAAAGCTTTCCTTATAAAGCAAAGTGCCTTGGGTTTGGTTTGGTTGAATTTGCTTGCGGCTCAAAGATTTTTTTCACAGCCTTATCTAAAAAGCAAGGGCATGTTTGTTTTACTTGGTCTTTTCTGGGAAGTGAAGACTTAGGTTATATGGGCCCTTTTTAAAAAGCCCTTTCAGTTGGAATTTTACTTCTCTGCTTGTATTTCAACTAAGTGTGTTTTTGGCAGCCCTGACACAATGTTTATGTCATTTAAGCAGAGGTCAGCTAATAGTGAAAGCTTCCTGTGCTACCATAAACCCTCTCCCCTGGCCTCTGTACTTTATTTGCCTTGCTTTGCCCATGATTTGGCAGCATTATCACCCACTCCACGTGACAAGTGACATCATTGCTATAATGAGAATTCCAAGCAGCACCACTGGATCAAAGCCCATCTGTGTGCTTGCTCCCACACTTGACAAAACAAATTCCAAATTCATTCAGCATGCCAGTGCCATTTAGTCACTGTGACATATCCCAAATTTTGGACTCTGTGCAAAAACCAATCTGTGCCCACAGAATTAATCACGGAACACATTTTATGACGTTTGACAACAACTTAAAAGGTTCTCATCTTTGGCAGGTGGCTCTGCCAATCTGCAAGTATGTGCACGACAAATTCTGAACAATATATTGTATGGCTGAAAATACATCGTGCAGGATGAACACCCTGGAGAGAACCAGAGTGAGTCCAAACAATTCTGAAGTCTGTCTCAGTGACACATAAGCCAGACTGCTGTCTTGTGAAGGAGGGATGATGGCCTTAGGTACACATAGAAAGCCAAAGAAAAGGCAACAGCTCGTGTGCCAGTAAATGCTGAGAACATTGGCACAATTGCCTGTGTTGGCAGGACCAAGAGTTTGAGATGGCTAATTTAAGCGACAAGATCCTGGCAAACAGATTTATTTAGGGGAAGGGTGCGTCAGGAAGATGCCAGAAAAATACATCAATCTGTGCCTTTACATGTAGTGTAGAGTGATGATGAAACAATTGACATTAAAAAAGTAAACCCTTACACTTTAACATAACCTGCAACTCATTTTAACAAGTAGGGTTTACCTTAGATTTCTGGTATTCTGAGATGGGGTTTTGTGTTCTGAGCTGAGATCTGTGACCAAGAAAAATTCCCCTCAATAGGTGTTCTTGTAGAGATTTCCCCATATTGTGGTGTTTAGTTGATTAGACCAAGTGTTTTCACATATTGTTTAATTTATTTAAAATGCAGGCTACTTCACTTTGACAAGATCATTCACTTCAAATAAAGAAAGCCATTTATCAAAAATTTTACTTTTCTGAGGAGTATATTATAGAAACTCGGTTGGAAAAAGAAAGAAAACTGAGACTTTAATTGTACTAATAGAAGCCTGAATAGGTCCTTTTGCGTAAAAGTAATGTTTTACTCTGTAATAAGATATAACTCTTTTAAATATCTATTCTATATAGTAGTGCCTATTTGTATATGGTTCAACAGGCAATGAAATAGTAAAACATTCCACCTGGAGTGTCTGACTTCCTCACATTACTTTCCACTTTCCTAGCTTCCCTAGACAGCATTCTACCCCCAATTTTCCCCACCCACTCCAGTTTTCTCTTAATTGATGCTGTCTTAGTACATTCTATTTGCAATGTCTTGAGTGAAGAAAGTTTTCATACCTGCATCCTACTTAGGACTTTCATTTCTTATACAAAGATGACATTTGCATAATTTAGCTTTCACTGGGATTTGTCTAGACTCAGGCTTCCTATTCTGAGTGTTCCTCTCCATCTCCGAAGCAGAAAGTAATGTGAGGAAGCAACAGGTGAAGAGGAGTTTTTCCACAGGAAGAGCAATTCTCAATTAAGAAGCTGAGTGATTTAATAACCTGGCAGAGGCATACAAGCAAAAGCAGGTCTGCCTCATTTGTGCTCACAATTGCCTCCTTTGAGATGCGGGACAGCGATCAGTCTTCTCTTCCCATAAAGTGAAGGAGTTGGAACTCTCTAGATCTCTCCTAACTCTAATTCTCAAAGATACATGAATTAGGAAGGGACATTTTAGGAGATCTCTCCTTACAAATTAACTGATTCTTTCATTTACTTTGTACGTTGAATATAAATGGGTTCTCAATTAATTGAATCATATTTTCCCTGCTCGGAAGTAGCTCCTAATACTTTTTCTTCCTTACCTATGCTTCAAATAATTAATGATTTGTCATGTTCTGAGTCCCAATCCTTAGAATGTGACTTTTCATTCTTTTTATTCCCTCTGCAAACTTTGAGGATCTTCTAATTATCCCTGGAATTGTGAAATTTCATGATTATTATGTGTATTAAAAAATTACCAAGGATAGGGAAAGAATCATTCAAAAGGAACAAAGCAAACAGTCCACAATCCCAGTTCATAAGAATAGTTCCTATTCCTGCCAATCAGAGTAGAACCACGTAATTCATGGGGCATGAGGTAAAGAACTTAGAAGGGTATTTCCTCAGTGGTGGGACACAATTAGCCCTTCACAAAAGACTGAACTGGTTCCACTTAACAGAGCTTAAAATCAAGCCTCAAAAAACAAAATTATTTTCAAGTGTTCTGTCTGCATTTCAAAACAAATCTCAAAAAATATTTATAGGAGTACAAAAATATCCAGCACCCAAAAAAGTAAATTTCACAATGCTTAGCCTTATTTAGTTAGTTAGTTACCAATCATGCAAGAAGCAGGAAACTATGAGCCACAATGAGGAGAAAAATCAATCAATAGAAGTAGTGCCAGAAATAGCACAGATGATAGACTTAGTAGACAAAGACATTAAAATTGTCATTATAATCTTATTCTATATGTCCAGGAAGCTAGAGGAAAGATTGAGCATGTTAAGTGAGAACACGGAAAATGTAGAAACACCCCCATACACACCCCTAAATCAAACTGCTAGAGATAAAAATGACAATATCTGAGATGAAAAATGAACTAGATGGGATTAAGAGAGTATTAGATGTTGCAAAAAGGAAACAGAGAAAAGCTTGAAAAACCAAAATGAACAGAGCATCAGTGAGCTATAGACGATGTCAGGCAGAGGAATATATGTGTAAGTGGAGTTATCAAAGGAGAGGAGCTGGAGGATGGAGGAAAATAAAATACTTGAAGAAACAGCTGCAACGTCTGCATTTGTCTTTCTCCACGTGGTATTATTCTCAGTGCCTAGCAAGGTGCCTGGAAGACATAAGCGTTTAATAAACATTTCTTGAATATCTGTGGCAACAAATGACAACAATGAATAAGAGATAAGTACATGAATGCTTTTGCAGAATATAAGGGCCATTAGGGGCCAAAGAAGGGGAAGAGGATGGAGAAAGGGAAGCTTAGTAGAAGTGGCATGTCTTCTGAAGCCCTGGAAGATGGGTTCAGTTTGAGGATGTATACAGCTTGGAGAACCAGAGGAAATGCAGAAGGGCATTCCACATAAAAACGACATAAATGAAGACTTGGAAGCAAGAAGAAACATGTTTTTGAATATTCTGCCTCTATTGGAGTGGTTATTGCATTGGAGGGATAATGAGAAATGAGGTTAGATAGATGAGTTAGGCTCAGAGTATGCAAGGCTTTAGAAAGAGGAAACAAGAGGAGAAGCCATTGAAAGTTTTTGTACAGAAACCTTTGATGATGGGATCAGGGTTCAAGGGGGAAAAGAGAGTATAATAGTGGCATTCGGATGGATTAGAAGAAAACATTATAGTTGAATGGAAAGGGTGGATCTGGGGCAACCAGGAGGTTAAAACAATCCTGTCATGGAGTGTTGAAAAGTTGTTTGTCAGCATAGACTAGCGCTCAAATAAATGTTAGTGGAATCTGAATACTGGGCAAATTAATATTTCACTTAAACTAAGGTCTAAAACTTTTCTTGGTTCATGAATTTCAAAAGTGGCCCTAAGGATCTATAATGTATTAAGAATATTATTTGCTTCCCAATATTTCATTTACATAAGATTTTGGATCAGCTTTTTTAAATTGTTGCTTTGGGGTGCACCAAAGTGCCTTATTTTCTCGCTCACCCAGGTATGTTTCATGCTTTTTGCACTTTCCATCCTTATTCACAAACAGATTTCTAGGGAAAATTCATGCCTTGGATTGTTAAATTAATTAAAGCAATGCAGCCACAAATGGAGACTTTATATTTCATTTACACACCTGTCATCGAATCTCATTGTTTAAGAATGTAAAGAACTCGGAGACAGGACTCTTTGTCGGACAGAGGGGGAAACTGAGGCCGAAAGAGGATAAGTGAGCAGTCCAGGCTCACAGAGCCACGAATGGTCAAGGTGGAACAAGAATCCAGACTCTCCCACGTGGAGCCAAGAGTTCCCAAGAGAGTGGGATAAGGCTTGAATCCCCACGCAGGGGGCAAGAGTCGGGAAAGGGACTCTTTTCAATCGTAGTTGGCCGGGGGATTTGAGAACTTTACGACCGCTGCAGGTGCAGCACAAGACCGAACTCGGAAGCCCGGCACACAGGTACCCCCTACTCTAGAGACGGCCACGACGCTCGGAAACACCGCTCCCGTTCTCGCGATACTGGCCGGCCCCTGTTCCGGGCTCCCGGCTCCGCTAGGCCCCTCCCCTCCACCTCAGCCCCTGTGTCGTCATTTCCTGTGGGTCTACAAGCAAAGGGAGAAGATGGCGGCGCTGGGGGAACCTGTGCGACTGGAGAGGGGTGAGTGGGGCCGAGGCAGGGACCGACGTGGGCGGAGGGGGTTGGGGAGTGCCTTATCCCCGCGGGGCGTGGGGTAGCCAAGCTCCGAGACCCGGAACCAGGTTGTCCCTCGCGCTGGCGCCAGTGGCCGCCGACGTTGCTGCGCCCGGCCCGGGGGAGGCCGCTTGCTGTTCCTGACTGATCCTCAGACCCGTCCTGTGTTCACACGAACCGTTCGGGAGCACAGCACGGTTCACCACCACCTGTCTGCATTCGCGGACACAACGCTGCACACGCTCTCCCTGGGTGGGCACGGCAGACGCAGCGTTCAGAGATGTGTCAAGCTGAGCAAACAACACACGCCCAGTTCGGACAGGCTACACACACTGCCCGGTGTTGGTGCGTGCACAACCCAGTGTCCTCGCCTTCACCCACACAGCCCGGACACACAGCGCGTTCCCACAGAACGTTCCCGCGTCCCCTTATTTGTGCACAAAACGCATCATTACTTCCACCACAACCTCACTTGTATTCGTATTGGGGGTATTTCCTGGCTGTGGTGCCCCTCCCGGGTACGGAGAAGGTGCTTTAAAAACAATCCTACTGAGCTGGTCTTGGGAAGAAGGTTACATAACTAGGCGGAATCGTGATAGATTGTAAAATACTTGAAAGTGCAGCCTTATTCCTTCTTTACAAATCCTACGATTGCTAACTGGCTGGTGGCTTGCTTTTTAGAGCAGGCTGTCAAGGAAAATAAAACCCGTTCTGCTGAGTAATTAGAAACGGAAAAGCCAGTGGAGGTACAAGGCTATGAGCCTTAAAGGGTCCTGTTGCAGATTTTCAGCATTCCACTCTTCCCCAAATGCTTTATTTCAAATAATTTCAAGCATACTTTTGACACACCAGTATTAGAAGTCATCGGTAAGAGTCAAAAAGTACAAACTAAACATTTGGAGTTCTAGTAGTAAACAAAGTATAGGATGGAGATTGAAAATATCTTGCAAATATTAGCATTTGCATTTACACTCTGAATATTAACTTCTGCTCTAAGAAAGGAATACATTTTTAGAATTGTATGTGGAGTCTTTCCTCATGCCTTCACACAAACTAGTGCACGCTTAACATTGTTTATCCCTTACGGTGTTCACTATTTGTAAGTCTCTTTACAAGTGATGTTGTTTTTCTCCAGCCCACCAGACCATTAATTAAAGTATCATTTTTGACAGAGGAGTAGCTACTCTGGGAAGACTTGCTAAGTTAGGCCTAAGACTGTGACATCTTCTCCCTGAACACAATGACACTGTGCTTTGTAGATGGGAACAAATTTGTTTGGTGTTAACAGGAGTAGGTGTTTTTCTTTGAAAGCCAGGTGTAGGATTCTAACATGTTGGCGGTCTTTTGTATTTTTAAGTGCAGTACAAAATATGAAACTTCACCTCTGGCATTTAGTTTTGGTAGTCATGGCTTTGTTTTCTCCTATTTAAGAGTTCATTTCAGTTCCACAGTAGTTCCACAGCTCAGAACCTTAGTAGGATGAACTGCCAGTGGATGCCATTTAGCAGAATAAGAAAGTCAGATTACACCAACTCTGATTCTTAATACTTAGCATTCTGTTTAACAGACTTTATTAAGAAACTCTTCCAGCAATCCTACAGTATAAAAATAGTGCATATGATCAAGATCCTGAATGCCTTCAAAGTCGTCAAAACAAGATTCAGTGGAACCCCTTTGAGCACATATTGGGTACAGTGTAGGTTCAGTAAAGAGTATTTTACTTTTTCAGTTTTTTGTTAATTGGAAATTTTTATAGAGCTTACATATTATAATTTTGTAAGTCAGAATATTTGATGAACCAGCACTCCTCATTCACCAGCCATTCTGGTGGTGGGAGATCAGAATGGGGAAAGTCTTTTTCCATTGCATTGGATTAACAACAGTTTAAGCTTTTATTACCTGAAATTGAAGAATCTACTTCTTTCTTCACTACAATTTATTCCTAGGTTTCCAGATGCAAACACATACGAATTCTATAAAGAAAAAAGTTCCAGTCCTTCAGTATAATATAAAATTCAGAACTTCTTCCATTTAAGACAAAAGGAGGCAAGGAATTTAGAATAATAGGTACTCTAGCCCCCTGTGGTACAAAAAAAGTTAAAAACAAAAATCCAAGGGAGATAGTCAGTGTTGGAACATGACTGAATCTTGTAAAATTTCTTAATTCATAAAATACTTACCCTCACACTTCCCAATGAGACCTGCCTAACATGCTTAATGTATTTGTATAGATGTGTAGAATCCCTTGTTTCTTATGATTAATTGGTCCTGATGTAACATAACATTTATGCTCGCTATATGCCAGACCCTTACCGTGTATTTTTGTTTTAGTCTTCAAGTAATTCTTATAAAGGAGATACTGCTATTTCCATTTTACAGTGGAAAACAGACACAGGGAGGTTAAGTAACTTGCCCAAGATCACACAGCTGTTAACTGAGACCAGATTCACAGTGTTTTAATAAAGACAAGCTCAGTCAAATACATGTTTAGAAAATACAAAACAATTTAGAATAATAGGTACTCTAGCCCCCTGTGGTACAAAAAAGTTAAAAAGAAAACTCCAACGAGAGTTAGACAGTGTTGGAACTTTACTGAATCTTATAAAATTTCTTAATTCCTAAAATACTTACCCTCACACTTCCCAATGAGAATTGCCTAACATGCTTAATGTATCTGTATAGATGTGTAGAATCCCATACACTGTGTATCCCAAATACACTGTGTTAATGATCCTAAGTTGAAAACAGACCAGTTAATTTTACTCACTTCTATCATTGTTTTAAATGTGTTCCTGCGAGTAACTGCACCTATTATTGAAGAGTTTTCCTATCTACATACATATTACGTTTCCTTTTGGGAAATAAACAGTGATTTCACTAGCACACTGTTTTATACTGTTCAGTGCTTTGGTTACTAATGATGGTAGGTAAATTTTTATTGACTAAATAGCTTCTGGTAATACTGTCAGCTTTTCTGAAGCAGTACAGTGTTCATGTGTCTATGACATTTGAGCTCCAGTCCTTTCCTGTGACATTTAGTACTTTATATTTGATTTTCCTGTGTCTCTCAAAGGTGCTGTTTTCCAGATTTTATGCTGGTGCAACATCAGTATTCCTAATCCACAGTAAAATTTAACATTCTTCCCAGACTTTACATTCCCATCCTCCATACATGAACACACACACAAACACACCACACACAAGTTCATACTCATGCTTTTTCTCTCTGTGTTATACGTATTTCTTGTTAGTCGTTAAAGAATGAATCCTAAATGCTGCGCTGTTACACAAGCATTTAGAGAGTATTCTGGGACTTCCCTGGCAGTCCAGTGGTTAAGACTCCATGCTTCCACTGCAGGGGGCACGGGTTCGGTTCCTAGATGGGGAACTGAGAGCCTGCATGTCACGTGGCATGGCCAAAAAAGAAATAAATATTAGAGAATATTCTGAGAAAATTATCTATCAGTGTGTGTTTGTTTAACTATAGATATTTGTAGAGCAATTGAATTGTTGGAAAAACTGCAAAGGAGTGGAGAGGTACCGCCACAGAAACTGCAGGCTTTACAAAGAGTCCTTCAAAGTGAATTCTGCAATGCTGTAAGAGAGGTGAGTAAATGGTATTAAAATTTACTAAAAATTTGAGTTAATTAGGGTAAGGTAATATTCTGAAATTTGGGTTCAGAGTTTCTTAAAAAAGTGAACTTTAGAACCTGCCTCTCTTGTTTTTGGAATTTCTAATAGAAAAACATTTTACAAAGATGCATAACTTTGTCTAAAATTTTAACACATTCAGTAACTTCACAAAGAGCTCAAACATGGTATATTCTGAGATTTAAAATCGCAATAATAACTTCGGGTTTTGCAGGTATATGAACATGTTTACGAGACTGTGGACATCAGTAGCAGTCCTGAAGTGAGAGCTAATGCGACTGCAAAGGTACATTTTTTTCATTTATTAAAAGGGAGAGGATTCTTCATAAATTAAAGGTTTAAAATGTGCAATTATTAGATTCACGATAGGCTTGTTTTGAAAACTAACAGTATCTTTCAGGGTACACTAAACTTCTCGATTCCTGAGAAATAGGACTTTTTTAATTGGTTTTACAAAAGATATTTTATGCAGTTTAGATGATGCATTAAAAATATACTTGCACACAAATAATACATAGTTGCTATATGTAATGTATATATCATTATTTAAATATTCATCAGAATTCTGAGGTATGAATTATTAGCCTCACTTTATTGGTGGGGAAGCATCAGATTAGGTTACTTACCTCAAACCACACAAATAGTTAATGGTAGATCTGGGGTACTCCCTCCAAGTTGCGCTTCACTTTCTCCTTAACGTTAACTCTGCAAATAGGAGGTTACCTCTTCAGAGCTGCAGGTGGTAGGTTTTATGTGCTTTTCTCTGCCAGTATTTTCCTCAGATAATTCAGGCATTGACCTCAGTGTCCATCATATGTGGTTAGAATAAGTTAATATCGGCAGTAGGTGACTTAAACTAGAACTAGTCATTAACAGGTAGTTTTTCATTGATAGTTACTGGTTCACAAAAGGCAGTATTGGATTCTCTGTTGAGTACAAACACTTAAACATGTGGGTATTATTTGACAGAGTAGGAAAAAACGATTAAAACTTGGGTTTAATTGCTGACTTTCACAGCTTCCTGAATTTCTGAGCCTCAGTTCCATTATCTGTAAAATGAGGCCTCTTTCAGAGCTTAGAATGTGGTGGTATGCAACAAATCTTGATTTTCTTTCTCTCTTCCTTCCCATGTTTGCTCACGTACCCTGATCCAACACAAAAAAAAGAGTACCAAATTACTTAATTATCTTTAAAAGCAAAATGAAACCCAGAATCTCAACTCTGTTAGAATTAGTCTAGATTAGTCTAAATTTGAAAGTTTTAAAGATGTGGCTCTGTTTCACAATTCACATTGACTCTGTGTACCCCTCTTTTTTTCAATATTGAGTTATTTCTTGATGAGTTAGTATACAGTGCAAATAGTACAGCCGCCAGAATGACTGCATTACAAGGACAGCTGCCTCTGTACAGGTTGCGTAGGTGGGCTGTGCCCTGCCCAGAAGCCCCTGGAGTGGCCAGGCTTCCCAGCCCCCAGAGCTCAGGGCTGCTGGCATGTGAGGGGAGGGGTTCTCCTCTTTAGTGTGCACATTGTTCATCTTCCTAGCAAGCCTGCTTGCCAAGCACTGCACAGAAGTTCTGGGCACTGGAAGGCCTAGGAGTGGCCTGAACGACCTTAACACTCCTGCATAATCCCAGGGTAGGCTTTTCACTCATCCTCCTTAAAACACCATCTGCTTAGCTTACCTTCACTGTCAGTGCATTTGTGGGCATTCAGACATCAAAAATATTTACTTCAAAAGTGTTTTTTAAAAAGGGACAAAAGAATGAAGTGAACAGGGGCTTCACTGGTGGCGCAGTGGTTGAGAGTCCGCCTGCCGATGCAGGGGACACGGGTTCGTACCCGGGTCCGGGAAGATCCCACATGCCGCGGAGCAGCTGGGCCCGTGAGCCATGGCCGCTGAGCCTGCGCGTCCGGATACCGCAAAAAAAAAAAAAAAAAAAAAAAAAAAGAATGAAGTGAACAAATGTCCTATTTTTTTAAGTACGTAAAATTTTCTTTCAGGCTACTGTTGCTGCATTTGCTGCCAGTGAAGGACATTCTCATCCTCGAGTTGTTGAGCTCCCCAAAACAGAAGAAGGCCTTGGATTCAATATTATGGGAGGCAAAGAACAAAACTCTCCAATCTATATATCCCGAATAATTCCAGGTGGAATTGCTGATAGACACGGGGGTCTCAAGCGAGGAGATCAACTCCTTTCTGTTAATGGAGTGGTAGGGATGCATTTTATTTCTACTTGTAGCAATGTGTTGTGACCACTTGGGGGTGTACTTGAGTTATAGAAACAGAAGATGTAGGGAAAAACCAAAGAAGCTTTGTAGTTTAGAAATCCCTTGGGGGAATCTTAGGCACTACTGTTTAGTAGAGTGATACTTTTTGAAGCACTTTGTGTGTGTTTTGCTTCTTTCCAATGTAAATTAACAATGCTTAGTGTGATTTTTATGAAGTAACTAAGCTCCTTAGTAGTTAAGGCAATACATTAAATTAAAAGTCTATCCTCAATTTAGTCTTACAGAATGGCAATTGCCTGATTTACTTCTGACCTAGTGAAATAATAGGGCATGTAGATTGATATGCTAATTATTTGGAACCTAAAGAACCAGTTCCTAAACTACAAACAGAATATGATTTAGCAGAGGATTTTACACTGATTAAAATGATAAAGCAGGATTATTTCATAGGTTTATAGTTTGAAATATAACATTAAAAATTTTTTATTTGTGTATATTTTAAACATTTTTCATTTTGAGTTACTTACAAAACCTAGATATTAATTGTGTTTGTGTCTGTGTGGTTTTTCTTTTCCTAGAGCGTTGAAGGAGAACATCATGAAAAAGCTGTAGAACTGCTGAAAGCAGCTCAAGGAAAGGTTAAATTAGTAGTACGGTACACACCCAAGGTCTTGGAAGAAATGGAGTCACGCTTTGAAAAAATGAGATCAGCAAAACGCAGGCAACAGACCTAAAACTTTACACTCCATTTTGCTTTTAGATAGAGAAGTTTTACTTGTGACCTACTGATGGCCGCAATGCCAATGATTGTAAAAACAAAAACAAAAACACTTCCCGTGAAATCCTCCTTGCCATTTTATAAACGCCTATTTTAACATCATTTATGGTTCCAGAGATGCATACACTTTTTTCTGACAAGAAAAAGTAAAAAGGTGATGAGGGCAATTCCGTCCTGCTGTTTTTACAGGCCTTTTTCAACAAATGCAGATTTTGTCATAAAGTTGTTATAGATTTTTAAAAATGCTTTTTAATATTAAAATGTACTTTTACATTCTTAACCTTTTTTTAGGGAAAAAAAGTTTTCTTTATTTGGCTGCTTATTTAAAAATAACAGTTCTCCATTCTTTTCTTTGCTTTTTTTTTCACCTGTAACATTTCTTTATGGTTTTCCAAGAAATTAAACATAGCAGTCTCAGCTACAGCAGTTTATTACACTATCAATGTTAACATTGATGCGTTTTGTATTTGGAACACACACATAATATATATTATCAATGGTAAATTATAACTCAGCACAGTGGAAGTTTTTTACTTTTATTTAAACATAATATATAATGAATATTCATTTATACTGATTTATAAAAGTTTTTAAACACTGATACAATCATTGCTAAAATATGTATTCTTTCATAATATTTGAGTAGTGAGGCAAGAGAATGTAATTTGATTGTTAGCAATACTGATAACATCTATTTATAGTCAACAATATATCATAAATTACAAATGCAAAAAGAGGTTTAGGTTTCATCTTTTGCAAATTTTTTTAATGCTATTCATTTTTATTTAAATATATTTCTTATATTTTCATCGTTCCATTTCTAGAGATGAGCCAGTTAATAAGCCAGTGGTGGGAAATAGCAAAGAAGAAAAAGTAATACCTTTAACCTCACTAGGCTAAAGAGTTACACACTCTTAAGTAGCTCAATTTAAAGACTTGATATTAAATAGGAAAAAGATAGAAGGGTATATTTAAGATATATAGAAATCATGAGGTGATACATTCATAAGAATCTGCAGACGCTTTGTCAAAATGAGTAAGAACTCATTCCCTAGTTGGATTTAGAGATGTGATCTTTATGATTCAGTTATAATGATGGGAATTCTGAGATACTTTGATTTGTCCACTGGATGTCACTGTTTTACTGAAAGGCAGCTATTAGTGGATGACGGTGACTGAGGTCTTTTTAAAGGCAGAAATTAAAGAGGTAAGGTTCATTTTCAGACACAACTTACAGGAACATTTGTCAGGCTTTTAAAAATTTTAAGTGACAGGTGCTAGAAAGAAAATAATGGATTGAAATACATAAGGAATTTACAATAATTATCAACCCTGTGTAAAGAGTGGGCATTTTGTGACATTCCTTCAGGAAGAATAGAAATGTGT
Organism: Orcinus orca; assembly: GCF_937001465.1. Taxonomy (NCBI): domain Eukaryota; kingdom Metazoa; phylum Chordata; class Mammalia; order Artiodactyla; family Delphinidae; genus Orcinus; species Orcinus orca. Next base: position 30,362,273 of record NC_064566.1, read on the forward strand.
ATCTTTTTCTGCATGTTTGTGAGCACTGTGAGTCTTAAAAGATTATTCCGGTTTCCAATGATTTTCAGAATAAAAGCATTGTTATTTATCTTTTAGGTATTGAACACTGGATTGCATGGTTGAATGTGTCTTTAGTCCACTACAAAATGTGCTTGTTATTGATAGGATCATGTTATTAAATTGTATATTTCCAAATTAATGGATGTTTTAAAAATGTTGAGACCAAAGTAGTGTAGAAGAGTTACAGACTTAATTTAATTGTAAAATAATTAGAGGTATTTGTTGTAGAGCTTTATATATTAAAGAGCGGTATCGGTGCATATAAAAACAGTAATATTATTGTTATGCTTGTATTCTTGCATTACATGGTAACTAAACCCTGAAGAAATCTTAGTATTACTACAGCTGCAGTAGCTTTTAAGGGTGTGTCAACATTTCATTATAAATTATAGCTTCCTGGTTCAGTATCTCAGCTGTTTCAGAACTTTCAGCCAAGTTAAACCTTTCTTGGTGTTGAAACTTAGTAAGTTGAGTAAGCTATTTTTTGTTTCTTCTAGAGTAATCCACAATCTGTTCTTTGTGTGGGTTGGCACTTATTTGTAATTCTTAAAATATGGATAGCTTAAAAGAGCCAAATACAGTAGTTTTGCTTGCTCCCGTTGAGCATGAGTAGCAGTAGTTTATTTTCTTTAATGCAGTTTTCATAGCGTATCCCAGAATTTTAAATCCTGACCATAGAAAAATGCAGTCATTCAGTGGCAGAGATGTACGATAGTGGTCTAGTATAGAGAGGAAATGAAGGCAATTTTCATCTTATAAATGTATGATTCATGAACATAACTAGGTACATAGTAAGTATATAGTAGGTGTTTGATTTGTAAATTATAAATATAAATTATCTTCCCTTCCCAATTTCCATTTATTTTCTTGGTATTTCAAAATGAGTTGACTCAGTGATTCTCAGCCTTAGCTGCACATTAGAATACCCTGCAGGCCTTTAAAAAATAATGACACTTGAGTCCCATCTGATACCAACTCAATCAGAATCTCTGAGGTGGGGCCAGATGCTTAGTTTTTCAGAGCTTTCCAGCTGGTTCTAAAGGACACCGAAGGTTGAGAACCACTTGTTTTCCCCTTTATAAAATGCTCTAAGTACACTTTTGGAAGTATCAGAATAATTCAGTTTACAGCTACTACTAAATAGCTGCAAATGTAATGATTGGTACAATTTCTTAGTAATTTCTTTAGGAAATAAAGGTACTTGGCATTCCTTATTTGGGAAGTAACTACAGCCTCCCTTTTTCTTTTTTTTTAAGTAAAATATCAGTAGTTTAAATGTAAATTTTTAATGTCTGTCATCTTTCTGCCCCCTTTCCCTTTAAAACTTTCAAAAATAAATGTTTATTATTTGAGAAGCATATTTAAAAGTTACAGATGAGAAATATTTTCATTGATAATTATGTGCTACCTTCATATGGCCACTTTATCCATTAGTATAACACTAGGTTGTAGTGGCCTAATTCTTTGGGGTTTGATAATTCAGATGTGTTTTTTAAAAAACAAAACATTGTCTTCCTCTTCTAAATTTTTGAAAGTTACTTTGCTCAAGTACTTTGGCTCAATACCTTGTTTACAATACAAATGGATATTATAGCATTTAATAGAAGAGATGGCTATGGATTATCTGAAAAGAATGTCAGCATGACTTGATGTAGACTTAAAAGAATATATGTTGTGAGTATTTTATTATGTGGAATGATCATTGAAATATTAAGGACTCTAGTAATTGTATTTCCTGAATAAATGTATGTTTATGAATTTTCTAACATATATTTTTGTTGTTCCTCTACTGACAATCTGGTTTATAGTTTTTATTGTCCAAAATGTTACTAACAGTGTTTCTTCAAAGGTGGTTGTAGTTCTATAATGATGAAATAGTGGAAAAGCCCAAATTGCTTCCACATTAACTTTCAAGAACTTCCAAACTAATTTGTATCTGGACATAGTTTTTAAAAATGTTAGTAAACAGTATGCTTCTACTTTAAGTTTGAAGTAAAGGAATATAATAGCCAAAATGGATTTAACGCTTTTTCAGTGGATGGCTTCATTTATCAATTTAATTCTGCTTCAAAGGCTTATTTAAAATAAATTTGTATTAGTTATATTCTTGTTCTTTGGATTTGAAAAATTTTGATGCAACTACACAATGTGCTTCTGAAAGAAATGTATAAAATAACTTTTAAATGAGGTAAAAGCATACTCTGGTGGTTACTGGAATGAAACTTCAAATTCCCATATTTTGCTTTGCCTTTCGTAAAACGTAAACTACAGAAAAGATTCTCTTGTATTATTTTAAGAGAGGCTGTCTGGCATGTGATTGAGAGCACAGAATCTGGAGCCTGACTGTCCTGATTTGTAATCCTAGATTCACTATGACTGTGTAATCTTACACAAGTTACCTCTCTGTGCCTTAGTTCCTTCATCTGTCGTGTGTAGTAAGGATGCCTATACGTGTCATATGATCTGTAAATCCCTTAGAAAGGTGCCTGCATAGTAAGTGCTCTTTGTGTTTGCTGTTATTTTCGAGTATAATAGCTTCAGGACCTTATTAACTAAAGGAAGACATTGTGGCCAAATAATTAAAATTAGCAAGTTCTTATTTTTGATGCCTAGAAAACAGATAAGCAACCTTTAAATTATGCTTGAAAATAAGAAATAAGATTCATAGGAATTTTCAGATTTCACTCTGATCAAAGAAACTCGTGGAATTCTAAAAGTAGTGGAGTTTGAGGGATGTAGGGTTGAGGTCGCATTCAGAATGAAAATCATAAGAAAATAAGTCCCAATAAGGGACTTGTTCAATCAGAAAAGCAATTTGTGGGGAGGATATGTCCTAGAGACAGTGGATTGCTGGAATGGGCTTCAGACAATACAAGGCATAATTCACCATAGTGAATTTTTTAAAGGCATAAAATTATACAAGCAACCAGGGGTACAACGAAATATATTTATTGTTAGCCCTCAGTTTCTTCAAAATTTCAGTAAACCAGAATACCCATTCTCTAAATCTTTAAATTCTAGTTTTGTTATATTCATTATCATTGATTATTCTGGTTTTAATATGATGAAAAGTTTTGTACATGTATTTCTTCAGTGGCAGTTTTTTGTACATTTATTTCTTTGGTGGCAGAAAGCCTGCGTGAAATCTTTAGGACTCACTTTATATACAGAGCAAAAGTAAATTCATGCAGAGCCCATTTGTCAACTTTATTTTGATTTAAACTTCTTTTAAAAAAAAAAAAGGACAAGCACTTCACACCAACAGCAAGTTATGTGTAAGAGCTCTCCTAATTCTCATCAGCTACAGAAGCATATTTTGGACACAGTCAAGATTTGGTCCTTTTAAAAAGTTTTCTTTAGGAGAGAAAGCTTGGAAGAATTCTAATTTGTTAGTCTCTCCAGAGTTGTTCTAAACAATTGGATTAAAAACTTTAGCCGTTGGCTGCAGATAAGGTCCCTTTACATGGCAGTTATTGCATTTCATCAGAGAGTAACAAAAACCCAAACGTTTAATTTTGTTTTTTATTTGGCAAAGAAGTGCAATCTGAAAGCATGAAATAGCCAAGGGAAAATTTTTATTTCTGGTATCTCTTACTTGACGTACATTGAACCCAGAGTTTAGGTGCTAACTTTTGACTTTGTGTTTTAAGGTATTGTGGGTTGAATTGTGTGTTGTCTCCCCCACCCCCAAAAGATATGTTGGAGTCTTAACCCCTCAGAATGTGACTTCATTTGGAGATAGGGTCTTTAGAGATGATAAAGTGAGATGATTAGGGTGGGCCTACTCTAGTATGGCTGCTGTCCTTATAAAAAAAAAGTAAATTTGGACACACATGCACAGGGAGAACACCATGGGAAGATGAAGGCAGAGATTGGGGTGATAGTTCTACAAGCCAAGAAATGTCAAAGATTAACAGCAAACCACCAGAAACAAGGAGAGGCATGAACAGATTCTCTCCCTCAGCCCTCAGAAGGAACCAGGCCTATGGACACCTTGATCTGGGACTTCGAGCCTCCAAAACTGGAACGTTAAATTTCTTCAAGCCACCCAGTTTGTGGTACTTCACTATGGCAGCCCTAGAAAACAAATGCATAAGAATCCATGTTCTGGTGGCATCACTATTGAAAATGGGTGCTGAAGCAAAATTAAATGTGGCTCCTCCTTTGTGCAATAAAAGGGTCTCAGTAGAAATGGTTTTGGTTAAGAAACGAAGGAGTCCTGGCCTCTGGGGATGAGGGGAGGGGTTCTTTGCTGTGGTTGAAATGCTTATAACACCCATGCATCTGTGTAATTGAGCTGTGCCTCCAGTGGCTTCCTGGGCTTATCAGCCCCTCAGAACTTAGCTTTTTCTTTTTAGGCTGCCAGTTACTAAATTAGCTGTATCGTTCTCAACTCAAGGACTTTCCAGGAGTTGGCAGTGGCAGAATATTCAGCACTGAGGAGAGGCGTTTCTGCAGCAGCCCCTGCTCTGATGGGAACATGAGCGTTTGTCTCTGGCCATTTCACCCTGTAAAGGTTTGTGCTGGCTCTTTGTGCGTGCCTGATGCAAAGCAGTAATTCAGCCACAGCTGATTGTGCTGTTCCCTCCTTAAAACTTCCCCTTGTGCTTAGGATAAAATCCAGATCCCTTGCCATGATTGAAAAGGTTCTGCATAATCCATTCCCTACTTCCTCTCAAGCCTCATCTCATCCTAGTGCCCCATTTGCTCTACTCCACTCCAAATCCCCCTCGCTGGAAGGCTTGCCCTCTGGTTCTTCCCCTGGGTGGCTGCTCATTCAGGTGTAAGCTGGAGTCACCACCTCTGTTAAGCCTCCATCTGTTCCATCTAAAGGTAGGTTCCTCTATTAATATGGCAACACCTTGTTTCCTTGTTTATGTTATGTGCTTAATTGTGCCTTCCCATTAGAATTTTTAAGTTCTAATCACAGCAAGAAGGATCCCAACTGTTTTGTTCACATTTGTTCCCCCATCGCCTAGCACAGTATGGTGACTTGTTATATATACCCTCTTGAATTGGCTGGCTTTTCATAATTCCACAGGTAGATCAAGAACTTACATTGGAACCATATAAAAACAATAACGATGGTGTACACCAAGATAGGGCCACATAACTTTCACAGAATCAGAGAAACCAAATAGTTTTTCCAGAATCACACTGTTAGTGATTAACACAGCCAAGATTAAATCTCAAATTTGTTTTCAAAACCCATACTTTTCCACCAGTGCCACACTGCACTTTTAACTAGTATTTTCCTTTTTTTTTTTTTTTTTTTCCTGGCCATGCCATGTGACATGTGGAATCTTAGTTCCCCAACCAGGGATTGAACCTGTGCCCCCTGCAGTGGAAGCATGGAGTCTTAACCACTGCACCACCAGGGAAGTCCCCTCCTCTCATTCATTTTTTAAAAAACTTACTGAAGTATAGTTGATTTATTGTACAATGTTCATTTCTGCTGTACAGCAAAGTGATTCATTTCTACACATTGTTCTTCATGTTCTTTTCCATTATGGTTTATCACAGGATATGTGGAGTTCCCTGTGCTATACAGTAGATCTTGTTGTTTATCGATGCTATATATAATAGTTTTTTTGTTTTGCTTTGGTTTGGTTTTTCTGGCCGTGCCATGCAGCTTGCAAGATCTTAGTTCCCCAACCAGGGATTGAACCCAGGACCACGGCAGTGAAAACGCTGAGTCACAACCGCTGGACCGCCAGGGAATTCCCAATAGTTTTTTTTTTCTTTTTTTAATTGAAGTATAGTTGAAGTACAATGTTGTGTTAGTTTCAGGTGTACAGCAAAGTGATTCAGTTATACACACATACATATCTTTTTTTCCTCATTTCTTAGCTTTCTCAGTGATTTGGGTGGGTTTTTGTTTATTTGGCTGCTCTGGGTTTTAGTTGCAGCATGTGGGATCTTCGTTGTGGCATGTGGGATCTTTAGTTGTGGCATGTGGGATCTTTAGTTGTGGCATGCGGGATCTTTAGTTGCAGCACGCAGCATCTTTTTTTTAGTTGCGGCATGTGGAATCTAGTCCCCTGACCAGGGATCGAACCCCGACCCCCTGCATTGGAAGTGCAGAGTCTTAACCACTGGACCACAAGGGAAGTCTAGGTGTTTTTGGTTTAGATGTTTTCTTTTTTGAGATAGAGTCCTGTGTCACACATGCACAAAAGCAGGAGAGTCAGAGGAACAAGAAAACAATGTACTTTTAGGTGGTGATGAGTGTTAGGAAGTCCAGCAGGGTAAGAAGGCTGAGCGCCAAAGAGAAAATAAGACTCAGGGACATTAAATCACTTGTCAAGGTTCACAACCAGTGATGCCACAGTCCCTTCACATTCTGGGCTGTCTGAGATGGGCTCAGGGACACGGGCCTACCATATCTGAGCAGCTAGCTTTGTGATTTTCTTTCGAGCCTCCATACAGCACCAACTGCACGTCCCATAATGCTTGCAGTGACAGTACTATTTTTTTTTTTTTTTTTTTTGCGGTACGCGGGCCTCTCACTGTTGTGGCCTCTCCCTTTGCGGAGCACAGGCTCCGGACGCGCAGGCTCAGCGGCCATGGCTCACGGGCCCAGCCGCTCCGCGGCATGTGGGATCCTCCCAGACCGCGGGCACGAACCCACGTCCCCTGCATCGGCAGGCGGACTCTCAAACACTGCGCCACCAGGGAGGCCCCTAGCACTATCTTTTAAGGATTTACTCTGTGCTGATGATCCCTTTCTATTAGTTGTCCTTACCATTTATTTCCACTGGCTCCCCACCCCAGCTGGAATACTAATCTAAGCACCTCACCATGACCCCCCAGCTCTGTATGGCCAGCCTCTGCAGCCTTCCTCACACTATTTCCCCTCTCTAGTCCCACTCGTCCCCTTTCTCCAACATGACAGGCCTTTACACTTGCTGTTCCCTCAGCCTGAAATCTCCTTCGTCCTCTGCTGATAGGTATTTGTCTATTTTGTCAGCCCACTCCCCCTCCAAGATCATAAACTTCTTGAGGACAGGCAGGCCTCTGTTTTGTTTCCTGCCATGTACCCAGAGCTGAGAACAGTGCCTGGCACATGGCAGACGATCCATACTTGTTGAGAGAACGATATGAAAGAACACAATGATGCTATTTTAGAGAGTGAGGACAGGAAAGGCCTCTCTGAGGAGATGACATTTGAACAGAAACCTGAATGGTATGAATGGAAGAAGTCATCTATGTGACTATCTGGGGAGTTGGGGTATGGACAGGGCCCAATAAATAGTTTCTCTTCCCCACTATGTTTCTGAATATGGCAGGAAATAAAAGAGTTGGCAGATGGGGACTAAAATACCACCTTTATTATTTATTAATTCATACTCCGAGTATTTATTGATTATCTACTCTGTGCCAGTCACGTTTTAGAGGGTAGGGGTGCAGGAGAGAACAGAAACGAAGCCCTTGCCCCCTGGAGCTCACTTTCTGTTAAAGACGGGTCAGGCATACATACCTTAGGCTTAAGAAGAAAACGTCCTTCCTCAAATTAGCCATATTGACCCTCTTCATCTGGACCATGACTGAGTTCTCATCATCTCCATTCCTCAGGGGCAGAGCTTGCTCACTCCCTAGACCCCATCCCTAGAAGGGCAGAGGTGAGACAAAAATGCCTCTTCCTTCTTCCCAGATTTACCAATCTCCCATGGTGTGAGTGCTTCTAAGGGGGGAAGTAGTTAGGAGTAGCAACTGAGATGGAAGTTAAAACCTAGAAATTGTGGTGTCCTTGTAGCCCAATAAAAATGTAAACATGTAAATAATTTTGTAAACAGAGTGGCTGGAAACCACAAATTTTTAAACCACCACTTAAACAATTCTTAAAATTTGCAAATATTGACAGAATTGGAATTTTTTAATCTAAATGTGTCATTTTATAATATGAACATTTTTCTTTTAAAACTGATTAAGGAAGGAGTCAATAACACGCACACACCCCCTTTTATCCCCACCTTCTTCTTTAACTAGAACCTCACAGATTTCTTAAACTGTGTATAACCTTTTCCTCCTACCTTTTTATATTTTACCACCAGGTGGCATCAAAGTGCTGTTGATTCTACTTTAGAATTTTCTAGTAGTTCTTGCTAATTAAAGATCAGGCCTAAGTTTTAAAATGTACCCAATCTTTTCTTTAAAGCCCCAAATTAATATTTCAATGTATTTTATGAAGTTCAAACCTTTGTAAAAGTGGAAAGAAAACTTTCCAAACACATTCTAAAAGAAAACAAAACAAACCTATATAAATTACCAAATTACAAGAATATCTACCATTCAGTATATAGGTTTTGGGGAGGGAGGGGAGGATGACTGATTTAGTATTGTTTTGGCCCTTCTACTAAGTATGAACAACTTAAGTTGACTGGAAATTATTTTTGTCTTTACATCTTTCAGTTATCTTCACCCAAATTCAAACTGGATGTTTGATCAAGAGAAAAGTCGTTTCAGAGGGGACACGGTAAGTTCCTTTAAATAAATCAAAAACTGAGGTACTGGGATTAACTGGCTTTCTATGACACTAAATTTGTTTGTTTTTTTTAAATGTTCTCTTTTCCATGAAAATTAAAAATACATATTAAACCAAGTATAGAGTGGAAAGAGCAACTGACCTAGACATTAGCTCCAGTTCTGCCAGTGACTCAGTATGTTGCCTTTGGTAATTTAGTTATCCTCTGTGGGTCTGATTTCTCTCTGGTAAATGAGATTTAACCTATGATCTCCAAAGTTCCTTCTGTTTCTGAGGATTTCAAAAGTATCAAGAAGAAAGTTTGGCACAGCATAAGACAGAACTTTCTAACAGCCAGAACTGCCACTACCAATGGGAGTGTGAATGAGCTGACGGTAGCTGTATCCAAAAGAAGCAGAGATGCTGTTGAACATTCTTAAGCCTTAGGCAGGTGATTGAACAAGCCTTAAGGTCCTTTTTAAGCCTAAATTTCTTAATTCTGTAAGTTAAATTGAATTGTAAGCTGCCTGACAGGAGAGACTCCAAATCATACCTTATAGTCAGAGACTAACAACAAAATGCACCTCTCAGATCTCTGACTGTAGGGAGATTAACTGACCAACAATCCTGCTGATTACATCAGAATCAGGAACTTTTTAAATATGGAGAATCCCAGGCCCCATCTCAGACCTACTGTATCAGAATCAATGGAGGTGGAATTTCTATGTTTAAAATCTTCTCCAATGACTTCCCTCGTGGTCCAACAGTTGAGACTCCTTGCTTCCAATGCAGGGAGCCCGGGTTTGCTCCCTGGTCAGGGAACTAGATCCCACATGCCGCAACTAAGAGCCTGTGTGCCACAACTAAAGGAAGATCCAGTATGCCACAGCTAAGACCTGGCACAGGCAAATAAATAAATAAATATTAAAAAAAAAATCTTTTCCAAGTGATTTACCTGTGGACTGACCTGCATAAATCTAAACTGTTCAGTCCCCAACAAAGTAAGTTGTGAGGCCTAGGTGCATGGTAACTATTCCTTGAAAAAAAATCCCCCCCAAAAAATGTTGAAAAGCTTGACAAGTTTGTGTTATTTTGGAATAAAAGGAGAAACTGGCAAAGTTACTATAATGTGTTTCCCTAATATCTCAAGGTCCTCCATTTTCTCTTTCATATTGAATTTTTTTTAAACTTTCCTCATAATGTTCTATGAACTGAATTCATATATTTTAACACTAACCTGAGGCAAAAAAAAAAAAAAAAAAAGAGTTTAATAAATAGTACCAGATTTTGTCAACCAGACCCCAAGAAAGCATTTTTGGCATCACCTTAACATCCAGTGCCATTGATCCAGTCTCCAGACCTTTCCTTGCTTTGCCCTTCTCCAAGGTAATCTTGAAAATTACAGATGGTTGGTAGATTGCCTGAATTTTTAGAGCATTGCCTCAAAATTTTTTATGTTTGAAATGATTTTAAAGACATTTTCAAAAACCTTGGGATTTTTAAAATTTTCATTCTGATTGCCACTCCTCTTATTTCGAAGAGTCATGGCAGCTGTCATTAGACAAAAAGAAAGAGAATCACCTAAGAGGTGTTTACCCAAGAGGTCTTTTTTGAGACAGCATTAGGTGTCCAGGTCAGGAAAAGAAAGACAACCTACAGAATGTAAAGTATTCTCTCCACATCCTCCCACAGTTTCTCCTTGAGTCTAAAATCTCTTATTGCCTGCTTTTCTAGATTTCTTTCCACATATATTCTTGTAGACAAAGAGAGCTTTCCAGGACACTTCAGCAGCAGAACTACCCTCAACCCCACTGCAGACTCCCACCCCAAGTGTTGGTTTTCTGTACACGTCTTTTATGGGATGCCCAGACTTTGCATGTAGTTCTTTGGAATAATTGTCTCATGCTAAGTTCTTTCCAAAATGTTTAAAGTTCTATTTGGAATTCTGAGGGAGTGAAAAGGAACCAAATTCTATGACTGAACTCTGTGTTAATACTTTGGCCCTAACAAATTCTCAGCATGACTAGGTGATAATCTTCCCAGTTTTCTATTCTGATTTTTCTCCCTTTACTTTTCTATTACAACACCTGGTTGCTTTAACGCTCATTTAATTTTTTGCCTCATTCTGTTTCTCACCAGTAGTTTATGCACTCAGACCTTGGGATCCATGTGCGGTTCTGTAATTCAGAAATTGTTCCTTTGAGTCTCATTCTCTTCTTGGGTTAGATTTGAAATGGAAAGATTGGGAAAATAAAATCAGATTTAGAAAGGATTAGGAATATGTATTAGGAATATTATGTATAGGAAAATATTTCTGGTATTTGTCCTAATGTTTTGAAGTTTGGGGTCAATATGGGTCTTCAGAAGTACTGAAAAGGACATCTGACCACAGGATATTTGACCAGGTCAGGAAACTAAGAAATTTTGGATCATGTTTTGAAAAGGTCTGGCTTTAAGAATGGCCTTCAGAAAAGAGAAAAAAAGAAGAAAGAGAAAGAGAAAAAAAAAAAAAGAATGGCCTTCAGTCAGTCACACCAGAAGCCTCACTGTCAGTCCTCACATCCCAAAGGTCCATCAGTTCTACACAGATGGCAGAGGAAGAGGGCCCAGAAGCCCAAACTTGACCACTTGTGTAGCTTAAAAAGATATTTTTAATTTTTCAACAACTTCATATTGTTATTTTTTTGTGTGCTTCAAAATAATCATTGTTATGTTAAATTATCCCTAAAAAATAGATGCTATCTCCTGTGCAAAATAGGACCACTGTACAGACACTGAGAGTCAGAAGAAAAGGACAAGTGAGTGAAACACTAACTGCAAGCCTCTGGGCCCAGTGTGGGAGCTCCTCCAGCCCAAAGCCCCAGATGCAAATGTGGAGGCATCAGAGCACAGAAACAAGAGCATTTATCTTGAGGACTCAGTTGCTAGAGTAGATACATATCAGATGTCTGATGGATAGGGATTAGACTTGATATTCTTTCCTTATTTCCTGAACCTATTATGTTTTGAAATGTTTATGTATGTATATGTACATACAAATACCCATATATATGTATGTATATATATAGATACATACATATTTTTAATATATGTATATGGCTTCTAACTTGAGGTGGTGGGTTTGGCATGGATGCTTTCATAAACTCAATAGCTATTATTCACCGGTCGTGTGATTGCATCAGGTCAAATATTTGGGGTGTCTTTTGGATGGGAGGTATGATAAACCCTAAGTGCCCAGGATAACTTCGACACCATTCATTCTAGAAAGAGAGGCATGTTTAAGCTTGCAACAGATTCTTTGGGGCTTATTCTGCAGTATAATCTTCAGCATGAGCTCACCATGGAGACCAGAAGTTTAAAAGTGCTTGATGTCAATATGCAAGGAAAGATGGTTACCTTTGAGGCATGTCTTTCTGAATTTTACATAATCCTACAAATGGTTTTCAAAGAATAATTAGATTTCAATAAAGGATTAGCACCTATAAAACGGGTGGGAAACTATATGGCCCACGGGCCAGAACTAGTCCAACATGTGTTTTTGCCAAAAAAGTTTTATTGGAACACAGCCACATCTATTTGTTTATGTATCATTTATTTCTTGCTACAATGGCAGAGTTGAATAGTTATGACAGAGACCATGTGGTCCACAAAACTCCAAATTTTACTATCTGGCCCTAAACAAGAAAAACAAATATAAACAACCCAACAGAAAACAAGCAGGCAGAGGAAATGAATAGGTAATGCATAGCAGAGCACACTAAATGCCCAGTAAATACATGAGAATATGCAGTTGTAATCAGGGAAATTCAAATTTCAACTACACTTTGATTTCATTCCAGGTGCATCAGATTCACAAATATTTAAGTCTCACAATATTGGTATTGGTAGGATGTAGGGTAATGGGGTTTCTTATTTTCTGCTGAAGGAAGCACAAATAAGTACAGTCGCTTTTGAAAGCAATTTGACATCCAATAGCAGTGAGTGCACATAGTCTATGACCTGGCCATTCCACTCCTAGACATACACACACACGTGTATAAAGGAAATACCTTTTAGAGAATCTCTTGGCATATATAAGGGAGACATGTACAAGAATATTCATGATAGCGTTATTAGAAAAAATACAAATAAGTTTCATATTCATAGAATGGATAAATACTGAGTATATTCTTTAAACAGAATACTATGTAGTAAGGAAAATGAATTAACAATAGCACATATTTCTTGAACATGGATAAAGCTCACAGGCTGAATGAAGAAACCAAGTTGCAAAAGAATACAGATTGATATTCTTTATATATGCAAAACAATAATATATATTGTTTAGGGATGCACCCATACAAAAAGCATGAAAATATGCACGGGCATTAATTATGGAGTTTAGGAAAGGTCTTACTTCCCAGAGAGAGAAAGAAGGAAAGGAATATGATTGGGGAGAGGTACAAAGGGAACTTCAACTACATTTGTAACATTCTATTTCTTAAGCTGATTGCTGTGAACTCAGATTTTTGTTCTATTGTAAATTGGAGTTACTTTATAAAAGGTGAAATTCTGTACATTCGAGGACTTATAATCCAGTTATTACAGCACTACTGAAGAAACTTCACGATCTCCCAGGTTTTGTTTCCTTAATGGAGCAGCTTGCAGGTATGGCTTCTTCATACACTTGTGTAGGCTCTATATTTATAAGAATGTCTGGGTGAGGGTGTGAGTTGGACAAAATCCAGCTTGTCCCTGAGTCAACATGCCCTGTGCCCTTTGCACAAAAGCCCCAAGGTGAACATCACTCGAAGGGTGTGCCTCCTTTGTTGCCCAAAAGTACCCTGCAATGCAGAGGCACTGTAGCTAGGCTCCACTTCCTCTTATCCAGCCTGTGGATGCTATCCATTTACTCATCCATGGCCTTGAAAAACTAGAAGGAGGAACCAGTCTGGAGGCAGAGTCTCTACTAAGTTTATTACTTGTTTGCCATCAAATTTTGGTTCATCCAGATATCTTTCTAGGTCCTTAAGGGTTATGTAAGAGCTGATCATTTTTCTCTAGTTGTCTGGGATAGTATCTTAAAAATCAGCGTTTTTTTTCCTCTCTTGGGGCATCTTATCCAAGAAGTGAAGACTAATTGGCTAGTTTTTCTTTAAAGCAAAACATATATAATGTAGCAACTACCAGAAATACTAAAACTTTAGCATATCTTACCTCTTTTTTTCTCTGCCCAAGTCCTTTGTTCCTGATATTTTGTCATCTTGGACAAGCTGCAAATTTGAATCCTCCTTTCTTACCTTCTTCATCTCCTAGATAATAGGAATTTATTCTGCAATAAAATCTACATCTCTCCTTTTTCCACAATCCAAATCTCTCCTTTCATCTAAGTTGCCAGCCCTAAGATCTTATTCCTTGGAAGCAAAGAATAAAGTTCTCGAAGTGTGGTTCAAGGACCACCTGTCTCACTTTCACTTGACATGTATCAAAATGCTGATTTCGAGGCTCTAAGGCTTTTAAGACACTTTTCAGTTTTAATCAAGCTTTGCATGTGATTCTTATGCTAACTAAAGTTTAAAAACCACTACTTTAAAAGAAAGGAAATGAATTATTTGGACAAATTAAAGTCAATCAGTATAATATATAATTGTTATAAAAAAAACAGCAGAAGATAGTGATACCTTGGCAAGAGAAATTCTGTCATCTTCCAGTGTTGTTACGAAAGAGAGACATTAAAGGAATCAAATAAAGAAATGAAATTAACAATTTTCTCTTCACTTGCTCATGAGAGTTGCTAGAAAATAATGGAAATGATTTAGACAATGGAAACCAATTTAGGGAAGCCTCCAAGGGCAACATACAAGGAACCAGGAGCCCAGGAGCTGTTCTGTGATGATCTTGGGCAGAGCACAGCATCTGCAAGCTTCAGATTTCTTATCTATAAAAGGTAGGGTTGTCCACCTACCTTTAATTTCTCTTTCGAACCTACAATTAGAGCAAATAGGTCATTCCTAAAACTTAAAGTCAAGGCATATCTGTATTTATTTGACTCTCAAGCGTGTGGATAAATTTATTGTATGTTAGTCATGTGCCCAACTGGGCATTATTTTTAAAATAAACTCCTGAATGTAAATATGATGGAAAATTTTCATTTTAAACTCCTTGGGTCTGCATCAACTTATTTCCATTTTCTTTAATTTTACTTACATGACATGAGTAATCAACTTGATGACAGTGACATTTTTAACCCAGCCTGCCTTAATTTAAAGTATTCGTGGCAATGTCTTCAAAATAGAGTAAAATAACCCAAAGGCACAGTGGAAAGCAAGAAAGGAGGTGCCCATAAAGCAGTATTTGGTACAAACAATGATAACAATAACGTGGGGTCTATTAAGCCACAAAAGTCCAGAAGACGAAGGAATGCTGATAATTACCTAACACTAAAGTTGCTGCTGGCTTCTCAAGGGTAGTTACCTAGAACTCAAATGACAGCAAAAGCTGTCTGGAGAAATTGCCCAGTGTTCAGAAACATCACCTCCTTTGACCCTAACAAGATTCCTGTGTTCTAGGATTTTAAAGTAGATGAGAAAGCGATCTGAGTTGCGGTCACCAAAACTCTGTATGGTGGATGGCTAATTGCTAAGACTTAGCTATCAAGTGCATATCAAGGTAGATACAAAGATGTCAGTTGAAGTGAGAGGCGCTTGGGGGATGGGGGGTACAGAGTTTTAATTTAGTATATAGCTAAAACTCAAATATTTATGTCAGATTAAGAGAAATCTTTTCTCTCCTCTTCAAAATCTTTCTTCCATTTGCACAGCTCCCAAAGTCCTCGCCATTTGGAACAGTGGAGAGTCATTTGAAACTTAACTGAATGCTGGAGGCAAGTTCTACTTTTCAGGTCATCCAATTTAGGAGATCCAATTTCTGCAGAGAGAAGACGACGAGTGGGGGAGGGAAAACCCAGATTCTAAGTCTTCGGATGCTTCCACCTTCGATCCACAACCTGCCACGCAAATCGAGCCAAGGCAGGGATTTTTGCCGCGAACCACCACCATCACCACCACCTTGTCACTCACGCCCGATTACCACGCCCCTCTGGTCCCACTCTCGGCCAATGGCGGCTCCTCTCTTTGCATAGTAATGAGCTCGAGACCTCCCCCGGCCAATGGCGCTCCAGGAGACGGGTTAGTTTTGCATGTACCTAAGTGATTTGCATAACCCAGCGGCTGGGGGCTTGGGAACCCGAGCATGCAACCCTAGAAGGGAAAAGGACGGGAGGAGATTGAGCTGTGGCTGCGAGAGAGCGAGAAAGAGCCCGGGTGTTTGTGCGAGAGCCGGGCGGGGGACTGTGGCGAGGGGCCGGCATGGCTGAAGGCTGCGCTCCTCAACCTTGAAGAGCGGCTGCGGCGGGAGGCCGGGGACCGGGAGGCGGGTGCGATGGCAGAGCGCGGCCCCTGCAGCTGCGCCCGGCCCGGCCGGCTGGCCTGAGCCGCTGGAGGAACGGGGCTGCTTCTGCGCTTCCATGGAGCAGCGGGTAGGGCGAAACTCCGGAGCGCCGCGTCCCTGCGCTGCTGCTGCCGCGGACTGTTGAAGGGGCCGAGCCCCCGCGACTGCAGAGAGAGGAGAGCCCCCGGCCCAGCCCGCAGGCCTGCCGCCCAGGGCGGCGGGGGGCGTCGGAGGGCGCCAGAGGCGCGCCGAAGGCGCGGCGCCGCGGGAGAGGCCGGCGCTGGAGGCGGCCGCAGCAATGCCGGGCCCGCTGGGGCTGCTCTGCTTCCTCGCCCTGGGGCTGCGCGGCTCGGCCGAGCCCAGCGGCGCGGCGCCGCCTCTCTGCGCGGCGCCCTGCAGCTGCGACGGCGACCGTCGGGTGGACTGCTCCGGGAAGGGGCTGACGGCCGTGCCCGAGGGGCTCAGCGCCTTCACCCAAGCGCTGTGAGTGCGGGCGGAGGGGGCGCCGGAGGGGGTTCCGGGGGGCGGAGCCAGTGGCAGATCCCACTCCATCCCCAGTGTCCCGAGGAGGGGGGCGCCGTCACCTCCTTGGCACCCGCTCCAGCGCCGCGAGCTTCACAAGCTTTGCCAGTCCGGGTCCGAGACCCGTGTAGCTCTTTTTCCCAGACTTTTCGGGCACGATCACCACCACCCTCCCCCAACTCCCAAGTGCATGTGGGGCCGAGGAGGAAGGAGGAATCTGGAAACACTTGCCCCTGGCAGCCTTTTCACGCGACTTTCTCTTCTCCCGCGGGCCCCTGCTCAGCTGGCAAGAGTTTTGCAGGCGGCAGGGGTGAGGGCGGCTAGAACTTGGCCTGAGTCTGAGACCGAGGCAATTTTCGTGGGGAAGCACCTGGAGCCTTCTGGGTTCCAGCATGTGGGGAGAAGAAAACACCTGTACCGCAGTCGGGGCGAATGGCCTTCCCATTTGGCCCTGTCCGGGGCGGGGGGCAGGGGTGGGAGCGACCTGGCACCTCAGTCCAGTTCCACTCCGGACTCACCAGCAAACACCTGGGGTTCTGGAGCTCGCAGGGAAACCGGGCGAAAACAACGGAGAAGGGAGGGGGGGAAATTGCAGGTTTCTCTGGGTGAAATACTTTTACCCAGCAAGGCCTTTTAAAGAAGGAATGCTGACCTGAAGTACAGGATATTGGAGGAAAATGAAAGTTCCAGAGCATAAGCTCTGCCTGTCCCAAAAGGGAGCAGTTTTCTGCTGTTCCTTAACCAGTAGAACTTTTCTTTTGAGCTGCCTGAGGTTGGGAAAGTCACTCAGATGGTTCTGACTTCCAAAACCCCCCTCCACAAACGGGGACGGAGAGCTTTAGACATTCGCTTTAGAAACGAAGACTCTGAAATAGGTGTTGGCTGTGGTGTTGGCAGATGGCACCAGTAGAGAAAGAATAGGGTAACTGCGTGCAGGGTTTGGTGTATGCTCCTGTCCTGCCTTGCTGTGCTGTGCGGCCAGATTAAATCAAGGGCAGTGAAAGAACTGTTTGAGAGAGGAAGGGATTCTGAGAGGCCTTGGGTAAAGGGAATTTCCTTTTACCTTACAGCTGCTGAGAGGGACCTCTTAGAAATAGACAGTGTGAAAGGAATAACAGACCCCGTGAAGAGATCCTTTCTGTGCAGGCCAGAGCAGTGCTGTTTCCAGGTGGCTGGTGGGAGGTGTTCTACCTGCCCTCTGCCAGTGGGGTTTTTTTGAGTCTTGTGGCCACTTGGAACCTGTCTCATTCTTTGGCCGCCAGCCCCCTTCTCTTTTTTTTTTCCCCTTGTCTCAGGTTTTAGTTACACATTTGAAGTCATTGTCCTTCAATATGGTGAAATTTAACTTTTCAGTAAAAAAAAGTTAACTTTGCAGTGACGAGCAATTTGCCCACAAAGGTACCCTACGTGGGAAAGTTTGTGTGGGAGTGGGGAGAAGTAAGGGAAGGAAGACTGGGTAGAGGGGAAGGGGCTGTTTTTTTTCCCCAAGACCTCTTCATACTTTTAGGGAATTCATTCAGGAGAGGTGGCTTTCCCTGAAATCTCTTTCAGGTCCAAGAGAGAAAAGCATACTTTTACTATTTTGACCAGTTGAAAAGACCTTGTTTAGCAGATTCCTTGAGTTTTAATGTGTAGACTTGCCCTATAAGGAAGAGGGCTGTTTTACATTAGTACCTAAAAACCACAAAGAAATTTTTATTTTTATGAGAGCACGCTCCTCGCTATAGAGCATCAGGCATCTTTCTTTAGAATTCACCAAAGGTAGTGAAATGCTATATTCTCAATCTTGAGCCTTACATAAGTGACTGTTCGTGGCTTGGGAAACAGATAAATAATTGGCACCAGTCCAGATCAGATTGCCTAAACTAGCATCATCCTAGCACTTTCTGAGCTGTGGTGGTGGGCAAATGTGTTATATTTTCTTTTTCCCTTCGTGACCTGTAGAGTAGTTGTACCTCCTGATAACTCCTTATTTCACTTGAACACTCTTCATTTCACCCTTAAAAGTATATGTTATAGGGCTTCCCTGGTGGCGCAGTGGTTGAGAGTCCGCCTGCCGATGCAGGGGACACGGGTTCGTGCCCTGGTCCGGGAAGATCCCACATGCTGCGGAGCGGCTGGGCCCGTGAGCTATGGCCGCTGAGCCTGCATGTCCGGAGCCTGTGCTCCGCA
The DNA here is from genome assembly GCF_937001465.1 of Orcinus orca. Classification (NCBI taxonomy): domain Eukaryota; kingdom Metazoa; phylum Chordata; class Mammalia; order Artiodactyla; family Delphinidae; genus Orcinus; species Orcinus orca. The sequence goes on from NC_064566.1 coordinate 30,380,919, forward strand.
ACGGGAGAGGCTACAGCAGTGACAGGCCCGCGTACCGCAAATAAATAAATAAATAAATAAAAGTATATGTTATAATGACAAGCCCTTGTAAAGGGCCTTTCAAGGGCAGTGTATTTGCATTTTGGGAAACCAGTGATCTCAAAAGCGATGTTGAAGAGGGGCGGGTGTTGTGATCTGCCCACTCCAGTTGATCTTATAAGACACCTTGGAATCACCCAAGGTCTCTTTGCTAGTACTTCTGATTTGCTGTCCCATCACAGATTTGGTGGAACACAGGTACACATCAAGGAACTAGATCCATGGTTCCCAAACTTTGATCCACTGATTTCTAATTTCTGGAGCATGGGCACCAAGGCCTGTTTAGTTATACATAAAATGATAATCACAAAAATAGAAGTCAAAAAGATGAGACTAATTATTAATCGAAGTTATTTTCTTGTCATTCCTCAGTGGTGTCTTACCTTCACCTCACTCAGGTGTGTACACATCCCACATTGGGACTCCTCGTTGACAGAGCAGGGATTTTATTTTACTCAACTTGGAGTCCAGAGTCCGGTACAAAGGAAGCGCTTAATGCTTCAGTGAATAAATAAGGACTTAAGGCCACACTGAGGGGCAGGATTGGGGCTTGGAATTCAGCCCTCATTCCCACGCGGGATTGCCAAACTCCGCATTCTCAGCATTTAGCTTTTTGTCCAGATCTGAGAACCCAGAGAGAGGATACCTGCTTTTTCTCCTTTAGGCTCGTTTAAACTTGTTCAGCCTAACAGTGTCTATTTCCTGCTGAAAGCTGCTTTATCTGAGTCTGGGGGCAGAGTCAGATGTAATCCTCAGTGTTGTTGATGGGATTCCCGTGTTCACAGAGTTTGCTGCACCTGTAGTGCTTATTTATATTTTGCAGCGGCAGTTCCTGATCCTGTGTCACAGTGCACTGGCTTGTCACATTTCACCCTGAGGTGTTTTAAAGGAAGTACTCCGACTAGTATTAAAATTCTGAAGTGTACTTTTAATCAGAAGGGTTCAAGTTTATTCCCCATTAGAGCCAATAAGGTCCCTCTTAATCACCTGCATTCCAAGATTCTTGATTGAGAGAGAAAGGGGTGAAGTCATGGTGGTGGTGGGGAGGGGATAGTGAACGTGTGTCCTCTGGTTTGTGTGTTACTGTCACAAAATTTGAGACTTGTAGACGGGGGTTACAAATTTCCGCATGCTAGGTTATGTCTGGTGCATAGTTTTAGGATTATAAAGGCTGTTTCTGTGGCTTTGTGGAGAGGGTGGTAGGTCTGAGCCCTCACCATGCCCCTGAGTAATTGTGTGGCCTTGGGCGAGTCATTCTACCTTTTTTTTTTGTTTGTTTTTTTGGTGACAGTTTCTTCATTTGGAAAATGAAGTCATTGGATTCACTAGATTCTATGTAAGGCTGCTTGTAGCTTCCAGACATTCTATGATTTATAATTCTTACACAATTTTAGGATGGCAAGGTGACGATAGTGATCGACTACTCTCGTGAAAAGATCCCAGAAGTATCTGAATATCCATCTTGTTGAAGTTGCACAAGCCTATTTATTGCCACTCACTTGGAGGAGGAGTTCTTTGTGTTTAGAAGTGTGTGTTAGGAAATTTGCCATGGAGACTTGTTACAGAATGCATGACTAGCTAAGGCGCTTTGCTGGGGTAGAATAGCCCCGCTTGTTTCCTGTTGGTATGGCTTCACACTTGGAAACTAAAATCACTCTGTTTCAGTAATTTGGATACTGTACAAAAAGTTACTCAACGTCCTCACTTCCATATAATTAGTCATAATCTCTGCAGCCTTCACGGTGTGTGTATCTTGTACACGGGCAGGTTAGCAAGCTTTCTATATAGAACTGATGGTTACCTGAGGGGCTTTGAAGGATTTTAAAAAATAATCTGTTGCTTTTTCTTCTTTGGGAAGCATCATCTCAGATTCTTCCCTAAGGTATACTTTTTTTCACGACTCCAAGCACCTTTCTTTTAATAGTATTATTTGAAAGTATTTTCTTATTTCCTCCAGTGTCAGTTGTATTCCCTGGCAGGTCAGTAATCAGTGGCTAAATGTTTATACCTTTTTTGATGGTCGAGTTTTGATATTTTGATGTCTGTAAGTTACTGTCTGTAAATTTCACTGTTAGCTTATTTTCTGCGGTGTGTCTTTCTAGAGAAGTATTTGTGTTATATACCAGGGAACTTTGTTCTAAACAAGGCCAATATATGAACATCTTTAGGTACAGGTCGTTTATTTTACAAACTAGTGAACTGCTGGGTTCTCTTTAAACAAGAGAAGAAAGAGCATTCTGCTGGGAATATGGAGAGCTGGTTTCCAGATCTGTCAATAAATCACACGAGTGACCTTGAGGTGGTGACACACTTAACCCTTCAGGGCCTTGGCTTCTTCACCTGAGAACAAGGAAGTAAACAAGTCTTATTGCCAAAAGTTTTCTTTCTGTTTAATTCGATTTTTTTCCCCATATGTTTGTCCCATCCTCTGTGTTGTGTTAAGTATAGTGTAGGTGTCTCAATCCTGAAATCCCTCCCTGACCCAGGAAACTTCCCCAGTTGTCCACCTCTACTGGAATGTATGCATGGGGAACCTGCCTCAGAAGGCAACAATGTGCTGGGTGTGGTCTGAGCTCTACCCAGGATTTAAACCAGTGATTCTCATTCGAGGCTCCTGAAGGCTTGTGGTAACCACTAATATTTTATGATTTTCAGTCCAGCTAAATGCTAATGACAGTTATGGTATCACAAGCATTTAATGTCCAGGCACTTGGCTCTTACGTGAATCGTAAGGTAACATTTGACAACTTAATCTCTTAGGGAAGATCAAAGTTCTGTACTAGTAGGTGGATCCAGGCAAGTTTGGGCGTTTTCTTGGCCCCTGTCAGGTTATCTCTCAAATTCTTATTTTAGTCATCTTTATAATGGCGGAAAGCACTGACAGCCTGCAAGTTTGGATTTTGGTTTTTGGTCTCCTTGGTTGTGCTTATCCTTTTATTTCCATTTTTCTTGTCAGGAAATAATGCATATTGGTGACTAATGGCTCTCATTGCTTTGAATCTCTCTGAATCTGTGTAGACTATCAAGCAAGTGAAGTTGTAAGAATCCTTTAGTGACTCATTGAAATTTTTCTAAGACCGTTTTCCACTTTTTCTCTATAAAAAAGATAGAAGTTTCCATAAAAGCACAATATTTATCAGTATACCTGGGTTACAGGTTAAACCCTGCCCAATGTGCCTTAAACTCTGAGAAACGTAACTAATGTAACTTGATCAGACAGCTTTGCTTTTAATTATTTTTAAATGAGAGTTCATGGTTTTGTCTTTAGAAATGTATTATCTAGATTGCTCTTTAATTGCCTCCTGAAGCCTTCAAGTTTTGGGCAATGCCCAAAGCTTGTTTTCCTGTATATACAAGGACATGGATAACTTTGTCCCCAATTTTGTTCAGTGAAGTGTAGTTTTTCGAAAGATTCGTTGAGGATAATAAAATGCTTTAGTTTTAAATTCTGTCAGTGAAGAAAAAAACCTAGGGCATTTAGCAAATCAGTACTCTTACACAATGACTAATTTGTCTGCCTTTCTACATTTCTTTTGTGTCTCAACACTTGGTGAACAAACTGTAGGCCGGGTATGGGCTCTATTGTCTGAAATTGGGTGAGTACAAAATTGAGTTTAGAAATGATTTTTTAGTTCATATACATTTAGTAACATCTCAACTTTCTAAAGACTTGAGCAAGTTACTACTCAAATACCCCCTTTAAATGGCAAGATGTAATTATGTAGTAGTATACTCTGGATTCACCCACCCATAGACAAATATTTGTTATTAAACTTTGTATAGAAATATACAAATATATATATATTTGTAGAAATATAGAAATATTCTGTGTCATGTACAGGCAGTTAAAACTCTGAATGGGTGGTTGTTTTTAGTCTCTAAAGCACGTTTTGTTACTGTTACATATTTTAATAGTCAAAAAAGCATGCCAGCCAGGTCCCCCTCTGCCCCTGCAGTAAGTCTACAGCAAGAATTGTCATTCTGCATTTTGCATCTCTTATTTTAGATGCAAGTGATTGGGGTTCAGGAATGCCCATCTAAGAGTGTAGGCTTCAGAAATGAACATTTAAAAAATACATATTTTGGTAGTTCTCTTAGCTTTTCTGTAATGAAAGATTTTATGGGAAAAGCACTGAACCAAGCCTCTGTGGCAACACGTTGGCCCATTAAGAATATAAGAATATCCTTGTAAGGAAATGTAAACCATAGATATTTTGGGAGGCAGCTGGGCCAAGACTGGGTATACGTTTAGATCCCGGGCTGGTCTGTTGTCTGTGCTAGTGAGAAAACATGTGTGGGGAAAGCATATTTAATATATTACGGGATATCTAATGACCCTTTATCCTTCATATTTCATTTGTATTTAAGTATTCCGAGTCAAGATAAGTAAAAAGTTATGTAAGCCCCTTGAGCTAGTTTTTTTCCCCCCTCTATTTTTACACTAGGAGAATGCAGCCCCCCCTTTTTTAAACAAAGTTTTACATATAAAATTGACCATTAAAAGAATGAAAATCTCAGTGCACACTGGCAACAGAATATTTTTGCTCTTCGAATCAGATTTCAGAGCGTGGTATCCAGAAAAATCATGAGTTAGATTTTCCCTGTTCCCTGTACATTTTGAAAGTTTTCTCTGGGGGAATTTCCCCTCCCGAGTAGAGTGACCTAACTTTGGCAGGGAGATGGCGCCTTTCCCTTGGCTCTGTGGGAAGCATGGCTGAGGAATGCACCTAGGATTGCTTGGGATCCCACTTGCCCACTCCGCCCGGGCTCTGACTGCCCATGTGGAGCTCTCAGTACAAGCCGCAGCATAACTGAATGCAAGTGGTGACCTCCAGGCTCCCCTGAAGAGCTTGATTAGAGCTGTTTTCCTAGGGAGGTAGATAGATGGCCGTTAGAAATCTCACTCTTATTCACGTTTTCTTGTTGGGAAGTGCAGGGTAGGAGGTATGCTTCCGAGTTGGCAGTCTTCTCTCTAAAACTCTGGGGACTGGGCTATGATGCTGTTTAACTTCTGCTTTTTCCCATTTCCCTACAGGGTAAGCTTCATGCTAAGAGGCCCTGAGAGAAAATATACGACTAGTATGGATAATACAAGAAGGGCTTGGCAGACTAGATTTTCTCAGGAGAGAGGAGACCTGTGGTTGCCACCACTGCGATCTACGTTGTCACCCTTCCCGTGTGTGGAAGCCATCTCAGGGTGCTTCTTTTTTTGCCTGAGAATCTCCAGAGAATCGGCACTATTCTCTGTCTTGAATACCTTACTGACACCATAAGAACTCTATCCCGAAGTCTAGCAACTCCTATGGAGGTGAGGGGAGAGAAGGCAAATACTGTTGATTAACCTTTAGGTTCCTTAATGTTCTTGAAGACTGTTCACACGCTTCTCTGTTTTAGGCGCTAAATCCAGCTTTTGCATTTTCCGAATCTGATCATTGCCCCTTGGGTCCTCTTCAGGCTCTCCTTATCTCACATCAAGCATGTACAGAATTCTCATACAATTTGATCAGAGTTAAGAGAGGAGTATTCAATGCATTTAACATTTTAGTATCATGTTTTAAAAGATTACACATGGATTTACTGATACTTAGCAGTTTATCATAATCCCAGTTTTCATCCATTCTGTGCTACTGCTAGTTCATCTCATTTGATTAGTGGGGTTTGTCTTAAAATCTTAATGTTTTCTTAACTTTGTAAGAAAGAAAATTTTTTCTTGTTGGCCTTCTGTTCTCTCCAAGGTCATTTTGAGTCCGTGGTCGCATAATCCAGCTTTTTATGTCACTATCTACGCTCCAGTCTTCTTTTTATGCGCCTATTTTTATGAACAGGACTTCAGAAGTTGTTTTATTTTTGAGAGTGTGGCCCAAGGAATCAAGACCCCTGAGGTCCTAAATCTGTGCGCTTGAAGGTGTCACTTAATCCCTTTGGACATTGTCTTTTCCATCTGCAAGAAGAGGTCACTTGACTTTAAGGGTCACATGTAGGAAACTTTAGCATGACCTGTTTGAGTGGTGGCAAGGACCCATTACATTATGTTTTCATTTCTTTGGGGAGCGACTAAGCAATTGTCTATGTGTGTTATCCCTTTAAGTCACTTAGATTTAAAATTCTAAACTCTATTTCTCTGGTTCTTTGAATGTATATCAGGTTTATAGCCTGTTGGAGACTTCACAGTGAGCCCTTGTGCTAATGGAAAAAAGGCTCTTCATCTGGTAGACTTTTCATTCAGAAAACCATAAAGATCCTGGTGGAGAAAGACTAATGCATATGTTTTTATCAAGATTCCTTCTTACAGGTGGTGCTACTCCCTTTCTAACAAGAAAGCCTAGTGGTGGGGAGTTACAGTTTCTCTAGAGAAGAGAGCTTGGAGGAAATCATGCTTTCTTGCCTTGGTCTCTGACTGGGCATTGCTTCCCTGAGATGGCTGGTCAAGTTGAAGGACGCTCCCCTAATAGGGGAACGCATTGCTTCTCCTCACAGCAAACGGGCACGTGACCTTAGACAGTGTCAGTGTGATCTTTAGATAATAATTTTCTACTTCCAGACTTTGGAACACTGAGGATTTTCATGAGACAACGCTTAACTCTTTAAGAAGCCTCATGCCAGTGAGTGCCCAACGGTTTCTCATCACTTTCCATGTTGGGGATGGATAAGATTAGCTCAGGTTTGACAATTTAGCTGAGTTCTTGTTTCTTCATATCACCTTGTTTCTAGCAATATGCAGATTATGGGAGAACTTTTTGTTTCAAGTACTTTGAAAATGATATTATACTGGTTATTGGATACCTGTGTATTTTCTTTACATTTGAGACCAATGCTTGTGTTTTGTGGATAAAGAAAAGCTTATTATCCTTGAAGTAACTTTAGAACTAAAATCCTTTCTTTAAAATCTTTCATATTTCTCAAAAGTTACATGACATTCTTGGTAAGCACAGTTAAATCTTTCTCAGAACGCTTGAAAACTTTTCTGGGTTTTGATTCAGCTCTGATTTGAAAATGAATTGTAAATTCAGAGTAGCAGCTAACATGCAAGAGTGCTCAGGACCTATTTAGATTGGTTGAGTGTTTCAGATACAGTTGTGCATTTTCTACCCTGGGTCTCTTTCTTAAAAAAAAAATGTTTGAGATGTTTTTCCCATTACCATCTTGACATCTGCCTGGTTACACATGAATAGCTTGACCCAGTCCCTCAGCAGGGAGACTACCATGGCCTTGCTTTCAATAGCCATGTCACTGACAAAGAAAACATATGGAATATTTCATTCCTGCCCTTTGCAAACAGTCTGGGGTTGTGAGGGCATGCAGCAGAAGGCTTCATCCTTCATGGTAGGTTGGCAAGTTTGTGTGCTAACCACAGGCCCTGCTGTTAGCAATCAGACTGTGTTTTCCAAAGCCCTGTTACATTCTGTGGAAAGGAAATCTCGTGTTTTGGATAAGCCAGTTTCTAATATCAATTTGAATTAAGTTTGTATGACCTGCTTCCATGGTGGGGTTTCCTGCTTGATCAGTTATTTCACCAAAGGGAATGTGTGTGTGTGTGTGTGTGTGTGTGTGTGTATATGCAGGACGTTTCGAGGCTGTGCTCCCAAGTTTGATATGTGGCATGTGTTTGATGGATACACAAGTTGGGGACAAGGATGCTTGATTCCCGATAAAACGTACCTTTAGGACTGTCTGCCTTTATCTTTATCTTCCTTTCAGTCTGCAGAAGGAGGTCAGTTGATCATTCTCATGCTAGCCAAGCCCTGCCACGCTGACCTTTAAGGCTTCTGTTGCGTAGCACCAGCTTCTACTGGGGACTTGGTTTCAGTTCAGCTAGCATTAACGGCTCTGCTTTGTGGCATCTGAATCCACAGTGTGGAGGCTTGTCAGCAGGTGTGGCAGGAGAGGGCCAAGAACGTGGAACAGAGGGGTAAATCAACTGCTGTTTTTCTTCAGGTCTTTTTCTGCATTAAAGGAATTTGCCCTTGGCACCACCCTGGCTGAGGTGGCATTCCAGAAGGAGAAGGAAAAAAAAAACAACCCTATGACACCAAAGATAAGAAGATTCATGACTTTGGCGGAGGAAATAATGACATACATTTCATCAGGGTCCTTTCCAACCCTTAAGTTACCCTAGCCTGAATTTCTAGTTCTGTTGTTTCTTAGACATGCGGGCTGGTTTTGACAGGAGTAGATGATTGCTTGAAAAGGAGGTGAGCTCCTGTTTTGTCCCAGATATAGCCAAATATTTAAATGTGTATATGCATCTCATCTAGAAGGTATTTCTGATGGTTCTTGGTATCATTACTGAACATTAGCTGTAAAACAACATGCTAATAGACATTACTGCCTCTCACGTTTTCTTATAAGAGTAACTCCTTTTGTAGTTCTTGATTATAGGTAGATTTCCTTTAAATTTGTACGGTTACATTTTAAAAAGCTTTGGTTATACAGTTGTTCACGAATGAGCCTATTTGAGCCCCTCACTTTCTGTTAGTGACTCCATATGTGTTTTCTAAAATAACTCGTATAATCTCCAATGCTCCATCTTCCTTCTTTGACTACTTAACTGACCTTTATAACTACTGATTCATAGGGAGAACTCCCTTAAACCTCTCAATCTTAAAAATTCACCCTTATAAGTGTACAGTTTTGAAATGTGTATAGGAGTTTAACCACCACCATTGTCGAGATCTAGAACATTTCCATCACTCCCCCCTGTGCCCTTTGTAGTCATCCTCTCTCCCCACCCTTGGTCCCTGGCAACTGATGATCTGTGTTCTACCTTGGGTCTCTTATATTGTTTTCCATTTACCAGAATGTCACATAAATGGAAAGTAACAGACTGTAGTCTTGTGCCTAGCTTCTTTTACTTATCATAATGCTTTTGAGATTCTACCATGTTGTTGTGTAGGTCAGTATGTAATATTTCTTTTTTTTTTTTTTTCGGTATGCGGGCCTCTCACTGCTGTGGCCTCTCCCATTGCAGAGCACAGGCTCTGGACGCGCAGGCTCAGCGGCCATGGCTCACGGGCCCAGCCGCTCTGCGGCATGTGGGATCCTCCCAGACCGGGACACGAACCCATGTCCCCTGCATCGGCAGGCGGACTCTCAACCACTGCGCCACCAGGGAAGCCCCAGCCTTCTTTTTGATACCTGGCAGTTAACCATGATGCCTGAAGGACTCGTGTAGAAGTGATACCAATGTGGAGCATTTTGCTGACAGTGAAAACGCTTTGAATTGTTAGTGTGTTTGTGTTTGGAAAGTCTGATTCAAAAAAATGGAAATTTGGTGAGGAATTGCTAGGCCTACTTGTGTGTTTGGCATGTTACACATGGCATGGTTTCCATTTTACAGCTAAGCAAACAAAGATTGGAAAGGGTTAGGTAACTTGTGATGACATCCCAGTTAGTGGGTGGTAGTTGGTGTTCGGTATTTGTCCATTCTGTAGTTAGCATGGAGAGCTGACAGTTTCAGAAGAGGATAAGGTTAAAGTGACAAATGAAATGGTGAGAAGCGACAGGTTACTACAGGGAAAAAAATCAGAACTGAAAATAAAGTATCCCGAAAAAGCATGCACGTGTATCAATATATGTGTACATACAGTGGGGTGCTGTGCCTTGATTCAGGAGTAACTTACGTTCAAAAATCAATTTACTGGGTAAAATTAAGTTATCTTTTATTTCTAGCAGAATTTTTTAAAAGGTCTCTATGACTTGATCTCCTTGAAAACTTTCACATCATTTTCTATGTTAATAGTGTTTTTCTGTGTCAGGAAAGTAAATATCAGTTGTGTGCCTTTTAGCTTGCTTTTTCTTTTCTGGAATTCGGTTGGATGGTATATGAGGGTCAGATCCGTTAGCATACTCACTTTTTGTTTCTTAAGGAGCAAATTTCTGAATGTGCTTCTTTAAACCAAAACACTGAAGTAAATTAAAAAGCAAAGTGTGCAGTATGATGGTTTCCATATAGTTGCCCCCTTTCACTCACTGGAATTTCCTGCCTCTCTTGTTGAAGATGTTTTTATAGGGAAGTCAGCATAAAAGTGAATCACCCATGAGCCTTTTTTTCCCCCCAAGGCATTTCATGGAGTCAACTTGGTATTAATTTAGCTGGTACTCTTCAGTTGACTTGAATACTGTGTTTTTGGATGGTGAGCTGATGTTTATTAAGCTGTTAATATTTTACAGACTGGATGGGTTCCTGTTTCAATCTATGTGCTCTTTCCTTTAGCAGCAGGGCTGTTCATGACTGAATCTGTGACCACAGTTTTGATTTGGAATGTGCCAGTCCCATCATGGAGAGTCATTTACCTGGTAACTCTACAGGTTGTCTTCTTCTGGAAGCATTTTGCTGTTTTATTTCACTTAAGTTGCATTCTTTGTCATGAAGAGCCTCTTCATGGTCTGTCTTGCCGTTCAGATAAACTATCATCCTCATCTTGTTATGAACATAGATGCTAAAAATCATAAATGTCACTGAGTACCAGGTACTAGGTGAAGTGCCTTTGCATGCGTTATCTATGTAATACTCCCATCAGCCCTCTAAAGCACATGCTTTTATTCTGCATTTTAGAGATGGAGAAACCCCAGGGTGTGAGGGCACACAGGTAAGAAATGAGGTCTTGTGGATGGGGTGTTGGATCTTGTTTTTTCAGACCAGGGTTCCTTGGTTGAGTGGGTTGTATGACAGTGTCCTTTAGTGCTCTTCCTAGATTCAGGTGTTTATCTATCTTGTGTATGGTGGATATCATGAACTGCTTGTTTTATAGATGAGGAATTAGTTTTGGAGAGGTTAAATCTGTCTGCTCTGCTTGAAGTGTTCTCAGCTCCTTAGAATGTAGATTTGGACCCTTCTAAATCTTAAAGGTCTCTGGTGCAGTGGTACCAAAAGTTTTGTGTGTGGTATGGACCATGCACCAAAGAGCCTATATTTACATACATATGTCCCCAATAAATATATAAATACATACATATGTATATTTAAATATACATACATATATTTACAGGTACATGTTTAGAGACCTGATATCTATTTATTATTTGTTCAGCATTTCAACTACATAAATCATAACCAAAATTATGCTAATATTTTTCTGACTTGCTTTCCTTTCTTAAAAGTTCACTTCTTTTAAGAACTGGTAGAAGACAGTTGATCTGGCTCACATTCTCCATTTAACATGGAAGAAATCCAGTTACATTTAGTTGTATGAGTTGCCCAGCACCATTGGTAGCCCTCCAGAGTATGTTGACAAAACAAAGCAGGAGGAAGCACATTATCAGAGTAGACGGTCCTTTCTTTGATTACGTAAACCTTTAATATTTAATGAGGCTTTTGACTGTGTTGCTTATGGCTTATGCTTGTCAGATGGTAAGATTTCCTATACTTCTTCCTTGTCTATTGTCCAGTCTTTCAGGACCCAGTACTTTACTGAAATTGTATAATAGGAGGCAGTTAATTTGTAGAGGTGAATAAAAAGGTTTTGTGCAAATAATTTTATCAGTTCAAGCTATTTTCTGAGAGCTACTAATATTGGTATAATGGTTCATGGACTCAGTAATCTTTCAACTCTAAAGTAATACTTATTGAGATAATAAGTCATTATTTTAAAAGTTAATTTGTTCAACACATTTATTAAGTATTAAGAACTGTTCTTGGTGCTGGGGGGACACAGATAACTGATGATATCTTTTTTAAAAAAAATTAATTAATTTGGGGGGCTATGTTGGGTCTTTGTTGCTGTGTGTGGGCTTTTCTCTCTAGTTGTGGCAAGCGGGGGCTACTCTTCGTTGTGGTGCACAGCCTTCTCATTGCGGTAGCTTCTCTTGTTGCGGAGCACGGGCTCTAGGGTGTGGGCTTTCAGTTGTTGTGGCACACGGGCTCAGTAGTTGTGGCTCGCAGGCTCTAGAGTGCAAGCTCAGTAGTTGTGGTGAACGGGCTTAGTTGCTCCAAGGAATGTGGGATCTTCCCGGACCACGGATCAAACCCCTGTTCCCTACTTTGACAGGCAGATTCTTAACGACTGTGCCACCAGGGAAGTCCCATCTGATGATATCTGACAGCGTCCCTGCCCTCATGTAACTTACCTGGCATGGGGTGCAGTAGAGGTGGTGGTAGACAGTAAAATAATAAATACAATAAACATATAAGATCAGGTAATACTAAGTCGAGAAAAATAAAGCAGGATGAAGGGGGCTCACTATTTAAGTAGGGTTGTCAGGGAAGCCTTGAATCTTGGAGTGATTAAGGTAATCACCAATTAAGAGAATCAGTATCTCTTGGAGTATGAACCCATCTTAAGCAATGGCAAAGCAAGGTTTTAAAAGTTCCTCCCCATCCCATAATTATAATTTAGTTAAAACATAAAAAGTTGAAAATCCACATGCCATAATAAACTATATCAGTACAGTGGCCTGCTACACAGCAGTAAGATAACCAACTATTGATACATGCAGCAGCCTGGATAACTCTCAAGGGTATTACGCTGGGTGAAAAAGCCAATCTCAAGAGGTTACATATGCTGGTGATTCCATTAAAACACTCTAGACATGACAAAATTATAGTGATGGAGAACAGGTTAGTGGTTGCTAGGGTTAGAGATAGGAGGACAGTGAGACTCTAAAGAGGTAGCAGGAGGGAGTGATGGGGCAGTGATGGCAAAGAAAAGTCTGTTTTATTTTGTTTAGTTTTTGACAAAGTTGTAGTTGCACCTAGCGCCCTAAAGCGAGGAATAGAGGTGAGAGCAGAGTTTTCCTTGAGAGTATTTTTTTATTTCACAAACACAACATTATGGGAGGTTCTATTTCATTTTCCAAGTTTGTGGAATTGAAAGTGTCTATTTTCTGCAAGGAATGGAAAATACTCTGCCAGGAGGAATTGAAAGTATTCATTCTATCCAGGGCTTTGTTTCAAGTAGAGTAATATGCCCATGTTTTTGTTTTTTTTGTGGTGAGGGAGCAGTTCCTTATCCTGACTGCAGTGGTGATCATATGAATTCGTACGTGTGGTTTAAAAAAAAAGGAGTGCATATAAAAAGTTGTGGAATCTGAGTAGGGTCTGTAGTTTAAGATAATAATGTTGTACCAAAGTAAATTTCCTGGGTTAGCTAATGTATTCTGGTCATGTCAGATGTTGCCATCGGGAAAGCTGGGTGAAGGATGCATAGGAACTCTGCACCATTTTTGCAACTTTTGCTGAGTCTTAAATTATTTCCAACAACAACAACTACTACACCAGATCAGTTTAGAGTCTTGAGAAATCTTAGTGGAAATCTTACTCTTGGTCTCACTCCTGAAATATGACGAGGAAACTCTTTCTGAGGTGAGATAATAACCTGAGGTTGCAAAGCCCAAGTCGAATCTAGACCTTTTAACTGTCAGGCCCACATTATTTTGCTCCCTTTAGAGCTTAACCAGTTTTATTTTTTAATTTTTTTTGGCCACGCTGCACAGCATGCCGGATCTTAGTTCCCTAACCAGGGATTGGGCCTCTGCCCCCTGCAGTGGAAGCACAGAGTCCTAACCACTGGACCGCCGGGGAATTCCTAAACCAGTTTTAACTGCTACTGAGCAGTTGTTGGAGATGATGTGTGTGTCCTCCATGTTTCTCCCCGAATTTGTCTCCCCACATCGCACCTAGCTGTGTGTGTGTGTGTGTGTGTGTGTGAATTCTCTTCTACACCCTGCGGCATAGAAAGTGTAATATATAAATCGTGCATTAGGTTTATAACTTAAATGTTTTAGCCATATATTTGAATAAATCCCATGTGCGTCTTCTTCATTACTGAGCACTTGGTCCAGTCTAAGTAGTGTGGGGAATTGTGTTGGATCTCTGCCTGTGAATTAGTAGCTGAGTGGTGTTTTACTTCGGATGATTCAGTATATTTGCCTTAATTGCTGGATTAACCAATTTCTTGCCTCCCACCAAAAGCACACACATTTGTATAAAGAGAGGATAAGTGAATGAAGTTTTCAGGACTAATTTTTGTGGTATTTAAGCAACAATAGTTTAGAGTACCCACAACCTTAATTTCCTTTCATGAGTCCTATAGATAGGCTTTGCCACCATTTACACTTGATTACTTCATTGTTAACCCCAGTGATGTGATTTAGCATGCAAAGGCTTAATTATTCCTTTCTGGCCTAGTGAGAAATTTCCTTCCAATAATTGCCTCCACTGCCCTTTAGCCTCTTAAGCATTGAGTTTGTTTGGAACAACATGGCTGCTCAGCAAGCAATTCCAAGCTCAGCAGTGCCCGGAGCTGTCTTTGGACCATAATTTATACCTTTGACATAGTGACTTAGGCCTCAGTTCTTGCGTGATGTGCCCAGTGGATGCTCTTCATCAGAGCAGTGGTGCGATGCATTTGTCTGAAGTTGTAGGCAGAGAAGTTCATGACTAAATGGTACTAAATTCTCTGTAGAGTCTCTCTTTTCAAGTTAATATCTCCTTATTTTAAGTGAACAATTATGCCAACTTCAAAAATAAGATTAGACTCTTAAAAGCAAGTACTTTTACTTGAGTACTTTTAAGAAGTGTTTTTGTAAGGCAGTCACATGTTGTCATAGTCAAAGTATAGAGATCATTATGTAACGGATCATTGTCAAGATGAGGCTCAGACCTGCGGGATGCAACTGAGAGGCTTATGAGGGGTTGGCAAAGAGATGTCTTTGTTTCAGTTTGTTTAGTTTTTAAGATAAGTTTAGTTGCATCTAGAGCCCTAAAGCATGGCATGGAGATGCGAGAAAAATTTTCCATGAGAGTATTGTTTTTTTTTTTTAAATTTCACAGCCACAACATTGCAGGAAGTTCTGTTTCATTTCCCAGGTGGAAGTTTGTGGAATTGAAAGTGTCTCGTTGCTCCGAGGAATTGAAAATATTCCACCAGGAGAAATTGAAAGTATTAATTCTACCCAGGGCTTTGTTTCAAGTAGAGTAATATGCCCATGCCTCCTATAGACGCTTTATAAGACCTAAACTGTTCAGTGTCATTTTGGTGGGGGCAGCATAGTTTCAGAACTTTCCTCCCCAGGCCCCTGTCACCCAGCTTCAAAATTCTATCCCTTCCCATTTCCTTAAACAATATTAACTGCTCCATTTCTCTCAGAAAAGGTCTAGAATAACAGTGGCTTCATAGGGTCATTGGCTGTTCTACAGTAAAAATGCTTGTAGCTTGTAGGCCAGGCTGTTTTGGGTCAGGGTACACTCTTAGAAAATAGAATATCACATTTATCTCATTAGTTAAACATGTGTTTTTTTTTGGCGGTACGCGGGCCTGTCACTGCTGTGGCCTCTCCCGTTGCGGAGCACAGGCTCCGGACGCGTAGGCTCAGCGGCCATGGCTCACGGGCCCAGCCGTTCCGCGGCATGTGGGATCTTCCCGCACCGGGGCACGAACCCGCGTCCCCTGCATCGGCAGGCGGACTCTCAACCACTGCGTCCCCAGGGAAGCCCTAAAGATGTTTTTAACGGAGGTGTTTTTTGTATCCATAAACAATTTCAATTTTCATGCTTACGAGACATTTTTGCCTTAAATGATCTGTTGTTAGGAGAACCAGCTCATTTTGCTAACATAAGGAGTAAATCGAAGGAATACTTACTGAATAGCTAATAAAGCCATTACAATTGTTAAAGAATTGGTCAGGAAGCATGGCAGAAAATTGAAGCTCTCTTGCAATATGTGTTCTAGAATACTTTGAGAGTTTAAAATAGTAGAGACATTTGCCATTTGATTTCTGTAAGTAGCATCTCAAGTAACAGAATTTTGCTCATAAATATTTTCAAAATTTCATACAATGATTAAGATAGATTTCTACTAAACTTTAATTATCCTGATAATATAATAAATTCAATACTATTCATTTTAAACTCTCAGGGATGCTTTAAGGATTCATTATATTTAAATAGGCATTGATCATTGTACAGACAGACAGTAAATATCTGGGCAGTGTTAAGATGCTGGACACCACTTGCTCTTAGATGAAGAAAATAAGACTTGACAGTTTGATTTATTATTAGAGTTTAGGTAACTGATCATCAGATATTGTCAACTAGGTGAGTTTTCCCCCTCCATTTGCATACCTCTATGGAAAAATAAGAAAAGCACCAAAATTTATCATGGTGTTTTGTTTTGTTTGAATTTGCAATATCCATGAGAGAGTGAGAGATGTTCGCTGGTGGTCTAACCTGGTGACAGAAGAGGGAAGAGGCAGTGCCCCTGCCTGCCTGCAGGGGGCTTGCTCCAATGGCTGGTTTATGGAGTTAATTTCTATTCCTCAGATATTACTCTTCTCTAAAGAGAATGGGATGCAGTAAATCTGCCTGACATTGTCAAAGGCAAATATTTATTGGTAGCTTTCATGAATTTATTCACTCTCATGAAGTTAGTGTTTTATGACAAAAGAAACTGTATCGTGGGCAAATGTGTAGCAAAATCATTTTGTTTCCATAACCTTCTTTTCAACTAGAGAACAACTAAAACACTGCATGATTTATTTTAATTTAACAATGTTTTTTAATTAGCAATGATTTCATTAAAGTAGCTCTTCCTAGAATTGCAACATTTAAACAAGTGATTCTATATTTAACAGTAAAGTCTTTGAAAAGAGCTTAATGGAAACAATAACTTGGTACACATGTGTTCATGACCTAAATCTTTAAATTTCATTCCTAAGTAGTTTTGACTCTTCCAGGGCTCCAGAGAGCAATGACTCTTGTCGTAGGACAAGCTGTGGCCCTGGAGCCAGTGCACGTGCTATATTAGTATTAGCATGAGGATTCGTAAGAATTACAGACTTCACTGAAGTATCTGAAATATAACATCCTTAAACTCTCTTACTTGCTGTTTCTTTAGCAAAATGAGACACGTTGTTGTACATAAGTCTCTGAAATACTTTACGATGTAATATATGCACTGTTGAGAAAACTCGTATCAGGCATAACTTCAGCATAACTTCAGCCATTAATACTACAGACATATATTTCCAGATGCCTCATGCTCAGAATTGCTTATAAGCTCCACGAGGGCAGGAATCAAGTCTCGCTTAGCATCGCTTTAGCTCTTCCCTTGCCTATATTTGTGCCTTGCACGTAACACACTCGTAAATGTTGAATACACTGAAAGACCTGGAAAAATTGCCTTTGGAAATTGACATTTTATTAGTAAGTTAATATGCTTAGCAAAAGTTTATTCCACGAACATCGAGTGTGTGCCTCTTGTTCCAGCCATGCTACTGTCTTCATGGGGGGAGGAGGGAAGATAAGGATGATGTTTCCTGTTTTAACATTGATCAAGCTCCTACGTGTGCCAGGCATTGTGTGGAGGGCTTCACATCTGCAAGTTCACTTGATCATCACAGGAAATGTATAAGAAAGGTATTCTTTATCCCCATTTTAAGCTCAGAACACTGAGGCACAGAATGCTTAAGTAACATGTTCAAGGTCGTATGTTAATAATCTCTAACCAGGATTTGAACCCAGCCGTCTTACTCCAGAGCTTGTGCCCTCCTCCACTCTACCACGCTGGCTCACAAGTGTACACGGGTGATCTGGTTTGGTGGAGAAGACAGACATAAACACAAATAAAATACAGCGTGGGAGTGCCATCAGGAGGGATGAACAAAAGGGCTGTGGGAGCAGAGAGGAAGGGAACTTGCTCTGCCTTGGGGAGCTGGAAGGCTTCGCAGCAGAGGTGACATTTGAGCTGGGTCATTTAGTCTTCTGCGGGGCAGCTGCCTGAGTTCTGCCCTGTTTGAAATAAGCACATTTACAAGAGAATAGTGGAGCACATTCTACTTGATGGATTGGATTGACAGTTTGGAAGTAACTCCCCAGAATGATGGCTTTGTTAGGTATTTGTTCTCCAAGAACCCTACCTGCCACTCCCCTCCAGTGAATTGTGGCAAGAAAGCTGTCACATTAAGCTGTCACTCAGGATATTTGTGAGAGGGGGAGGGAGGAACAAATTATGGGCAGGACTAGGTATTTTCAGAACAGTCTCCAACCCGGAAAGATTATATTTCAGAGCGTTTAAAAACGAACACAACGGCCTTTTTTAGGTTGTGCAAAAAGAAAATTGAATAATGAAAAGTTAATTAGGCTATGGAGATTTAAAGCTAGACATTCTGACTCTTATCCACTATAATACGTGAAGCTTTGTTTAAAGCAAGGTGGGGGGAAAAGGGCAGACATGAATTATAGGACTGCACGAAGTTCTTATAGAGATTGCTTACCTGTAAAAATGTTTTATCTTTTTCTCTGTGATTTTTAAGGAGTTTGTAAGAAGCAGTTTCAATTCCAGTTTTTTGTCTCGTCTAGCTGTTCGCTTTAAGAATACCTCTTGAGTTTGGCTGTTTCTTTCAGTGTGTATATGTGAAGCTAATGAAAGGTTTAGGAGCCCAGTCTAGATCTTTCTAAATGAGGTCTGCTAACAGTTGTATTTCTGGAGAAATGGTTGCACAGCACTTCTGATCCTGCTTTCCGCCCACCCCCTTCTAAACAACCCCTCCTTCAGCCTCCACTCCCCAAGCCTGCCATGCAAAGAACTTGCTTTGTTACTGATGATAATATTTAAGCTCTAAAATTTTAACAGTATTTCAGTTGCAAATAAATGGAAATTGTGTATTCTGTTTAATGTGTCTCAGAAAATCCCTGCTATTTTTTTTCTTTAAATACAAGAAAACAGGCGTGTAATGCCTCATTGAAAAAGGCCTGTAGGGGTGCTTTGTGCAGGTCTTAATTAAGGGCTTTGAAAGACCAAACAAAAGGAAAAAGGAAAATGCTACAGGGTTATTGTTATTCCACCCCATTGGCTCAGCTAGCTGACCATCCATTGGAGCATTTTGTCCATTTTGAAACTGAATGACACTTTTGTTCGTGATTAACAGAGGTGAAAGAAGCCAATTATTGGGCCCTCTTTTTCCATAGAGCAGCTGCTGTTAGATTTAACTGCAGGCAAATATGGCCTTTTACTACCACAAGGATGTTGTGATGACAGTTTATTTTTATAGAACTATGTGGTGGAAAACAAAATCTGTCTGACTCCTGTTATGAATATGCCCTGGAATTTATCACGAAAGGGTGATTTTCATGTTCTAGCTGTTCCACCGTTCTCTTTTTAAAAATCACATCTATATGTGTGTGTGTGTGTGTGTGTGTGTGTGTGTGTGTGTGAGAGAGAGATACATATATATACTCATTTTTAAACAGCTTTTTAGGTATGAGATTCCAACATTAAAGTTATGTAAGATATTTGTGAATATGTATATTTGTAAGCTGCTTCAACTTTTCCCTATTTTAATTTTAGTAACTCCTCACCTCTGCCCCCCCCCCCCTTGTTAAAGTTGCAGAGTAATTAGTGGAAGATGGAGTGGTGTTGCCTGGATCTCAAGCTATTTTGATACATAGGCTACTTAGGTGGGACAAATGAGTCTCAGAGACCACCTACTCATTAGTTCAGACTTCCGGCCACTCAAGCTTTCTGTAATAGGAATGTAACTTGGGAGGAATCTCCCATGAGCCTTGATATTAAACTAACATGTAATAATGGGGTGGAGCTGGGGGAGGGGCACAGAGATCAGCTCTCAGGATCCACCCTCCTCTGATACATACACTCTTAGATGATGGGGCAGGAGGTGCGGCTTGGGGCACAGGGTCAGCTGTGCTTTCCTTCAGTAAGACTTTAGGTCTTCATTTTTATCTGTTGAGGATCCTGGTGCAGTGGACAAGGCACCGTGTCCAGTCTACTTGGGCAAGTTTCTTAACCTTGCTGAGCCTCAGTTTATTCCTCTAGTTGGAGTTAATAATACCTGTCTCTCAGAGTAGTTGTGAGAATTAAATGAACTGAGCCTGTTATGTGTCTAGCCCAGTGCCTGGCCCATAGGAAATGTGAAACTGAGTCCCCCTAAAACTAAGTCCCCCTGCTGAGTTCATGATTAACTTCTCTGTCCAAAACTTCGTGGGCTTTCTTGTCCTGGCCTTGTTCCCCTAAGAATTGAGGAGTATCAAAGAAAAGGGAGGATTGAAACTGAGCAGGACCCTGTAGGGCCTTCCTAGATACAAAAGCCCCTCCTTGTCCCCTGTTTCTTGTTTGTAGAAAAAGGCTTTAGACTCCTAGGCCTTCCCTGAGTTCTAAAGAGCAAACTCAAGCAGTTACTAATCAGGGAAGTGAGGGAGTGCAGAAGCAAAGGAAAAGAGATTAAACAAGAAAAGTAATGACAGCTTGAACAATAGTTCCGCAATAAAACAGAGTCCTAGTTCCTCCTCAGGGGATATACATAACAATCTGACACGTATTTTTGAGTTGTTCTGCAGAAACTAGACCCCCACTCAGGTGGAGGATGGTGACTATGTGCTGACCACCAGCACTTAGACCCCAGACTGGTTGGAACCAGAAGGTTGATGGTTAAGATTCCCAAAACATCACCCTGTGACCTCACCACCAACCAATCAGAAGAAAGTTCACAAGCTGCAACCCTCACCCCAAATGTTGCCTTTAAACACCCTCCTCCAAAAGCCAATGGGGAGTTCAAGTCTTTTGAGCCCGAGATGCCTGTTCTCCTGGCATGGCACCCTGCAATAAATGCTGTATTTTCCTTCATCACAACTTGGTGTCAGTAGATTGGCTTTGCTGCATGGCGGGCCAGTAGACCCAAGTTTGGTTCAGTAATAAATGTTTGATCTGCTAATTCCCTTTCCCTTTTTAGGCTTGAGGAGTCACCTCATACCTAAATCTGAAGCCAGGGGGCAAGAGTTCAGTAACTTCTTACCCAATTTGTTTTTTTTCCTAGCAGGTTTTCTAGTAGCAGAGGGTTGAGTTGTAAGGGATAATTTAATGAGAATAAATGGCTTCCCTCTGCTGTGCTCTTAATCCTTGGCCTAGGACAGAACCAGTGTGACTCTTCCCTGCTTTGTAGACCATCTGGGAACATCCTGGAATATAGACTTGTTCTTTGAGAACTGTTGTCATAATTCATTTAAGAGTCATCTCAGGCCTGGCTCTGTCTTGCTCTGTAACCCAGGGAAAGTCACTTAACTTCTGGGCTTTATTGGCAACATAGTGGTAATAACACTTAGCTCACTTCCCACTTTGCAGATCTGTTTTGAAGATGATTACCTCATAGGTGGTTTTAAAGAACTCTGTAGATATCATTTCAATACATGAAAATGGAAGGGCGAGGTCCCCCAAGTTGTACCACAAAATGAAATACAATTTTATGGCAAGGTGGGTAACCTAGTTGTGTAGCTACATGGGATTGTTTCATTTGGACAAGCTTTTTTTTTGCGGTACGCGGGCCTCTCACTATTGTGGCCTCTCCCCATGGCTCACGGGCCCAGCCGCTCCGTGGCATGTGGGATCCTCCCGGACCTGGGCACGAACCTGCGTCCCCTGCATCGGCAGACGGACTCTCAACCACTGTGCCACCAGGGAAGCCCCTGGACAAGCTTTTTTATATTGAAGTTCGGTTTGGGGCTCACTGGGGTCTTGGGATAGCATTTTCATCCCCACGGGAGAGTAATTTTGCTATGATTGTAGACTTCCCACAAGACGTGGTGTTGGAGGTGGGTTGTATATCTCTTCTCCCCTAACTTGGTTCCCCATTCCTCCTTTCCATCTTAAACCTTTGCCCCATGTTCTTTCTAACTCTCCTTCTCAGGTTGAAACACTTTCCTGCATTCTCAGCCTCTTTGCTGGTTCTCTCCTGAGGACACTGCTTCCCTGCAGCCTTTTGGTTAGGTGCTGCCCATCTTCCCACACCATTTAGAGAGTAGCATTGACGTTCCTGCCTGGCCCCAATTCTGCCCGGAGGTCATTACGACCTCTGCTCCTTCTGTGGTGCATGACCTTCAGTTCTGATCCCTCCCTAGTACTGTCACCAGTTGGCTTCTCTCTTGGCTTCCTCTAAAGAATTAGGTGCTAAGCTCATGGTCTTCTCATTTCTGCCAGCTCTGCACTACTGTAAGTCCTGTCATTTATTTATCCCAGATGGGTATGTCTTCCAACACCCTTGCCTCTCATTTCATTTCTCTTCATCACACCGGTGAGCCCTGATCACCTCCACTGCAGCCATTTCCTGCCATGGCTGCAGCCTGGACCTTGCCAACACCCCAAGCTGCTAAATACCTCTTGACCATAACCTATTATTATGAAAATATTTAGCTCAGTTTCTCCATGACTGTCACTACTCAGATTTTTCAACCTCATCATGTCCTCAAGTCCCTGGATCCTTTTACTTTCTCTCCATCATTTATTTGTTTCTTTCCCTGGTCCGATAAAGGTCCACTGACGATTCCTTCAGTGTCTCTCACCCTATATCCTTAACCTTCTTATCCTGTTGTCTTATCAGAGGTGACTTTTTGTTTAATGATGAGAACAGTCTATTTGGTCATCAGTGCTGCTTTTCTCTGTGAAATACCTAGTAGGTCCCAAACTAAATACATATCACATGAACCTCAGGGGAATAAAAAGTGACTCATGATTTGAGGAGCTAGTTAACTGTTAGAGGCTCACTGCTCAGAATGGCTTGATGGAGAAGGAGCTTTCCCTTGTGATGCTGTGTGGTCTTATTCAGATGTAAAACCTGCTCTGGGTTCTAGTTGCCTCATCTGTATAATGAGACTGCTTGGCTATGTGACCCCCAGTTTTTTTCTAGCCCTTCACATGTATGATACTATCAATAATTACATTACCTGTAAGGTAATTCATGACTTGATAAAAAACTAATTTGTTCTAACCCTCCGTTTCCTTAGCTATATCACTTGAGGTAAGTCAGGTGACTGCTCTGGGCCTCAGTTTCCCCATTTTTAAAAAGGGACAGTATCCCAGCTTTGTCTGCCTCACAAGGTTGTTGTGAAGTTCAAATAATATCAGGAATGTAAAAGTAAGATCTAGGCGGTGGTTCTCAAATGTGCCACTTCAATGTGTATTTGAATCGCCAGGAGGGTAAGTAAAACTCAGATAGCTGGGCTCCACCCCCAGAGTTTTTGATTCAGTGGACCTGGGGTGGAGCCCAATAATTTGAATTTCTAGTACATCCCCAGGTGATGCTACTGCTGCTGGTCCCGAGAGCACACTTGGAGAACCACTGCTTTCAGGCACTCTAGACATGTGAGATATCACTTTCTTATCCTTCCGAACTGTTCCATGTAGGCCTGTTGACCATACATTTTAGTCAGAAATCAGGACAAGCCTAAGGGTCTTTGTGGGAACAAAGTTACAAAATAATTGGAATTCAGACTTCCTGAGCATCTTGGACCTACTCTTGTCTTGTGCCTAAGTATGTAAAACTATATTTCTCCAGGAATTAACTCATGGAAATGACTGATCTTGGATCAAAAGCCTACTTAATAGTACTGTACTGTGTAACACCAGAATCTTTTTCCATAAGGTGTCTGTAAATAAGAGGTCTCAAAAACAGGAAGACCCTTTTTCTCAAAGAAGGTGCCACATAGAAAACTCAAGATGATGTGGGAATTATTGCTATCAGGTTTCACAGACTGGAGACAGAGGTGGCTTTCAGAATGGGTTTGGAGAAGGATCTCCTAGGCATGCAATTGTATTCCTTCCCACGTTCTCCATGCCTCTGCACGCCCCCTCACACTGGTTAAGATGCATGATAGAAATTGTACCTCAAGGAACATTAGAGAATGATTATTCATATTAAAACATCATTTCCTAGGATTTCTTTCAGGGTGCTCCAGTTTTTAATGTATTGGCTCACTACCTGCTTCGTGAAAGGGCCAGGATATGGGGAGGGAAGTAGAGCAGAGAGAGGTGGACACACGAAAACTGCAGATGTTGAGACCCTTGTCAATTCAAAGCGCACCTGAAGGAATGTAAAATGGTGCAACCACTGTGGAAAACAGTATGACAGTTCCTCAAAATTTCAATTACCATATGATCCGGCAATTCCACTCCTAGTTATATACCCAAAAGACTTGAAGCAGGCTCTTGAAGAGATATTTGAACACATACACTTACATTATTCACAATAGTCAAAAAGTAGAAATCACCCCAGTGTCTACTGGTGGACGAATGGTACAATGGAATATCATTCAGCCTTGCAAAAGAAGGGAATTCTGACACATGCTACATCATGAATAAACTTTTAAAGGCATTATACTAAGTGAAAGGAGCCAGTCGCAAAAGGATAAATACTGTATGATTCCATTCTATTTGAGGTACTTAGAGTAGTAAGATTCATAGAGACAGAATGTAGAATGATGGCTGCCAGGGTCTGGCGGGAGTGAGGAATGGGGATTTATGATTTAATGGGTACAGAGTTTCAGTTTTGCAAGATGAAAAAAGTTCTGTGGTTTGATGGTGGTTGATGGACACTGCATGACAGTATGAATATACTTAGTGCCACTGAACTGTACACTTAAAAATGGTTAAAATGGTAAATTTTCTGTTATATATAAATAATATCTCCATTAGACAATGTCAGTATTCTTGTCCATCATGGTTTTTCAATCTCAGCATTGACATTTTACGCTGGGTAATTCTTTGCTGTGGGGCTGGGTTCTTCTGAGAAATGGAACTCTGTAGGATATATATATGAGATTTATGATAAGGAATTGGCTCATGCGTTTATGGAAGTTGAGAGGTCCCAAGATCTGCAGTTGGTGAGCTAGAGACCCAGGGGAGACAATGTGAATCCAGAGGCCTGACAATCAGGAGAGCTGATGGTTTGAAGGCCTGAGACCCAAGAGAGCAGTAGTGTAGTTTCAGTCCAAGTCTGAGTCTGAGGCAGGAGAAGACTGATGTCTCTGCTTGAAGACAGGCAGGGAGAGTGAATTCCCCCTCATTCTACCTTTTTATTCTATTCAGGCCTTCAACAGATACAGTGAGGCCCACCCACCTTGGGGAGGGCAATCTGCTTTACTCACTCTACTGATTCAGATGTTAATCTCATCCAGAAATACCCCGACAGACACATCCAGAATAATGTTTATCCAAATATCTGGTCACCCTGTGGCCCAGTCAAGTGGACACATAAAATTAACCATCTCAGGGCTTCCCTGGTGGTGCAGTGGTTGAGAGTCCGCCTGCCGATGCAGGGGACACGGCGTCGTGCCCCGGTCCGGGAAGATCCCTCATGCCGTGGAGCGGCTGGGCCCGTGAGCTATGGCCGCTGAGCCTGCGCGTCCGGAGCCTGTGCTCCGCAACGGGAGAGGCCACAACAATGAGAGGCCCGCGTACCGCAAAAAAAAAAACAACAAAATAAAAACATCTCAGAGCCTATCCTATGCATTGTTGGAGGTTTAACAGCATCCTTAGCCTCTATTCCCTAGATGAACCCCCGTTTCTCCGTTTGTGACAACTAAAACTATCTCCACTCATTGCTAAATGTCTACTGGAGACAAAAATCAAGCCTGGTTGAGAACCATTGCTGTACATTCTTCAGATCTTAGGTAAGGAAAATAGATATTCTTTCTAGACTTGGCATTTGTTTTGCTATCTTCTTGTGTGTTTTTAGATTTTGATATTTGTACGTAATGCACATTAATTACTAATTTGGGAGAAATATAGGAAAAGGTCCTGGTCTTGATTTTGGTTATGTAGCTTTGAAAAAAGAAAATGTCCCATGTTGGGGCTTAGATTTGTTCATCAATACAAGTTCTAGGGATGGGATTGGGGTTGGAGGCAGCTTTGACTAGATCATCTCTGTGGCTTGTTTTAGCATAAACACACACACACACACACACACACACACACACACACACACACACACACACGACTCTAGTCCTTTAAATGAGATTCAGGTAAAACTATAAATACTTTAGAAATAGAACCATCTTCTTTCCATGCCTGGCATGACAAGGATTAGAAGGACAGATTTAGTCCCTATTCTTATAGGAAATATCTGACCAGGTGGTATTCAGTAAAAATAACAACTGTTTTCGAATTTTAACTCACTGTTTGTAAAGCACTTTGTAAAAAGTGCACATTATGGAGATACATTGGTTTGAATGAGTGCTACGAGGTACCACTTTGAAACTTTCTTCAACACTAGAAACTAGCAGCGTGTCGTGGGTCTATCCATTGTGTATGGCTAATTATGATTTCTTTTCAAAATAGCAACTTATTAAAAAAAATTGGCCGAGACAATAAGGTTCTTTGGTTATTTTTAAGGAAGCAATTACTAAGATGCAAAATCAGTTTTAAAATAAAAATGAGAGTGTGTATATTTGGACTAACTTACATGTTTACATTGGTTGTCCTGGCTCAGCCACATAAGTGGCAGTTTGCACTCTGGGCCAAGCGTTTCGGCCTTGCCATCCCCCAAATTTTAGACCCATCCCAACTTTCTATGGCTCATGTTGCTGTCTAAATATTGGGTGGAAACAACAGAAGAACCAAAATAAAGTGTTGGGGGGGATTATTTGAAATTAAAACTAGTTAGTAACCAAACCAAACAGACGTGATGTGTGCCAGGTTTTTTAGTGTCACCCATATTTCACCCCCTTCAACCTCCTTTCAACACCCCACCCCACCCATTTTTCTGGTTGCAGTGCCCAACCAAGCAGGAGGCCCATCATACAGATACAGGATTTGCAAACACATGATATGTAGGCCTGGAGTTACTTATAGGAATATGATTTGCATGATAACATTATGAACAAACAATATTAAGTTAACACCTGTGACAAGGGCAAAAACTCCACTAGCGATTTTCACTACCATTGTTGTAAACTATAATTACGAAAATTGTAGGGCTCTTAGGAAACATCTTTACTGCTCTCATGATTTATTTTCCTGAGATTTTTCTTCTTCTTTTTTTTTTTTTCTCTCCACCTATATGATGGAAAACTATGGTGGAAAAACTACACAGTCAATGTTTTAATTATATAAGTGGCTTCACTTTCCACCAAACCAAAGGACACTCCTATTCTTATAGGATAAATTTCCTGGAAAAGTAAATGGTTTCAGAATATTTCTTAAAATAATTTGGTAGTGCCTGACAGTTGTGTGTGTGTGTTTTTAAAATTTTTTTTTAATTGAAGTATAATTGATTTACAATATTGTGTTAGTTTCCTGGTGTGCATGTGTTTTAAGGCTTATGGTACAGTGATTATGGAGACAGGGTTTTGGAGACAAGCCGTCTGGGAGCTCGAATCCTGGCTTCTTACTTTTGGGCAGTTCCACTGCCAGTTCTGGAAAATGGGAATAGCAATGGATTGTTGTGAGAATAAGGCATGTGGATCATTTGTTACAGCGCCTGGCACTAGGTGCCAGCTCTTTTTGTCATTGAAAGTAGTGTTGTTTAGTGGAAGTGGTATTTGGTCAAAAAAATGTTATCTAGAAAAGATAATACTGTTGTTAGAATTTGATCCTTTAAAAATTGATCCTTTAAAAACCACTTAAAAATTGTAAGTAGTCAGAAAGGTCGTCTGATATAACGGTGTTGGTTCCCACCTGCCTGTGTGACGAATTGCAGGGTGAAAAATGAAGACTAGGGGTAATGTTGTGATTTTTAAATAAGTCTTTTAGTCATCTGAAAAGACCATCTTTTATTCTAAGATTATGTCCTTATGGCTTATTTTGATATTAAATGCCCCCCACACCCTTAAAATAGATGTTTTATAGATGTTCTCACGTGTCAAAAAAAAAAAAAAAAAATGGCAACCCTGCTTTGGTCTCCCCAGTCGTGTGGGATTTAGGGGGTAGGGTTGGAAGCTCTACTGATTTCAGGTACCAGAATTCTGGGAGTTGAATTCATAGTAGGCATCCTCTCTTGTGTCTTTGACAAATGGTCTTCTAGCCAGTGCCCAAGATCTCCGGCGACAAGGCAGCGGCTTCTCTTACTGAACATCTCTAAAGCATTAAGAATGTCCTTTTATGTTATATTTTGTGATATAGTCTGCCTTGCAGTTTCAGTATAATGGAAAGACCGAAGGCTTCTACTCCAAATTTTATCTTACTTTGGGTATGTAAGGCCAGAGTTGTTATGAATATTACAAGGGGACACAAGTGTAAACACTAAGCCTATATAAGACAGTTGGAAATCGTTTCTCTCCTTCTTCCTCTCCCATCTATAGCATCTGTTCATTGTACCTACTTTGCTCATCTACATTTTCTCTGATCTCCACAAGAGCTCTTCTCTTCCTCCTTTTCAGCTCATCTTCTCTAGACCAGGTAGCCTGTATTTTCTGTGGCCCCCCTAGTCAGAGTTTCGAGACCTGCCACCATCCCAGCCTTCAGTTTTGCAGGCAGGCTACATGAAGTCTCCTTATTTAGTTCATGCATTCTGCTTGGGCACCTAGTATATGCAGCATAATAATAGTAATCCTCAAGTTCACAGAGGCCTCTATAGTTTTCAGAATGCTTTCCTACCTCCCCAGCCCTGTGGCAGGCAGATGCTTTCCCATTTGCCCATGAGGAACCTGAGAGCCTTTCTAAGAACAAACAGACATCATTTAATTTTAGAGTTGGGAAGGCTTTGCATACCATGCCAGCCTCACATCCCAGAAGAGAAACCGGAAATAGAGAAGAGTTAAGGGACTTGTCTTAGGCCACATGGCCAGCGTTTGTTGATGGCCCTTGGGCATTGGGTTCCATTTTGGAGTCTGGTTTTGGTCCAGAAGTTGAACTACTACACCGTGCTGCCTCTGCTCTGCAGTGGGTGCAGAGAAGCGTAGAGCAAATAAAACAGGCCTCCTTAGAGCAAGCAATTTGCAAATGGTAAGTTTTACCTTTCTGTTCAGTTCCTTAAACAATTTCCAGCAGCTGAAATGATGATGGGTACAAACTTTGAAAAGAAGGTTCACATTGAGGGTATTGTTCAGGGAGGGTATTTTATAGGCAACCTTGAAAAAAATTAGATTAGGTTGTGGGAGGAGAGAATAGAAGTGTGAGGGGTCTAGTGCAGTGTTTCTTAAAGTATCTGTGGTGATGGGCCAGCTTTGTTCTTTTAAATTTCCAATCCAGTGTGGCTCGATACTTTTGTAAAATATAATAATGATTAATTTTTAGAAAAATAAAATGAAAAAAAGTAAAATGGCAAGATACAAACCTATAAAGTTTTTATTATTTGACTTAAGGCATAAAATTACTTTGTCACGTTGCTCCAAGGTGAACTTTGAATATCTCTGTGGTCTCAGTGTGTCTTGCTGACAGACTACACACTATCCCCACGTTTTGAGGAACACTGTCTCACGTGAACAAAAGTGAGAAGGCTTAGTCCTCAGTGGCGGGGAGGGGATGGGGCACGGGGGTCTGAGGGAGGAAGACATAGTCAGAGCAGGTGCGTGTAGGTGAAGCGTGGAAAGAAAAAGAAGGTGAAGGTGGTGGTAGCTGATAGAGAATCCCAGCCTTGAGCGGGGAGAGGGGAGTTTAAATTTGGCACCATGAGCAACAGGGAGCCTCTGCAAGTTCTTAAGCAAGAATGCTGGCTTGTCAGTGCTCCACTGAATGATGCTCTTGGATATTCCCAGTGACTAAGATACTTGCTGCCTTTGTAAGCTCTGTAGGTATCTGAAACTACTTTTTTTTTTTTTTTTTTTTTCCGTACGCGGGCCTCTCACTGTTGTGGCCTCTCCCGTTGCGGAGCACAGGCTCCGGACGCTCAGGCTCAGCGGCCATGGCTCACGGGCCCAGCCGCTCCGCGGCATGTGGGATCTTCCCGGGCCGGGGTGCGAACCCGTGTCCCCTGCATCGGCAGGCGGACTCTCAACCACTGCGCCACCAGGGAAGCCCCTGAAACTACTTTGATGCATGCCAGTTACTCTTCCATGATTTCTGGTTTTCTTCATTTTTCTCTGTTTATATCATCCGAAGAGCAGAAATGGGCTGCTTTTGCAGGACCCTTCTTCTTGAATTTTGCTTTTGGACCTTCACCGGGGGACACTTTTGTCTAGAGTAGATCAGCCAGTTTCCCGCACTCCCCCGCCTGTTGCTTTACCACCTCTGTGCAGTTGCAGTCAATTGCAGTTGTCTTCCAGAAGATTTCTGATTTTTAAAGCAAATACAGTTGGCCCTCCGTATCCACAGGTCCCATATCCATGGATTCAGCCAGCCACAGACCATGTACCATGTTTACGATTGCAGTTGGTTGAATCTGCGGATGCAGAGGGGCCTGACTCTGGGACTTGAGCATCCGAGGATTTAGGTATCCACCACAGGTCCTGGAACCAATCCCGGAGGGTACCAAGGGATGGCTGTACTTGTTTTGTTTCTGAGCACTTTGAACACAAGGTCAAAAATGGGGGTTGGGGAGAGAGAGTATGGAGGAAGAGTCTGTGTGGGAGAGGTATTCAGGGAACTGTAAAGGTAGCCCATCTGAAGTAGGATCGGTGCTCCTGGTATGTGGAATGTTTTTTTAATTGTTTGCCTACTAGAGAATGGCAGTGCTCTGCTATAGAGACCCCTATTTTGGTCCTGAACTACCATGGCCAAGAATTTACCCGAAGTCTGAGGGCTAGTAACCAGCAGGGTGTGATGTCTAATAGCCAGTGTGTATGGAGTACTTCCTGTGTGACGGGAGTGATCTCAGCAATCTACATGTGTTACCTTATTTACTTCTCCCAGCAACCTTCTGAGGTAGGTGCCATTATTCATTATTTTTTTTAATATAAATTTATTTATTTATTATTTATTTTGGGCTGTGTTAGGTCTTCGTTGCTGCACGCCGGCTTTCTCTAGTTGTGGCGAGTGGGGGCTCCTCTTCGTTGCAGTGTGCAGCTTCTCATTGCTGTGGCTTCTCTTGCTGCGGAGCACGGGCTCTAGGCACTTGGGCTTCAGTAGTTGTGGCACGCAGGCTCAGTAGTTGTGGCACTCGGGCTCAGTAGTTGTGGCTCGAGGGCTCTAGAGCTCAGGCTCAGTAGTTGTGGTGCACGAGCTTAGTTGCTCCGCGGCATGTGGGATCTTCCCAGACCAGGGCTCGAACCCGTGTCCCCTGCATTGGCAGGCGGATTCTTAACCACTGCACCACCAGGGAAGCCCCTATTCATTATTTTTTAGATGAGGAAGCTGAAGCACAGACCAATTTGTTGAAGTTCATACAGCTAATACGTGGTGGAGCCTGGATTTGAACCGAGGCAGCCTTGCTGCAAAGCCAGTGTTTAGCAATTGTGTTTGACCTCCTGAGACAGATGTGATTCTACAGTGTGGCCGGAGTGCTCTAAGGATTGGTCACCTTGCCGTGGTTTTGTCAGCTCTACAAAGAGATAATCATTCTATCCTGAGTGCTAAGAAATATGGGGGGATATATAGTGACCTAAGTGTCAAGAAGTAAGAAAAGCAGAAGAAAAAGGTACCTGAGTTTAGCGGTGTCTTCGGGGTATTGAATAACGATAGGCGTTTAAACATTCAAAACGTTTGAGTAGTTTTAGTTCAGTAACCCGCAGTTTCATCGTGGATGAGATGCCTCGTCTCCTAAAATAACTACAGTGTGTTAGGTCGTGGACTAGGAGTTAGAAGATTGGTGGTGAACAGGACAGACTAGATCTTTGCCCTTGTAAATGTTCTTTTCTGGTGGGGAAGACCATGAATACTTAAGGAAGCAGCATAATATAAGGTACTGCAGTGGCTCTCACATTTGCACGTGCATCAAAATCATCCAGAGAGCTTGTTAACACCCCTAGAGTGTCTGATTAGTAGGTCTGGAGTAGAACCCAAGACTGTACCTCTCTATCAGATTCCCGGATGATGCTAGAAACGAAGGCCCAATGCAGCCAAAAATTTAAAAACAAAAATTAATTAGTTAAAAAAATGAAAAGGTAACAAATAAGATAATTTGAATGATGAGAGCTAGAAAGAGGAAATAAACTGGATGGTGAGGGAGTAAACTGGAAGCCACTGTCATGGGGCTAAGGGTTGACATTTGAGATGAAACCAGAAGGTGAGCGTGAACCTGCCCTGAGGGGAGCTGGGGAAACGCCTCAGAGTGGTAAACAGAAAGGAGCTTGGGTGAGCTGGGGGTAGGGGAATGAATGGTTTGGGATGAGGTTGGGGAGGAACCCAGGGACAGGTCAGGTAGGGCCTTGTTGGAGAGTGAATAGAGTTCTAAGGAGATAATAAATAATAAGTTAAAAAAAAAGTTATTTGGATGCTGGTACCCTGCCCCGCCCCACCCCACCCCACCCCCGCCCGGCCCGCTGCCCCCAGGGGCAAACCTTCACTCAGTTATCTGGAAAATTTGGCCATCCAGGCAACTCATTCTCTGAAATCTCTGGTTTAGTATATTCATGGAGAGTATACTCTGTGTGTGTGTCATTGCTTAATTGTTGGCATGTAGTGACTCAGCTGGTAATTTAAATTAATAGACTGCATATAAGCACACCATTGTTCTTCTTAGATCTCAATGGAGCTTTGATTGGCACTTAAGTGGTGGTGTATTTGAATTAATTACTGTAGCTGAGAAAGAGCTGGGAAAACACATTAGGGGAAAAAAATGTAGTTGTGATGTGCTGTAGGAGTGAAAGGAATACATTCAGTGTGAGAGTGAGGCTGGAATCAGTGCTCCTGGACTTCGAGAATGAAGGAATGGACGCCAAGTAGTCACAGACACCTGGGGTTCTGTCTGCACCGCCGCACCCTTGGGAGGTGTGGTCAGCCAGGAGCCCCACCTGCTCTTGAGGGAGCCCACCCTCCCACCCCTTCCTTCCCAGCAGGGGGAATAGTCACATTGTAGGTCCCCTTTCCTCATCTATCAGCATCCTAGCCCAGTCAGTTCCACCTCAGGCGGTCTCTTTCTCACATGTTTACACACATCCTCTTTAAACCTTGTGTTTCTTTTCCTTTTCTCTTTTAAATCTTGCCCAGTTACCTCAGGAAATTCTCTCCCTTTCTTTGTTCTATTCCCAGAGCCAAAATAAGAAAGAAGAAATTCTAGTCATGGTTAGTGTTTATGAGATTCATGCTCTGATAAGCCTATTGACAAGTGATCTAATTACCAAATCCTGTGGCTAATCTATTTCCTGATTACGTGGTGGCATTGGACAGTGTATTTACTTGATCTCTTAGAAGCTTTTCCTTCAGATTCTTCCCTCCCTTTCCTGATCATTCCCTTCCTCTTTCTGTTCCTCCAATTGAGTTATTTCTAAACCTTTGTTTCTCAGCCATTTTCTTTCTATTTCTGCATGTCCTCTCTGGGCGATGCCACCCACTCTGGAGTTTTCATTCTCCCGTGACTTTACCCCTCCCTGACATTGTGCCTCAATTCTGGGCTGGCATTTTTTACCATCCAACACATAACAACTCATGACCTGACAGAGCCAACACACTCTGCCCTCCTGTCATGTCCCTAACTGATGGCAGCATCCCCCTCCCAGATCTGTGGGCAAAAAACCACGGTGTCATCTTCGAGGTTCAACTTTACCTTTTCCCCAGCCTCTAATCACTACGTTCTGCTGGTTCTGCCTCTGAGGGGGCTCTTTTCTTCCTTTTCCTCTCTGGCCGTTGCGCTGTTGTATCTCTCCCTCTCAACCTTCTCGCTTCCAGGATCACCCTTTTATAAAACCACCCAAATGGGCTTGTGCATTTGTTGGCTTCTGAGCGCCAGGCACATAGAGAGTGCTCAAAAAGGACTGGTCTGATCCTCCTTATTCAGAAAAGAATTCAAGATAGCTTTCACCAAAATGCTTAAGATAAAATACAAAATAACTGGCTAGAAGACTGGGACCATCCTCTACCCCCAGATTAGGACCAGAGAAGATCAACTGAAGACAGGAATTCCTGAAGCTGCCCATCTAATGTATATACATTTGTGAAAGAGGGGGTTACAATTTTGGCTCAGAAAATCTTAGTAGCTGATGGGAAGAGGGAGAGAGAATCCACTTCTGTGATTCCACATTGTCTATAAGATAAAAAGGACACACTGTGCAGGAGAAACACAGCTCTTCTTGGAACTGAGGTCAGAGAGAAGTTTTTCCCAAGGGCTCTGCTGAAGGGAACACTGTGTGGCTTCATGAATCATAACCTCATCTCATTCTTACAGTATCCATAGCAATCCGTTTCGTGGCGCTGCTGCTTCTGACCTCATTCAGCGTGGGCCAGTAGCAGAGTGCCAGTGTGTCATTTCAATCAAGGTAGTCGTAAAGGTGTAGAGAAGGTAAACGTCGTGCCCATCCACCAGAATTTCTTTGTAAAGCAGCCTTCTTTATGTTCCTTAAAAAATTTTCCATAGCTCCTGGTTTCTGTCCTCAAGTTCTTTATTATACGGACATTCAGTGTGCTCTGTAATCTGAGCCCATGTTATCCTTCTGGGTTTGCCCCTGACCTGTGAACTCCACATCCCAGCCAGACCAGCCTACTTGCTGTCCTTCACACATGCTGTTCCTTTAGCATCAGAGGCCCTACCTTCTACCTTTTTACCTGGTTTGCATACAGCTTCTTTTTTCCCGCCCCCTAAGATCAGAGGGAATGTTTTAATCATCAAGCCAATAAGGATATGTTGAACAACAAAAAAAGCTGTGAGTTCTTTACATAAAACTGAACATATTAATCCATCAATACATCAACACCTTTTTTTTTTTTTTTTTTTTGCAGTACGCGGGCCTCTCACTGTTGTGGCCTCTCCCGCTGCGGAGCACAGGCTCCGGACGCACAGGCTCAGCGGCCATGGCTCATGGGCCCAGACGCTCCGCGGCATGTGGGATCTTCCCGGACCGGGGCACAAACCCACGTCCCCTGCATCGGCAGGTGGACTCTTAACCGCTGCGCCACCAGGGAAGCCCCATCAACACCTTTTAAAGGTGTCCAGAATTCCATTTTACGGTTTGGCCTCATTTTAAACATACGACTTCTTCAAGGACCAACATCCTTAATGAGTAAAAAGAGACTTTTCATGCATTTACTGAGTTAAGCACAGGTAGCATTGGTTTGTTTCTTTCCGTGTTTTGGTTGTAGTACTTGTTCATTAGCTGAGCTACAGTTGAGGGGCTCAGCCAGCTCTTACCCATTAACTTCAGAATCTAAGCACCATTGAACACGTTGTTTCTGGGGAAGTTATTTTCCCCAGTCCCAAAGCATACTGCTAAAATATTACTGCCACGTGCTCTAGTTTAAGGTAGTAGAAAGAACCCTGAACTGGGATTTATCGTTTTGATTCTGATCTTGGTTCTTTGATTAATTAAATATTTAACCCCTCTGGGCCTCTTGCCTCATTATTAAAATGAGATGATTAGATTAGATGGTGATGGGGGATGATGATAATAATAAAAATAATAATAGTTGACTTTGAGTGTTTGCTGTGGGCTAGGTAACTGTGCTGGGCACTGGCTGGAGGTTACATCCTCTAATCCTCACAGCGATGTTCTGAAGTCAGAAGTGTTATCCCCATTTACGCTTGAAGAAACTGAGGCACAGAGAAATTAAGGGTTATACAGGGTTATAACAGGATGATTATAACAGGGTTATACAGCCAGTGAGCGAGCAGAGCTGTGTTCAAACCCAGGGCTCTTGGTCAGGCTTCTGGGAGAAACTTTTAATCACTCTGCTTTCTAGCTCAGTGGTTCTTTGAGATGCTATTTATAGGACAAAGCCTGTAGTTTGAATTTTTGAGGAAGAAAAATTAGTTTTACTGAAATCCAATTTTACATCATTCCTCCCAAGCTATTTTTAAATCCAGGAACTTGTATTGAAATGAAAGCTTTGCTCTCTTTCTTGCTTTTTCCCAAATGTGTTTGCATGTAAGGTTATTACTCTGTTATAGCAGTAGACTTTGGGAGGAAATCTGTCATTAATGCCCTTTGCTGTCCATAAACAATGTGTTCTTCATGTCTGTCCCAGACGCAGATCAGGTGTCAGTTGTCAAGATGAAGATATTTTATATGCCTCTCCTTTCTTTTCTCCTGCAGCCAGGCCTTTGACTATCTTTAGATGGTTGGGAAATTAAGCCTTTTTAAACATTTCTCTTTTTTGGGAAATGCTAAGTAAGTACTTGTTACATGACTGTTAAAGCATTTAATGTAGTGTCTGGCATGTCATTCATTAAACTGTGGCCACACATTGAGCTAGAGGCTTGGGGTACATTCGTGAGCAAAACATAGACCCTGCCCTAACGGAACAGAAGGTGTAGGTGGAGGAGCAGGAAATTGATCAAAGTGATATTTACAAACACTACAGATGCTCATAAGATGTTTTCCATATTATTATTATCATCATAATATTATACGGATGAGGAATTAGCCTTTTATTTAAGCCCTCCCCAAGGTAATCCAAACCAAGATTTCCACTTCTTCCCATCATACCTCCTTCAACACTATTCAGTCATATCTATAGCTGTTAGTGGGTTGATGATTTAATTTATCATCCAAATGACCACCCCTTTGAAAGTGAAAAGGAGGACTATTAATAATTATGTTGAGGGCTTCCCTGGTGGCGCAGTGGTTGAGAGTCCGCCTGCTGGTGCGGGGGGCGCGGGTTCGTGCTCCGGTCCGGGCGGATCCCACGTGCTGCGGAGCGGCTGGGCCCGTGAGCCATGGCCGCTGAGCCTGCGCGTCCGGAGCCTGTGCTCCGCAACGGGAGAGGCCACACACACACACACACACACAAAAATAATAATAATAATTATGCTGAGACAATAGATGTAAACTGGGATTGTCCAAGGCAGACTGGAGTGAGTTGTCATCCTCCTTATTGGTATCTGAATTGGCCTCCTAATCTGCAACATTCTTTAATTGTGGTTAAGCTCTTTATGGGGCAGGTGGGGGGGAGAGAGGGAGAGTGTGTGTGTGTGTGTGTGTGTGTGTGTGTGTGTGTGTGTGTGTGCGCGTGCATGCACCCATGCACAAATGGATCGGAAGTGTGTACCTGGTTTCACTGGAGGTTGGGGGGATTAAAGATCCTCCTCCTTATAGGAATTTATTTTCTAAGACATTATTTCTTCTTGGCTTCCAATTTAATAACAAAACTGCTTCAACAAAACATCAAGTCAGCTGAGGAATTGAGAGGTTTTCCTGGATGGACATTCTAAAGCAATAACTTTTTTTTTTTAACTATCCATTGTGCCTTTATTTTTAAATTTTTTATTGGAGTATAGTTGATTTACAATGTTGTGTGAGTTTCAGGTGTGTAACAAACTGAACCAGCTATATGTATACATGTATCTACTCTTTTTTAGATTCTTTTCCCATATAGTCATTTTCCCATATAGGTCATTACAGAGTATTGTGTTTTGGAGTTCCTAGTGTGTATGTGTGTCTCTCTCTTTCTTTTTATTAAACAGATTTCAGGGTAGCCTATTGTTTTCTGTCCAGGGTAAAAAACAAAGGACCATATGACCCATAATGATTGCAAAAGTTAAAAAGGAAAGTGAAGTGCTTTGTGACCTGAACTTCTTAGAACGTGAAGACTTATCACAAATAGAGCTGTCCAGAAGTATGAGAAAACCAGACTTGAGAATCTTTGCTCCCAAAGATCCAGGATCAACTCAGATTTGATTGCCTAGCTGCTTCTATATTGACTTTAATGAGTTGTAAGTCATTCCCAAGGGAATATCTTGAATGACTTTTTATCAACTGGCATTATCAATGTCTGTTGTCTAATAGTCAACAGAAATGATTGTCATCCCAGTTACAATTTTGAGTCATTCCTCTATGGATAGAATACACTTTACAAGCCTTTTAAAAAATGGCCACCAGAGCGGAGAAGGGGGAAGGTGTGTGTGGTGTGTGTGTATTGCATGCCTCCTGGCTTGAAGGGAAGCAATCGCCCCACAAAGCCTGCATTACAGGGATGGTGAAACCCCAGAGTCTGCCCCTGGGTTCAGGCCTTGACGGTTGGCAGCTGGTCTTCAGGGTATAGACTGCCTCATCATTTGGAATTTTCCTCTTGCCTCAACATAATGAGGTCAGTGCCTCAGTGTCTTGGAAATTGAAGCTCCTCTTGCCTGGGATGATTATTGGATGTGCAAACAGTGTTTATTGGGAGGCCTCTTTTGGATTTGGGGCATTAGAAAGGATTTACTGGAGTGTAGATTTTTTGGTGGGGGGGTCTTTTTTGTTTTTAACCTTCAAATCACTACATTATTGAAGGATGGTTTTGTCAGGTTATTTATAAACATTTTATGCATTTTATGTAAGTGGAAATTTGTCATGCTGTTATCATATATTTCTAGAAATCTCGATAGAGCCCAGGGTAGCCAAGTAGAAATTTAGCTAACTCAGCTGATTTATCCACAGTTCTGTTGAAACAGTTGAAAAGTAATACTGTAATAAAGTCTTTTAAATGTGTGCCTGTATGTCTCTTCCTCTCCCTCCCTCCCTCCCTCTCTCTCTCTCTTTTTAATAAAGAAAGTTCAGGGTAGCTCACTGTGACATTCTCTCATATTGCTACTGTCAGTTTTAGAAAACCAATGTCACTAAAATATGAAAGTACTGGGGTGTACTTGAAGGAAGTACTTTAAAGGTTACTAAATCCATTCTGCCAACCTGGTGGTGCTGGGGAAGCAGCTGGAGTTTTGAATCCATTTGGCAGGAGGAATAAAAAGATTTGGCTTGAATACCCAAGTCCTTGAACTCATGGATCTTGCTATATTACACAGACAATATATATGAACTTAAAACTAGACGATATATATGAACTTGCGACTTTGCCATCAGGAAGACAGAAGCCCACGAGTGCAGGAACAAAATTTCGTGAGACAATACTTACCTTTATTACATTTGATGTATTCTGATATTTTTCTATTTTATTCTCTGTTCCTTCTTATTTCAATTGAAAAAAAAAGTTGGCTATGACCCATTAAAATGATTTCACTGCCCATTAATTGGTTGTGAGCTGAAGTTTAAAAAAATGAGCGTCTGAACAGCAGTTTTTGTGGGTGGGTGTGCATGTTTGAAGGCAAGGACCATGACGTAATGTTTTCCTATCAGTGGTGTTAATAAGTGTAGCTATAATAAAACATCAACCGTTTAGTTAATTAGAATATTTACCATAATAAATGCTGTGGGATTGATTTCTTTGTGAATAGTGCATTTTGTCTGCTAGGATGAAGTAACTGAGTGTTTCCAATCAGCCCAGACGACAATCCTTACAATCCTTCTTGTTGATGTTAAATGGACTATTGAAATTGCATTCTGTCTGTGTGTCTTGGCTGGTAATGAGCACTGTTTTGTCATCGTTAGGGTTACCAGAACAGCTGTTAACACCCAAAGAATGCCTGAGAACACCCGTTCAGTAGCGAGAAAACAAGGAATATTATCATTTAACCCTTGTCTGTTCCATGTGATGCCAGATGCTAGGGGTCCTCGATCAAACTATAGAAAGGAATGTTCTTTTTGTCTTTGGTATTCATTGTTCTTTGCCATTTAGTAAACAGTGCTCCGGATTTAGAGTATTTTATATTTTCCTCTTTAGAACACATCTCACACTTGAAAACAGGCTCTGTTTAAAAAGACAAAAAACAAAAAAGCCCCGAAAACAAGTGGAACTTCTTTCAGTATTAGAAAATACTATTGAATTAGCCTAACTAGCTTTATTTATTTATTTATTTATTTATTTTTTGCAGTACGCGGGCCTCTCACTGTTGTGGCCTCTCCCGTTGTGGAGTACAGGCTCCGGACGCGCAGGCTCAGTGGCCGTGGCTCATGGGCCCAGCCGCTCCACGGCATGTGGGACCTTCCCAGACCAGGGCACAAACCCGTGTCCCCTGCATCGGCAGGCGGACTCTCAACCACTGCGCCAGCAGGGAAGCCCTAGCTTTATTTTTTAAGTTACCCTTTTGAGGATGTGTAATTTAAGTGACACCTGCCTTTCGTGGGGGTGTGAGGTTTACACATTGGTGTTTTGCTCTCTCTCTTTTCTACCTTGTTGGGTTAACATCTCCTTGAAGAACACAACCTTCAGTGTCTCCTAGGCTGTATTGCTTCACTGAGACCATAAACAATTACAGCATAAAATATTACCTTTGGAAATGAAGTCATGCATCTTTCTTAATTGCTGAACCCTTGTAATTCTGAAGGGGGTATGTTTAAGTCCTCACTCACACACTTGCTAACACAAGCAAATGTGCCTGCACGTATAGGAAAAAAGTGAATCGCAGGGTTTCTTATTTTCTACTAATTATGCACGAAATATGCAGGAGCAGGAATGCCAAAGTAGGAGCCATAATGATAGATTTGGGAAGGACCTTCGAAGTTAGCAAGTTCAGAATATTTTTCAGTAGAGGAGGTTGAGTTCCGGAGGAGCTGGGATTTGTTCTTCCTAATAACTTCCTTTCCTTTCATCCCATGGCAGTAGATGGCTGCTAAAATGATCTTTCTGCAGCAAACGTGACATGCTTAAACTTCCTCTGGCAGCTTTCCATGCTTTTAGAATAAAGTTATGATTTCTAGAGGTCATACACAAAGGCCTTTGGGGACATACTTTCTGCTTGCCTTGGTAGCTTCTCTTGCCAGTTATATCCATTGTGCTTAGAATACTCCAATTCCTGTGTAGTTTTATCTCCTT
Organism: Orcinus orca; assembly: GCF_937001465.1. Taxonomy (NCBI): domain Eukaryota; kingdom Metazoa; phylum Chordata; class Mammalia; order Artiodactyla; family Delphinidae; genus Orcinus; species Orcinus orca. The sequence continues at coordinate 30,421,367 of NC_064566.1, forward strand.
GACCACTCTGGTTTTATCTCATTTAACATGATATTCCCACTGCCTGGAAGGCACCCTCTACCCAAACAAACAAGTTATCTGATTCAGAGGCTTTCAATTTTTTTTTTTCCTATGAATCCAGTGATGACTATGTTTTACATCATGACCCAATATATATATATGAAATGTAAATAATTGTCATGAAACAATATTTATTCTTTTTCTGTGTGATGTGCTTAACTTTGATATTAACCATTCCTTATATTTCTTTTTATAAGATGCCGTTTGTCACCCACTGAATAGATTTCACATCCCTCTCTGTGCTGCCAGCTTCCTGCGGGAAGGTTGGAAGCGTTTGGGGAATGTTTTTGGTTGCACTAATTAGTGCACCAGGGCACCAGGGATACCAAGCACCTAATAGTGAGCTAGGCAAGACAAGACTGTCTTGCATAACGAAGAACTGTCCTGCACAAAAGCCAATTGCATCTCTGTTGGGAAATAGTGCCGACATAACGAGTGAGACCAGAGATTGAAATAGCAGCTCTCTATAAAGTAATATCTGCCCTTTCCAACTTGGTACCACCGCCCTGCCTTTGGAAGTCTCTCTCTGGTCCCACGTTAGGTTGACCATCTTCCCTCACTCTGCCACGCGGATCACAGTACTTACTGCTTTGTTATTGCAGAGCGCCCTTAGGATAAACACTCTGTCTTCTTTGTCTTTATCTACCTGGGACCGAGCATACAGTCAGTTGCAAACCTAATAGGTGCTCAGTAAAGAGAGAACGAAGAGGCTTGGCCCAGTGTCCTGCAAGTGGATAGCAGAGGCTGGAAAAACGAGCAAAAAACAACAAAAAAGGCAACAAAACAAAACGCAAAAACCCTGCAGGTTTCCTGACTCTGAAGCCAAGCCAGTGCTGTGCATCACGTTATTTGGTTTTGGGCAAGTCCTGGAAAAGAGGATTTCTAGCCACAGGATGAATTATTTTTTCCTGTGGGAGAAATGTGAAGAGGTAGTATCATATATATACTTATTTATAAAAGGCCAACACAAGAATTGATGTTTAACTTATTGATATGTACAGTAAAATACATACTTTTAGTATACAGTTCTAAGAGTTTTGATAAAGGTATACAATCATGTAACCACCAGTCAAAATCAAGATATACAGAGCATTTCCTGTGGGCCAAACTTTCCCTTTGTAGCCGACCTTTCTCCTAACCCATCCATTTATACTTAGCATTGCTGGGTCATAGTCATAAGTATATGTTTAATTTTATAAGAAACTGCCAGACTGTTTTCCAGAATGGTTGTACCGCTAGCAGTGTATGAGAGTTCCCGTTCTTCTGTATCCTCACTAGCACTTGTTATTGTCAGGTTTTTTTTTTTAGCCATTCTGATAGCTGAGTGCTATCTCCTTGTGATTTGATTTGCATTTCCCTAATGACTAATGTTGAACATCTTTTTATGTGCTTTTTGCCATTTGTGTGATCTTCTTGGGTGAAGCGCCTATTCAAATATTTTTGTCCATTTAAAAATCAGGTTTATTTTCTTACTGAGTTTTGAGTGTTCTTTCTGTGTTATAGATACAAATCTTTTATCCCATAGTGTTTTGTGAATGTTTTTTTCCAGTTTGTTTTGTATTTTTTCATTCTCATAACAGTGTCAATAGAGCTTTGGAAGTCTTTAGTGGAAGAATGCTAAAAGGTTCTAAAACAGGGGTTTTAATCCATGAAAGTAGAAGATCATAAAATGAATTAAACATTCTTCTCTATATCTCCTGTAGCCAAAACTTTTTACTGTATTTTTATTATTTTTTAAGATTTGAAGACTATATACTAGGACATTCAAATACCTTAAACAGATAATGACTTTACAACTTGGTAACTTTTCTTGGCAGTGATTAACATTTATCTATTAAGTGACAGTATGGTTGTTGTAGCGGTTCTCCTCTTAAGGATTGCAAGGCTTGGAGAATCAAGTGTTAGATCTGTCCGCTGGGAAGCACTGAGCCTTTGTGCTTGAAACACCAGGGAAGATGCCAGATAGTACGGAGCCAATTTATCCTGCTGCCTAAAATAAGAGTAGAGATATTTCACATGGCATCAGAAGGGTGTCCATCATGCCATCTAGTTGGATTCTAGCAGTGCAAAAACACGTTAAGGTCAGAAAAATATCTCTAGAGCAAAAGCTGATTAAAATGGCATCCACACCATTTTGGCCCCATTTCTGCAGTGTAACTAAAGAGCAGTATCTTTACACATATGTAGCTGTTCTTATTGCTTCCACAATGCAAGAATGCATTTTAGAAAGGTTAAACTTAATTACATATTGCAACAATGTCTCAAGCAGTAATAAGTTAAGAATAGAGTGGAGTGATGGATTTTAATTAAAAGAGTAAAAAAGAGAACTGTGAATATATCTTTTGATATAAAAGCTTCACCATCCTAGCACAGTGCCTTGCACCCATGTGGATAATTGGGTGCTTTGTACATATTTGTTAAATGGGTGACAGTATATCTCCTTGTCTCTGGAAAAGAGACTTAACTAACCTCTTTTCCTTTTGGCACGGTGATTTCCAGGTGTGAAGTTCCCCTCCCATGATGTATGGCCTGCCCAAAATAGCATTGAGATATATTAAGTACTTATGCTTTCATTAAAATATATTTTCAGAGAATTTTTTTTTCCATTTTGCAAATGAAGAGTCTTAGGCATCAAGAGATACCTATGTTCAGAACAATAGCATTTCATGTTGGCAAAAATACATACCATCCAGAGAAAAAGAACCTGGAATGACACCCATGAAATAGGACAGTGGTTATTTCTGGGTATTGATATTGTGGATGCTTCTCCCTGTATTTCAATTCTTTAAAAACAGTGAACGTAGGTTGCCTTGTTATTATAAAAGTAGGGAGCAAAAGAGATCACTTGCCCAAAGATATGGAATCCTGTCAGAAAAGAAATTAAACTCTATATAAGCTTTGTCTAGAACTTTGGTGGTGTATGTGTTATCTATACTACTTGTGCGTGAGAGAGACATTCCCTTCCAATGTGTTCTACCCAGGCTATTTTTCAAATTTAGTTTTAGTTTTTTGTTTTTGTTCAGACAGTAGACATCTGTTAATTGGAGAGCGGCCTGAAAATTTTTGGTGGATGACAAGACCCTAGAAAAGTCATTGGAATAGTATTAGTTCTTAATCATTATCAGCATGTGTCTGTTGAGTCTAAGGACATCACCACCACTTTCTGGAGAATATATTAGAGAATGATGTTTTCTCTAGAACCTGTTTGTAATTTATTAAACATAATTTATCAACTTCTCAGACTGCTGGGTAATATTTGACTTACTATTAACATTATGGCAGCAGCAGTGTAGTTTTATCTAACACAAATAGGAAGGCTTATTCAAAGTTAGATAACGTGGGTCAATAACAGTATATTAAAATTAAATAATTCCATGGCAAAAGGCCCAGACCAGCAAGCATGTGGTGGCAGAGTCCACGGTGGTACACGCTGGGCCATCAGCAAACAGGTTAGGCTCGCTTTGGGAGCATTTTACAAGGTACCTTGTTGAAACATGATGTTCCTCTCTACTCTGTAGATACTTTAATATTAATGAATTTTATGAGGGAAAAAAAAGAGAGTGTAAACACTGGGTAGATTTAGCAGTTTGAATTAAACAGTTGCGCCATTTCACTGTTAATTTTGAAATCAGTGACTGCTGGTGTTGGAGCATTCACCTTTATTTTCCTCGTGGGGTGATGTGCTTTTGCATTTTTGATCTTTGTTGTAAAAATTGGGGAATATTGCATTGGGTGTGATATGCAGGCGTGTGCCCTGTACCAGTTGGTGTACGTTGAAAGGCCCAACTATAAAGAAATCTGTTAGGGAACCAGCATGTATAGAAAAGATACATTCAGGCATTTCCCCCCTACTAAGCAAAAGCTCTAGGTTCTGTGCCCTGCTTCATCACTTACCCTGCTGGACGTCCTCCTGATCTTTCTGAAAATGACTCTTGTCTTTCCTGTCCTTCTAACAATTTCCTATAAGAATGTAATTTCCTCCCTCCCTCCCTTCTCCGTTAACAACTGGGCTTCAACTTTTTTCTTTTAAAACAAAGTACTTGATCTCAAAGAGCTCTTCTATCTTAACAGCTTCGACTCCTGGAGTTCTGGAGTTTAGAATCCAGTTTTGTAGTTGGGAATGACTCCAGGTTCTAGACCTTCTGCACCATTTAGTGTTTCCCTTGTGTAAAAGTGGTTTCTTTTCTGGGAAGGAAGGCCACCAAAGGCGGTGAGATTCTTGGCCTGCTGGCTCTCTGTCCACCAGATTCACACAGCTTCCAGGAGCAGCTAGAATACGGAGGATGATGAGATAACACCTGTTATTTATCTAGCTTCTTATGTGATGAATCTGATCTTCTGCTCTTCACAGCATTCTACAAGGTTTAGTTACTACTTCCTCCATTTATCCAAATGAAGAAGCTAGGAATCAGAAAAGGTGAACAGCTTGCCCAAGATCACAGAGCTAGTGCTGGTGAATCGATAGGTAAGCCTTGGTCTCCCAAGCCTGCACCCTTCCATCCATGCTGGGCTGGCTTCAAGTAAAGCCGTCAGTTCTCTTGAAATTACTCTTCAGAGGTGTTTATGAGTTGGTGGTGCTCTGACCTTGTAAGATTATTTTGTTTTCCATGGTACACTTATTTTCGTTGTAGGAACGCAGGATGGTAGATCTCTGGGTTTAATTACAGATATTCCTGGCAAGATTGTGTTGCTCATAATGAATGTCAAGGCACTGACCTAGAGCTGTTACCTTCTAGCTGAAAATTTTCTATATATACCACTTTTTTACTTATGTATTTTAGTAATTTATAGGCAGATGAGCCCAATATATTTGTAATTATTGGCTTAGGACTTCCATTTGTAAATGGTTACAGTTAACTCATCACCCCCCAGCATCCTTTCCAGCCTCAAGCTCTCTTGCCAGTATTGGTGATGTCAGGTCTGGAATATACTCTTAAGGCTGTCTGTAGGTTGTTTATCACCATTAGTCCTCATTATTTTAAATGAGTACCCACCCACCTTATACTCTGTAATTACATGTTTCCAGAGCTTCTCTGGAGATAACATCTTCCAGGTCCCCCCTCCCTTTCTTTTATTTATTTTCTTTTTTCTCTTCCTTATTCACAAATGCTTTGTAACTGAGGCCTAGAAAATATGATGGAAAATACCTAGAAAGATAGAACTCTGAGTCTGTGAAATTCAGATCAATTTGGAAACAAGTGTTGTTTCTGAACCTGAAGTTTTGAAACAAAACCTCACCACGTGTTTAACACTTATTAGTTTGTAAATATGGAGTCCCACTAATTGCATTTATAGCTCACAGCAAAGCTACCTGTTATGTCTTGTTACTCTGAGGGGGGAAAAAATGAGACAGTTATATAGATGTACGCATTTTTAAAAACTGGAATGCAGGGAAGAGTGTGATATAAATTCTCTCATAATCATGTGTCTTTTCTGGTGAGGCAGTCAGTCAGTTTTTCTGTTGCTGTGATACTCACCTGAATTCAGGTGTGCCAAACTTAAGAGGAAACAGTATGGAGTGCCTCCTTTTGTAAAGTAATAAATTATAGTTGTCCATTCTCCTTTTATTGGAATGACTAAAGAACACCAAAATTGTGTGATGTTTTACAGAATCACTGCTTACTCATTATTATTTTACTTTTCAACGTGAGTAAAAGTTTTGTTGTATTCTTAAGAGTGAATTTATTCGTTAAGGGCAAATGTGCTCCAGTGGGAGTGACTCAGTAGTTTTATAATGGCAAACTAGTAGTCTTTAAATTTTGCGTTGTGGTAAATTTTTCAGAAACATGCCTTTTCCATCAATTGAACCTCATATATCTTCATCAGGGAGGATGAGCCCCTCCATGAAAACTACCAAAAAAAAAAAAAAGTGAATCACAGAAGTATATAATGTCAGGCCAGGAAAACCCCCAATCAATCAGTTCAACTCCCCCATTTTACAGATGAGCAAACTGAGGCCCAGGATGAAACAATATTCCATCTGGCCCCTATTTGGGTGCTATTTCTCTCGCACATTGCTCCAGTGTTTATGAAAAATGAAGGGTTCCCCCTCCCCCTTCTCCAGGGATAATGATAGCTGATTAAATTAGTATCAGGGCCTACATTTAAAAATAATAATTCCTTGAAAAGTATATTAATTTTGTTTTTCTTGTAAGTTATCTTTAGTAGAATTTGAGTTGTTTTTAATGATAGACAATTTTGGAATGCATGTGAATCCGTATGGTCTTGGGATTTGTCTCCAGAGAATTTTCAGAACTTTGTTTCTTCAATGGCTAAAGCTATTTATAGTTCTTTTATTTTTTTATTTTTTTTGCGGTACGCGGGCCTCTCACTGTTGTGGCCTCTCCCGTTGCGGAGCACAGGCTCCGGACGCGCAGGCTCAGCGGCCATGGCTCACGGGCCCAGCTGCTCCGCGGCACGTGGGATCCTCCCGGACCGGGGCACTTACCCGTGTCCCCTGCATCGGCAGGCGGACTCTCAACCACTGCGCCACCAGGGAAGCCCTATAGTTCTTTTTTTAAATCATCAATCAGAAGCGCTCTTCCTGAGATTCATTGATGATTGTGCCAAGGTCTTGGAGGCAGTATCCCTCCCTCTTTTTAACCTTGGTGGGACTCAGGGTTTGCTTTATGTCTTAACTACTTACTGGAGCAAAGTAGCAGGATTCAAATGATATTTTAGAAGACTCAGAGTTTGGAGTTAAGATCTTGGACTGTGGAGCTCACATGTCCTGTTTCACCACTCGTTGGTGGCCTCAGGGAGGTTACTTTGCCCCAGTAAGCCTTGGTTTCCCCAATCGTAAAGTGAGATTTGATACGCAGTCTTATCCCATGATCAGTATTCTCAACATGTTAGCTGCTACTGCTGTTTTTGCAACTGCCATTCTTATTATTCCCAAGCCAAGAAGTTTTCCAAACTTGCCTTGGGAAAGGCTAGTAAGAAGAGATGCAAGTACCGTTTCGAAATGTTTGTGAGGGGAAAGATGGGGAGAAGGGACTCACCTACCTTGATACTCAAGGTGTCCTTTAAAGGAGATTTTTACCTGACCAAAGTAGTGAAAAGAACAGTGGTATTGTTGTCGGCTGCTTTTTGTGTGCTTGATGTCTCTTCCACCTCCTTAGACTATTATGTCTAATCCAGTTGTGGGAAAGTCACACATGTGAATTTTCATGGTGGTTTCTAGAAAGGAGAGACCTGTGGGCTGAGCCAGAGAATTTAACAGCAAATAAGAGGCAGAGGCATCTGGGTAAGGCAGGCAACCCAGAGCCTGCGGGGGCTGTCCCTGGTGAGGCTGCCTTCAGCTGCCTTTTACAGTGTCCAGATTAAGTAGAGTGTGGAAGGAGAAAGCCAGTTCAAAAGGCAGCTGCCAGGGAAGAAGGAAATGGTTAATAAAGAATTTTTTTCAGCTGCTTGAACTAGTTAATTGTCAAGTGATATCGTGGAGTGAGTACCCTCCTTGCTGCTGTCTCTTTAAGGAAAAACTGGAAATGGACCGCATACCTGTCATGTATGCACTTGTTTGCAGCCTGCATCTGTTCATAGGCTAAAAATGAAATCTACTTACAGCTATTACCTGGAGGACTTTTATAGGTTTTGCAGAAAATACGACTGGGGTACAGTTAGGACCTGTTTTATTATCCCTGACAGTGGCTTCAGAAGCCACCCATACCTGCAGATCTCTTTTATCAAGTTCTGGGTGTTCATTTGTTTATTTTTATCAGGTACAGCACTTTGAACACCAGAGCAATGAAAAGCCACACCGGCTCACTCATTGTAGGTCTTTGGAGACATTTTTTTCCAAGAATACTTAAAGGGTGAAAACCCAGGATCTGGGCATGTTATAAATGATGGGACGTAATTTATAATAAAAGATTTAGCTTTTCTGTTTTCTGAGCATTGCATTCTGAAGCTGAATTATGACTATTCCTACGTCTGTCTCATTTTTCTTGCTTCTTTACAAAATTTCAGCACCTAATTATTTTTCTGTTGACTTAAGTGCTTTAAGTCTAATATCACTTAGTTAACAATTTTCTTAACTTTGTTTTCCAGGGATATCAGCATGAACAACATTACTCAGTTACCAGAAGATGCATTTAAGAACTTCCCTTTTCTAGAGGAGCTGTAAGTATTCTTTCGAGAAATGTTTTTTGTTCATTTGTTTGTTTCTCCTATTCTCTTTGGGAGCTCTTATGACAGAGATAGTCTACTGTTTCTCAGGGGGCACTCAGAGAGCTTGGTTCAGTGGCCTTTGTACAGAGGAAATCATATGTCTTGGGGCAAAACAAATTTGAGTTTTTAAGAAGTATGATTGCTGAAGTTATTTTTGAAAGCCAGAACGAAAAGTGCTACTTCCATAGGACTTTTTTTGCCGCAATTATTATGACCATGAATGCTGCAGTGACACAGGTTAATTACAGTGTTATCCCAAGATAACAAGGCTGCAGTGTAATTACCATGGTTGCCACAGGAGTTGCTGTGTGGATAACAGAGCCATAAAGAATAATCCAAAGTATTTCAGGGTCATGATGCAGCAGACAACCTCTACGTGAACGAGCAGAAAACTGTCTCCTTGGACATTGGCAGGTGGTCTTGCGGGTTGGGCTGAGGACATAGCGCATCTTACGGGTCTCTGAGAACATCTTTAACATTAAGGCTGTTTCCGAGCTTGGCGGTGGCATCTCACTGCCAATTTAACAGTTTCTGAAATTGGAAATTTAACAGTTTAAAATTTCCAATTTAACAGTTTACATGGGGGAAAATTTCTTGCCACCTGTTATAACCTCCATTTTGTTTTGCTCTCCACACTTATTTGAAGTTCATCATCCAAATAAGCATTTTTAGATTTTATAGGAATTGGGAACGGTAGATTTTAAGAATCCAGGTTAAAAAAATAAAAGCAGAGTTGACTCACGTTAAATGGAGGCTTTTAAAAACGGCTAAGCCAGTGGGTTATGTAATATGTAGAGGCAAGAAGGTGACAGTTTGATGGTAAGAACATCAAAGAGCTATGGCCCTGAAGGAATCTAAATTCATATTACGGATTGTGCCCTGCAGCCAGCTGTTGAGTATTAGATCCAAGTCAGTGACTGTCTCCTATCTTAACTCGGCCCCTCCCCGCACATGGGGAACAGGAATCAAATATAAGCCAAGCAGGTTGTGCTCGCTGCTTCTGACAGAGTATTGAAACAGCAGTTAAGGATTTAGTGAAGTTAAGGAGAAGTTTTTCTTCCCACACTGCTTAGTTGAACATAATGTTCCCACAGAAAAAATTGGACAGAGATTATGTGCCACTTCCAAGCTTGTGAACTGGGTCAAGTTACTTAACCTCCCTCTGTTCAGTTTCTTTGTCTTTAAGGTGCAGATAAGACAGAATGAATTAAATAGATGTTAAATACTTAGGACAGTGCATGAAGCAGAGTGAGTGTTATGTAAATGCTGGCTGGTATTTATTTCACTATTTTAAAAGTGCCTAAAGGGGAAACAAAGCTGCAGCCTATATACCAACTGTTGCCCTTGGTACAAGGTTTAAATGTATGTTTTACTTTATTTTTGCCTTCTTTTTCCTTGAGTGAACATTAATTCTTTTGTAAGAAATAGCTCTTCAGTTTTAATTAAACATTTAAATTCAATGAAAAAGCAGTGAACTATGTATTTGAATCCCTCACTTCCCACTCACCCAATCGAGCTCTAGGATGCTTCACCTATTTCTTTTTATTTCACATACAGTTTTAGACTTCAGGATTAGTCTCCCTTTACAGAAGTAATTATACAGCGAAAGGCCATTAATGAGCAGTTGTTCAGCCGTTGTATCACCACCAGGGATGTGAGATGCACCGGGTGGGAAACGGAGAAGCCCTCCTTGCTCTGGGTGGGCGGTGTGTGCCGACCAGTTTGTTGCCAGCCAGTGCACTCGGAGGGATTTGGTAGTGGGTGGTGCCTGGATGCGGAGTCCGCCCTGGTTAATCTCTGCTTTGTGAAGTTCGCATCTTGGATTTCTTAAAATCTCAAATGACCGAGCATATGTCAAGCTCATGAATTCTGTCAACCGAGAGTTTTAATTGGAACCAAATTGGATTTGACTGCTAGTCCTTTGTAGGAGGTCATGTTCTCTCTGCATTCTGCTCATGGCAGTGAGGAAGCCCATCAAATCAAGTCTGTACAGCTTCTCCAAATACTGTATGGGATTTCAAACATGAATTCAGTCAGGAGAGTTGATGGTTAATTTTACAGAATTCTTCAGAATAGTCTTTAATATGCTGGGAATACTTAAGGCATTCAAGAAATTTCTAACATAGAAATTTCTTTTCTATGTTAATAGAAATAACATAGAAATTTCTTTTCTATGTTAATAGAATCAGGGTAAAAAGCCCATGTTTTTTCTTTATAAAACACTGCAGTTGGGTTCGACATTCCAAAATGATGCTGCATGAGTATTGTAATATTTCATAAACAGCGTCACCCTTTGTCCAGAAGTCATCTGGAAGTCATTTAAGTGTAATTGTGAAGCTAAAGTGCCCTGAGCAGAAATGAGTGATTTACTGAGGATTTTTTTTTTTTTCCCCATGATAGTTAATAAGGTGCGCTTTACAAGAGGTGACTGGTTTGGCCGAATTTTATATGATAACCCAGAATGCTGGGAATATTGGGTGGAATCACTTCCCAACTTAATAAGTGTTTATAGACACTTACACATTCACTTATTCTTTTGACAAACACTGAATCCTGCTCTGTGCCAGGTCCTGTGGTCGGTGTCAGGGATACCGAGACAAGTAAGTATGGTGTTTGTCCTTGGAGCTGACAGTTTGTCTAGAGCTGTGCTGTAGCCACAGGTGGTTATTTAAATCTAGATTTACAAAAATTAAAATTAAATGAAAAACCCAGTTCTTGGGCTTCCCTGGTGGCGCAGTGGTTGGGAGTCCGCCTGCCGATGCAGGGGACACAGGTTCGTGCCCCGGTCCGGGAAGATCCCACATGCCGCGGAGCGGCTAGGCCCGTGAGCCATGGCCGCTGAGCCTGCGCGTCCGGAGCCTGTTGCTCCGCAACGGGAGAGGCCACAGCGGTGAGAGGCCCGCGTACCGCAAAAACAAACAAACAAACAAAAAAAACACCCAGTTCTTTAGTTGAATTAGCCATCTTTCATGTGCTCAGTAACCACCTGTGCCTAGTGGCTATTGTGATGGACTGTGTGGATATAGAAATTTTCCATCATTGCAGAAAGTTCAGTTGGATAACATGGGTCCAGAGGAAGAGGTGGAACCAACACTTGGTGCGACGTGGTAAAGACGGTCCAACAAGTGAATGCTGGGTCAGCAGAAGCCTGAAATAACCTGTTTACTTGAGACTGGAGGATTTGGGAAAAGCTTTCCAGAATAGCTTCAGCTGAGTCTTGAAGGACACGTGGGAATTAGCCAGGTGAGGATGAGTAGTAAGGGCGCTCCAGGAAGACCCTTATAGCATGTGCAAAGGCATGGAGGTAGACATTTCAGAAGTGTTAGGACACTTAGGAAGTGTTAGGAAGTTGTTAGTTATTCCAGTTGAAATACAGAGAAATGTGAAATACTGAAAGGTAGAGAAATGTTAGGAGATGTGGCCAGATCATCAGGGGCCTTTTTTTGTGTGTGTGCGGTACGCGGGCCTCTCACTGTTGTGGCCTCTCCCGTTGCGGAGCGCAGGCTCCGGACGCGCAGGCTCAGCGGTCACGGCTCACGGGCCCAGCCGCTCCGCGGCATGTGGGATCTTCCCAGACCGGGGCACAAACCCGTGTCCCCTGCATCGGCAGGCGGACTCTCAACCACTGCGCCACCAGGGAAGCCCCCATCAGGGGACTTTTTAAGCTAAGGATTCCAGACTTTATCCTGAAGGAGTTGAATTGGGTATGAGGGTGAGCGATAGGGAGGCGACTAGGATTCTTTGTCCTGAATGACTAGATGCCATTCACTGATATTTTTTCCCCCTTCTTTCTCTGGGTATCTTAAAACATAGGGTCTGGCTCTAAATTCAATACATAAAATGTCTAAAATCTTGGGACAGTCTCTTGTTTCCTCAGTTTCCTACTCTTTATTATTTTTTTTTTTGGCGGTACACGGGCCTCTCACTGTTGTGGCCTCTCCCGTTGCGGAGCACAGGCTCCGGACGCGCAGGCTCAACGGCCATGGCTCATGGGCCCAGCCGCTCCGCGGCATGTGGGATCTTCCCGGACCGGGGCACGAACCCGTGTCCCCTGCATCGGCAGGCGGACTCTCAACCACTGCGCCACCAGGGAAGCCCCCCTACTCTTTAAAATGGGACTCTTCACTGTAGTATTGTAAAGGGAAGAGGGGATTATTTACATAAAAGTGTTTTGTGACCAAGAAGTGCTACGTTGACATGAGTAATGTAAATTTCACTAATCCCCTTAAACATTGCAGTCTTTCTTGAAGTATTTGGGGGAGAGGTTGTTTTGCCTGGAGATGGGAGTTGGAGTGGGCCGATATAGGTTTCTGTTAGCGACGTGAAAGGAAAGGCAGAATTTTGGGGAAATATTAATTTAGCATCCACAGGATGGGTTATCTTATGTGATGCTGCCGCAACTATTTTTGGCTCTCCTTGGGACCTGTCAGGGCATTGGTAGCCATTTAGGGAATGGCTGAAATGTGGAGTTGTGAAATTGATTTAATTAGAAACAGCAGAAGGAATATCCAACTACTTTTCTGTAGCCTCCCACTGAGAAATCAATCCATGGATGTTACTTTGAGCTTAGATGTTGCAACAGCAGTGGAAACGGTTGCCAGCTTTGGCACTTGCACAGTTATTGTTTAATACATACTATAAGACTGGGCTAGTTCTATCCATTTCAAAATGTACTTTGACTTTGGAACTCTTTGCAATGCTAAAGTGAAAATTAGGTCTCTGAGTACTCGTTTTTTTGGTGCGTAGGACAATTAATTCTAAGTAGAGGCATTACTGTACAAAAGAGGACTAGTAAGTAATTTGAACAGGGAGATACAGAGTGGGTCAAAACTAAAAATTTTAAATACTTTAATTTAGCCAATACTTACATATAAAACTGTATACACACACATACATGCACACAATATTCAATGTGTGTACATTTCTTTCTGAGCCTTTTGAAAGTAAGTTGTAATCATAATTTTCCTTTGTCTCTAAATAGTGCATTGTTTATTCCAAAAACACAAGGACTTTTGCTTAAATAATTGCAGTACTGTTGTCAAACTCAGAAAACTAGCATTGATATGTATTATCTGGTCTGTAATTCTTGTTCAGATTTGATAGCTGTTCCACTAATATTCTTTTTTTTTTTTTTTTTTTTTTTGTGGTACACGGGCCTCTCACTGTTGTGGCCTCTCCTGTTGCGGAGCACAGGCTCCGGACGTGCAGGCTCAGCGGCCATGGCTCACGGGCCCAGCCGCTCCGCGGCATGTGGGATCTTCCCGGACCAGGGCATGAGCCCGTGTCCCCTGCATCGGCAGGCGGACTCTCAACCACTGCGCCACCAGGGAAGTCCCTCCTCTTAATTTCTAAGCTATGATACGGCCTCAAGAGGCACAGGATTGGAAGGAAGCTTAAGAGGACATCTATTTACTATCGTCTGCAATTCTATGTCCACAGCTAACCATCAAAGGTGGTTGGCTGCCCAACATTTCCCATAGTAATAAGTTCATTGAACAAAACACTTGTTAACAAGGAGGTCTTCCTAGAATGAGGTTTTCTGGTCTAGCCACACCATCTTATAGATGAGAATATCAAGGCTCAGCAGTGAGTATGTATCTGAGCTAGAATTAGACCTACCTAGTTCAGAGCCATGTCCACTATATCCTGTCACCTTTCATATCTCTGAGATACATAAGTAGTCTCAAATAGTCCTACTGGGTTGTTTAGAGTTCTAGAAAATAGCTGACGATTGTTCTCTTCCAGTACTTACAAGGAATTTCCTTTGCTTCCAAACTAACGTTTGACTTGCTTAACATTTACTCCCTTGATGAAGGCTTCTCAGATAAGTTTTATCAACTGCAATAATTTCCCCCCAAAAGGCAGAAGAGTTCCTCAGTCGCTCCAGTGGTATTTGATTGTTAAAAATATTACATTCTTTGAAGCATTCTCTTGTCCCACTTTTTAGTGCTCTGATAGGATGCCTTGGTAGCGATGATCCCTACACTTGCTGTTGGGAAGTACATAATCATCTCACAGAGGAGTATCAATACTCTGATTCATACCATTCCCTGTGTGTCATGTGGAAAGCTCTCAGATTAGATTATAAGGATGAAAAGAGAAATGTACAAGAAAAGAAACCTTGTACTAATTGGCCCTACTGTGTACCAGCTAGGCCCTCCTAGAACAACCATTGTTTTGTTTCAACTCATAAAACTCTGTAAGCTATATTTATTCCCATTTTGCTGATGAGGAAGCTGAGTTTTTCCTCAGAGAGGTTGAGTAACTTTCCCAAGGTCACACAGCATGTTAGCAATGGGCCTGGTAGACGTGGAAAGGATGAGGAAAGACTTATTAGACAATCCATTGATTCACCAAACTTGTGTTAGGTAAAGCGTTATGTGCAGTATTGAATTAAACCGGGATTCTTGCCTTCGAGAGAGATGAGTGAATGGTGTTGTAGAGTTACGGGAGTTCAAAGGAGAAGGGAAATAACTTCAAGCAAAAAGATTAGGGAAGGCTTCATCAAAGAGCTGGCATTTCTGGAGAGCCTCGAGGGATAGTAGGAGTTATTCATGAGGAGATGTGGAAAAAGGAGGATGAGCAAAGATATGGCGACAGACTGGGATAGGGAGAGGAATGCTGTGGTATTTGGTTTGAGTTTAGGGCTGAATTCCTGAAAGGAAATTATGGGAAAGAAACCTTGAAAGGAGTTCAGGGCCAGGCGGAGGACCTTTCTTGGCAGACTCATGGAGGAGTGTCAAGTTTTGAGTGGCTATGGAAGTTTTCTGAGCTAGGAAATGACTTGATCAGATGTGACCTTCCATGAGTATAATCTCATAGCAGAGGTTAGGATGCTTGGGATTAAGAGAGTGTAGGAGACTGATGAAGATGATAATGGCAATAGTCCAGTTGAGACTTGTGAGACTCTGAACTAGGGTAGATGAGAGGCAGCGAGAGCGAGGAGGGAACTCAGCCAAAGATGTTATGGGAATAGAAGCAAGAGGACATCTCAGCTGGGATGACAGGGGGTGTCGTCGATAACACTTCATTTTTAGATTACCAGGAGTCTGGTGGTGCTTTGACAAAATGAAAGACCATGCAGAAAGAGAAACTTTCAGAAGAGAAGACAGCATATGCAGTTTTTGAGCATACATCTTGAATTTAGGTGAGAGGTGGGTAGGGGTGTCTGGAAATATAGGTGTGGAGTTGAGACTAGAGATTTATGGGTGTGGATTATAGAATGGAGTTTCATGGGTATAGATTTTAGAGTCTTTTATTTTGAGGGGATTACTGGAAACATTAGGTTGAAAGAGCTTGCCAAGGGAGAGAGGGTAGAAGGAAAAGGAAGGAGGCCAAAGACAACTTGTTGGGAAACACTTGAATCAGGGTGTGGGAAGAAGACCAAGTGCCAGAGAAGCAGGAGAACTAGGGCAGAGCTGTGCCCGGGGAGCTGCAGGAGGGGAGGTTTTTCACAAGAAATGAAGGATCAACATTGACATGCTAGAGAAAGGTGCCCACAGCCAGATTATGAGAAAAGGCCTTGAATTTAAGTTGTGGTTTTTTTTTTTTTTTTTGCGGTACGCGGGCCTCACTGTTGCGGCCTCTCCCGTTGTGGAGCACAGGCTCCAGACGCGCAGGCTCAGCGGCCACGGCTCACGGGCCCAGCCACTCCGTGGCATGTGGGATCTTCCCGGACCGGGGCACGAACCCACGTCCCCTGCATCGGCAGGTGGACTCTCAACCACTGCGCCACCAGGGAAGCCCTAAGTTGTGTTTTTTCCTTAAGAGTCATTTCTACTGAGAGTTGTGAGAGTAACTTTGGGATAAAGAAGTTCATCATGAAGCAGGCATTTGGGGACTGCTAGTAGGTAGTTTCTGGTTTGGGGAGAGAAGGTAAAGTTTGGAATATGTCCTGTATCTGACAGGAGTCCACAGGGTGTAAGAGACAAAAACCCAGCTGAGGTATAATAGAGGATTTATTGTTTCATGTAGATCTAGGAAGTCTAGAGGTGGAGTTGGCTTCAGATGGTCCTGGATCTCGAGGTTTCACAGTTGTGAGAGTTTTCTCATGCTTCAGCTTCAGTTGTCTCTACTTTTGTGTTTTGGCTTTGTTCTTTGTTCTATAGTGGGAGAAATAACCTTCAGCAGCCCCCACGTACATCTTTGCATATTGAGATCCAAGATGAATATCTAAAGTCTTCCTCGCTGCTTTCAGCAGAAAAGTCCTAGGAGAACTTTCATTGGCCAGGTTGGCTTCATGTGCCTGTCCTTGAACCAGTCACTCTCTTCTATTTGGGTTGGTATGGTCCATCCTGGGTCCTGGGCTCATCCTCACTAGGACCGCCTGGAGTAGAGAAGAAGTCCCCCAAACGAAGCAGAAGGGGGAAGGAAGACACGCCTGAGAGAAAGAAACTATAGTTATCACGGCTCACTGGAACCTAGTGAGTAGACAGCTGTAAGACATGTTTGTTTACTTGGGTCAACCTGAAATGAACAAAGGATCACTGAAGAATAGGAAGGTTAAAGCCTAGATAATATAAATTTACAGTGGAACCAACAGGCTCTGTAACTTTGTCCTATAGTGCTTAGCAGCTTAGAAGTAGAGGCAGTGAAACATGTGATATACTCAGAATTGGGGTTTGATAAGTTAGTGTTTCATAAGCAACTAGGGGAAATCAAACAGGAGAATCAACAGTTCGTTGTTAAAGTGTTTCACCTGGGATTTAGAAAGTGTAGCGAGGCTAATGAAACCACAGTTTGCTGGCTCATTTACCTATTTGAATCAAAGCTAATTATTTGTTCTTTGACTAAAGGTAGTACTGACTACAAGTAAGTGAAAATGTCTTTAATATTCTACTGGCATGATTGAATTTTCCAGTAAGGAAATAGGCTAAGTCATTTCTTTCATGTATTGTCCACTCTTAGTCAAGTCATGCGTATTTAACACAATTTTTTTATGCTTTCGTAGAATTTTAACTCAGAATTTGTTCATCATTTTCCCCTGCTGGAATTTATGTGTACATCAAAGATTATGTTAGAGCTGCTAGAAATATTTGTTTCATTGATGCACTTGCCTTTGTAAGGAAATGATCCTAAAATCAATGCATACTCAATTTTTAAAGTCTAGATGCATAGAAAGATAAGGAGAAGGGAGGAAAAATAATCACCTATTATCTTACACTGAGCAATACCAACGGTTAATATTTTGTTGTTTATACTTCCCGACTTTTCTCTTAGTATATGTATGTAATTTCTTTTCTCAGCGTGATTAGTTAAGACCAATCAGAATTTACTCATGGAGGTAAGTCATATTTGAATAAACCCAGGCTGTGCCAGGAAGGCTTGAGTGGGTATGTGGTAGGCAACCAACAGTATGTACCATAGTTCCTCTCTATCCAATTCACATCTTACCCATTTTTATTCAGTCTGTTTTGAGCCCTTTCTGCCATAAGAAGCCTTCCCTGGTCCTTATCCAAATTCCTCTTGCACTTTCTCTGCCCCTCACCATTTAGTGCTGGATTGAGTGTCTTGTTATTTTGTGCTCTAAGCGTATCAGTGCGCACCTGTCTATTCAACTCCATGGACTTTCCTCTAAGCGCAGCACTTATTGTCACACACCTCCTGCATGACCTTTGGTGACAGTGACCACATTTTTGAATTTGAAATTGAGGGAAGGGTTAAGACAAAGGATCTCCTCTTATTTTGAGTTTATTATCAGCCTATATAAAAACTAAATTCCATTGACGTCTTATGTTTAATGAATTATCCTTATTTAAAAGAAAAGAAAGGAGAAATGTTTTGGGAAAACTCAGTACTTAACTTTGCCATACCTATGGTGTTTGACTTGTAGTAGAAGGTCAATATTTGTTGGTGATGTTAGCTGTAATTTTTTTTTTTCAGCTGTAACATATTTCCTCATATGGCTAGATATTACATGTGTTTAGTGCCAGAAGATAAATGACTAGGTTGTCAGGATAAACTTTGCTCAGGAAATGTAACTATTGCCAGGGTTTTTATTGATTTGCCTATAAATTAAAGTCTTCTGTGGGTTACTTACTATAAGAGGAAGTGAGAGACACAAAAGGGCAGTCGGGTGCCAGTGGAACTTAAGTTTCTTTGAATTGAATAAAGCTCTTTTAGTATGTGGACTAGTTCTAGATGGCCTGTAGACTGAGTTTTAGCAAGGACAAGCTTATTTTTATTTTTTTATTTATTTATTTTTTGTGGTACATGGGCCTCTCACCGTTGTGGCCTCTCCCGTTGCGGAGCACAGGCTCCGGACGTGCAGGCTCAGCGGCCATGGCCCATGGGCCCAGCTGCTCTGCGGCACGTGGGATCCCCCTGGACCGGGGCACGAACCCGCGTCCCCTGCACCGGCAGGCGGACTCTCAACCACTGCGCCACCAGGGAAGCCCAGACAAGCTTATTTTTTGTTAAGCATTACTGCTTTCATTTTTGTGCATTTAGACAGAACTATGTAATATGATATATATATGAAATAATTTTCCCCTTCTCTGTGAAGGAAGACTACATTAAAAAACCTTGGGAATAATAAGGGTTCTTAATACATGCATGTTCAAAAAATATATTTAATTTTTACATATTCTTCCATGAAAGTTATATGAAAGTATAAAACTCTTCCCTGGTATGTGAAGAAATAGGGTAAAACATGGTTAGTTGATTCAGGACTCTCTGCTCCACTGTGGCAGATGAAGTTTATTTAACCTTGGTGGGAAGAATGTCCAAGGAGACCTGTCAAGGATGCTAGTCAGTTGTTGGCCCTCCGTATTACCAAGAAAACAGCCACATCCTTTGGTCCTTTGAAAGTCAGTCACAAAACAACATGGTTTTGTCTCTAGAGTTTCCATTATTTTGTTTTGATTACCTTATTTTATTTCTAAAATTTACATTCTTTAGCTATGCTGTAGGATCTTAGACAAGGCACAGAGGAAACAGAGGCTCACTTTCCTCATCTGTTTAAAAAAAAAATAACAGGAGCAGGCCCACTGCAACATGGTGGGGTAATGACAATGAAAACTGTTACCCAAATGTTAGTTTTTGTTAAGATGTACTGATACCAAATATCCCTAAATGGGAACAGTACACTTCTTGAATTCTTAATTTTTCACAGGATCCAGCAGAGTTCTGAGCCCCTAGTAGGGCCTTAAGATATAAATAAGTAGGGGCTTCCCTGGTGGCGCAGTGGTTGAGAATCTGCCTGCCAATGCAGGAGACATGGGTTCGAGCCCTGGTCTGGGAAGGTCCCACATGCCGCGGAGCAACTAGGCCCATGAGCCACAGTTACTGAGCCTGTGCGTCTGGAGCCTGTGCTCCGCAACTAGAGAGGCCGCGAGGCCGCGATAGTGAGAGGCCCGCGCGTGGCGATGAAGAGTGGCCCCCGCTTGCCACAACTAGAGAAAGCCCTCGCACAGAAACGAAGACCCAACACAGCCAAAATTAAATTAATAAATTAATAAACTCCTACCCCCAGCATCTAAAAAAAAAAAAAGAAGATATAAATAGATGATTAAGGACTTATTAGAGGTACACATTATAAGTTTTTTTAAATTTTACTTTTAAAACTGTTGCAAACATTTTGGGTCCTGCTGATGTCAGATTATATTTAATAGGAGAGCGTCACTCACCTCCTGTTGGATGCTTTCCCGTGCGTGGCCTTCCTGGCCCAGATCAGGTTTGAACTGGACGCGCCATCTCTGAAGGCAGAGTCAGGGCTCGTGGTTGCGTCTGTGGAACTTGGCACAGAGCGTGGCACCGTGCTGGTGCACCCCCTCGAGAGAATTTAACGGCATCGCAGGAGGGGCGGCCCGGATATGTGTGGGTCCCATCTGTGAGAGGTCGTATGCGTGGCGTTGAATGGGGGTGGGGACACATAGGTGTGGAAAGAAATGGTGAGGGAGGTGAGAAGCCGTGGCCAAGGGGTAGATATATGGGGCCCAGAAGGGAAGGGTGGTGCTCACAGCTGTTCTTCTGGCAGGACTTGCCACAAGGCCAGGCCGTCTGGTAACCACCTCTGCAAAGAGGCGGTGGGCATGTGAGCGGCTGGGAGGCTGTGGCTCTGTCACCTAGGGTCCAGGTCCACTCCACCAGGGGTCAGAGAGGTTGCCACAAGCACATCTCTCCGTTGTTGGCGTGCAGCACATGCTGGGGCCTGGGTCTTCCTGCTGCAGTTGCTTTGCCTCCCTCTGCTCACTCCTCACGACAGCTGCTGGAAGCTTCTGACCCCTCCTCCGCCCTCCCCTCAGCCAGCCCGTGTGTCTAGTCAGTGTGGACAGTATAGTCCTTACCCCACTGATTCTTGGCTGGAATTCCAGCCAAATGGCTACGGGGACATTTCTGTCATAGACCAGAAGAAACCTAAATCCAGGCACTTCTCAGAGACATAACACCAATTGGCATACTCTCTGTTTCACACTCGCCTCCCTTGTTGCTTTAAATTGCTTCCCAGATGAAGAAATCCCAGTCTATTCAGCGTATCTCACAAAGGTATGAACCCTCTGGCACAGGTGACCATGGACCAGTGTCCATTTAACCAGCGCTGTTCCTGCTTTCCTTCTTCTGGGAGGCATGGCAGATAGAAAATATCATGTAGCATATGCACTAAGAATCGAGGATATAATTGAAAACTCTAGCTTCCCCTAAAAGGAGCCCCTAATGTGAATCCATGGTCCTTATGAATAAAAATGCACACAAAACAGACTCATAAAGACATTATACGCTGAGCCACTTGTATCCTGTTTCCTGGAATGGTTCCAAATCCGAAGGGAGCGTGAGGCTAATGGATCAGTTTCCCTTTCCTCCACCCTTTCTCTGTCTCTACCCTCTCCATCTCTGCTTCTGGGACTGTTTTAACAAGCAGAATAAATAGGAGTTGCCTTGAGATAGACTGTGTCCCCATTTGAAGTCCTGCTAGACTTGTTTTAATTCTGTGCGATTGTGTGCACGACCAAGCGTGTGTTGAGATAACACTGTTGACCCGGGAGACTGGTGTTCTCATGTTCAAGGTCCATCCCACTTCCTTAAGAAAATATACTACCAGAACAGGTTAAGAGAGAAAATTGTTGCCATTGCACTTTCAAATCAAGCCCAAGTAGTTCTGTCCCGTTAGGAGAGCAGAGGTGAGTGGGGGAGTAGCAATGAAACAAGAGGAGAAAACATGCAGAAAAGCGAAGTCAGCTTTCCCCACACCTTAAATAGCAGTGTTACCTGTTTTGAATCCAGAGTCTTATACTGGGGTTTAGTTGAGGCATTACAGCAAATACTGAGTGTCTGTTTCATCTAAGGTCCCACACAAGAGGATCCAAAATGAATATGACCTAGTCACTGCCCATAAGGCACCTATAATACAGTTGAAGGAGTTGTAACAAGTTCATAGTAACCAGAGGCAAAATAAGATGCACCCGACAAGAGAGCTGCGTCTAAGATAACCTGTGGAATCCAAGAAAGGGTATATCCTAATAGTTCCACACTGTTGGTAGCATCCAGCTTGCAATGATGATGAATAAGGTTTCAGCTGGCAGAGACTGGAGTGGAGGTATTTCAGACGAAGGCAGTGCCATGAGTGAGCAAAGAGTCCGAGGTGGGAAAGCAGGGTGTCCTAAAACGTAGGACACAAGGAACATTTGGGAATAAGGTGAAAAGGGAAGAGAGGATCATCCTGAAGGTCTAGCTAATTCAGTGGGAAAAAAAGCCTTTGGGAAAATGCTCAGAGTTGTGCTTTTTGAGATTTAGATCTCACAGTATTATAATGAAGTGGTTCGAGGCAGGAGTCTTGTGGAGGTTCATGGCAAGAATCCAAGAAGAAGAAAATGAGGGTCTAGACTCAGGTGGCAGGAGGAGGAGTAAAAGAGTGGATGGATGGAGACTTTGCATGAGGTTGCCTGTGGGCTTTGGAGACTGAAGAGCTACGGGACGCAGAAGGATAGGCAGTGATGCGGGGGACCGCCTACCTTTAGCAGGCAGAACATGGTACCACTTTTCACTCTTCTGTTCTCACCCTAATGAGTTTTTTCTTTAGGGCTTCACAGTCATTGGAAGAATAGTAAAAGATATAAATATCATTATTTACCACATTAAAAGAGTTTTCTGGAGCCAGCCAGTAGGTCTTCATGAAGTGAGACGGTGAGAAAACTGTTGGGTGTAGCGCAGACAAATGGCAGGCCTAGACGGGGGAGGAGCTGCCCTTTGCTAGTAGAGGGCCATGGGGGACAAGTTCTTCCTCGGGATCAGCCATCTCTTTTTCTTTGGGAATTGCTAAAAAAGCACAGTGGAGACTGTTCTGTACCCTAAATAGAGTCAGAGTGAGTTTAGGGCATGCCACCCGCCACCCTTAGCCACCCACGGATCCCATCTTCCCTCGTTTCCCGCTGGTCATCTTTGGCTGTGGGGAAATTCCTCCATAATTGCAGTTCAGCGCTCCTAATGCCGTAGTCCCTGCTGTGAGCACTGGTCTGCTGGGTGAGAGCTGTTGCTCCTCAAACCAGGCTATTAACTTGCCCAGGTCCCCTTTGTTTCACCTTCTGGGAATTATTTCCCAGCCTCTTGGTGACACACCAGAGGCATCGAGTTGCAGAAGGACGCGGATAATCACTGGAGCCAGTCAGGCGAGAACTGGAATGCTGGCTCCCCCGCTTACCTGCTGTGTGACTTCTGCCAAGTCACCTAACCTCTCAGGGACTCTGTCAGGAGATGATTAAAAGGAAAGAATGTAAACCACCTAGCTCAGCGCCTGCAACTGCTCTGGGCACATGACATGGTAGGTTTTTTTCTCCCAGAGATTTTGGGACTTTGTCCCTAACCCTGTTCTTTATTCACTTTGCTCTCTCCTGGATCTGAGTTTTTGGACATGAAGCATCCCCAGGGTCTACCATAAGAAGTACTGGGTCATAAAATCAGCAAAATGTAAAGAGGCTCGGGAGGGTGCAGTTGCTGAAGCTGCAGGGGCTTTATGGGGCTGCCGTGTTTATTATTCATTAACCCAGGAGCTAGGTAAACATGGGTAGATGCATTCCAGAAGGCTCCACCTGATCTGTTTACTCTCCTAAGGAACGAAGTAATCAGAGTGGTGTGAGCCCCACCTCGCTCAGCATTATCACCGCCCCCGCCCGAATCCTAGCCCTGTAGGCTTCTCCGGAGAGCGGGCCTGGAGTGCAGGATAAGTCACGTGCACAGCCCATTTGGTCATTTCTCTGAACTGTAAGTAGTGTAGAAAGAAAGGATGCTTTTGGAAGTCAGGCTCCTTTAGTTTTCCCAGGCTTATCAAGAGGCAGATCATTGGGAAAAGGGAGTAAATGTTTTGGCTCATGTGGCTCAACACTGTTTTCTGTTGACAAGTAAAGGTAATCAGGTGTTCTGTGCTGTGCCACTGCCTTTGTCACCTTGTAAAATCCTCTTTTCATGAGCCCTAGTACAATAGACTGAACTCCTCAGGAAAGCCCATAGATAGGGGGACATTCAAAAGTAAGAGAGGAAAGCACAAGAATACTATGACACCCTTGGTCTGTTTACAGTGTTCATTTTTTGGTGGACTTGAGCTTCTTAAGGCTGGTCTTTCAGATAACAGAGTCACGTGACTACTTGCTGCCCTGGGGGGAAGGAGGCTATTGTTCCTTCTAGTCCTTATGGTCCAATTTGATCTTATAAAATGTGACCTTTTTTGTTTTGTTTTTTTGCGGTACACGGGCCTCTCACTGTTGTGGCCTCTCCCGTTGCGGAGCACAGGCTCCGGACGCGCAGGCTCAGCGGCCATGGCTCACCGGCCCAGCCGCTCCGCGGCATGTGGGATCTTCCCAGACCGGGGCATGAACCCGTGTCCCCTGCATCGGCAGGCGGACTCGCAACCACCGCGCCACCAGGGAAGCCCTAAAATGTGACGTTTTAAACACTGCATTACAGCTATGAGCATTATCAGTTGAATGTAATTAGTGAGTCTGGGGTGTAGAAATCCCCTTGAGAGGCCTTGTACTAAGCCTGCACTAAGGTAGACTATAGGATGCTATCTGTTTTCAAGGAGGAAATGCTGAGAATGCAGTTTCTGACTAATGGGTTGACACACTGGTAGGTGGTGACAGAATTGTGAGATGTACACTCTATTCTTGGAAGCTTTTGTACTTGGCCTATAAAACTAATGTGCTAGAAACAGCCAGTAGAAGGTAGCCTGTTTAGTTATGCCTTCCAAGAATCCACACGTAAGGCATGTTGGTAAGAACTGACATTTTCTAGGGAAGTCACACTGGAGTCAGGGATTTAAGGGGTGAAGATGAGGTTGTGAGGTGAAGCATTTAAAGACATAGTGGTCAAGCTGGCTAGTCTAGAGCCCAGAGGATTTGCCGAGGAGGAATAGTTTTAAATAGAAGTGTTGAAAAGTCTTAACACCATCTTCTGCGGTCCCTCATTTTACATATGGTGGACCCCATGAGGTGAAAGGCCGTGAGGCTGATGGTGTAGAGTAAGCTGTTGTGAGCCTGGGTTGAGGGATGCCCTTGAAGGGCATGCAGTTTAGAGCTCAGGTGCTAGGGTGCCTTGTGAGAAACAAAGTCGTGCACGGTGAGAGGGCTTTCTAGGGAGAATTTAATTTAGGGACATGAACCCTGTGTTAAACCTGTAGTGTTGCCTGAGAATCCAGCCTGGTTGTCCTTGCAATTGAAGAAATAATTCTACACACTCACTCTTGGTTTCTGAGTCCTCTTTCACTTTCCCATTCCCTGCAACACACACACACATCTTCAGTACACATTTCTGTGTTAATGCTTAGTTAGTAAGGATCAAGTATTATCCTTTCCAGGGCTATTTGCATTTTAACTGGGACAAAAACTTCAAGAGAAAATAATGCATCTAAAAAATAGAGTTTCAGATCTCTGTGACTTCAAGTTTTAGAAAGGGTAAAGGAGCCCTCCTTATGTCCCTAAAATCAGGGTGTCTAAGAAGAACAGATTGAAGTGGGGGGACTTGAAGCCTAAGGAGAGGATATTACTCTGCCTGGAGCTGAATAGGTGCTCATGTTTGTTAATCAGTGAATGAAACTTTTTAGTGAATGAATGAATTGCTGAATAAGGCTCAGGAGGGCAGGGTGCTTACAGAAAGAAGAGATTGCTGAATAAGGCTCAGGAGGGCAGGGTGCTTACAGGAAGAAGAGAAAGGACAATGGAAATCAGACTCTTTCGAGGAGGAATTAATATGACTTGATGACTATGATCCTAAGACATGATGGGGAGAAAGCATTTAAAAAGAAATCACGCATACAGAATCTCATTGCTTGGGAGAGTTCCCCTGATGGAACCAGGAAGCTGGAACAGTCCTATGTTTAATCATTGGGGCACGCAACTGTCATTTTTAAGTCAATACAGTTGACCCTTGAATAACATGGGGGTTAATCCACTGATAATTTATCATCACCCCCACTCCCACCCCTTATCCAAGGTTCTTCCACATCCACGGATTCCGCCAACCTTGGACTGTGTGGCACAGTAGTATTTACTATTGGAAAAGATCTGCGTGGATGTGAACCCGTGCTGCTCAAACCCGCTGTTATTCAAGGGTCAACTGTACTTGAAAACCTGCCTCCAGTTCACCTGTTTACAAGTCACTCATACGAGTTGCAGTCCTGCTTCCTGCTTCTTCTCCCTAAAGTTCTCTGTCCAACTTTTCCTCCCATGTCTGAGTGTTTGAGAAAACGGGAGAAAAAGTGGGGCTCAGGATGAATTGCGTGCTCCTTTCTTACAAAAGGGCCCAAGGACTTCTTATCCTTTTCTTACTCCACTCTTACTCGCACTTAAATTTGTCACTTTGAAATTTCTTTAGGAAAACATTTATCTTTAAAAAAAAAACATGCCTTTGTTTGGGAAGTTATGCTTACAGTGACTTTCACTTTTTGCCTCTCTTTTAC
The DNA here is from genome assembly GCF_937001465.1 of Orcinus orca. NCBI lineage: Eukaryota > Metazoa > Chordata > Mammalia > Artiodactyla > Delphinidae > Orcinus > Orcinus orca. The sequence continues at coordinate 30,447,480 of NC_064566.1, forward strand.
ACGGAATATGCTGCCCTTGGTTATGGAGAGATAACAGGCTCTCCTTGTCTCCCGAAGGCATTCATTCCTCCTTGACAGACTGGTGTGCTCTGATCTGTATAAAACTCCTGCCTGCTGCCCAGTGCTCTGTATTTATGAGGCACTTGGAAAACACCGCAAGCGGCAGAGAGTGACCATGAATAGCAAACTTAATTTGGTCCAATATGTTTTGGCTTGCTTGACCTCACCAGAATAAAAATGTGCCTGTTTAAATTATTGTATTGAAGTTAAAAAAAAAATTCTAGAGGCATTTATCTCATTGGAAGAACTTTGGGATTGCTTTAGCAGAGGTTTAAGTCCATGTTTAATGTCGGATAGACTAGAGAGATGTTTAATGTAGAGCTTCAATAGCAGATTGGTTCATTGTGAGTTATGAATTTTAAGAGTCTGAATTACTATTTTTCTCTTGCTACTTTTTTTTTTCTCCTAGACGACTGGCTGGCAACGACCTTTCTTTTATCCACCCAAAGGCCTTGTCGGGGTTGAAAGAACTCAAAGTTCTGTAAGTAATGCAATTTTAGAGTTTCACAGCTGGCTGTGTATTTTCTTTCTGCGTAGTCAACATGCTCGGAGCTAGGTTAAGCACAGTTTCTTTTAGTTCAGGATTAAAAGATTTAAGGAGTGGCCAATGGGTAGTGTGGGAGGCTAGAGGCTGATTTAGGCAACCTTGGGTCTAGATAACAAAAGTTAACGTCGAAATAACAGGCGCTCTGACCTCTGGTGCATTACAGTTGAATGTTAGGCTTTTTGTGTGGCTAATGCATTGAATCAAAATCATATTTAAGCTTCACTGGTAAGGTTTTGTTTCTACTTCTTTTATAGCTATAAGAACTTTGCATGAACTGACCCTAAAGGGAAAAAGGCTTACAAGAGCTCCAGATGTAAAATCATTTTAGAGCTAAAGGGAATTGAGATGCCTATCATTTACATAGCCTGCGAGAGATCAAGAAATAAATTCCTGGCAGTGGTCAGGAACTGGCAGATTGGGGAGCTGGTGAACTGACTGCCGGCCCCACCTTGCCACTGCCTCGCTGGGTGACCATCTGTAAGTCACTAGACCTCTCTGGTTCAGTGAGTTAGACGGGCCCTTTTCCATTCCATTCTGTGGTGATGATTCTTGTCAGGCAGTCATTTTATTAATATGACCAGGAAGGACATTAGGCAAAAACTAGTAAAGACTTCATGTTCATTACTGATCTGTACCTCCATTCTCCAGGTCAGAGACTATTAGATAATTAAAGCTTTATTTCTGCCCTGGCCCTGCATTCACTGGGGACATGGCCACTGAAAGAGCTCAGGGTCTGCTGTCCTCTTGATAAAATTGTCTTTCTCTAATGTGCATGTTTCTGGGCTGTGCCTTATTTCAATTTGAAAAGGCATTAGGGATTCTAGTGGGTTTGCTTGCTATACCTCCCAGTTAACTTGTTATGCCTCCCAGCTAACACTAATGGTACCTTGGGTGATGAATATTAATTAGGGTGCCTTAATTCCTGAGAATGAAACAATCCTGGATGACCCAGCAGGTCTGTGTTAGGAGATGGCTTGGGACAGTGGCCTAGGTTTCATTTCTGGCTTTACGACAAATGCCTCTTGCTCTCTGGCAACTCTCTTATCTTGGGTGCTTTCCACCTCGACTCCTGATCCTTTTTTTTGTTATTGGAAAGATGTTTTTGGAAAGAAATTGTTCTAAATTCTTCTAAGAAAAAATGGTCATAATTGCTTCTTATTCACTAACCCAAAATTTCCTTCCAGAACTCTCCAGAACAACCAGTTGAAAACAGTACCCAGTGAAGCCATTCGAGGACTGAGTGCTCTGCAGTCTTTGTAAGTAACTTTTTGGTTTGCTGCATTCTTGAATCATTAGGAGAACACTCTGGCTACTACATAGGTAAAGAACTGGAATCCTAGGGAAAGAAGACATGTATCCTCTCATCTGGGATAAAAATGGGGATGGCTAGTTGCTGTTACTGAAATGTCCATTGGAATATTCTGTCTCCAAGGCTGGGAGAAAGCTACAAGCTTGCATGTAGCAGGCGATTACACCCTTTTTGGAATCAGAGTTATGTGTGTACAGGAGTTCCAGAGTCTTGTGCCATGACGCTGAAGAAACAGCCACAGAGAGGTTTCTGTTTCAGGTGGTAATGATCATCAGAGCAAATTAGTTATGGACCCTCATCTGTGGATGTTGAGCAGTCATCAGGGATGGTGACTTAATCGCCTGTGCTGTCATTTTCTCAGGTTTTTTTTTGAGGAAAGTTTGGTTTGATGTGGAATGTTCAAAATTTTAGCTCTTGAACAGCAAGGTCCTACTGTATAGCACAGGGAACTATGTTCAGTATCCTATAATAACTATAATGGAAAAGAATATGATATATATATATATATATACACACACACACACACACACATACACACATATATATATATGTAAAACTGAATCACTTTGTTGTACACCAGAAACTAACACAACATTGTAAATCAAGTATACTTAAATTACAAAAAAGACGTCAGCTCTTGGTTTTTACCATGTTTAGCCACTATTTTCAAAAGCTTTTTCGCATAGCACCTCACTTTATTCTTGTTTGAATTCTTTCCCATATAAACGTATGTATGTATTAATATGTATATGAACCTGGAGAATGGGGGTCATTGCCTCCATGGTTTAGCTATGCACACCCCGCTTCCCCCTAGAGTGGGGGGATCAGGTAAGCAGCAGTAGTATCACAGGAACCATGCAAACCCACAGAAGATTCTAAAGAAACAACCATTTTTATGTTAAATAAACAGATATTTGTTCATGACTAGACTGCGTGTTGTGGACTAGTGTTGTCAGGGCTCCCCATCCCTGGGTTAGAAGATCCAGCTTCTCTGTTTTCAGGGGCTCGGTTTTAGAAAAGGTTGAGAAGCACTGAACTGAAGCATGTGGTTATTGTAATCTTTCGCCAAGATTAAGAGAAGCCCTTTGCATATTTATCTGTCAGAATGTTTACATTGCTCTCAAAAGAAGTTCAGATAAATTCAGATTAATTAGAATTCTGAAACAGGCCTGTCTGGTTTTGCATCCCCACTCTGCCACTTGTTAGCTGTTAGCTGGTTTGGGGCACGTTATTTAAAATTCTCTGTGCAGTAGTTTGCTTATTACCTACCATGTACTTTAATTCATGAAAAGCACTTTTAACACTATCTGACATGTAGTAAGTGCTCAATAAACATTTGTAGAATCTATTAATATTAATAATGATGACTGTTTTATCTGTTCTTTCTTTTGATTATTAGATTACCCAATTTGCCTAACTAGGTGAAGGAATCGTCTGAAAGTAATGAAAAGTATTCTTTAAAACAAGCAATTTAATTAGTTTCTTATTCTACTACAGTGATGAACACAAATGTGCATTGCCTCAGTTCATGTCCTAACACTAAATACAGTGGGACTAGGGCCTAGTTTCTCAAAGTGTGGCACTTGGCCCGCCCTCAACAAAATCACTAGGGGGATATTGTTAGAATGCAGATTCTTAGGCCACATCCTAGGAGTCATGATACTCTCTCTTTAAAGGTAGGGTCCAAGAAGCTGTAGTTTAAAAAATTTCCCCAGATCATCCTCATGGATACAGAAGTTCTGAGAATCACTGAATGAAAAATTGTAATAGTTATCACACTTAGGTGTTTATAATTTTAATTATAAAATTAGGGTATAACCACATCACATATTTGTGTACTAATCTGTCCCATAAATTTTTTTTTATTGCCCTTGGAAGTAACTGTAAAGGTAAGCATTTGTAGAGATGCACATGAGCTAGAGAAGACATAGGTGAAAGTGACTGACCGGCTTGTCCCTTCCACTCGCTGATATAAAACCATTTATAACTGCACCAAAAGCACATCACTGGAAATTGTAAATTATGGATTACCTTTGATTTTAGATTAGATAATCTGGTAGTTAATGGGCAGTAATATGAAAATGAAAATATGTACTAATAAAGCATAGCATATGCTGTAAAGGTTAAACTTTAAAATGTATCTACTATCATAAAAAGGAGTATCTGGGGTATTGGCCATTTAAGTTCTGGTTTCAATATAAGTTTAATTTAAGGTAGATACTTGTTAAGTAGCTCATTTCACCAACTGCCGAGTTATGGAACATAAGGATTCATTATCTGCCATCACTAATTGAATGGGATTCCACAGAGACTATTTCAGGGAATAGATTGGAATGAGTTCCTTTAAAGAAAGGTGATTTTGCTGCCTCTGCACCATTTCTAACCTTGGACGGATGTACACAGAAGGAGCCATCTTACCTCCCTTGGATCTGTACATTAGATACTTATGTACAGATCCTTACACCTCAATGTAAGGATACACCTCAATGTATCTAAGATACACCTCAATGTATCTAAGTACATTAGATACTTTAAATAGTTCTCTTTTTCTTTTGCTTCTTCAGAATTTGTTTTCCTTCAAAACCTTCATACAGAATTGTTCGTATTTCCCAAGACTTAATGATCAAAATATTCAATCATTTTGTCTTGTTGGAAGGCTGAAAAAGAGAAGGCTAAAATCTTTGAACATTAGAAAAATTACCAAGAAAATATACAAATAGATTTTTTTCTAACTTGTGGTCCATAAGTACTCTAAAGTACACATGGTATTTTTGATCATTTAGATGGGAAAAAAATTTGAAAAAGAATAGATACATGTATATGTATAACTGGATCACTTTGCTGTATACCTGAAACTAACACAACAGTGTTAATCAACTGTACTCCCATATAAAATAAAAAGTTAAAAAAAATAAAGTATTTTCACAAAAATCATAGGTATCTTCCTCTAAAATAATGTTTTAAACAAGCATACTGTGCTCATCACTCACTGAGTACAGTGCGTTGTTTAAATTATCTCCCAGATTGGGATGGGAGGGAGGTAGGGGTAAGAAGAGGAGTCAAACTACTTTTTTAATAAAGGCATTGGGATTTTTTTATATGTATCAGAAATATAAGGAGCTATGTGCCAGGCCTGTTTTATTTAAGAAGGAAATGTTCATGGGTTTGTTAGCATAGTGGGTGCAGTGGTCAAGTTGGATACAATTGAAATTCTGTCCTGGTGTAAAACAGTGTTATCAACACTTGAGTCAGTTTGCAAATCTGATCTTCAGACCTGAATTACATGAAAGATTTCCTTGTGGTTTTGAAATAGTACTCAGAAGGAGCAAAGTTCATTAGGGCTTGAAATTGATCAGAAGTGGTTTGATGCAAATGGGTGACGATGGCTATAAAATCTGAAAGTGAATTGTAGATATTAATAAAAAGCTAACCTAACAACCTTCCACGAAGCCATGAAAATGGCTAAAGCGTTACCTGAGCAGGATATTAAAATGACATGTCAGAATTTGATCCACTAGAATTTTTTTCTTTATAGTTGTTCACACTTATATTGACTATTAAAGGATTTCAAAGACTAAATTTCCTAGGTTTTCTACCGTAACAGAATGTAAGTATTTTGAACTTGAAACTGGTAACAGAATATAATACTATAATGTCTACATTATTGGTAAGTGAGGAGTAGAGAGAAAAAGGGCGAGCTTTTGATTACACAGAACAAGTGTTTATGATAACATAGACATTCATCAGTAAATAGCTGCATTTAAAATTGTTACTGTAATTTCACTTACGTCAAGAGAAAAAAGTATGTGAGTCTCAGTAAGATATAAAACAGGCTTTTGAGAATAGGGAAAAGAAGCACATTTTAAAGACGAAAATAGTAAGGGAATTTAGTTAATACATTGTTAACTGTTTAACAACTCAAGTGCACTTAAGTAATAGTTATCTCTGCCAAACGAAGTTGAAGTGGTAAAATAACTTAAGCCACATAATCTCTTCACTTTGTGAGATGTCTAATGCCATTTACTGCCCCTATTGAAAGAATCAGTTACAGTATTTTGTTTTTTGGTCTGTTAGTTAGGATGAATTTTAATAGTGTAGGTCATTGGTACAAAGCCATGCTTTCTAAGACCATTTCTCTGTGAAACATTGATCTCAGTGTAAGTGCAAACTCATTACATTTATGGGTGTGCCACCAACACCCACATGTGGATTGAGGTGTAAGGATTAACCATTTGAGTCACCACAAATCCTTTTTCTCATTAACTTTTTATTTAAGGGTTCCATTTCCCCAGATTTCTTCCTTTTGATCTCTTACGTATGGCTGACTTTACAATTTGGGGAAATTTTTAAAAGAGGAAATTGTGTCTGTGCACTTTTTGTTGTATTATTATTTTGCATAGAAGGTAGTTTCATTACTATCTTAGCTCAGAACTCACCTGGTTATCTTGCTAAGTTAAGACCACCCCTTTTCTTTGGTGGGGTGTAGCACAGAATTCTGCAGGAGCCTAAATGGTGTATATAATACTGGATTTATGTTAAAAAAGGTCTAGAAGGGACTTCCCTGGTGGCACAGTGGTTAAAAGTCCGCCTGCCAACGCAGGGGACATGGGTTCGATCCCTGGTCCGGGAGGATCCCACATGCCGCAGGGCAGCTGAGCCCGTGCGCCACAACTACTGAGCCTGCACTCTAGAGCCCGTGAGCCACAACTACTGAGCCCACGTGCCACAGCTACTGAAGGCCGTGCACCTAGAGCCCGGGCTCTGCAGCAAGAGAAAACACTGCAATGAGAAGCCTGTGCACCACAACGCAGAGTAGACCCTGCTCGCTGCAACTAGAGAAAGCCTGTGTGCAGCAACGAAGACCCGACACAACCAAGATAGATAGATAGATAGATAAGTAAATAAATAAAGTCTAGACAACTTTTCTTATTATAGTTTTTTGCCACATCTTTTTTTCTTCCTGTTTTATTGAAATGATTGACATATAGTGCTGTATAAGTTTAAGGTGTACAGCATAATTTTTTGACTTATGTACATCATGAAATAATTACCACAATAAATTTAGTGAAAATACATCATCTCATACAGATACTTAAAGAAATAGAAAAAAAATTTTTTTTTTCCTTTTGATGAGAGCTCAGGATTTATTCTCTTAACAGCATTTATATATAACATTCAGCAGTGTTAATTATATCTATCATGTTGTGCATTACATCCCTAGTACTTATTTACCTTATACTGGATGTACATCTTAATGAAACACATATAGAGAGGACTTAATGTCAGTGGAGTGTTGTGTGTGTGTATGTGTGGGGAGCACTGCTCATTATTTTCTACAGTGTGAATGAACATTATCCTCACTCTTATAACATGAGCAATTTAAACTTTTAAACTGTTGTGACACAGAGAAACTGGGGAGGGATTTCAATTTGTGCTTAAAATACAATCTAAATCCTCACCTGATCTAATGGGGCTCCGTGTCATCTGGTCCCCATTTGCATCCACATCTGTGTCTCCCTGGACCCTCCACTCTCTTCCTCCTGTGTTCTAGTCACTCAGACCTTCTGGGAGTTGCTGGGACCACACCCAGTTGGTTTCTGCTACTGAGTCTCTGCCCTCACTGTTTCCGTTGCCTCAAACACTCCTTGCCCAGCTTCCTTTGCCACCTGCTCTGGATCTCAGTTTAATGGCACCTTCTTAGAGATGCTTTTCCTGACCAATACATTGTAAGAAGCTACCCTCCCCCTCAGCCCCTGCTAATCCTGATCTCAGTACCCTGTTTATTTACTTCATAGCACTTTTTAAGCACTCTGCAGTCATTTTTCAGTCTGTTAGTTATGTTGTGGGTCAGTCTCCTCATTACTGTCGTGTTCACCATTTTTACCTTTTGTACCTAACAAGATTCTCAGTTTACACGAGTTGAATGAATTGCAGATAGATTAGGTACGTGTAGAATTTAATTGCATGATTTAGTTACATTATATGGTTAATTGTATGATTATATTTCAGCTCCACATTATTTATAGAAAATGTCCAGATGTGTGAATGTGAAATAAATGTCCTTAACTCCCTCCGCCTCAACAAAATGTCTCTCTCTTCCTAAGTAGAAGTTCCTTGAGGCTGTGAAGCGTGTGCGTGTGTATGTGTGTATGTGTGTGTGTGCTTGAACACACTGCCATCTACTCATTAAAGAAAATCTGCTAAGCAGCTCTGTAGCCAGTCCTTTGCCAGTCTGTTATATAAAGGATGCCTGTCTCTTCTCAGGGTTAGGTAGGTTCTAGAAAGTACAAGGAATAAACAAACCTAAAACTGTTTGTTTCTAAGTGGATTCTTAAGGCAGCTGCTCAGTTTCTGAAGCTCTCCACTTTTTAGTGCTCTTCAAGTTATCCTGACTATCAAACAGAAGGCTTCCATCAGATCCTTACCGGAACCAAGGGTCTTTGACCTCGGCCAATCTGCCTCTGGAAAGGAGACTGCATTTGGGGCTAGGGCAGTTAGTTGGGAGCGGGGGCTCAGCACTTGCATGGAGGGAAAAGAGACACTCATGGCAGGATCCGAAGCTGGAGCAGCACAGGGAAACAGGAGGCACGAAAAGCACTCTGAAGTCAGAATTTCCTGAACTTGAAGGCTGCCAAAGTTGATTTCTTTAAAAAATGGGCTGCTGGGCTTCCCTGGTGGCACAGTGGTTGAGAGTCCGCCTGCCAATGCAGGGGACACGGGTTCGCATCCCGGCCCGGGAAGATCCCACATGCCGCGGAGCGGCTGGGCCCGTGAGCCATGGCCGCTGAGCCTGCGCGTCCGGAGCCTGTGCTCCGCAATGGGAGAGGCCACAACAGTGAGAGGCCTAAGTACCGCTAAAAAAAAAAAGAAAAGACTGCCGTTTTGACCTTGCACCTGTTTTCTAGTGTTCCCTAATTTTCACCAAGAGATCCAAGCCTGTGAGATATGGATTTAAATAGTGAAGTTATATCAACAAGGTATTTGCGAAGAAAGTTGTGATTTGCCTGGTGCATACGGTTCCTCACCATATTAATACTAGCTTGTCATTTTGGCAAAAAGCAGTTATTCCAACAATTGCGCCTGGTTGTGTCAAAACTAACATTTAGGACTTGGTTTCTCAGATTTTCAGATGGGGATTTAATTTTTAAGTATGGGTAATCCTATTAGTAAGGTGTCCTTAATTCCAAAATTTTGGGGAAAATCTAAGAAACTCTAAAGCCACAATAATGTTGATTGGAGGAGCTGTTTAATTTTTTCCTAGGGACAGTTTGCCCTTTTCTTAATATCTGTTAATTTTGACAAACTAATTTTTCAGATGTACTTAGGACTAAGAGAAGAGGAGAGGGTTGCTTTGCCAGTATGTGACACACACACACACACACACACATATATATATATATATATATATATTTTTTTTTTTTGCCGTACACGGGCCTCTCACTGCTGTGGTCTCTCCTGTTGCGGAGCACAGGCTCCGGACGCGCAGGCTCAGCGGCCATGGCTCACGGGCCCAGCCGCTCCGTGGCATGTGGGATCTTCCCGGACCGGGGCACGAACCCGTGTCCCCTGCATCGGCAGGCGGACTCTCAACCACTGCGCCACCGGGGAAGCCTGACACTTATATTTTAAATTGCCTGGTGGTAATAAGGATTGTTGAGAATCTATTGAAATGGTTTGTTGCTGTAGAAAAAAATTGTAAGTATGTTCTTACTCTTTCCCCTTTGGTACCAAGTCAGAATAGCAATTAAATTTAATATCAAATATTAGTTATAAAACTGTAAGTAAAATAGATTATTTGGTCAGCTTAGTTTTTTCTTGTTGTTTTTCTATATTTTTGATAAGTACATTCTGCAACATAAAATTCGCACTTGAGCTCTGAGGGTTTCTTTCTTTCTTTAATATATCATTCTGCCATACAGTTGTGCTTAGCCAAGGATTCAGATTTGTATGCATCTCTTTGTTATGAAGGAAGGGAGACACCTGAGTTCCATATGCTGGTCTTGAAAACATTGTTAGATTTTAGGAAAACTTCTAGTGAAATTAAAGAAATAAGGGATGCTGTGGCTTTGGTCATTTTTAGAACTCCATTTTTTTTTTTTGAACCCTGAGAGTTGTGTGACTTGCCTTGACTCATTCCACTAGAATCCATTATTGAAGGTGGTTGTTTTTCTCTGTCAGGCGTCTAGATGCCAACCATATCACCGCAGTGCCTGAGGACAGTTTTGAGGGGCTCACTCAGTTACGGCATCTGTGGCTGGATGACAACAGTTTGACAGAGGTGCCAGTGCATCCCCTCAGCAATCTGCCGACCCTGCAGGCGCTGACCTTGGCTCTCAACAAAATCTCCAGCATCCCGGATTTTGCATTTACTAACCTGTCCAGCCTGGTGGTTCTGTAAGTATCCACCCCTTTTAATACTATATATTTGTGTTAATTTGGGGGCAAAAGCAGAGTTCTTGTGACAAATTGTTATGAAAGTACCTCACGGAGTATTTTCTTGGAGAGCTGGTGTTTGGGGGATCTGCCTTTTTTACAAAATTACATGTGCTGACTTTTAAAAATACAAAACAAGATAATTTTATAAAAATTAACGTTCGATGGTAACAGTTGAATGTCTCAAAAATAAATGGCCATTTGTAGTTAGGAGAAGAAAGTGGGTCATTCAGCAAACACTGGTACAGCTTTTACTTGTATCCCAGCAATGCATTCAGTGTTAAAAGAGGCGGAAATCCTTTTGGAGATGCCCATAGAAAATGAGTTTCAGTGATATTTCATGTTTTTACTGTCTATTCAAAGAGTATGTGATTTTCTGTTGTTTCAAAAACTTGGACATAATAAAGTGGCATTTCTTGTAAAATCTGTTACTGATTCTCACTGATGTAAGCTGACATTTCCCCTGCCTCCCCATAGGAGAACTCATCAAAGTTTTGCTTCATATAATTAAAAGCTCATCAAAACTTTTGTTTGGATATGGATAAATAATTAAGAATCTTCCATGTGTGCACCCCTCTTCCACTAGAGATATGTTCCTTTTCCACTGGCCTCCTATGTTCAGTGAATCCGAGTCTGTGCAGTGTTTATCAAGAGATATCTACCCAATGCTATTTGTTTTCCATTAGTCAAGTGTTGCAGTGTTTAGCTGCACCATTCCTTTAAGCTCTACCAATTTAGACATGTAAAACATTATAATAGTTGCTTCTGGGTGAGGCAAAAGTCATTTTGGTGCTTTTTCCCATAGGCATCTTCATAACAATAAAATTAAAAGCCTGGGTCAACACTGTTTCGAGGGACTCGATAACCTGGAGACCTTGTAAGTTTATTCGTATTTTGGATGATCACACTTGGGAAGTTGACAGTGCAATTTTGCATTTCATTGCAGAAAAAGGAAAAAAAGTAATGGTCTTAAGTTCAGCTCATGATTAATTTGCTTTAATACATGACTAAAGTCTTGCCTTCAGATAACACAGTCATGAAAACGAATCTAGGTTTCTGGTTAAAAATGGCGCACCAGGTTGATATTTCTTACAAAAGGACGTGGTAAAACCAGCTCAGTCTGCCAAGCCGTACACCTTTTCAAAAACTTTGGTTTTGTTAGTATGATAGGCAGTTTTGGAACTTTGAACCTTATAAAATTAATACTGGAAAAGTTGTTTTGTTTCTTTATTTTCTCCCTCATCTCAGTTGCCTTGCTAATTGTTAACAGTGGGTTTTAATACCATGTCTGCTTTTATATGCTAAATGTGATGAAGGTTTCCATTTTGCTTAGGATACTTTTGTTGTTGTTTCTATTGTTAAAGTGTTAGAGAATTCTGGCTGTTTCAAAACTGTCCATTGTACCATGATATGAGCAAAAGACATAGTGCAGCTGTGTGTAATCAAGAGTAGGGTCTTTATTTTTGTTGTTTTGGTTTGTACTAGTTGCCTTTATTCAGAGACATATAATATTAGCCATCGTGGTATAGTAAATGATTCAGAGAATGTCCCAGTTAGATGGGTGAGTAACATCTGATTGGAATGCTTAGGGTTTGTAATATTTTGTTTAATTGAATTTTTGGGTTAACTGTCAGTCAATGAGAAGACTTAAAATCTTTTAGTACTCTATTAATTCACTTTCCTGTTTAAACCACTAAAAGATAGTAAGTATCAGTGGATATTTGAAAGTTGAAGCTCTCGAAGAAGATACTGCCGAACCCAGTTCTATTCTAAGTATGTAAATACCAGTGGAACAAAAGACTGGGCGGGTCTTCTGATCCTAAACCTTGTATTATTCCAATATATTATTCTAATTATATTAAAATTAAACCTCTTCTTCCCAGTTAAATTTTTATTTACCATTTTTTTCTATGTAGAAAAGGAAAACAACATTGGTCTCTAAGGTGCTGGCCTTTTGATTTTATTTACTCTCATTCTGAAATCAATCGCTGATCATATGCTAACATTCTCTTTAGGTTAAAAGAAATTAAAGTTTAAATACACTCAGAGGGACTTCCCTGACTGTCCAGTGGTTAAGACTCCACGCTTCCAGTGCAAGGGATGAGTGTTCAATACCTGGTTGGGGAACTAAGATCCCACGTGCCTTGTGGCATGGCCAAAAAGTAAATAAATAAAATAAAATACACTCAGAATTAAGACTTTTAGAAGTACAGATCACTACGGCTTTTCCCTCTCCTAATTAATGGAACTTTTTCAACAATTTGTAACCCACTTGAGGACTGTGGTTGTATGAAACCGTCCTGGTCCTTCTCCTTATTCATACTTAGGTCATCCTGCTGATGTTAGGGCCGAGGTCAGCCGCCCTCATACCAGAAGTTCAGGAAGCCACTCTAAACCTAAAATAGAAACCTCAGTCTCAGGCTATTGTCATTTACAGATGATAGTCAATAAATTCCATTTTATGGAGAACTGCCATTCAGGTGATTGGCTTATTTAATGCACCCGTAATATGTGATTCTGAGAGTTGTTTGCACTTTTAAAGTTGTTGACTTAAAACATCATAGAAGCATTAAGATTCTTTTTTCTATTCAGTAATCTAAGAAAAGGTGTACCTTTAATTAAATGGACTGGCGATTGGTTGTCAAAGAAAGATTACCATCCAGAGGATGTGATTTAAAAAAAAAAAAAAAAATTTGTACCAAAATACCTTATAAATTGTGACCATCCTTCAATGTTCTTATGTATTTTTCCAATTTTTTTCTAGGGACTTGAACTATAATAATTTGGGGGAATTTCCTCAGGCAATTAAAGCCCTTCCCAGCCTAAAAGAGCTGTGAGTATTGCTTTGCTCTATCTGTGCCTTAATATCCCTAGAACTCACCATTTAATGTTCCAACAATGAGATTTTAGAACATCTTTGTTCCATTATATGTATCATAGTACACACACACACACACACACATATGCACACACAATCATACAGATTGGATTATATTGGCTAGCACGGACAATTCTGAGCATAGATTACTGTATAGGGCTGGATTCTGGTGAAGCAAGCCATAAGGTATGGTCTCTGCTTTATAGGAGCTGTGGTCTTAGTCCCACTGGGGAGGCTGACCATATAAGACAGACAGAGAGCAGTTTCTAGGTGGAAATAAGTGCTGAGTGAATAGGATAAATAAATCATTCCAGAAAAAGACCTCACTGAGGCTTGGGGTCATTGGAAAAAAACATCACCAAAGAGAAGGAATTTGACTGGACTTGAAAGAATGGAAATATTTAGATAAATGAAAGAGATGAGGAAGCATTTTAGATATTGGATTTGTCAAGGTCAGAGATAAGAATGCACATGGCATAACAGAGATCGTGTGTCATGAGTTGATAGCAAATATTCTGAGATGCATTTCTTAAAAACTAAATGCAGGTGACAATGAGAGAGATTTTGGGGTTAGAATACCTGTGATGCATGCAGTCAAAAGTTCTTTGAGGATGAAGCAAGCTAAATGTATATAAGGAACCTGGCAGTGGTAGTAGGTTAAGCAGTGGGTTTAAAAAGAATTAGGTATGGTCCTGAAAAAGATGAGATGGAATTAAAAATTCAATTTCCCCACATTTTTGAAATTTTCATGTAGTTGTTATCAGTTATACTTTACATCCTACTGAAGAGTAGTAGATATTCAGGTTTTAACTTATTTCACAAGGGGGTAAACATTTCAAAATATTTTTCTTCTATCTTTGTAGGTTATTTCACAGTAATTCTATTTCTGTTATTCCTGATGGAGCATTTGATGGTAATCCACTCTTAAGAACTGTGTAAGTAGTTTTGAAATTTTCTTTTAATATGTAATCATGTAAAGCAATGTCTGTACAATGCCAAACATCTGGATAAAGAATGGAAATTCAGGCTGTTAGATATATGAGCTTTGTGAACATAGATTTAGTGTTGGAGTGCTTGTGAACATATGAAAACTTTGCTTTTTTGGCTATTTTTACAGACATTTGTATGATAATCCTCTATCTTTTGTGGGGAACTCAGCATTTCACAATTTATCTGATCTGCATTCCTTGTAAGTATTATAGAAATTTAAAAACAAACCTGAATATTTACACAGTTGCTTTAATGGAAAACTAGAATTTATCATTGTAGCTCCAGACAGCAGAATCTTTTATTTTCTTTTTCTTGGGTGGAAATCCAAAAGACAATTTTGAAAATTTATGATGATTCTTATTTATGTGAACACTTGGTCAAAATTATCACACTTTCAGGTCCAATCAAGAGATGAAACTAATCTTTTTAGGTATAGTGGTACTGTAATTGTAAGCTGTTTAAAAAATAAAATGAAAATATTATCTATGAAAATTTTTATTTTAAATTACTTTTTATCTCCCAATTTCTTAAAGAGTCATTCGTGGTGCAAGCATGGTACAGCGGTTTCCCAATCTGACTGGAACTGCCCATCTGGAGAGTCTGTAAGTGTGGCCTTTTGAAGAAGGGCTGTGTAAAGATAACACCACGCTGGCCTGCTAGTAGGTTGCCAGTGCTTTTTGGTGATGATGACGAGTTAATGTTGATTTCTACAATCTTGGTTTGTGAATATCATGCATAGAGATGGATAGGGTTTGGAGTCAGTCAACTCAGGTAGAGTATATAGCCTAGTATGTGAGAGGTAAGTTCTGAAAAGGTCACTGAAACTATAAGGCAGTAAGTAAGTACCAAATTAGAAGCAGTGCTTTAGGAGTTCAGAAGTGGAGCAATCGATGTAGACGATCAGAAAAGGCTTTATGGAAGAGGTGAAATGTTTCAAAATTGGATACTGTCAGGTCTCCCAGACCTGGTCTTTTATTTAGAAAGGCAGGATTTAGTAAAACCGGGAATACTGAAAATATACTCAGGTATGGCATACAGATGATCAAATATAGCTAAAATTGCATGTTTATAATCAAATGGGGAATGATATGGGGAAATCTGGAAAATTGTTGGGCTTGTAATTTTAAAGTGACAGACCTTGAGTACTGAACATTTGATTATGGTAAAGCTTCTCAGTGGGCGGCCTGTGAATGGGCTGCAGGTGCATCTAAGATCTTGATGACCTCAGCCCTCCAGAAGCCACGTGGGGCCTGACCGTGGTTAGGATCTCTGCCACAAGGAGCCTTACCACAGTGTGCCGCAGAAGTTACAACATTCGTGTGTGCCAAGATGTAAGAAAAGTTGGGAAGCATTGAGCTAAGGAGTTTAAAGTCTACTCTTACGGCAGTTTGGAGGTGTTGAAAATGTTGGAGGAGGAGGCGTGAGGAGGGTAAGAAGAGAGACTAGAGGTAGAATGGTGAGGGGGCCATGGGAATACTCCACTTGGCTAAATGAACACATTTAACCATGAGAGTTCTGTGTCTTCGATCCATCACTGGAGTTCCTCCATGTGGCCTGAGATTCCTCTACCCCTCTCTGCATCATTTCACCCTTGATCTGCATAGTAGCAGAAAAAATGGAGAGGGTCAGATGCTGAGACCTACAGAAGACGGAAGAACAGGAACTGGTGACTGACTGCAGATGGGGAGGTAGAAAGGGAGGGGATTGCTGGGCTGCACCCCTCAGGTCTATAAGACCTGCACTTGTCCAGCTTCATGACCGAAGAAAGAGCCCAGAGTCAGCAACAGAGACAGCAGTGGTTTAATGGATGGGGGAGCTTACATGTCTGAAGCAAGGTCCTGGAGCAACACCCCGCTGGCACACGGAAGGCAGGACATGGCAGCAGTCTTCGCTCCCGGGGTGGGGGGAAGGGGAGATTGCCAGTTATAGGAATTGACATCAGGTTGGCTAATTAGTTACCAGGGAAACCAGCAGAGGGGCATGCCTCTCACCACCCTTTGATAAGAACTATCACTAGCTGGGGTCTGGGGCAAGTATGCAGGAAGGTCAGTCATGTGAGTAGGGTAAAGCAGGCCCTGGTCAGGCAGGGGCTATACAGGGAGCAAGAGAACAGCCATCTTGAGTGGCCTGATCATACAGGGATTAAAAGAAAGTTTCAGAACATTGAGTCAGGTTGATTGAAAGAAAAGATAGAAACATGGTTTGGGGGGCAGGATGCTATCCTGGTTTCAAATGTTTTGGGTATGAGGGGGTGACAGAACTTGCAGAACTTGTGGTCAGGCTGTGACTACGGATTCATTTTTTTCTGTTGGTCCACATGAGAACTCAAGCTTATCATCTGGACAATATTAACTTCTCGTGTCACAAGCTCTTCTGCATTACTATGAAAATAATATGGGTATTAAGGGTTCATTCTTCTTCCCACGTGCCTTACTTTAGGGAGTAGTTAGGCAGTGGGACACATAGACTCTAGTCCATATGCAAGTATGTGAGCATGTATGTTTCTATATGAGAATAGAATTTTGTTTACCATCTCAACTTGAATCATTTCTTAGACCATGTTTTTCCATAGGACCTTGACCGGTACAAAGGTAAGCAGCATATCCAGTAATTTGTGCCAAGAACAGAAGATGCTTAGGACTTTGTAAGTTGGATTCTTCTTCCCTTCTCCTGCCTTTCTTTGTTTTATGTACTTCACACATGTTGAGTTTTATTTTTAATGAACTCTTTTCATTAGGTGACATTAAGGTATAATTATTTCTTATTGGTTCCCTTCATGGAAATGAGCAGGAATTTTAGTATCCCGCTTCCTTGATTTCTTTTTTTATCCTGACTCCTCATCCTTATTCTAGTTGCCCCAGGGGAGTTAGCTGTCTGTATGCTGCTCTTTCATCCATAACCCAAGTAAGAGCCCCAGTCTTTCTTGGATCAGGAACCAATTAAGCATGGAGCTTTCCAAAATCTCTAAGCTGCCCTGGAAATTAAAAGTAAATAAAGGATGTAAAGTTGTCACAAGAACAAACAATTAAGTTACTAAGTTGTTAACAAGTATTCAGTGGCAAGAGATAGTAACAAAATAAATGACTGACTGATCAAGCAAGTAGTTAAATGGTGTCATGGAGTATCAAACACAATGATAACACTGAGGAAACACTGCATGGGATTAACAGAGTTAACTAGTCCCAATTTTTTATTTACTATAAATATTTTTTAAAATGTGAGTACATATAACACTCCTCTTACAGCTTTTAAATTCAATAACAACATAGAAATTATTTATGGTATAAACAATATTATAAAAATATGAATTAAAAAACTCGTAACTCTACCATTTGGACATAATTTTTATATATTTTCTGCACTGTATTTTTCATATTTATTGTATATTCTTAATGTTTTAAAATATATTTTATATTGTCTATACTCAACATTATGTACTTGAAGTTTGCCAGTCTTAAGCCTGTTCTGTCACTGAGGTAGGTGCTCTAGAAAGCTTATGTGTCTTGGGTAAAAAAAAAAGTTGCTTTTGTTGTTCAGCCGTATCTCTTTATTACAGATCTTAGCACTGCTTTCAGTGCTTCTGAGTACAGCTCTCATAATGTAGTATTCTGATAAGATAAAATTAATTTGTTAATTTCCGTTATTTTAAGGGACTTATCTTACAACAATATAAAAGACCTTCCCAGCTTTAATGGTTGCCATGCTCTGGAAGAAATGTAAGTTGGTCTTTGACTTACTCTTTTTTCTATGGTCTATTGTTAATTCATTGAGCCTTTCCTATTGTAAATAAATGCCTTTCATATTAAGATCTTAGAAATTCACATAATCAGGTGTTCCTATGAATAAATGTCCAATGGTACCAGGTGTGTTCATGTGACCAGCATTTATCGGGCACCTGTCTATCAGGCATTCTATGAGATGGTATGGGAGGAGGGTGGTGTATATGAAAAACCAACCAAACAAAAAACTGGTCCAGATGTGGATATCTACAGTGTAGCTATACAGGACAGCTCTGGTGGGAGTTGACTGAGAGGTCAGGAAAGGGAGGAACTTATACTCCCATGTTATCTCCTCCTTCCTCTGACCTTCCTTCTGTGGTACTTGGTATGGTTGCGTCTTGGGTCCTTTCTCACTATGTTGTCTTCCTGCTGTCACTACTATGTGGAGTTGGTGAGGAATTTAGATAGTGTACCTTAACTCTCAGTGTAATTTTGGGTGAAATACCAATTAGTCTAACCCTTTCATCTTCTAGACAAGGAAACAACAGTTTCTTTTACTTTCAACAAGATCAATTAATGTTACTCATGAATGAATGTTTAAACTTAGAAAAAGTTTAATTAAGAAATGTTATTTTTCAAAATAGAAAATATTTTCTTGCTTTTTTTCTCTTTCTTTTATCTTTAATTCTTATTCTTTTTTTAGTTCTTTGCAACGTAATCAGATCCACCAAATAAAGGAAGATACTTTTCAAGGCCTGACATCCCTAAGGATTCTGTAAGTTCCTCTGTGATTATTAGAGACAAATAAAATTTTTGTTAAACTGTAAATTAATGTATCATTATAATTCCCATGTTAGTAGATATACTTAAATATAGGATTTATTATGCATAAATATTGTTTTTCAAACTTTACCACATGGTACTTCATAAATAATTTCCTTTCAGCATTTTTTCACCTTAGCTAATTTATGAGATTGCTAAGTTATGAGATTGCCCATTTGTGAGTGAAAAAGTATAACGTGTATAGCTTGAGAAACGCATCTTGTGTGTTTTCAAGTCATAATAATGAAGTTTGTCAGTTTGTTAGGGGCTGAGTGGGCAAACTATAGCCTGTGGGTCAGATCCAGCGTGCCTCCTGTTTCTGTAAATTAAGTTTTATTAGAACACAGCCCTGACTTTTTGTTTAAGAATTGCCTAAAGCTGCTTTCACCATACTATGGGATAGTCAAATAGTTGCAGTAGAGACCGTGTGACCCCCAGAGGTGAAGGATATTTACTATCTGGCCCTCTACAGAAAAAGTTTGCTGACCCCTGCACTGGGGTACCTATCATGGCAAACACAGCTAATATGCAGTAGAAGCACTCATTTAAAAAGTGATTTGTATTTGAGTGCATATTTGTGCCTGGTACTCTATTAAGCACTTGGGAATACAGAGATGACTAAGACAAACCATGTCACGGCCTTCATGCAATGCAGAAGACGCAATACACTAAATAGGGAACAATTTTTTTTTATACAGAAAAGAATTTGAAACCTTGACAGTGAAGTGAAATTACATATATTAAAATCATGTTTTCCAGTAGATCCCCATTAAGAAATTAAACATGCGTCTACTAGAGAAATACTTTATTGGTAGTTGGGTTGCTGGACCTTTCCTTGTTGCTAACAGGCTTCCTGTGGGTCTGGGCAGTAGTGGGGAAGGGGACTGGCTCCCAGCTGCCATCACTTCTAGAGCGCTGATAAGTGACAACAATGAAAAGCTAGCTGGCCTTTTCATGATTTGGAACCAAGTCTGTCGAATTTTCCTGTTATCCAGGAGATGTGTCATGGAATGAATTTAACCTATGTTTAAATTTCCATTAAGTCTCCATGTAAGTGTGGTTGCAGATTATGTCTCTGTTTTATTAATTCTGTAATATCAGAATTCCTCAGGGTGTGTTCCTGAATATAGTATATGGCTCTGGTGTTGATATGGTTTTTATTTCCTGCTTGGGGAAAGAATGATATCTGAAGCCCTTCTGGAATGCTCTTGTTTGCATATTGATTATTTGTCTTCCCTCACGGCCTTATCACTAACCTTTGAGAAGGCAAATAACCTGAAGCCTGTTTTTATTTTCAGCTTTGTCAGGAGCTGTGCTTTTCCTCACCTAGTTAATAGTACCAGAAGTTATAGCATATCATTTATATTTCTGAACTAGTATCAGAATGATAAGGTGGAGAAAATTCACAACTGTTTGAAACAGATGCCAGTTAGAATTACTGCTCCCTGGAACACATTCCAAGAAATATTTGGCTGTGAAGGGAAGGACTTTAACATAAACATTAAAAATGTTGTTGAACAAGATTAAAGATCTTTGTTATCTTATCAGGGATATTGTGACTACAGCAGATTCTAAAGTGTAGTCTGCATTTGGAATTTATTTCAAAAGAGTAACACTTTATTTTTATAATTGCAGAGATCTGAGTAGAAACCTGATCCATGAAATTCACGACAGAGCTTTTGCCAAGCTTGGGTCAATAACTAACCTGTAAGTTTCATGCAGCAATATCATGAAAGTAGTGAATAGTCTGCAGAAACTTGTGTTTTAGCATTGTCCTACCCAAATCATTTTCTCTTTTTAGTGTTCCCTTGTATAAATGCTAACCTGCTATGATGTAGTGGCAGCTTCTGAAATGGTTTTCGCACACCTAAACTTCCTCTTAGAACTCTGAGACTTGTGATGTTAATGCATGTACAGATTTGTGTCTTAGGAGTTAATTTGAAGTTTTATTCACATTTTAGAGATATAAGTTTCAATGAATTAACTTCATTTCCAACGGAAGGCCTAAATGGACTAAATCAGCTGAAACTTGTGGGCAACTTCAAGCTGAAAGAAGCCTTAGCAGCAAAAGACTTTGTTAATCTCAGGTGTGTTTTTGCTTATTTTTCTTTTTTGTGGAAGTTTTGGTAAACCTCCAGATTATAGAGTGTCCTGGGTTTTTTTTTTTTTTTTTTTTTTTGCTGTGGTTCCCAGATTTTCTGGGAGGCTATCATTTAAGAGTATTTTCAACCTCAGTCCTCACAAACTTGGAAAAAAATAGAACATGAGCATTAGTCCATAGTTGTTGAGGACATGAATTGCAGACCATGTTGCTGTCAAAGAGATAATCTAGCCCTTCATCAGAATGGTTTTGTATATAGTGGGATTTGTCATTTGCAACAAGATGGCAGAAAGCACATGTGAACCTACAGAAAGTTGACACAATGTGATAATACTTTACAGAGATATTAGAGTTAGAGAGGGGACCTTACTAGATATAGTAGAGAGAGGGTTTGGGAATATTATTATGGGAGAAGAGAATAAATATTTTCATTATACTTATATGAACAAAGTGAATTCATTTAATGGTGTAAAGTCACAGATGACCTGGGACATTAATTTTAAATGAAACTACCAGTTTCATATGATAAATTGGGTGTGGTTAATTCATTTTTAAAAGGAGTCTGATAAGATTTTACTTTAAATTGCAGTATTGCTATTAAATTTTAAAGATGTCTTGATTCAAATTGTTTTTAAAACCATACCTTATATAAATGGAGAAACTCATGGTGTCATCTGATACCAGAGCTTTTTAACAGATGAGGAAACTAAGTCCAGAGCGGATAATGACCAGCTTAAAGTATTTACTTTTTACAGAACAAAAGCATGTCTGTGAAGTTGGTATTTCAGTATAGATTTTGCCATTTTTTTCAGGTCTTTATCTGTACCATATGCTTATCAGTGTTGTGCATTTTGGGGTTGTGACTCTTATGCACATTCAAGCACAGAAGATAACAGCCTCCAAGATCACAGTGTGGCAAAGGATAAAGGCAAGTGCATGAACTTTTGAAAATAGAACACAGCATTAATCAAAGTCTCTGTTATTGTAATCAGTTTGCAAAGGATCAATGTGAAATCTGTGGAGAAAAATGGCTTTTGTGTACTGTGTTCCTGACATCTTTAATATGTTATTAAGCCTGGTGCAAGCTGAACTTACATCATGTACAAGAGAGAAGACTGCAGGAAAAGATGGGTCTTTTGAAGTGCCTGAACCTTGAATTAAACAGTTTGTGTTATATATTCAGGTCCCACTGACCTAGCAGTTGTCACCAGCAGTGCTGAAAAGGAGGAGCACAGTCAAATCATTATCCACTGTACACCCTCGACAGGTAAGCCTAACACATTTGACTGCAGTTTCTCGCTTTAAACAAACACTAGGCAAATATACCTAAAACTTCCAGGGATAGATGTGATTTCTGTAACAGGAGTGCGACTAGATGGTTTCATAAGGCCTGACTCAATGTGTGGTCTGTATACAAGGAGCTTAGCCATCTCTTGCAGAATCTCAGGCCCAGACCCAGTGACTCAGAATCTTTAACAAGCTCCCCAGACGAGAGTTGTGCACGTTGAGGATGGAGAGGCTCTTTCTTCATGCAACTTTAACCCTAGGTCCAGTTCTTACTGGTCTGTAAGGATTTTTAGTGTTATCCTTTTTTTTTTTTTTTAATGAAACCTTGCCATTACTTTTAAAAAATTTATTTATTTGTTTGTTTATTTTGCCTGCATTGGGTCTTCGTTGCCGTGCACAGGCTTTGTCTAGTTGCAACAAGCGGGTTGCCATTACGTTTCTTTCTGTTTTATTTCACTGAACTTCAGTAGACTTGGGAAAGTTATTAAATTGACACCACGTATTGGTCATGACTGTATTCTGCCTAATCTATCAGAGAAGATGGATTTAGAATTTTACTGTTAAAGAAAAATTTAAATAATGGCTAAATTGTGTGCTATGAAGTAGATTCCTCTTTAATATGATCACAGGATGATCTGGACATTAATTTTATAACTCAGAATCGTAAATATTATGGATTCTTTAATGATTACTACTGAACTGTGAGCTTCCTCAGAGGCTGTGTATGTGTTCTTTTAATACTTAGCACAGTGCCTGGTGTAGAGAATAATCTTAAAGTGATCAGCTGAGTGAATGGGATTAACAAGAATCATTTATGTCTATGCAGTTATTTAGTTTCTGTATTGACTGGTAGAAATTAAGGGGTCACTTGCCCTGCTGGGGTTCTTGTGTTGGAGAATGTACATAAGGAAGGGAACGTCTTTATTAAAGGGGAGTGTAAACTGAATATGCAGAGATTCCATTTCTTCCACACTGATTTTAAACCTTGGGGGTCAACCAGAAGGAAAGTTGGTCTGAGCTCATCTCCCCAGGTGGCAATAGGAGTGAAGTGCAGGTCTGCTTCCTCCACTCCACTCACTTGTAGTAACACAGAGACAGCCATGTGCTGACACAGAAGCAGGAAGTGGAGGAGAGCAGGAACCTTCTTTTAAAACTCGAGGAAGCAGCAGGTTTCCAAAGACAGACTGGGTGGAGCCAGCTTCCCAGGCTTTTGAGGGAAAGTAATTCCACCCACTAATCAGACACTTTCCAAAGGGTGTCCTGTTCTCCCAGGTCGGATTAGCTACTCCTTGTTCCTTGCAGAAGGAAGAGTTCAGATACAGAGATAAAGGTGAAAGGTTCCTCTTAACACTTTCCTGATGGGGGAATAAAAAAATTAATTAGAAAAAAAAAATTTTTTTTTAAGTTTCTCGAGTGAGATCATATAAATGGTGCAGAGCTGGTTTGTTAGGTCTGTGAATATCTCAGTGATTAAGTTGCTTTATGGGATGTATCAAACTTCAGGACAATCCAGAAACATAAATTAGAACGTGTCTTTTGGGCAGTTGCAGTACATAGTTTTCTTATGCTCTGTAGACAAAATTCTGTTTTTCTTCACTAACTTTTATTTTTTAAATATTACTATCTTTTTAACATCTGTATTGGAGTATAATTGCTTTACAATGTTGTGTTAGTTTCTGCTGTATAACAAAGTGAATCAGCTATACATAAACATATATCCCCATATCTCCTCCCTCTTGCGTCTCCCTCCCACCCTCCCTATCCCACCCCTCTAGGTGGACACAAAGCACCGAGCTGATCTCCCTGTTTTCTCTAACTTTTAAATAAAACAGTTGTCATTTGGGACATAACTAGCATGCCAGTCAGTTGCTAGAACATACAGCTCAGCTACTAAATTAGTTTTTGCAATCCTAGTTTGTTATGTAGGGTTTTACTGGACATAGTTTTACATTACTAGTTAACATTGGTGTTAACTAGTGTAACATTGATTTGGCTCTCATACTGTCTGAATGACCTCTGTCAGGTCAACCAAACACTTTGAAATCTCAGTTTCTCTGGATGAAAAATGGGGATAATTATACCTATCTTAACCTGCTTCATCAGATTGCTTTTGAAAGCTATAAGAAATGTGTAAAAAATATATGTATTACACATACATATAATATACAATTAGTATAAAGTATATTAGGAACTAGGAAGGAAGAAGGAAAGGACCTGACATTTACTGAAGTACAACTATGTACCCAGTAGCCCGCTTAAGTACCTTGTGTATGTAATTTTACTTAAGCTACACAACGCTGTGAAATAGGTGTTATTATCCACAAGTGAGAAAATGAAATTCTTAGAGGTTTAAGTTGCCCTCTCAAGTAAGAGCAGCAAGTTATGAACCCCAAACTCAAACTCTAGTATATCTGATTGCAAGCCCTCAGTTTATGAAGTACCTTTCAGGTACTAGACACTGTGCTATGTATATTAACTTAGGTATAAGAAAAAGTGAAAATTTTCTTTTAAATATCATTGTATGGTTTGCCCAATAGTTAATAAAAGAAATGAAATAAATATATATTAAAATAACATATTAAAATAAATTTTTAAATAGCCCAGTCCAATGACTAAAATATCAAAGAAACGGTAATCTTTTCAATTGGGATCAGTTCAATTTGTAGTAGATTAATTATTCTAGTTTCTCTCTCAAGCCATATCATATGGAATATGGTCTTTTATAAGTTGTCTTTTCTCTCTCTCATTCTAGGTGCTTTTAAGCCCTGTGAACATTTACTGGGAAGCTGGATGATCCGTCTTACTGTGTGGTTCATTTTCTTGGTTGCATTGCTTTTCAACCTGCTTGTCATTTTAACAACATTTGCATCTTGTACATCACTGCCTTCCTCCAAACTGTTCATAGGCTTGATTTCTGTATCTAACTTATTTATGGGAGCCTATACCGGCATCTTAACTTTCCTGGATGCTGTGTCCTGGGGCCGATTTGCCGAATTTGGCATTTGGTGGGAGATTGGCAGTGGCTGCAAAATAGCTGGGTTTCTTGCCGTTTTCTCCTCAGAGAGTGCCATATTTTTATTAATGTTAGCGGCCGTCGAAAGAAGCTTATCTGCAAAAGATATAATGAAAAATGGGAAAAGCAATCATCTCAGACAGTTCCGGATTGCTGCCCTGTTTGCTCTTCTGGGTGCGGCTGTAGCAGGCTGTTTTCCCCTTTTCCACGGAGGGGAATATTCTGCATCACCTCTGTGCTTGCCATTTCCCACAGGAGAGACCCCATCATTGGGATTTACTGTAACCTTAGTGCTGTTAAACTCACTAGCATTTTTATTAATGGCCATCATCTACACTAAACTCTACTGCAACTTGGAAAAAGAAGACCTTTCAGAGAACTCACATTCTAGCATGATTAAGCATGTTGCCTGGCTCATCTTCACCAACTGCATCTTTTTCTGCCCCGTAGCCTTTTTCTCGTTTGCGCCATTGATCACTGCCATCTCTATCAGCCCCGAAATAATGAAGTCTGTTACTCTGATATTTTTCCCATTGCCTGCTTGCCTGAATCCAGTCCTGTATGTCTTCTTCAACCCAAAGTTTAAAGAAGACTGGAAGTTACTGAAGCGACATATTACCAAGAAAAACGGATCCGTGTCGGTTTCCGTCAGCAGCCAAGCTGGTTGTGTGGAACAGGATTTCTACTATGACTGCGGCATGTACTCACACTTGCAGGGTAACCTGACTGTGTGTGACTGCTGTGAATCCTTTCTGTTGACCAAGCCAGTGTCCTGCAAACACTTAATAAAATCACACAGCTGTCCTGCCTTGGCAGTGGGTTCTTGCCAAAGACCTGACGGCTATTGGTCCGACTGTGGCACGCAGTCTGCCCATTCTGACTACGCAGATGAAGAAGATTCCTTTGTCTCGGACAGTTCTGACCAGGTGCAGGCCTGTGGACGAGCCTGCTTCTATCAGAGTCGAGGATTCCCTTTGGTGCGCTATGCTTACAATCTCCCAAGAGTTAAAGACTGAATCAGTGTGTTTGTGACTGTTTCCCCCATCAACCCAAATCACAGTGTTTATAGAATGAACCCTAGTCTGATCTCTCATCTGGGAAGCACTTCTGTGATCACTGCCTGGTGTCACTTAGAAGAAGGAGAAAGGCGGCAGTTTATTTCTTAAACCAGACCTTTGCAAAGAACAAGTGCCTAAACTATCAATGGATGAAAAAATGCAGTGTCCAAGCAATGTGTAGTCTATTTGAAACAAATGTATAACTTGAAAAAGATTCTATGTATATCATAGCAATATAGCGTTAGGTTTTTCTGATCCACAAGAAGCAAATTTATACCTATTTCTGAATTAAGCACAAGATAAAGAACAGCTGTTAATATTTTTTTAAGAATATTTTAAATGGTGATTTTGTATAATTGAAGAAAAAGTCTTGCTAATTTTACCTAATGTTTCATCATTAATCTCAGGACAACTTACTGCAGGGCCAAAAAAAGGGATTGTTTCCCAGATAGGACTCTGAGAGTGCATGTAGGCATCATCGTCTGGCATTGTCTAATCCATCTCTGACATAATAGAGATTGTTTAAGAGATTTAAATCTAAAACCTGAAGATGTTTTTAAAACAATATTAACAACTGTTAGATTTTAAAAGAATAACCGAACACATTTGTTTTCAGTCATTATACACTGCTTTGTTTCAATCACAGTAATTTTTTCTTCAGTGTTTTGTGATCACACTATTAGGAAAAAGTAAAGGGCTTATTGCTGTGTGAATTAGTAGATTTGGCTAAACTACTTACATGGGACTTTAAAAGTATCTGAGGGATTCGATGGCTCCGTGTAATGTTCTCATTGATAAAACACGTCCTAATATCCTTGGAGCTATCAGTATTTTCCAGTTTTGTTGGTCTGTGATCTACCTATAGTTTAAATTATACAGAAAGTAAATTGTGGCAAGTGATTTCATTTAGTTGGAAGAAATTGGGAGTAATTATGACACAAAGCACTTACATTTATTAGTGAGCTGGATTCTCCTGAACCTATACTATTATATGGAAGCTGCCATACATTTTCCCCCTTACTTTGATTTACAAGAGCCTGTGCAACAGCTCAGGAACGGTGTTCTTGTGAGACAAGCCAAATATGTCACTAAGGCAAAAAAAAGGCATAAAGCTTAGGCCTGACAAGCCAAATATGTCACTAAGGAGAAAATAAAAGGCATAAAGCTTAGGCGTGTATCTTTAAAAATCAAAAATTGTACTTGATTCTCACCTATGGACTTCTGACATGTTCACTACGTGGAGTCTTAAAGTTATAAAGGTTCAATATGTGTTTTGAACAATATGCTAAATCAGTAGCAAACCCACTGCCATATTAGTTGTTCAGGAGATACTAAAAGACATTAAGCTAGACTGCAGTTTAAAAATTAAACTGTATATAATGTGCATATAATGAATTTTTATCTTATGTAAATTATTTTTAGAACACAAGTTGGGAAATGTGGCTTCTGTTCATTTCGTTTAATTAAAGCTACCTCCTAAACTATAGTGGCTGCCAGTAGCAGAATGTTAAATTGTGGTTTATATACTTTTTGCATTGTAAATAGTCTTGGTTGTATATTGTCAGTGTAATAAAAACAGAATCTTTGTATATCAAAATCATGTAGTTTGTATAAAATGTGGGAGGGATTTATTTACAGTGTGTTGTAATTTTGTAAGGCCAACTATTCACAAGTTTTTAAAATTGCTATCATGTTTGTATATTTACACATCTGATAAATATTAAATCATAACTTGGTAAAAACATCTAGCTAAAAGTTTTTTCTTTTCAAAAGTCATGTTACTGAGTACTTTCATTGCATTCATTTAAAAAATAGACTAGCAGATATCTAAAATATGTGGTAAACTGTGCTATACATATGGTAGGAAATACAATATTGTATGCAGTGTGTTTAATTATTAAAGTTTCTGGAAAGCAATCTATTTTGCCTTAATTGCCTTATACTAGATATATTAATGAATTTGCTTAGTGTTAAACTAAGCAAATTGAAGTAAAATATTTTTAAGAGTATTAGAAGAAATGTTGAGAGAACACTTTGCTGAAATTTAGAAGTGAGGTTTTATTCTATCTTAAGTCTGAACCATACTCACGGAAAACAAACTGTGAAATTTAAGAGGATACCATCAATTGGATCTTATTTAAAAGCAAATTATTTTAAAAACTGCATGATTCCAGTTATAGCCAATTGCTCAAATGCAGTAGTCCTCCCTTTCTTCCCTTATCTGAGGTTTCACTTTCCATAGTTTTAGTTGCCTGTAGTCAACCGCAGTCCAAAAATATTAAATGGAAAATTCTAGATATAAAAAATTCATAAGTTTTAAATTGCACACCCTTCTGAGTAGTGTGATGAAATTTTGCACTGTTCTACTCTGAAACGAATCGTCCCTTTGTGCAGTATATCCTGCCTGTTAGTCACTTAGTAGCTGTCTCTGACTATCTCAGTGCTTGTGTTCAAGGAACCCTTATTTTACTTAATAATGGCCCCAAAGCATGAGAATAGTGATGCTGGCAATTCAGATATTCTCATACTATGCCTAATTTATAAATTAAACTGTATGGGGAAAAAAACATAGTATACATAGGGTTTGGTACTATCTACAGTTTCAGGCGTCCACTGGAGGTCTTGGGACATATCCCCTGTGGATAAGAAGGGTCTATTGTGCTTAGAAATAATTCAGTATTCACAGTCATCAAGACTTCATTTTACAGATGGGAAAATAGAGGGCCTAATGAAATTTAAGTGAATACCTGACACAGCAAATTAGAACCCAAACCAGCACCCAGTTCCCCTTAATTTGAGATGTTTTTTGTTTTTGTTTGTTTTAAACTTCAGTATATGTTTGGAATTCCCATAACCAAAAGTAGAATACTATAATTACCCCTCCTCCCATGCCCTAGGCCCTTACTGCCCATACCCAACACCCAGCTTTGGCAGCTGTCAACAGCACATGGTAAATCTTGTTTCCCCTTCATCCCATTCACTCACCTTCTCTAATCCCTCTGCTCCTTGGATTATTTTGAAGCAAACCTAAAACTAATTGTTTCATCTGAAAATATTTCAATATGTCCAGGGATACATTTTTTTAAATTGTGTCATATATTGCAATAGGACTCACTGATAATGATGTTATTTTTGAAACAGAGATTTTCAAGCAAGGGTCACTCTTCACTTACACAAGTTTACAAAGCCAGCAAAACATAGGAATTATCTCAAATATAGCGTGAAAGTGAAAATAAATGAGTAGTAAGAAGAGAAGTTACTAAGTTAATACCCTGAAACTTAAGGGGAGAGGCCCTCTTTCGAGCTTATTTATACATTTTATATAATGCAACCAAACTTGATTATGGTTTCTGTCCCAGTAATGAAAAGGCGCTGTAAGAAAGGAGACCACAGGACTTGATTATGTTCAAGCACCAGCACCAGCAGCTCTTAGCCTCTTAGCTCCAGGATTGTTACAGCATAATGCAGTAGCTGGTCATGATGATGATTCTGAGGCATCAAGGGCATAATTTGTTTAAAACATTTTAGATCCCATAGCAAGAGGTTACAGTGGAACAGATTTGGAGTTTAAATGATACAAGTTACCATTTACCATTTTCTCTTGTCTGGTCCTGTGCTAGAAGCTTTGAGAATTAATAAAATATGACTGGGAGATAGATTATTTCCCTATTTTACAGAGGAGTAAGTCAGAACTTGGAAAGGCAAAACAGCTTGTTTAGGGAAAACTAGCAAATAAGAGGAAAACCATGGATTCAAATACAGGTCTCTTACATACTAAAACTTGGTGTTTTTTTTTCCTACTATGCTTCAGTAATGTGGGGTGATGTTTGTTGGGAATAGCTTCTCAAGTTTACCCCCTTATGAAGCCCTAAAGTGGCCCAGGGTGATGCTGTTGTTATTGATTCGAGAGATGCTCTCCTAAAAGGTTTTAACCAGATACACCAATATTGAGTAATTGGGATACAGAATGAAAACTCAAAGCCATTTTATTCCTCCATCAATTCTATCACTCATTTAAATTGCTCTAGTTTTCTTCCATTTTCATTGTTTTTACTGAAAATTTTAACAAAACTTACATTCCATTTAAATAGTTTTAACCATGTCATATTTTATTAACCATAGCTTCTGTCTTCTGGATTGCCCTTAGTTACTATTATTTCTACTGTAATTCTTTGGTGTCAAATTTTGCAGATCTAAATTTCATTGAAGATTTCATATCACTCTTTGGTCAATGACAAATCCTGTGTGCTGTTTTAGCCATTGTCAGTTTTCATTGTGTGACATTTCTACAGCAATATGCATTATGAGCTGGATAAAGCCCATTTACTTAGAAGTGTACACAGTTCTGTCAGCATGAATAAAGGAACCAGCTTTAGTATCTATCACCTCTTCCTTACTACCTTCATCCCCATCCCCAATCCCTGAGGAGAGTACTCCTTCTGAAGTCCCACAAAATGTTTTCATTCCTCACAAAATGCATATAACAGAATATTTTCACGGTATGACTCTTCACCACAAAAGAATGAGGAGCTTGTAACGGCTTGTAACGGCAAGGCTTGTATTTTATATATCTCCAGTGCTTAGCACAGACCGTAGTACACTAGAGCCTTCAGAAAGGCCCCGATGTTCATATGCACTAAACAAACGAGTTCCTGTAAGATGCTAGGCAGACGAAGGGCTACCAAAAACAATGAAAGATTGTACCAAAAGTGCATTTTTAGATACATCTCTAAACTTGGATAATGTTCGCCCCCCACCCCCTAAAATACGGCCGTGTGTGGCCGTGTGCTGAGAGAAATCACGGCTGATCCTTGTAACCCTGACCTTGTAATGATACGGGGTTAGTTTTCGCTCCTGCTTTCCCCCCCCAAAATATCTGCCTTACTCAGTGATAGCACATTTCCTGTACCGAATGAACCAAACAAGGGACGGGCCCTCCAAGCTGTCAGCCGGGAGCGGGACCTTATCCGTGAGCGGAGCGCGGGTTTAAGTCAGAAGAAGTAGCGCAGGTCCAGGCCAGGGAGGAGGGAGGGCTGCCAAGAGCCCGCAGGGCGCCGGAAGCCACCTTCTACAGGGCTGGACAAAGCCCAGGCGGCCTCCACGCGTCGCCATGGCAACGCAAAGTCAGCGCCCGCCCGGATTGGCCGCGCCGCCGCGCGCGGGGCCTGCTGGGAGAGCACGTCCCCGCCGCCGCAGCCCTGCGGGTTTGAACTTGGCGGGCTCCATGAGGGCTGTGGGGCGGTGGGGGGTTGTTTTGCCCCTTCCCGACTCCCGGTTCTTGGCCGACTGCAGGTCCAGGCCTCGGCCCACCTCGGGCTCCTTCTCCGTCCTCATGGCGGGCGCCCGGGGGCAGGGGCTAGAGGCGGTGGAGGTGTGCTCAGTGTCGCCGCCGCTGAGCTGCGGCTATTCCACCATGTCGCTGTTGTCTCCTCTCGGCCACAAGAGCTTCCCGTTTGACGACGACGACGGTGACGGGGAGGAGGAGGTAGATGTGGACGAAGATGCTCATGACTCAGAGGCCAAGGTGGAGAGCCCGAGAGGAATGGAGTTACAGGGGTGCTCCAGGTAAACCCGAGGCCGCCGGCCGATACAGCCCCTCTCAAGATTTCTTAGACCTTTCTAAGTACTTTCTTCTGGCGGCCAAACACCCTCTTGTCTTCCCTCTCAAAGGCTGCACGGGCACCTGCATCCGCAGGTGCTGCTGCTTTTGGCGCATAGAGTCTGGGCCGGTTCTTACACATGACCACAGATTTATCATCGTTCTTAATCCTTTTTCCTGAGAATGTGATGATTCTTACAGTCTCGCTCCCCAGAGAAACGCACCTAGTCTTAAACATAAAATTTTGCTGCAATTTCAGGAGTTTTATGAAAACTCAGAGAACAGATTGGGGACACTAGAACTCTTGTCCAAACCCTTAATACCAAAATGTAGTTGACTGCACCTTAGTGATACCTGGAGCTATTTTGAAAACAGTCTGATTGTCAGTGAAGTATGTTGTAGTAAGCAGTATACTTTTTATGTCTTAGATTAAGAGCTGAAGCTTGGAGGCTAGCAATGTCAACTTCAGCATCCAGAGACAATGTTGGGTCTGCTCTGAGCACTTAACAGTAGAAAAGAAGTCATTGAATCAGAGAATGTTAGAATCAAAGGGATTATTAAAGCCATCTTAATTTATTTATTTCTGCAGTTCATTCGGCAGTTTGTGCCATATGGGGCCCATAAACAAGATAGGCATTGTCTTTACTCTCATGGAATTAAAGCCTACATCTAGCCACTCATTTTACAGATAACAAAACTGGCTCAGGATACAAATAAAAAGTCTAATTCAAAGGCATACACCTAGTTATTAGCAAAGCTGGGCCTAGTCCCAAGGTATATTGCTCGTGTTTTCTCTTCCCTATGCTACGTGCCTATTGTTGGGCATAAAGAAGTAGGAGCAAAGGGCCTATCCCTGCAGGAATATCTTTTTCTGGGACAGACTTAGTGATGCAGGTCCATTCAGAGGTAGACTCATTATGTCATCTAAAGGAAGCATTTACAAATTTCTGATTGTCAAGCTGCACAAGGCATAATACAGGAGATCTAAGACATACAGACCAAAGAACCCATGCTTTATGTGTAAGCAACCAGTTAAACCCCTTTGCTATAAGACATGCATACACAGAGTGAGTAAATGGAATATGGAACCGTATGAAGTGACTCACATACACAGTTACAACAGTGAGTCTCTTAAGAATGAGAAGTAAACATTAGTACTTTGGTAGGAATGGAGATCAGTAAGAGTGACCAAGCAAGCCACTTGTCCAGACTGGTTGTAACAACAAGAAAGTTTCAGGAGTCCGTTTTCATGTGGGCCTTTGTACAGATTCTTCAGGATCGAGTTGGTCTCAGTGATTTTTAAAATAAATGATTTTAAAAATAATTTTAAAATAAAGTACCTTCTAAGCCTAATCAGCAGGACTAAGCAATGTAGACAGTTTAGCAACCCAAGGAATGATGGCCATGAAAACTACAGCTCAGCTACTGAGACCTTGCATTAGCTTCCAAGAGCCAAAGCCCTGACCAAATAGAGCTCATTACAGGAGGAGCCAGTCATATTTATGTCAAACCTTAGCCAAAGCGTGAATGAGCTGGTAACACCCCAGGGCCATAGCTGCCTTCCTATCACAGTTCATCCCCTCTGAATCAAGGCAATAGGTAAGATGTGGTCTGGAGAGAATGCAGGAATTGTCAGGCCTGTGTGTGGCAAGTGTCAGATGCTTATTAGGTGTTCAATAAACATATGCTGAAGGAATGCCTATTTCCCACTTCCTAGAGAACAGATAGTTGTGGTGATTGTTTTCAAATGCTTCAGAAAACCCAGCACTTCTTTTCAGGAAAGAGAAGTGTTTAGAACATTTCCTTATTCCTCTTCCCTACCTCTCACCTTTAGTTGGTGCCCTGACAGTTTGGGGGTGATGGGATGAAGAGGGCAGGTGCCTGAGCTGTAGCGGTGAGCATCCTCTTGTGGACCAGAGTGTGGAATTTTATGCCTTTTTTTTTTTCCGTCCTTCACCTGCCACAGGGATCTGACTGTGGCAAAACTAATAGGGTGAGGCTTTCTTGGGATAGACTCAGGCATCAGCTGCACATGATGGGGTTGAGCTGCAGGTATTTTCGGTGTATAGAGCTGTGCTTAGAGGACGCACTGACCTTCAGGTGTGTTGGATAGCACTGCGGTAAATAAAGCTCACAGGTGACTTCAGACAAGATAATGAGAAATATTTTCCTGGAGTCTTTTATAATATGCATTGGGCCTGCTGTTTGTTCAGCTTTATCCTGGAAACCCATTAGGAAACCCGTGCCTTAATAAACGTCTTGGTCATAAACAGCTGCTTATCAAGCCTCTCTTGATTATGATTAGAGCTGTAGTATATATGCCACACATTTTGAATATATTTGTTAAAACTGATGAGGCAAGAAATGTAATATTTAAAGTATCATTTTAAAAAGAAAACACTGATCTCACTGATTTCTTCTTTCAACAAACATTTCTTAGGAGCCTACTATATTCTAGGCTCTAAGCTAGACTCTTGAAATAAAAAATGAGTTAAGACATGTTTTCTGTCTCTTAGGAATTCATGGTTTCTGGCAGAGATGGACAAGTGACAGAAAGCCTAAGGCACTTAGTCCAGATTTTTTGCAGAATGAGGCAATAAAGGTTAAAACCTGAGCTAAATCTTAAAGGGAGAGTAGGAATTAGCTATACTCCTCCTAGTAGTACTAACTGACACGTTCCAAATGCTTACTGAGTGCCCGGAACTGAGGTAAGTGCTGTAGTGTGGATCGTTCATGCCGCAGTACCTGTGAGGTAGCCACTACTATTTTCTCCACTTAACAGATGAGAAACGGAGGCTTAAAGAGGTTAAAAAATGTACATAGCTAGGAAGCAGCAGGTAGAGATTCACCCAAATGTTTTACTCCCAAATCTAAACTCTTACTTTGGCCGTGTGTGGAGGTGGAGGAAAAGAATTTCAGAATTTTAAGCAAACCTGCAGAGCACAAGGGCGTGGCATATTCATCAACGTGCCTAAGTTCAATAAGACTGAAACGTAGAGTCCAGATCAGCTATTGGTGGAAGAAGAGGCTGGAAGATAAGCAGGGCCGATTCATGGGTGTCAGGCTGTGGAGTGTGGATTTCATCCTATGGGCAGAGGAGCACTGAAGAATTTTGAGATGGGGAGTGACATGTCGGAAGGATGCATTTGAAGGATGAATCTGGCAACGGTGGAGAATAGTTTGAAATGGAGGGAGAAAGGCCAGTTATGACCAGACAGCAGTTGTGAGGTTGTAGAAGAGAAGAATGGCTTGAGAAAACTGAAAGAAGTAAAATAGACAGGATGGGGTGATTATATGGGTGTGGGACCTAGAGGTACCAAATGTGGACGGGAAGCAGGAGTCAAAGATCTGGCTTCTGGCTTGGCTAACTGGGTGGGTATTGGTACTCTTCCCCGAGGTAGGATTATAAGAGGAGGAGTAAGATTCTTCTTGATGGGGAGGGTAGTGAGTGGGTGGTAGATGATTTGACTTGTTTTAGACTGGTTGAGTTTGGTATTTAAGTGGAGCTGTCTATTGGATGGTTGAAAATGAAAGTTTGGAGCTGAAGGGCAAGGTTTAGCCTGGAATGCCCAATCCAGGCCTCATCAGCACCTAGTGACAGTGGAAGCTCCGGGAGGGTAAGGTGGTGCTCTGCAAGACTGACAAGGAAAGATATAGGAAATAAATGACACATCAACAGTGTCCCTTTCCCACTAGAATACAAATTCCATAATGACATGGATGAATGAAGAAACAGCAGAAAAAAACAAGTAAATGGAAGCTACAAGGCAGAAAAAGCTGAGCATGGCAGTGGACGAGGCAGTTGGTTGCCTGAAGCAGGAATGTTAGAGACAAAGAGGGGCTGAGTCTATAATACTGTAGTGTTTTGAGCTGCCTCGGGTCCTGAACAAGCTTTCTTTCCATGCGCTCATGTTTCAGCTGTTCCTGCTTTATGGGGCTTGTGTATCTGACCAAGGCCCTGTGTTCTTTATGTATGTATGTTCTCACAGTACTTCTCCTCCCCTCTTCTTTTGAGCTTGAGTGAGTGCTTACTTTTCCACATACCCAGAAGAGACAGACTGACAGAGGTTCGTGGTGGAGACAATGGTAGGAGGTAACCCAACTCTGGGGAGCTGTGGACACCCTATCTGAGAACTGGCAAAAGGGAGTCCACCAAAACATGAAAGAATACAAGGACCATATATTTTTGATACCTTTTTATTTCAAAACAATTGCAAACTTACAGAAAAGTTGAGAGTGTAAAGAACTCTGTCTGCCCTTCACACCAAAACCTTAATTGTTACCACATCAGCTTTACCATCCTCGCTGTGTAGGTATGTATTCTTCCCTTCGTGAAGTATTTAAAGGAGGAAAAGGGAAAAGTCTGCTCCAGAATCTGGCTAGACACATGTGTTGTAATTAGTAGTCCAGATATAAGATTTTTAAGAATAAAAAAAAATTGTTGTAATTGAGGCAAATGGACTGGGTGTGATTTTAGAACATGAGAGAATTCAAAGGCAGTCTGAAGGGTAAACTAATTCAAACATTGGACTTTCTGATCATGGTTTTTCAAGTGTATATTTATATATGATTAATTCAGCATATTTATATATAAAAGTCACAGTATTGTAAATTTGTTGTGGAATTCTGCTTTCATTGTACAGCTAAGTGACTTTGACTGCTAAGCCAAAGAGTTTTGAGTACAAGTGCTGTAGTATCCTCTCTTTTGCAATAGTGTGGTTGGACCCGAAGATAACCAAGAAGAACAGAAACAGGTGCAGTTACCAGAAAGCAGCCTGACACCGTGGGAAGTGTGGTTTGTTGGCAAAGAAAAAGTAGAACGTGACCGTCTGCAACGGAAGGCTCTAGAGGTAAAACTAGACAGTATTCTTTCTATTTAGTCCATGAGCTCACAAAGTAGAGCTGCTGTCAAAATTAAAATGTTATTGTTATTATCCCTCACAGCAGACTTTGTGCATTTTCTTGTATCAGTTTGCTATATTGATATTAATAACTTACTGGAGAAATAATACATGTTCATTATAAGAACATCTGGAAGATACAGCTAAGCATAATTAGGAAAATGAAAATCTCTAATCTTGTCCCCTGGAGATAACTATTGTTTGTTTTTGTGGTCTTTTAAAAAATTTATTTACTTATTTATTTTTGGCTGCAATGAGTCTTGGTTGCTGCACTTGG
Source organism: Orcinus orca (assembly GCF_937001465.1). NCBI lineage: Eukaryota > Metazoa > Chordata > Mammalia > Artiodactyla > Delphinidae > Orcinus > Orcinus orca. The sequence goes on from NC_064566.1 coordinate 30,484,474, forward strand.
GCTTTTTCTAGGCGTGGTGAGCGGGGGCTGCTCTTTGTTGTGGTGCGCGGGCTCCTCATTGCAGTGGCTTCTCTTGTTGCGGATGGAGCATGGGTTCTAGGCGCGCGGGCTTCAGTAGTTGTGGCACGCAGGCTCTAGAGCGCAGGCTCAGTAGTTGCGGCACACGGGCTTAGTTGCTCCACGGCATGTGGGATCTTTCCGGACCAGGGCTCGAACCTGTGTCCCCTGCATTGGCAGGCAGACTCCCAACCACTGTGCCACCAGGGAATTCCCCATAACTATTGTTAATATTATGGCATATAGCCTTCCACATTTTCTTCTATGTAAATTTTAAAAAACATGTGCAAATGTATATTCATATAGTGTCACCATATGTACATTTAACTAAAGTCAGCTGCATATACTTGGTAAAATTTTTAAGAGAAATAAAAATTGAAGTAGAGGCTGGAAATCTATCCCCATATCACTCAGAGCATGTGCCCCAGAGTGAGTTTGTGCTGGGAGATGGGAATCTTCTGGGCTTTCAGGTTTTTTCAGTTTCTCTTTGCCTCCCTGCCTCACTTGTGGACATTTTTGTATTCGTAATTCTCTCTGAACTCTGTCCAAACTCAAAAAATAGTTTGAGATACATTTTCACATGAATCCGTCATTCTTTGAACTCTTATCATTTGCTGTTTAGAACCTAGCAGCCAAATAGATTTGGATAGTTTGGCATCCTCCAGTATCTAGACCAACTGAATTCTCTCTATCCAGACACAGAAACCAGGTAGATTTGAGTGGTGAGGGATATGTCTTGTTTTTAATAAATAGGATCACTCTTTTGTAACCTGCTTTTTTCTGCTTGTTGCATTATTAATGTTTCTGTATCATTAAATATTTTTATAGCATCATTTAAAAATGGCTAAGATTATTAAAATATATTTAGAATGTATTGAATATATAATAGAATATAGTTAACCAGTTCACTATTGTTGCATATTTAAGTTTATTCTAATTTATTACTCTCCCTGTTACTGTAAAATCCTTGGAATTGAAACTTCGCCCTCCATGATCTTCTTGGAGTAAATTTTCCATTTCAGTTTTGAAACTAGTTGTTCTTTCTGTGATGGCTTTCTTCTAGCCAGGTAGGCAGTCTTGGCATGATTCAAATGGTTGTAGAAGCCAGTACATTCTGCAATTTCCCTATTGCAGTATACTTTGTATTCTAAGTACAAATTTATTCTTGGAAAAGTACACAGTAGTATTTGTTTCTGCTTAGAAGGGCACAGGACTTGAGAAAGACCTTATGGTTTGATGTCAGGCAGGCTTATTTAAACTTTTACACTTCCATTTCCTCATCTCTACAGTAAGGATAAAATAATGCTATCTGGTCACAGGGTTTTTTAGAGCAGCGGTCCCCAGCCTTTTTGGCACCAGGGACCAGTTTCATGGAAGACAGTTTTTCCACGGATTTGGGGAGGGGGAGATGGTTCAGGCGGTAATGCGAGCGATGGGGAGCGGCAGATGAAGCTTTGCTCACTTGCCCACCCCTCACCTCCTGCTGTGCGGCCCAGTTGCTAACAGGCTGCAGACCAGTACTAGTCCACAGCCTGGGGGTTGGGGGACCCCTGTTTTAGAGGATTAAATGAGACAAATTATAAAGATGGCTGGTGTTTTTATTGGTATTGTTATTGATATCATTGCTAGTCACAGTCTTTTTCTTTCTCTTTTATTGAATTATGGTTGATTTACAATGTTGTATTAGTTTCAGATGTATAGCAAGCTGATTCAGTTTTATATATACATATGCACACATACATATACACATTTTCAGATTCTTTTCCATTATAGGTTATTACAAGATATTGAATATAGTTACCTGTGCTATAGAGTAAATCCTTGTTGCTTATGTATTTTATATACAGTAGTGTGTATCTGTTAATCCCCAACTCCTAATTTTTCCCTCCCCCATCTTTCCCCTTTGGTAACCATAAGTTTGTTTTCTATGTCTGTGAGTCTGTTTCTGCTTTGTAAATACATTCATTTGTATCATTTTTTTAGATTCCACGTATAAGTGATATCATATGATATTTGCCTTTCTCAGTCTGACTTCACTTAGTGTGATAATTTCTAGGTCCATCCATGTTGCTACAAATGGCATTATTTCATTCATTTTTATGGCTGAGTAATATTCCATTGTGTGTGTGTATGTGTGTATACACGTGTGTGTGTGTGTGTGTGTGTGTGTATGTGTGTATGTATGTGTATATATATATATCCCACATCTTTTTTATCCATTCGTCTGTTGATGAACATTTAGGTTGCTTCCATGTCTTGGCTATTTGAAATAGTGGTGCTGTGAACATTGGGATGCATGTATCTTTTCAAATTAGAGTTTTCATCTGTTCTGAATATATACCCAGGAGTGGAATTGTTGGATCATACGGTAACTCAATTTTTAATTTTTTAAGGAACCTCCATACTGTTCTCCCTAATGGGTACGCCAATTTACATTCCTACCAACAGTGTAGGAGGGTTCCCTTTCCTCCTCACCCTCTCCAGCATTTATTATTTGTAGATTTTTTGATGATGGCCATTCTGACCAGCGTGAGATGATGCTTTATTGTAGTTTTGATTTGCATTTCTCTGTAATTAGCTATGTTGAGCATCTTTTCGTGTGCCTGTGGGTCATCTGTATGTCTTTGGAGAAATGTCTATTTACGTTTTCTGCCTATTTTTTGATTCTGTTTCTTTTTTTTGATAATAAGCTGTATGAGCTTTTTGTATATTTTGGAAATTAATCCCTTGTTCGTTGTATCATTTGCAAATATTTTCTCCCATTCCGTAGGTTGTCTTTTCATTTTGTTTATGGTTTCCTTTGCTGTGTATATAAGCTTTTAAGTTTAATTAGGTCCCATTTATTTGTTTTTGCTTTTATTTCCATTACTATAAAAGACAGATCCAAAAAAGTATTGCTGCAGTTTATGTCAAAGAGTGTTCTGCCTATGTTTTCCTCTAAGAGTTTTATAGTATCTGACTTTACATTTCGGGCTTTAATCCTTTTTGAGTTTATTTTTGTATATGGTGTTAGAGAACAGTCTAATATTATTCATTTACATGTAGCTATCCAGTTTTCCCAGCACCACTTATTGAAGAGACTGTCTTTTCTCCATTGTATATTCTTGCTTGTTTTGTCAAAGCTTAATTGACCATAGGTGCGTGGGTTTATTTTTGGGCTTTCTATCCTGTTCCATTGAACTATATTTCTGTTTTTTGCACCAATACTATACTGTTTTGATTACTGTAGCTTTGTAGTATAGCCTGAAGTCAGGGAGCCAGATTTCCTCTTGCACTGTTTTTCTTTCTCAGGACTGCTATTGGGGTCTTTTGGCTATTTGGGGTCTTTTATATTTCCTTACAAATTTTAAGATTCTTTTGTTTTAGTTCTATGAAAAATGCCATTGGTAATTTGGTAGGGATTACATTGAATCTGTAGATTGCCTTCGATAGTGTAGTCATTTAGACAATATTGATTCTTCCAACCCAGGAACATGGTATATCTTTCCACATGTGTGTGTCATGTTTGGTTTCTTTCATCAGGGTCTTATGTTTTTCTGAGTACAGGTCCTTTGGCTCCTTAGGTAGGTTTATTCCTAGGTATTTTATTCTTTTTGATGTGATGGTAAATGGAATTGTTCCTTAATTTCTCTTTCTGCTCTTTCATTGTTAGTGTATAGACATGCAGCAGATTTCTGTGTATTAATTTTGTATCCTGTAATTTACTGAATTCATTGATGAGCTCTAGTAGTTTTCTGGTAGCATCATTAGGATATTCTATGTGTAGTATTATGTCATCTGCAAACAGTAACAGGATTACTTCTTCTTTTCCAATTTGGATTCCTCTTATTTCTTTTTCTTCTCTGATTGCTGTGGCTGGGACTTCCAGAACTATGCTGAATAAAAGTGGCAACGTGGACATCCTTGTCTTGTTCCTTAATCCTAGAAGTAATGCTTTCAGCTTTTCACCATTGAGTATGATGTTAGCTGTGGGTTTATCATATATGGCCTTTAGTTTCTTGAGATAGGTTCCCTCTAAGCCCACTTTCTGAAGAGTTTTTTTTTTGTGTGTTTTTTTTTAACATCTTTTTTAGAGTATAATTGCTTTACAATGGTGTGCTAGTTTCTGCTTTATAACAAAGTGAATCAGTTATACATATACATATACATATGTTCCCATATCTCTTCCTTCTTGCGTCTCCCTCCCTCGCACCCTCCCTATCCCACCCCTCTAGGTGGTCACAAAGCACTGAGCTGATCTCCCTGTGCTATGCGGCTGCTTCCCACTAGCTATCTATTTTACGTTTGGTAGTGTATATATGTCCATGTTACTCTCTCGCTCTGTCACAGCTTACCGTTCCCCCTCCCCATATCCTCAAGTCCATTCTCTAATAGGTCTGTGTCTTTATTCCTGTCTTACCCCTAGGTTCTTCATGACATTTTTTTTTCTTAAATTCCATGTATATATGTTAGCATTCGGTATTTGTCTTTCTCTTTCTGACTTACTTCACTCTATATGACAGACTCTGGGTCCATCCACCTCATTACAAATAGCTCAATTTCGTTTCTTTTTATGGCTGAGTAATATTCCATTGTATATATGTGCCACATCTTTTTTGTTTTTTTTTCATGCTTCATCTCATTTATTCTTTTTTTTTTTAACATCTTTATTGGGGTATAATTGCTTTACAATGGTGTGCTAGTTTCTGCCCCATAACAAAGTGAATCAGTCATACATAAACATATGTTCCCATATGTCTTCCCTCTTGTGTCTCCCTCCCCCCCACTCTCCCTATCCCACCCCTCCAGGCTGTCACAAAGCACCGAGCCAATATCCCTGTGCCATGCGGCTGCTTCCCACTAGCTATCTACCTTACTACGTTTGTTAGTGTGTATATGTCCATGACTCTCTCTCGCCCTGTCACAGCTCACCCTTCCCCCTCCCCATAACCTCAAGTCCGTTCTCTAGGAGGTCTGCGTCTTTATTCCTGCCTTACCCCTAGGTTCTTCATGACATTTTTTTTTTCTTAAATTCCATATATATGTGTTAGCATACGGTATTTGTCTTTTTCTTTCTGACTTACTTCACTCTGTATGACAGACTCTAGGTCTATCCACCTCATTACAAATAGCTCAATTTCGTTTCTTTTTATGGCTGAGTAATATTCCATTGTATATATGTGCCACATCTTCTTGATCCATTCATCCGATGATGGACACTTAGGTTGTTTCCATCTCCGGGCTACTGTAAATAGAGCTGCACTGAACATTTTGGTACATGACTATTTTTGAATTATGGTTTTCTCAGGGTATATGCCCAGTAGTGGGATTGCTGGGTCATATGGTAGTTCTATTTGTAGTTTTTTAAGGAACCTCCATACTGTTCTCCATAATGGCTGTACCAATTCACATTCCCACCAGCAGTGCAAGAGTGTTCCCTTTTCTCCCCACCCTCTCCAGCATTCATTCTTTCTAGATTTTTTGATGATGGTCATTCTGACCAGTGTGAGATGATACCTCATTGTAGGTTTGATTTGCATTTCTCTAATGATTAATGATGTTGAGCATTCTTTCATGTGTTTGTTGGCAGTCTGTATATCTTCTTTGGAGAAATGTCTATTTAGGTCTTCTGCCCATTTTTGGATTGGGTTGTTTGTTTTTTTGTTATTGAGCTGCATGAGCTGCTTATAAATTTTGAAGATTAATCCTTTGTCAGTTGCTTCATTTGCAAATATTTTCTCCCATTCTGAGGGTTGTCTGTTGGACTTGTTTATGGTTTCCTTTGCTGTACAAAAGCTTTGAAGTTTCATTAGGTCCCATTTGTTTATTTTTGTTTTTATTTCCATTTCTCTGGGAGGTGGGTCAAAAAAGATCTTGCTGTGATTTATGTCATAGAGTGTTCTGCCTATGTTTTCCTCTAAGAGTTTGATAGTGTCTGGCCTTACATTTAGGTCTTTAATCCATTTTGAGCTTGTTTTTGTGTATGGTATTAGGAAGTGATCTAATCTCATACTTTTACATGTACCTGTCCAGTTTTCCCAGCACCACTTATTGAAGAGGCTGTCCTTTCTCCACTGTACATTCCTGTCTCCTTTATCAAAGATAAGGTGACCATATGTGCATGGGTTTATCTCTGGGCTTTCTATCCTGTTCCATTAATCTATATTTCTGTTTTTGTGCCAGTACCATACTGTCTTGATTACTGTGGCTTTGTAGTATAGTCTGAAGTCCGGGAGCCTGATTCCTCCAGCTCCGTTTTTTGTTCTCAAGATTGCTTTGGCTATTCGGGGTCTTTTGTGTTTCCATACAAATTGCAAAATTTTTTGTTCTAGTTCTGTGAAAAATGCCAGTGGTAGTTTGATAGAGATTGCATTGAATCTGTAGATTGCTTTGGGTAGTAGAGTCATTTTCACAATGTTGATTCTTCCAATCCAAGAACATGGTATATCTCTCCATCTATTTGTATCATCTTTAATTTCTTTCATCAGTGTCTTATAATTTTTTGCATACAGGTCTTTTGTCTCCTTAGGTAGGTTTATTCCTAGATAGTTTATTCTTTTTGTTGCAATGGTAAATGGGAGTGTTTTCTTGATTTCACTTTTAGGTTTTTCATCATTATTGTATAGGAATGCCAGAGATTTCTGTGCATTAATTTTGTATCCTGCTACTTTACCAAATTCATTGATTAGCTCTAGTAGTTTTCTGGTGGCATGTTTAGGATTCTGTATGTATAGTGTCATGTCATCTGCAAACAGTGACAGCTTTACTTCTTCTTTTCTGATTTGGATTCCTTTTCTTCTCTGATTGCTGTGGCTAAAACTTCCAAAACTATGTTGAATAAGAGTGGTGAGAGTGGGCAACCTTGTCTTGTTCCCAATCTTAGTGGAAATGCTTTCAGTTTTTCACCATTGAGGACGATGCTGGCTGTGGGTTTGTCATATATGGCCTTTATTATGCTGAGGAAAGTTCCCTCTATGCCTACTTTCTGCAGGGTTTTTATCATAAATGGGTGTTAAATATTGTCAAAAGCTTTCTCTGCATCTATTGAGATGATCACATGGTTTTTCTCCTTCAGTTTGTTAATAGGTGTATCACGTTGATTGATTTGCGTGTATTGAAGAATCCTTGCATTCCTGGAATAAACCCCACTTTATCATGGTGTATGATCCTTTTTATGTGCTGTTGGATTCTGTTTGCTAGTATTTTGTTGAGGATTTTTGCATCTATGTTCATCAGTGGTATGGGCCTATAGTTTTCTTCCTTTGTGATGACATCCTTGTCTGGTTTTGGTATCAGGGTGATGGTGGCCTCGTAGAATGAGTTTGGGAGTGTTCCTCCCTCTGCTATATTTTGGAAGAGTTTGAGAACGATAGGTGTTAGCTCTTCTCTAAACGTTTGATAGAATTCGCCTGTGAAGCCATCTGGTCCTGGGCTTTTGTTTGTTGGAAGATTTTTAATCACAGTTTCAATTTCAGTGCTTGTGATTGGTCTGTTCATATTTTCTATTTCTTCCTGATTCAGTCTTGGCAGGTTGTGCTTTTCTAAGAATTTGTCCATTTCTTCCAGGTTGTCCATTTTATTGGCATAGAGTTGCTTGTAGTGATCGCTCATGATCTTTTGTATTTCTGCAGTGTCAGTTGTTACTTCTCCTTTTTCATTTCTAAATCTATTGATTAGAGGCTTCTCCCTTTTTTTCTTGATGAGTCTGGCTAATGGTTTATCAATTTTGTTTATCTTCTCAAAGAACAAGCTTTTAGTTTTATTGATCTTTGCTATCGTTTCCTTCATTTCTTTTTCATTTATTTCTGATCTGATTTTTATGATTTCTTCCGCTAACTTTGGGTTTTTTTTGTTTTTCTTTCTCTAATTGCTTTAGGTGCAAGGTTAGGTTGTTTATTTGAGATGTTTCCTGTTTCTTAAGGTAGGATTGTATTCCTATAAACTTCCCTCTTAGAACTGCTTTGCTGCATCCCATAGGTTTTGGGTCGTCGTGTCTCCATTGTCATTTGTTTCTAAGTATTTTTTTATGTCCTCTTTGATTTCTTCCGTGATCACTTCGTTATTAAGTAGTGTATTGTTTAGCCTCCTTGTGTTTGTATTTTTTACAGATCTTCTCCTGTAATTGATATCTAGTTTCATAGCGTTGTGGTCGGAGAAGATACTTGATACAATTTCAATTTTCTTAAGTTTACCAAGGCTTGGTTTGTGACCCAAGAGATGATCTATCCTGGAGAATGTTCCATGAGCACTTGAGAAAAATGTGTATTCTGTTGTTTTTGGATGGAATGTCCTATAAATATCAATTACGTCCATCTTGTTTAATGTATCATTTAAAGCTTGTGTTTCCTTATTTATTTTCATTTTGGATGATCTGTCCAGGGGTGAAAGTGGGGTGTTAAAATCCCCTACTATGAATGTGTTACTGTCGATTTCCCCTTTTATGGCTGTTAGTATTTGCCTTATGTATTGAGGTGCTCCTATGTTGGGTGCATAAATATTTACAATTGTTATATCTTCTTCTTGCATCGATCCCTTGATCATTATGTAGTGTCCTTCTTTGTCTCTTCTAATAGTCTTTATTTTAAAGTCTATTTTGTTTGATATGAGAATTGCTACTCCAGCTTTCTTTTGGTTTTCATTTGCATGGAATATCTTTTTCCATCCCCTCACTTTCAGTCTGTATGTGTCTCTAGGTCTGAAGTGGGTCTCTTGTAGACAGCATATATATGGGTCTTGATTTTGTATCCATTCAGCCAGTCTGTGTCTTTTGGTGGGAGCATTTAATCCATTTACATTTAAGGTAATTATCAATATGTGTGTTCCTATTCCCATTTTCTTAATTGTTTTGGGTTTGTTATTGTAGGTCTTTTCCTTCTCTTGTGTTTCTTGCCTAGAGAAGGTCCTTTAGCATTTGTTGTAAAGCTGGTTTGGTGGTGCTGAACTCTCTCAGCTTTTGCTTGTCTGTAAAGGTTTTAATTTCTCCATCAAATCTGAATGAGATCCCTGCTGGGTAGAGTAATCTTTGTTGTAGATTTTTCTCCTTCATCACTTTAAATATGTACTGCCAGTCCCTTCTGGCTTGCAGAGTTTCTGCTGAAAGATCAGCTGTTAACCTTATGGTGATTCCCTTGTGTGTTATTCGTTGTTTTTCCCTTGCTGCTTTTAATATGTTTTCTTTGTACTTAATTTTTGACAGTTTGATTAGTATATGTCTTGGTGTGTTTCTCCTTGGATTTATCCTGTATAGGACTCTCTGTGCTTCCTGGACCTGATTAACTATTTCCTTTCCCATATTAGGGAAGTTTTCAACTATAATCTCTTCAAATATTTTCTCAGTCCCTTTCTTTTTCTCTTCTTCTTCTGGAACCCCAATAATTCGAATGTTGGTGCGTTTAGTGTTGTCCCAGCGGTCTCTGAGACTGTCCTCAGTTCTTTTCATTCTTTTTTCTTTATTCTGCTCTGCAGTAGTTATTTCCACTATTTTTTCTTCCAAGTCATTTATCCGTTCTTCTACCTCAGTTATTCCCCTATTGATCCCATCTAGAGTATTTTTAATTTCATTTATTGTGTTGTTCATCATTGCTTGTTTCATCTTTAGTTCTTCTAGGTCCTTGTTAAATGTTTCTTGCATTTTGTCTATTCTATTTCCAAGATTTTGGATCATCTTTACTATCATTATTCTGAATTCTTTTTCAGGTAGACTGCCTATTTCCTCTTCATTTGTTAGGTCTGATGGGTTTTTGTCTTGCTCCTTCATCTGCTATGTGTTTTTCTGTCTTCTCATTTTGCTTATCTTACTGTGTTTGGGGTCTCCTTTTTGCAGGTTGCAGTTTCATACTTCCCGTTGTTTTTGATGTCTGTCCCCAGTGGCTAAGGTTGGTTCAGTGGGTTGTGTAGGCTTCCTGGTGGAGGGGACTAGTGCCTGTGTTCCGGTGGATGAGGCTGGATCTTGTCTTTCTGGTGGGCAGGTCCACGTCTGGTGGTGTGTTTTGGGGTGTCTGTGGACTTATTATGATTTTAGACAGCCTCTCTGCTAATGGGTGGGGTTGTGTTCCTGTCTTGCTGGTTTGGCATAGGGTGTCCAGCACTGTAGCTTGCTGGTCGTTGAGTGAAGCTGGGTGCTGGTGTTGAGATGGAGATCTCTGGGAGATTTTTGCCGTTTGATATTATGTGGAGCTGGGAGGTGTCTTGTGGACCAGTGTCCTGAAGTTGGCTCTCCCACCTCAGAGGCACAGCACTGACTCCTGGCTGCAGCACCAAGAGCCTTTCATCCACACGGCTCAGAGTAAAAGGGAGAAAAAGTAGAAAGAAAGGAAGGAAGGAAGAAGGGAGGGAGGGAGGGAAGGAGGGAAGAAAGAAAGAAAAGGCAGAAAGAAAGAGGAGAGAGGATAAAATAAAGTAAGATAAAATAAAGTTATTAAAATAAATATAATTATTAAGAAAAAAAATTTTTTTTAAGAGAAAGAAAAACGGATGGATAGAACCCTAGGACAAATGGATGTCAGCAAAGCTATATAGACAAACTCTCACATAGAATCATACACATACACACAAAAAGAGGAAAAGGGGAAAAAATAGTAAATCTTGCTCTCAAAGTTCACCTCCTCAATTTGGGATGATTCGTTGTCTATTCATGTATTCCACAGATGCAGGGTATATCAAGTTGATTGTGGAGCTTTAATCCGGTGCTTCTGAGGCTGCTGGGAGAGATTTCCCTTTCTCTTCTTTGTTCTCATAGCTCCTGGGGCTCAGCTTTGGATTTGGCCCCGCCTCTCTGTGTAGGTCGCGGGAGGGCATTTGTTCTTCGCTCAGACAGGATGGGGTTAAAGGAGCAGCTGCTTCGGGGACTCTGGCTCACTCAGGCCGGGGGTAGGGAGGGATGCGGATGCAGTGCGAGCCTGCGGCGGCACAGGCCAGCAGGACGTTGCACCAGCCTGAGGCACGCCATGCGTTTTCCCGGGGAAGTTGTCCCTGGATCCCGGGACCCTGGCAATGGCGGGCTGCACAGGCTCCCTGGAGGGGAGGTGTGGATAGTGACCTGTGCTCACATACAGGCTTCCTGGTGGCGGCAGCAGCAGCCTTAGTGTCTCATGCCTTTCTCTGTTGTCCGCGCTGTTAGCCGTGGCTCGCGCCCGTCTCTGGAGCTCCTTTAAGCAGCGCTCTTAATCCCCTCTTCTTGTGCACCAGGAAACAAAGAGGGAAGAAAAAGTCTCTTGCCTCTTCGGCAGGTCCAGACTTTTCCCCGGACTCCCTCCCGACTAGCCATGGTTCACTGACCCCCTGCAGGCTGTGTTCACGCCGCCAACCCCAGTCCTCTCCCTGGGATCCGACTTCCGAAGCCCGAGCCTCAGTTCCCACCCCCGCCTGCCCCGGCGGGTGAGCAGACAAGCCTCTCGGGCTGGTGAGAGCCGTTTGGCACCGATCCTCTGTGTGGGAATCTCTCTGCTTTGCCCCCCGCACTCCTGTTGCTATGCTCTCCTCCGCGGCTCCGAAGCTTCCCCCTCCGCCACCCGCAGTCTACGCCCGTGAAGGGGCTTCCTAGTGTGTGGAAACTTTTCCTCCTTCACAGCTCCCTCCCACTGGTGCAGGTCCCGTCCCTATTCTTTTGTCTGTGTTTATTCTTTTTTCTTTTGCCCTACCCAGGTACGTGCGGAGTTTCTTGCCTTTTGGGAGGTCTGAGGTCTTCTGCCAGCATTCAGTAGGTGTTCTGTAGGAGTTGTTCCACATGTAGATGTATTTCTGGTGTATCTGTGGGGAGGAAGGTGATCTCCGCGTAGTACTCTTCCACCATTTTCCCGATCTCTCAAGATTCGGGAATTTTTAAATCACAGTTTCAGTTTCAGTACTTGTGATTGGTGTGTTCGTATTTTCTATTTCTTCTGGTTCAGTCCTGGAAAATTGTACCTTTCTAAGAGTTTGTCCATTTCTTCTAGGTTGTCCATTTATTGACATATAGTTGCTTATAGTAGTCTCTTATGGTCCTTTGTATTTCTGTAGTGTCAGTTGTAACTTCTCATTTTCATTTCTAATTTTATTAATTTCAGCCCTCCCTATTTTTCTTGATGAGTCTGGCTAATGGTTTATCAATTTTGTTTATCTTTTCAAAGAACCAGTTTTTATTTTCATTGATCTTTTCTATTTGTGTCTATTTCATTTATCTCTACTCTGGTCTTTATGATTTCTTTCCTTCTACTAACTTTGGGTTTTGTTTGTTCTTTCTCTAGTTGCTTTAGGTGTAAGGTTAGGTTGTTTATTTGAGATTTTCTTGTTTCCTGATGTAAATTTGTATTGACCTAAACTTTCCTCTTAGAACTGCGTTTGTTACATCTCAAAGCGTTCGGATCATTGTGTTTTCGTTTTTGTTTGTCTCTAAGTTTTTTTTTTTATTTCCTCTTTAATTTTTTCAGTGATCTATGTTTAGTAACATATTGCTTAGCCTCGACATGTTTGTGTTTTTTACACTTTTTTTCTTGCAGTTGATTTCTCATCTCATAGCATTGTGGTCAGAAAAGATGATTGGTATGTTTTCAGCTTTCTTAAATTTACCAAGGTTTGCTTTGTGGCCCAGCATGTGATCTGTCCTGGAGAATGTTCCATGTGCACTTGAGAAGAATATGTAGTCTGCTGCTCTCGATGGAATGTTCTATAAATATCAATTAAGTCTCTCTGGTCTAAAGTGTCATTTAAGGCCTGTGTTTCCTTACTGATTTTCTGTCTGGATGATCTGTTCAGTGATGTAAGTGGGATTTTAAAGTCCCCCACTATTGTGTTACTGTTGATTTCTCCTTTTATGCCTGTTACCAGTTGCCTTATATATTATGGTGCTCCTGTGTTGGGTGCATATATATTTACCATTGTGGATTGATCCCTTGATCATTATGTAGTGTCCTTGTCTCTTGTAACAGTCTTTATCTTAAAGTCTATTTTGTCTGATATGAGTTTTGCTACTACAGCTTTCTTTTGATTTCCGTTTGCATGGAATACCTTTTTCGATCCCCTCACTTTTAGTATGTGTCCCTAGATCTGAAGTGGGTCTCTTGTAGACAGCACATATATGGGTCTTGTTTTTGTATGCGTTCAGCCAGTCTGTATCTTTTGGTTGGAGCATTTAGTTCATCTACATTTAATGTAATTGTCGATATGTATGTTCTTCTTGCCATCTTGTTAATTGTTTAGGATTTGTTTTTGTAGGTTTTTTTCTTCCCTTTCTCTTTTGTTCTCCTCTCCTGATTTGATGACTATCTTTTGAGGTGTGTTTGGTTACTTTTTCTATTTTGCGTGTGTATCTATTGTAGATTTTTTGTTAGTGCTTCCCATGAGGCTTTGATATAGCATTCTGTATGTATACACAAGGTTTAAGTTGCTGGTCTCTTAATTTCAAATGCATTTCCAATATCTTGCATTTGTAATTTCTTCTCACGATTGCTGGTTTTGATATCATGTTTGTGTGTGGATATTTTCCTATCTTTACTGTATGTTTGCCTTTACCAGGGAGCTTTTTCATTTTGTAATTTTCTTCTTTCTAGTTGTGGCCTTTTTTTTTTGCCTAGAGAAGTTTCTTTTACATTTGTTGTAACACTGGTTTGGTGGTGCCGAATTCTTTTAGCTTTTGCTTGTCTGAAAAGTTTCTGATTTCTCCATTTAATCTGAATGAGAGCCTTGCTGGGTAGAGCATTCTTGGTTGTAGGTTTTTCCCTTTCATAACTTTAAACATATCATGCCACTCCCTTCTGGCCTGCAGAATTTCTGCTGAAAACTCAGTGGATAGCCTTAAGGGAGTTCCCTTGTATGTTATTTGTTGCTTTTCCCTTGCTGCTTTTAATATTCTCTCTTTATCTTTAATTTTTGTCATTTTGGTTACAGTGTGTCTTGGTATGTTCCTCTTTAGGTTCATCCTGTATGGGACACTGTGCTTCCTGGCCTTGGGTAACATTTTCCTTTCCCAGGTTAGGGAAGTTTTCAGCTATTATGTCTTTAAATATTTTCTCTGGCCCTTTCTCTCTCTCTTATCCTTCTGTCACCCCTATAATGCAAGTATTTATATGCTTGATGTTGTCCCAGATGTCTCTTATACTGTCCTCATTTCTTTTCATTCTGTTTTCTCTTCAGTGGCAGTGATTTCTACTACTCTGTCTTCCAGCTCACTGATCTGTTCTTCTGCCTCATTTAGTCTACTATTGATTCTTTCTAGGGTATTTTTCATTTCAGTTATTGTATTCATCTCTGTTTGGCTGTTCTTTATATTTTCTAACTCTTTGTTAAAAACTTCTAAGTTCTCGCTCTGGCATCCATTCTCCTCTCAAGTTCTTTCCTCATCTTTATGATCATTATTCTTAACTCTTTCTTGGGTAGATTGCCTATCTCCACTTCACTTTGTTCTTTTGGGGTTTTATCTTGTTCCTTCATCTGGAACATATTCATTTGCTGTCTGTGTTGGTATTTATATTTTTATGTATGTGGCAGGGTAGTTACCTTTCTCGACCTTGCAGAAGTAGTCTTCTATAGGAGACGTCCCATGTGTTCCAGCAGTGCACTCCTGTCTCGTCACCCAAGCTATATGCCTGCACGGGTCCTTCTGTTCTGGCAGGCTGACTGTGTGGGTGGTCTAGTAGGCTTGGTTGGCCACTAGTCTATTTGGTTGCCAGGCACTGTGTTGTGTGGATACTGCTGGCTGTTGTTCAGTGGGGCCTGGTCGTGAGGCAGCTTTTGCAGAACCTTAGGGGGTCCTGGGGGTAGAGCTGGCTCACTGGTGGCTGGAGTCAGGATCCTGAAGACTCTGGAGTGTTGCCCCCCTACTGGCAGGTGAAGCCAGATCCTGGGGTTAGGGCAGGACTACTGGCAGACAGAGCTGGGTCCTGGAGCCTGGCTTCAGGGCCCAGGGATACCAGAGCTTGTTTTAAATCTGGTGTTGGGGGGCTGGTTCCCGACACAGTTGGGTATGGGGTCCAGGGTGTCCCAAAGGTTACGTTAGCCTGCTAGTGGGCAGGGCCAGGGCCCAGGCGGTCCCAGGGTAGGGTCTGTCTGGCCTGCTGTTGCTGGACTCAGTGTGTGACCTGTGGTATTGTATTTTTCTTGCTTCTGGTCTGCCCCCTGGTGGATGAGGTGGTCCAGAGGCTTGTGCAGGCTTCCTGGTGGGAAGGGCCTGTGCCTGCCCACTCGTGGGTAGAGCTGGGTCTTGGCCCTCTGATGGGGAAAGCTGTGTTTAGGGCCTTGTCTGGAGGTGGCTGTTTGTTCAGGAAGTCTTTAGGCAGCCTGTCTGTTGGTAGGTGAGTCTGTGTCTCTGTTCAGTTAGTTTGGCTGGAGGCATCCCAGCACTGGCACCTACAGGGTTTTGGGTGGGTCCAGGTCTCGGTGATAGTGAGCCAAGATGGCAGCCTCCATCAGCTCACACAGCTGAATGCCCTCAAATGTGTCTGTCACCAGTATCCATGTCCCCAGGGTGAGTCGCAGCCACCTCATGCATCCCTAGGAGACTCTCCAAGACCAGTAGGTAGGTCTGACGCAGGCTCCTATCAAATTACTGCTTTTGCCCTGGGTCCCAGTATGCATAATATTTTGTATGCACCCTTTAAGTTTGAAATCTCTTTTCCCCCAATTCTGTGGGGCTCCTGCAGTTAAGACCCGCTGACCTTCAAAGCCAAATGCTCTGGGGACTTGTATTCCCAGTGCTGGACCCCAGGGCTGGGGAGCCTTACCTGGGGCTCAGAACTCTCATTCCTGTGGGAGAGCCTTTGCAGTGTATTTATTCTCTACTTTGTGGGTTGCCCACCCTTGGGGGTAATGTGAGTCTGTCCCTCCTACCTGTCATTGTGGTTCCTTCTTTATGTCTTTAGTGGTAGAAGATCTTTTCTGGTAGGTTCCAGTCTTTTTCATTGATTGTTATTCTGTAGATAGTTGTGATTTTTTTGTTGTGGTTGTGAGAGGAGGTGAGCTCAGGGTCTCTCTCCTCCATTGTCTTGGCCACTCTCTTTGGTCATAGTCTTCACATTTTCAGAATTAGTGTGTTGTTGAGACCCCAGACTCTTACTTCTTTTACTTCAACCTCAAGTTTTAACATTACTAATTCCATTATTTAGTAACTTTCAAAATATTTGTTCACAGTGAGAAATCTACTTTGCTTCATGTCACACACAAATGCATACATATATGTAATGCCTGCTTACATATGTATCTGAAATATCTTAATTTTGTGCAGAACCTGGTAATATTCTATTCTATTCTATTTTTTCTTTTCTTTCTTTTTTTAAAGGCTAGTCATAACCCAGACATTGGTTTTAGACTCACAGTTTGGAAAACACTGATCTAGTGAATCAGTGGTATTGTGGAGCTCACTTTATGGTATTTAGCTTCATCTCTAGCCTCACTAGAAGTCACTTGTTACACTAAGAAAAGGAGGGTCACTTCAAGTCATTTTTAGAGTCATCATTACCATAAAGTTAATTAAATTACACTAAATTATAAGGAACCCTGGGCTTTGGAGTAACATGGAACTAGGCTCAAATTCTAGTCTTGCTGTTCTAAATCTGTGATCTTGGAAAAGTTACTTAACTTCTCTGAGCCTCAGTCTCTTCATCTATAAGCCACATGTTAGAGAGGCGGTAGTAGAGAGGTTAAAAGCATAAGTTCTTGAGTCCTACGTCCTGGATTCAAAACTGAGGCCTTGGATCTTTAACCTCTCTGCCTGGATTATCAGTGAAAGCGGAGAATAACATTCACCTCATAGTGTTCTGGGGACTAAGTGAACAGCAGGATGTGGCCTAATACATAGGAAGCACTTAGTAAAAGTTAGTTGTTGTTACGTGTTAAAGGAGATGATAGTAACTACTAAAGATTTATTTTGAGAACAGATTAAAATAATGAATATAAAGTTCCTACCTCAATGATTAAGCAGGTAGCAGCGTATAATTGAATGATTTAAACCTTTTCACATATTTAGTAGTTGGACATTTCTTATATCTATGTCATTACTCAACTCTGAAGCAGTTAAAATATTTTAGCATGAGTCTTAACCATATCAGTTATGCCAGGGATATCATAACATATGGGTAAACTACTTACTTTGGTATAAACTTATTTTGAGCTCTTGCGGTATTCACATTTTTTTCATGCCTTTCCGTTTGTTTTATTTTCTAAGTCATGTTTTCCTTATTTTCTGTCCTTATTTACTGTATTCTCTAACTTATTTATAAATCATATCATTAAAAGCACAGATTTTTAACCACAAGGAACAATTCATCTCAGATCCCTATTAAAACATGAGAGCCAGAGAGTAGCTTTGCCAAGGTTTTTTCAGTTAGTGGCAAAGCTGGGAGTGGATCCTAGTTTTTTTGACTTCCAATTTAATAAGTGTTTTTTTCTACAATACCAAGATGCATTTTAGAAATAAAGGGGTCAGACTTAGCATTTAATTTTAAATTTACCCTGGCTTTCTTATATTCTTCCTTGAAATCTTGAAGGAAAATTTAAAGGTAATTGGGTCATTAAAAAGATCATCCCCCATCATAAATTTGATTTCAGCAACATTTAGATTTGTTTCAGATATCCCTGTAAGATTGAGTTAAAAATTATTTTAACTCATCAAAATTAGGCTTACAATTTTTTTTAAATTTGTAACTATGTTGAGGTGATAAAATGTGGTAAATATTGAACATTAGTATTGTGAAAAGCTACCATATTGGTTTTGTAGGGCATGTAAATTTTACTTAAATTTTTATTATTTAAAAAAATTCTTTAGCAGACTACCTTAAATTCTCTATGGCCTTTGGCTAATTTTAATTTTTAACATTTGCTTTAACATTTTAGTATCGTCTATTCTAAATTATAAAAATTATCTAATTTGTGAATAATTCAGGTGCTTTTTTTTTTTTCCACCATCATGCTTTGGCCTTTGATTCATTCATCAGCCCTTAATGAAGGAATAGGGCAGGATATAGAGTTGGTGGAACTCAGATATTGAGTTTTTCTAATTGTTACCTTTAGTGGTAAAACTTTCTTTGAAAGTCAGCAAAAGCTATTGAAATTAAAAATGCATGTTTAGGATCCTCTTTGGATTTTGGTTTTCTATAATCAAGTGTTTACGCTGTGGGAAGATATATAATTCTGTTGAAATTCAGTGGTGTACCAGAAGATGACATAGGGGCCTTGTGAGAGAAGACTCCAGCTGTGTCTGGAAGAGGCTGGCCTTAGTGGCAAAAAGATGGAGGCATTTAAGGTGGGAAATTCTGAGGGGAGCCAGCCTTGGAAGGGAGGGTTGTTTCTCAGAATGTGATGTATATTCTGAGGTTGCAAATCACTTGAACAGACATCCTGAGAGAGATTAAAGCACTGTTTGGGTCAGTGGTAGCATTTTCTAGGTACTTTTGACCCTTCCTTCATCTTTAACTCTTATGTCAGCATTAACTAAAATTTGTGAACCATAAAATAGGAATACAATGTCTGATTTTTTTTCTGACTTTTGAGTTTAATTATATGAAGAATTTTAAAGGGTACATAAATGTAACCAGTCCTATCTTTAGTTGTATATTTAAATAACTTTCTTGACGATCAAATTTAGGACTATTTTGGAAAATGTGGTTGTCAAGTCTATATCTAGTCTGTCATGCACATGCACATATTCCCCCTTGTTTCGTGACACTAGTCCAGACTTTTGTCCCCTTCCAACTCGTACAGTGGCAACCTCCTAGTCAGTCTCCCTCATGATATTTCTGATCCCTTCAAATGCAGTTTTCATCATTAAGAGTTTTAAATCTTTTGCCATGTATTCCTGCTTCATAGTGTTTAATTTACTCTGCCTGTCTCAAAAGACTTTTTTCCATCTAGTTAGTACCACAGTCTGACTTTCTAGTCACCTCCCCTCCCTGTTCTAGTCAAGCCATCTCCTCACTGTTCCTCTCATGGTGCTTGTTTTTTACTACCCTGAACCATACTCTTTCTCCTCTCATCTTCCCTTCCCTTTT
The DNA here is from genome assembly GCF_937001465.1 of Orcinus orca. Lineage (NCBI taxonomy): Eukaryota > Metazoa > Chordata > Mammalia > Artiodactyla > Delphinidae > Orcinus > Orcinus orca. The sequence continues at coordinate 30,503,466 of NC_064566.1, forward strand.
CTGAGCTCTTATTCTACACAGTATCTCACAATGCAGCACTTCATTATTTTGTGTATACGGAATTAGATTACATCAGAGACTTCTGGAATTTCATCCCTGCATCTCAGTTCTTGCTATCTTTATAGTAAGTGCTCCATTAAAAAAAAAAAATTATTAAGTGAGTAATCAAGGGATAGCAGCTGCAGAGGTAATGAAGAGTCCTTTTAAAACCAAAATGGATATTTTACTTTGGGGGGATGGGGGGAGTATAGTGTTTAAAAGTTGGAAGACTCTGAATGAGTGAGGGAAGCTATTTCCGATGCAGCAGAATTCTAGGATGAGAGATCACGGAAGACAGGTATCCTTAGACCAGTTGTTCTCAAGTATACAAGATATGTTCTTGGTGTCAAGTTTTATCTTCATTTCATTTAACACACTGGAATTGTCTGAGAGTTGAAAAATTGTCTTTCTCACTGCCACCCATGCTGAGGTAGGTAGGTCCTTGGGAAAGGGAGGCATGGGGATGAGGTCCAGTGGAAGACATATAAAAGTATCCAATTTCTGGTATCTAAGGAGAGAGAAGAATAACCAGTAATTAGGGTAGTAGAGTCCTAGGAGTCTAGTTTGAACAGCATTCTCAACTAATGCAGTAATGTAACTGATGAGTGACAGAGTGGTGGCATTCAGCTTGTAGTTTTATTTGGCCATACTTTCCACATTCTTTCTCCTGAGGAAATGCCCAAACATGTAGATTCGAGTGACAGCAAGGCAGTTAAATAATCTAGGATATGAATGTGGTTTTGTTTTACACTCCAGCAGCTATAAAATCAGCAAAGAAAAATCTGGATCCTTTTTTTCCCTACATTTCTTCTTTGCTGTAACTCTGAATTAAAAGTTTAATTTAGGGATTATTTAATTCCTACCCTTTATTTTCATCAAGAATCTAGAAGCTTTTTATAACTGTAAAAAAGTTGCAATTTTCTTGAGCTTCTGCCAGTAGTGTACAGTGATGCCAAAATTTATGTGTGGGAAAGTTGATTTCAATGAGGGTAATTTAGCTGAAGTTTAGTCTAAGAAACTAGTGTTTTGCTGCCAAGCAATTATTTGCATTTCTAGAAAATGACTTACACTTTTTACCAATGCCTTCCTTTCATCATAGACTAGTTGCTTAAGTTAGTTATTGTCACTAATGGTATATTTTCTATAAAGGAAACTATATTCTTGTTTAATTTGGTTAACCTCAGACATTAAAAAAAATATGTGAGGTTGAGTACTTCTATTAAATGTTGCCTTTTGCTTGAATAAAATCCACAGGAATTAAATGAACAGCTAGAGAAAAAGAAAGAAGTGGAAGAACGTGAAAAGAGAAAGATAATTGCCGAAGAAAAGCACAAGGAATGGGTTCAGAAAAAGAATGAACAGGTAAGGAGAAAAAAGTGTGCACATATACTGACGTCTCCTTTGCAAAGTCTTTTTCCTGTTACTCCTTGTCATTACCTATGTTTTCTCATTTTCTCTTAGATTCTTTCTTCTCTAACCCGATTTTTTTTTTCTCCCCTCAGGGACATTTATCAAATCTTTTGCCCTTTGCTCTCTGCTTCTCTCCCTTCTCCCTCATGTGGCTTCCACTCGTATCTGACTGCAGGTAGTCATGAAGTTTGTATCTCCAGACCTGACCTCCCAGAGCCTTGCATTTTCATCTGTTAGGTTGGTAGGGACCTCTGGACCTGCAAATATAAAACAACCCATTTTTATCCATTTTCCTCTCATAGAACCATCATTCTGACTCCTTGATTTCTGATATTAGTACTACTATCATCTCAATCACCTAGGCATAATCAGAATTCTTTTGTTTCTAATCATCCTCGCCTTTCCTTTACAGTCACCACTCTCCTGTTTGTGATCTCTTCCTGTCAGGTCTTAGCACATTTTTCAACTTATTTATTGTTTATTTCCCCATACTGAAATGTAAGCCCCATAAGGGCAGGGATTTCTGCCTCTTGTTCAGTTATCCAGCAGCTAGATCAGTACCTGATGCTTAAAAATGCCACAAAATATGACTTCATCCTCTGTGTCCTTGCCAGACTAATCCCTCAGTTCAAAATATATCTTTCATGATTCCCCACTGTCCTCTGAATAACATTTGAACTGTTCTAGCCTGGCTGGTTAAATACCTTCTACTCTCTGCTCTCCGAGCCACATCTCCTTCCAACTGTGCTGCCCTTCATTCCATACTGTCAGCTTCTGACTGGCATCTTTGGGGAGCACACTCAGGATAAGCATGGCCCATCTTCTTGGAGTATTAGTGTTGCTGGAAAATTTTGAAAGGAAAAATGTTAGTTTTATGTTAAAGCAAGCATAGATATTTAATAGAGTAGAACATAAATTTTATATTATTTTTAAAATACACAGTAGATTTCAAAGAAATCTTGGGCTTTGGACTGTGTTCCCCCACCCCTAGGAATACATGTTCATGAGAAGTTTTGAGAACACTTCTGTGTCTCATTTCCTTTTTTTTAATATGGTATCTCTTCAGTATGGGATCTCATCACATTTTTCACCCTACCTTTCATTATCCAACTCAAAGTATTTCCTACATGAATCATTCGCTGATCACATGCTGGAAATTCTTTTCTTCTGAGTCCTTGTTTAATTTATATCACTTTATACAAAATACAATGCAGTATATGATATACTTTGTTGCTAGTTGTATTATGCACATGTCTTTACTTCCCTTGTAAGTAAGTTTTTTCTTTTTTTAATAAATTTATTTTTGGCTGCGTTGGGTCTTCGTTGCTGCGTGCAGGCTTTTCTTTAGTTGTGGCTCACAGGGGCTACTCTTTGTTGTGGTGCACAGGCTTCTCATTGCAGTGGCTTCTCTTGTTGTGGAGCACAGGCTCTAGGCGTGCAGGCTTCAGTAGTTGCAGCTCACGGAATCTAGAGCGCAGGCTCAGTAGTTGTGGCCCACGGGCTTAGTTGCTCCGTGGCATATGGGATCTTCCCGGACCAGGGCTCAAACCCATGTCCCCTGCATTGGCAGGTGGATTCTCAACCACTGCACCACCAGGGAAGCCCCCCTTGTAATTTTAAGACTCTTAAGGATAGGAGCTTTTTGGTTTTTTTGTTTTTTTTAAGTTATTTTCTATCCATTACAAGATCTAACTAACATAATGCTTTGTAATATAGTAAGCATTTGTTTTTGGAATAAATGAGTGAATGAATAAACGTATCATTTTCCTTTCAGTTTTAATACAGTCTTGTATTAGATCTCAAATTAGAAATGTAAAAAATATCTTGTCACTTTGTTTTCTGTTGTGATTTTTTTTACATTTAGAATGGTACTGCTTTTATTATTAATATCCAATTTTATGAATTCAGTCAAATGTTTAAGTTGTAAGACAAAAATTTTAAATTATTTCTAACTTTTGGGTCCTAACTATTATTGAATGCAGTGCCTAGTGGTATTAATAATAGTACCTAGTAAATAATTCCAGTAAATTGAAGATGACATAGCTTTCTTCATCCAAGTATTATAAGAAGGAAATTGGCTAGGCGTGTGTATGTTATAACCATAAATATATTTGTTCTTTACTTCAGAAGTAAATTATTTTTTTTAAGTTTGCTACATCCCATAATACAAGAAAGAGTTCTTTGTGAATAAATGCCAAAATCAAAATAAGCCTGTGTAACTACAACCAAGCTTTGAGTGATACTTTTTTGAAATATATAGCTAGAAAATAAAAGTTTTGCATGTACTGAATAGTATGCTCTCTCCTCTAAAAGCTTCTCTTATCTTCTGACTCCATTAAGCTCATTTTACCATGCTAATCAAACATAGTTGTTGTTTGTCTAAGAATGTAGAGATGATATATTCTCTGTTTTAATTAGTGGCAGTAGATCTAATCCAATTATTTGAGAAAAATTATTTCTTTCTTTTGAAGGGAAGTGGCTTGCCCTGACATAAATCACTAATTATGGAAAGCAAGATTCCATAAGGTTGAGAAGAGTTTAAAAATGAACCTTGAAAAATTTACTTATTCTGCAGAATTCCTGTGCATACTAAGGAATAATTGATCACTCTTGTTTTTTTTTTTTTTGTTTTGTGCCTTAAGAACTATCAGATTTCTTATTTCAGTCTTGGTTATACTTACCTCTATTTGTAAAGACTGCTCTTCTGGTTCTTCTCTTCCTGTCTGGCATCTAGCTTTTTTCTCCTCTGTTTACATTTCATGGTGTGTGGTCCTCTGCTGCTTCCAGCTTCATTCACATTTTAGATATATCTGTGGCATTATTTTCTCTAAGTCATTTTCACTGTGTTCTATCAAAAAATCAGACAAAAAGAATTTATGTATCCATTAGCAAAGCTAATTTCTTATATTGTGCTATAAATCGTTAAATCCTTTTCAAATAAATGGCTTATCTCATCTGGTACTCTGACATTTGTGTTGCCATGCTAATTCATTTTTTAGATTTGTTTTTTTACAGTGTATTACCACATATCTTGCAAAAGGGCATTTGCCTTCATTGTTTGAGAATTAAAAATAAATTTATTTTTAAACAGTTTTTTTAAACTATGGAACTGCTTTTTTAATGTAAAAAATTAATTCCAATCAGCAAAGTGTATGATTGATAACATTGTCATCAGTGCATCATTCATGCATTCAACACGTTTATCATGTGCCAGATACTGTTGAAGAAACCAAAATAGAAATTCAGAAACTTTGAGTAGTCAGTTGGTTTGTTAGTTTCCTTTAGTTTGAAGAAACAAAGGTTCTCTCAGGGCACCATCTTAAAAAAAAAAAAGATTTATTGTTATTCTCTGTGTGGTACAGCACTGCAGTGCCAGAAAATCTGAAGCCACTTAGTGGCTGGCTGCTCTCTCTCAGTACTTCTCTCTGAATGTCTGCTCTGGTCTCGTTTTGCTAACTAAAGGCATTCTATCCTCTCTTCTGTAGTTTAAATGCTGCAGAGGGCCTGTCTGTCTGATGTTTTAAAATCAACTTCATTGAGCAATAATTTACATACAATAAAACACACCCATTTTAAGTTTGATGAGGTTTGACAAGCTTATGTACCTGTGAAACCGGCATTACAGTCAAGGTAGAGAACATTTCCTTCACTCCAGATAGTTCCCTTGTGCTCCCTTGCATTCAGCCCCTGCTTCCCACCAACTAACCCCAGCTCCAAGGAAGGATAAGTCTGCTTTCTGTTCCTGTAGATTAGATTTGCCTTTTCTAGTATTTCCTATAGGTAGAATCATTCAATATATATTCCTTTGTGTCAAGCTTCTTCTGTTTTTAAAAATTGCCGATATTTCAGGTATTAAGATTGTTCTTTTTTATTGCTGAGTGATATTCTATTCTGTGGAATACCACAAGTTGTCTAACCATTCACTAGTTGATGGATAATTGGGTTGTTTCCAGTTTTGGGATATTATGAATAAAATTCTGTGACCACTTACGTACAAGTCTTTTTGTGGATACTTGTTTTCATTGCTCTTGGGTAAATGCCTAGGAACTGAATTCCTGGGTTGTATGGTAAGTGTGTGTTTAACTTTAAAAAATAGTTCAGCAATTTCTTATAAAGTGCTTGTGCCACTTCTACATTCCTACCACTATTGTCTGAGAGTTCCAAGTGCACCACATCCTTGCCAGATTCTCAGTCTTTTTAACGTTGTCATTCTATTAAGTGTGTAGTAGTTTATCATCGTTGTTTTAATTTCCATTTTCCTGAGATCTAATGGTATTTACCATCTTTTCATAAGCTTATTCTCTTTGTCTGCTAGGGCTGTCGTGACAAAATATTGAATACCACAGATTGAGTGGCTTAAACAACAGAAATTTATTTTCTTACAGTTCTGTAGGCTGACAGTCCAAAATGAAGGTATCTGGAAGGTTTGGTTTCTCTTGCAGCCTCTCTCTTTGGATTGCAGATGACTGCCTTCTCTCCATACCCTCACATGGCCTTTTCTGTGTACATGCCCATCCCTGATGTCTCCTCTTCCTCTTGTAAGGACACCAGTCCTTTTGGATTAGGGCCCCACCTTTATGAACTTGATTACCTCTTTAAAAGTCCTGTCTCAAAACACAGTTACAGGCTGGGGAATCAAGATGGTGGAGGAATAGGACAGGGAGCTCACCTACTCCCACAAAAACATTCAAAACACATCTGCAAGTGGAACGATTCACATAGAATATCTAATGAACGCCAGCAGAAGACCTCAAACTTCTGAAAGGACAAGAAAACCTCCAAGTAACTGGGTAGGACAAAAGGAAATAGAAAGGAATGGGGACGGGCCTGCACCACAGGGAGGGAGCTGTGAAGGAGAAAAGGTTCCCGCACCCTGGGAGTCCCTTCACTGGTGGGGGATCAGCCTGGATGGAGGCGGAGCTTCGGAGCCTAGGAGGAGAGCACAGCAACCAGTTTGCAGAAGGCAAAATGGAGAGTAACCTGCACAGAAGGTCGGCACCACCACCTTGCGTTCTCCAGCCTGAGATGCTCCTCTGTTGATGCGGGTGGGGACTGGGTGCTGAAGCTCAGGCCTCAGAGGTCAGACCCAGGGAAGGGACCAGGGTTGGTTGTTCAGAGACAGTCTGCAGAGGCTAGCTTGTGGCAACTGAGGGTGTACTCAGGAGAAGCTGGTGCCTGCCAGAAAAGTAAGGTGCCACTATTAGGGGCACATGAGGAGAGGGACAGGACCACCATAAGAGCTTCTTTCCCTGTAAGTGCTCCCAGGCAACGGGACACTGCCTACAGAAGCTCTGGGTGTGGGCTCAAGTCACCACTGCAATCATGGGCTCCATAGGCAGGCACGGGCCACCACTACGAGATCCACAAGAAGTTGCCAAGTGCTGCCCACACTGTCCGGGGAGCGCACAAGGGCTGCTGCACCTGCACACCCCATATCAAGGGGATAACAGCCAGCCCATGCTGAGGAAAGAGACAGCAAGCATCCAAACTAAAAGCAGCCCCTTGATTCTGGAAAAGATGGTGGAGTAGAAGGCCTTGAGCTCACCTCCTCTCATGAAAATACTATAATCACAACAAACTGCTGAACAACTATCAACAAAGAAGACTGGAACCTACCAAAAAAGATAGTTTACATTCAAAGACAAAGAAGAAGCCACAATGAGATGGTAGGAGGGCGCTTTCACAACATAATCAAATCCCATACCCGCCAGGTGGGCGACCCACAGACTGGAAAATAATTATATCACAGAGGTTCTCCCACAAGAGTGAAAGTCCTGAGCCCCACTTCAGCCTCCCCAGGCTGAGGGTCTGGCATCAGGAAGAGGAATCCCAGAGCACTTGGCTTTGAAGACCAGTGGGGCTTGAGTGCAGGAGGTCCACAGGACTGGGGGAAACAGAGACTCCACTCTTGGAGGGCACACACAAGGTTTCATGTACACTGGGACCCAGCACAAAGAAGTAATTCCATAGGAGCTTGGGCTGGACCTACCTATGAGTCTTGGAGGGTCTCCTGGGGAGGTTGAGATTGGCTCTGGATCACTATGGGGGGGGGCAAGGACACTGGTGGCAGAGGCCCCAGAGAATATTGATTGGCTTGAGCTCTCCCAGAGGTTGCCATTTTGGCATCAAGACCTGGCCCTACCCAGCAGCCTAGAGGCTCCAGTGCATGAATGCCTTAGGCCAAACAACCAGCAAGATAGGAACACAGCCCCACCCATCAGCAGACAGGCTGCCTAAAGCCATACTGAGCTTACAGCCACCTCTAAACACACCCTTTGACATGGTCTGCCCGCCAGAGGGACAAGACCCAGCTCCACACACCAGTGGGTAGGGACCAGTCCCACCAGGAAGCCTGCACAAGCCTCAGGACCAAACTCACCTACCAGAGGGCAGACACCAGAAGCAAGAGCTATGATCCTGCAGCCAGTGGAAAGAAGACCACAAACACAGAAAGCTAGACAAAATGAGATGGCAGAGAAATATGTTCCAGACAAAGGAACAAGATAAAAACCCACAAGAACAACTGAATCAAGTGGAGATAGGCAAACTACCTGAAAAAGAATTTAGAGTAATGATAGTAAAGATGATCCAAAATTTCTGAAAAGAATGGAGGCACAGATTGAGAAGATACAAATGATGTTTAACAAAGAGAAGATCTAAAGAATAAACAAACAGATGAACAATACAATAACTGGAATGAAAAATACACTAGAAGGAAGCAATAGCACAAGAATTGAGGCAGAAGAAAGAATAAGTGAGCTGGAAGACAGAATGTTGGAAATCACTGCTGCAGAACAGAATGAAGAAAAAAGAATGAAAAGAAATGAGGACAGTCTTGGAGACCTCTGTGACAACATTAAATGCATCAATATTAGCACTGTAGGGGTCCCAGAAGGAGAAGAGAGAAAAAGCCTGAGAAAATATTTGAAGAGATTATAGCTGAAAACGTCCTTAACATTAGAAAGGAAACACTCAAGTCTGGGAAGCACAGAGAGTCCCATACAAGATAAACCTAAGGAGGAACAAGATGAGACACATACTAATCAAACTGATGAAAATTAAATAGAAACAATTAAAAACAACAGGGAAGAGAAACAAATAACATACAAGGGAATCCCCATAAGGTATCTGCTGATTTTTCAGCAGAAAATCTGCAGGCCAGAAGGGAGTGGATGATATATTTAAAGTGACAAAAGGGACAAACCTACTACCAAGAATACTCTACCCAGCAGACTGGCATTCAGATTTGACGGAGAAATCAAAAGCTTTATGGACAAACAAAACCTAAGAGAATTCAGCACCACCAAACCAACTTTGAAACAAGTGCTAAAGGAATTTCTCTAGGCAGAAAAGACCACAACTAGAATCAAGAAAATTATGAATGGGAAAGCTCACCAGTTAAGACAAACATAAAGCAAAGGTAGGAAATCTCCACACACAAATATGATAGTAAAACCAGCAGTCGTGAGAAGAGAGTACAAATGCAGGATATTGATAATGCATTGGAAATTAAGAGACCAGCAAGTTAAAACAGTCTTGTACATATATAGACTGCTAGGTCAAAACCTTTTGGGAACCACAAACCAAAATTCTACAATAGATACACACACGAAAAAGAAGAAGCAACCCAATCACAACACTAAAAGATAGACATCAAATCACAAGAGAAGGGCTTCCCTGGTGGCACAGTGGTTGGGAGTCCGCCTGCCGATGCAGGGTACACGGGTTCGTGCCCCAGTCCGGGAGGATCCCACATGCCGGGGAGCGGCTGGGCCCGTGGGTCACGGCCGCTGAGCCTGCACGTCCAGAGCCTGTGCTCTGCGGTGGGAGAGGCCACGGTAGTGAGAGGCCCGTGTACTGCAAAGGGGGAAAAAAAATCACAAGAGAAGAGGAAGGGAAGAAAAAAAGGCCTACAAAAACAAATCCTAGTTAACAAATTGGCAGTAAGAACAGACATACAGATAATTACCTTAAATGTAAATGGATTAAATGCTCCAACCAAAAGACACAGACAGGCTGAATGTATACAAAAACAAGACCCATATATATGCTGTCTACAAGAGACCCACTTTAGCCCTAGGGACACATACAGAGGGAATGTGAGGGGACGGAAAAAGGTATCCCATGCAAATGGAAATCAAAAGAAAGCTGGAGTATCAAAACTCACATCACACAAAATAGACTTTAAAATAAAGACTGTTACAAGAGACAAAGAAGGACACTACATAACGATCACGGGATCAATCCACGAAGAAGATATAACAATTACAAATATATGTGCACCCAACATAGGAGCACCTCAATATACAAGGCAAATGCTAACAGCCATAAAAAAAGAAATTGACACTAACACAATAATAGTGGGGGACTTTAACACCCCAGTCCCATCACTGGACAGATCATCCAGACAGAAAATCAACAAGGAAACACAGGTCTTGAATGACATACTAGACCCTATGGACTTAATTGGTATTTATTACAACATTCCTTTGATTGTTCTCAAGTGCGTATGGAACATTCTCCAGGATAGATCACATCTTGGGCCACAAATCAACCCTCAGTAAATTTAAGAAAATTGAAATCATATCAAGAATATTTTCTAACCACAACACTATGAGATTAGAAATCAATTACAGGAAATAAAAACTGTAAAAAACACAAACACATGGAGGCTAAATAATATGTTACAAAACAACCATGGATCACTGAAGAAATCAAAGAGGAAATTAAAAAATACCTAGAGACAAAAAATAAATAAATAAATAAATAAAAAATACCTAGAGACAAATGACAATGAAAACACGATGATCCAAAACCTATGGGGTGCAGCAAAAGCAGTTCTATGAGGGAAGTTCATAGCAATACAGTCTTAACTCAGGAAACAAGAAAATCTCAAAGAAACAACCTAACCTTACATGTAAAGGAACTAGAGAAAGAAGAACAAACAAAACCCAAAGTTAGTAGAAGGAAAGAAATAATAAAGATCAGAGCAGAAATAAATGAAATAGAGATGAAGAAAACAGTAGTAAAGATCAATGCAACTAAAAGCTGATTCTTTGAGAAGATAAACAAAATTGATAAACCGTTAGCCAGATTCATCAAGAAAAATGAGGACTCAAATCAATAAAATTAGAAATGAAAATGAGAAGTTACAACTGACACCACAGAAATACAAAGGATCATAAGAGACTACTACAAAAAACTATATGCCAATAAAATGGACAACCTGGAAAAATAGACTAATTCTTAGAAAGGTACAAGCTTCCAAGACTGAACCAGGAAGAAATAGAAGATATGAATAGACCTATCACAAGTACTGAAATTGAAACTGATTAAAAAGCTTCCAACTAACAAAAATGCAGGACCAGATAGCTTCACAGGCGAATTCTATCAAACATGTAGAAAAGAGTTAACACCTATCCTTCTGAAACTATTCCAAAAATTGTAGAGGAAGGAACACTCCCAAACTTTCTATGTGGCCACCATGACCCTGATACCAAAACCAGACAAAGATACCACAAAAAGAGAAAATTACCGGCCAGTATCACTGATGAACATAGACGGAAAAATCCTCAACGAAATACTGGCAACCTGAATCCCATACACCATGATCAAGTGGGATTTATCCCAGGGATGCAAGGATTCTACAATATCCACAAATCAATCAGTGTTATACACCATGTTAACAAACTGAAGACTAAAAACCATATGATCATCTCAATAGATGCAGAAAAAGCTTTTGACAAAATTCAACACCCATTTATAATAAAAATTCTCCAGAAGTAGGCATAAAGGGAACTTACCTCTACATAGTAAAGGCCTTATATGACAAGTCCACAGCTAACATTCTCAACAGTAAAGAGCTGAAAGCATTCTCTCTGAGATAGGAACAAGACAAGGATGTCCACTGTCACCACTTTTATTCAGCATAGTTTTGGAAGTCCTAGCCACAGCAATCAGAGAAGAAAAGAAATAAGGGGAATGCAAATTGAAAAAGAAGTAAAACTGTCACTGTTTGCAGCAACATGATATTATACATAGAAAAGATGCTACCAGAAAACTACTAGAGCTCATCAGTGAATTCAGTAAATGTACAGGATGCAAAATTAATACACCAAAATCTTGCATTCCTATACACTAACAACTAAAGATCAGAAAGAGAAATCAAGGAAACAATCCCATTTACCATCGCATCAAAAAGGATAAAATACATAGGAGTAAGCCTACCTGAGGAGACAAAAGACCCGTATTCTGAAAACTATAAGACGTGGTGAAGGAAATCAAAGGTGACACAAAGATGACGTGGAAAGGTATTGTTTTGGATTGGAAGAATCAATATTGTCAAAATGACTATGCTACGCGAGGCAACTACAGACTCAGTGGAGTCCCTGTCAAATTACCAATGACATTTTTCACAGAAGCAGAACAAAGATTTTTAAAATTTATATGGAAGCACAAAAGACTCTGAATAGCGAAAGCAATTCTGAGAAAGAATAATGGAGCTGGAGGAATCAGGTTACCTGACTTCAGACTATACTGTAAAGCTACAGTAATCAAAACAGTATGGTACTTGCACAAAAACAGAAATACAGATCAATGGAACAGGAGAGAAAGCCCAGAAATAAACCCACCCACCTATGGTCAATTAATCTATGACAAAGCAGGCAAGAATATACAAAGGAGAAAAGACAGTCTCTTCAAAAAGTGGTGCTGAGAAAACTGGATAGCTACATGTAAAAGAATGAAATTAGACATTTCATAAACACTATACATAAAAATAAACTCAAAATGGATCAAAGACCTAAATGTAAGGCTACACACTATAAAACTCTTAGAGGAAAACATAGGCACAATACTCCTTGATGTAAATCGCAGCAAGATATTTTTTGATACACCTCCTAGACTAAGGAAAATAAAAACAAATATAAGCAAATAGGACCTAATGAAACTTAAAAGCTTCTACACAGCAAAGGAAACCGTAAACAAAATAAAAAGACAACCCACAGAATGGGAGAAAATATTTGCAAACGAAGCAACTGAAACGGGATTAATCTCCAAAATATACAAACAACTCATGCAGCTCTATATCAAATAAACAACCCAATCAAAAAGTAGGTAGAAGGCAGACTCTGGGAGGGCTCACACCAAGGAGTACTTGCCAGAACTTCTGCTTCCAGTGTCCTTGTCCCCACAGTGAGCCACAGCCACACCTTGCCTCTGCAGGAGACCCTTCAACACTAGCAGGTATTGTAAGATTCAGGCTGCTAATGTTGGCATATGCGCATTTAGCCTTAAAGAGATTAAGTTGAGAAGCAAGAAGAACTACAATCCTGCAGCCTGTGGAACAAAAACCACATTCACAGAAACATAGACAAGATGAAAAGGCAGAGGGCTATGTACCAGATGAAGGAACAAGATAAAACCTCAGAAAAACAACTAAATGAAGTGGAGATAGGCAACCTTCCAGAAAAAGAATTCAGAATAATAATAGTGAAGATGATCCAGGACCTCGGAAAAAGAATGGAGGCAAAGATCGAGAAGATGCAAGAAATGTTTAACAAAGACCTAAAAGAATTACAGAACAAACAAACAGAGATAAACAGTACAATAATGGAAATGAAAACTACACTAGAAGGAATCAGTAGCAGAATAACTGAGGCAGAAGAACGGATAAGTGACCTAGAAGACAAAATGGTGGAATTCACTGCTGTGGAACAGAATAAAAAAAAAAAAGAATGAAAAGAAATGAAGACAGCCTAAGAGACCTCTGGGACAACATTAAACGCAGCAACATTCGCATAATAGGGGTCCCAGAAGAAGTGAGAAAGGACCAGAGGAAATATTTGAGGAGATTATATTCGAAAACTTCCCTAACATGGGAAAGGAAATAGCCACCCAAGTCCAGGAAGCACAGTGAGTCCCATACAGGATAAACCCAAGGAGAAACACACCGAGACACATACTAATCAAATTGGCCAAAATTAAAGACAAAGAAAAATTATTGAAAGCAGCAAGGGAAAAATGACAAATAACATACAAGGGAACTCCCATGAGGTTAACAGCTGATTTCTCAGGAGAAACTCTACAAGCCAGAAGGGAGTGGCATGATATACTTAAAGTGATGAAAGGGAAGAACCTACAACTAAGATTACTCTACCTGGCAAGGATCTCATTCAGATTCAATGGAGAAATCAAAAGCTTTACAGACAAGCAAAAGCTAAGAGAATTCAGCACCACAAAACCAGCTCTACAACAAATGCTAAAGGAACTTCTCTAAGTGGGAAACACAAGAGAAGAAAAGGACCTACAAAAACAAACCCAAAACAATATAAGAAAATGGTCATGGAACATACCTATCAATAATTACCTTAATCGTGAATGGATTAAGTGCTCCAAGCAAAAGACACAGGCTTGCCAAATGGATACAAAACCAAGACCCATATATATGCTGTCTAAAAGAGACCCACTTCAGACCTAGGGACACATATAGACTGAAAGTGAGGGGTTGGAAAAAGATATTCCATGCAAATGGAAATCAAAAGAAAGCTGGAGTAGCAGTACTCATATCAGATAAAATATACTTTAAAATAAAGAATCTTACAAGAGACAACGAAGGACACTACATAATGATCAAGGGATCAACCCAAGAAGAAGATATAACCGTTATAAATATATATGCACACAACATAGGAGCACCTTAATACATAAGGCAACTGCTAACTGCTATAAAAAAGGAAATCGACAGTAACACAATAATAGTGGGGGACTTTAACAACTCACTTACACCAATGGACAGATCATCCAAAATGAAAATAAATAAAGAAACAGAAGCTTTAAATGACACAATAGACCAGATAGATTTAGTTGATATTTATAGGACATTCCATCCAAAAACAGCAGATTACACTTTCTTCTCAAGTGTGCATGGAACATTCTCCAGGATAGATCACATCTTGGGTCACAAATCAAGCCTCAGTAAATTTAAGAAAATTGAAACCATATCAAGCATCTTTTCTGACCACAATACTATGAGATTAGAAATGAATCACAGGGGGAAAACACGTAAAAAACACAAACACATGGAGGCTAAACAATGCGTTACTAAATAACCAAGAGATCACTGAAGAAATGAAACAGGAAATTAAAAAATACCTAGAGACAAATGACAATGAAAACACGATGATCCAAAACCTATGGGATGCAGCAAAGGCAGTTCTAAGAGGGAAGTTTATAGCTCTACAAGCCTACCTCAAGAAACAAGAAAATTCTCAAACAATATAACTTTACACCTAAAGGAACTAGAGAAAGAAGAACAAACAAAATGCAAAGTGAGCAGAATGAAAGATATCATAAAGATCAGAGCAGAAATAAATGAAATAGAAACAAAGAAAACAATAGCAAAGATCAATAAAACTAAAAGCTAGTTCTTTGAGAAGATAAACAAAATTGATAAACCATTAGCCAGACTTGTCAGGAAAAAGAGGGAGAGGACTCAAATCAATAAGATTAGAAATGAAAAAGGAGAAGTTACAACAGACACTGCAGAGAAACAAAGCATCCTAAGAGACTTCTACAAGCAACTCTATGCCAATAAAATGGACAACCTGGAAGAAATGGACAAATTCTTAGAAAGGTATAACCTTCCAAGACTGAACCAGGAAGTAATAGAAAATATGAACAGACCAGTCACAAGTAATGAAATTGAAATGGTGATTAAAAATCTTCCAACAAACAAAAGTCCAGGACCAGATGGCTTCCCAGGTGAATTCTTTGAAACGTTTAGAGAAGAGCTAACCCCCATCCTTCTCAAACTCTTCCAAAAAATTTCAGAGGAAAGAACACTCCCAAACTCATTCTATGAGGCCATCATCACCCTGATGCCAAAACCAGACAAAGATACTACAAAAAAGAAAGTTACAGACCAATATCACTGATGAATATAGATGCAAAAATCTTGAACAACAAACTAGCAAACAGAATCCAGCAACACATTAAAAGGATCATACATCATGATCAAGTGGGATTTATCCCAGGGATGCAGGGATTCTTCAATGTACACAAATCAATCAATGTGATACAGCATATTAACAAATTGAAGAATAAAAACCATATGATCATCTCAACAGATGCAGAAAAAGCTTTTGACAAAATTCAACACCAATTTATGATAAAAACTCTCCAGAAAGTGGGCATAGAGGGAACCTACCTCAAAATAATAAAGGCCATATACGACAAACCCACAGCAAACATCATTCTCAATGGTGAAAAATTGAAAGAATTTCCTCTAAGATCAGGAACAAGACAAGGATGTCCACTCTCACCACTGTTATTCAACATAGTTTTGGAAGTCCTAGCCACGGCAATCAGAGAAGAAAATGAAATATAAAGAATACAAATTGGAAGTGTAGAAGTAAAACTGTCACTGTTTGCAGATGACATGATACTATACATAGAGAATCCTAAAGATGCCACCAGAAAACTACTAGAGCTAATCAATTTGGTAAAGTTGCAGGATACAAAATTAATGCACAGAAATCTCTTGCATTCCTATACACTAATGATTTTCAGAAAAATCTGAAAGAGAAATTAAGGAAACACTTCCATTTACCATTGCAACAAAAAGAATAAAATACCTAGGAATAAACCTACCTAGGGAGACCAAAGACCTGTATGCAGAAAAGTATAAGACACTGATGAAAGAAATTAAAGATGATACCAACAGATGGAGAGATACACCATGTTCTTGGATTGAAAGAATCAATATTGTGAAAATGACTATACTACCCAAAGCAATCTACAGATGCAATGCAATCCCTATCAAATTAGCGATGGCATTTTTTAAGGAACTAGAACAAAAAATCTTAAAATTTGTATGGAGACTCAAAAGACCCCAAATAGCCAAAGCAGTTTGAGGGGAAGAAAACGGAACTGGAGGAATCAGGCTCCCTGACTTCAGACTATACTATAAAGGTACAGTAATGAAGACAATATGGTACTGGCACAAAAACAGAAACATAGATCAATGGAACAAGATAGAAAGCCCAGAGATAAACCCATGCACCTGTGGTCAACTAATCTATGACAAAGGAGCCAAGGATATACAATGGAGAAAAGACAGTCTCTTCAATAAGTGGTGCTGTGAAAACTGGACAGCTACATGTAAAAGAGTGAAATTAGAACACTCCCTAACACCAAACACAAAAATAAACTCAAAATGGATTAGTGACCTAAATGTAAGACTGGACACTATAACACTTAGAGGAAAATGTAGGAAGAACACTCTTTGACATAAATCACAGCAAGATCTTTTTTGATCCACCTCCTAGAGTAATGGAAATAAACACAAAAATAAACAAATGGGACCTAATGAAACTTCAAAGCTTTTGCACAGCAAAGGAAACCATAAACAAGAAGAAAAGACAACCCTCAGAATGGGAGAAAATATTTGCAAACGAATCAACGGACAAAGGATCAATCTCCAAAATATATAAACAGGTCATGCAGCTCAATATTAAAGAAACAAACAACCCAGTCCAAAAATGGGCAGAAGACCTAAATAGACATTTCTCCAAAGAAGGCATACAGATGGTCAAGAAGCAGATGAAAAGCTGCTCAACATCACTAATTATTAGAGAAATGCAAATCAAAACTACAATGAGGTATCACCTCACAGTGGTTAGAATGGGCATCATCAAAATGTCTACAAACAACAAATGCTGGAGAGGGTGTGGAGAAAAGGAAACCCTCTTGCACTGTTGGTGGGAATGTAAATTGATACAGCCACTATAGAGAACATTATGGAGGGTCCTTAAAAAACTAAAAATAGAATTACCATATGATCCAGCAATCCCACTACTGGGCATATACCCAGAGAAAACCATAATTCAAAAAGACACATGCACCCCAATGTTCTTTACAGCACTATTTACAATAGCCAGGTCATGGAAGCAACCTAAATGCCCATCAACAGACAAATGGATAAAGAAGATGTGGTACATAAATGCAATGGAATATTACTGAGCCATAAAAAGGAATGAAATTGGGTCATTTGTTGAGACATGGATGGATCTAGAGACTGTCATACAGAGTGAAGTAAGTCAGAAAGACAGAAACAAATACCGTATATTAATGCATGTATGTGGAACCTAGAAAAATGGTATAGATGAACTGGTTTGCAGGGCAGAAGTTGAGACACAGATGTAGAGAATAAACTTATGGACACCAAGGGTGGAAAGCCACGGGGGTGTGGGTATGGTGGTGTGATGAATTGGACGATTGGGATTGCAATGTATATGCTGATGTGTATAAAATTGATGACTAATAAGAACCTACTGTATAAAAAAGTAAATAAAATAAAATTTTTTGAAAACGTAGGCAGATCTAAGTAAACATTTCTCCCAAGAAGACATACAGATGGCCAAAAAGCACATGGACAGATGCTCAACATAACCAATTACCATAGAAAGGCAAATCAAAACTACAATGAGGTATGACCTAACACCGGTCAGAATGGCCATCATCAAAAAGTCTACAAAGCATAAAATGCTGGAGAGGGTGTGGATAAAAGGGAACTCTCCTACACTGTTGGTGGGAATGTAAATTGGTACAACCAGTATGGAGAACATTATAGAGGTTCCTTAAAAAACTAAAACTAGAACTACCATATGATTCAGCAATCCCACTCCTGGGCATATATTTGGAGGAAACCATAATTCAAAAAGATAGGTGTACCCCAGTGTTCATTGCAGCACTATTTACAGTAGACAAGACATGGAAGCAATCTAGTGTCCATTGACAGAGGAATAAAGAAGAATTGGTACATACTTACAATGGAATATTACTCAGCCATAAAAAAGAACAAAATGCCATTTGCAGCAACATGGATGGACCAAGAGATTATCATACTTAGGGAAGTAAGTCAGAGGAAGAGAAATATCATATGATGTCATTCATATGTGGTATCAAATTTTTAAAAAATGATACAAATGAACTTATTTACAAAGCAGAAAGAGACTTACACATATTGAAAACAAAGTTATGGTTACCAAAGGTGAAACATGGGGGTGGGTGATAAATCAGGAGCCTCGTGATTAACATACGCACACTACTGTATACAACAAGGACCTACTGTATAGCACAGGGAACTCTATTCAATATTCTGTGATAACCTATATGAGAAAAGAATCTGAAAAGTAATGAATGTGTCTGTGTATAACTGAATCACTTTGCTGTACACCTGAAACTAAACACAACATTGTAAACCACCTATACTCCAATTTAAAAAAAAGAAAAAAAAGTTACATTGAGGATTAGGGCTTCAATATATGAATTTTGGTGGGACAGAATTCAATCCATAGCACTATTGACCATTTCTACATCTCTTGTTTTTTGTTTGTTTAGTTTAGTGTTTAAGTTTTTCCCATTTTGTGTGTCTTAATAGTAAGTTGTAAGAATTCTTCCTATATTCCTTTAAGTCCTGTAACATGTATTATAAATATTTCCTCCTTTTAATTTTTTTATATGTTTAAAGAGCAGAAATTTTAAATTTTGGTTAAGTTCCATATTTCTGTTTTTTCTTTTATAGTCTGTGGGTTTTGTGTTCTATTAAAGAAACGTTTGCCTATGCCACGGTTATAAAATATTCTCCATTGTTTTCTTCTAGAAGTTTTATAACTTCAGCTTTTACCTATTTGCATTTTGAGTTAATTTTAATGTTGGCATGTGACAAGGGTCAAGGTTCATTTTTTTGGAATATGGATATACAGTTGTTCCAACACTGTGTTGAAAGATAATATTTTCCCTACTCAGTTACCCTGACATTTTTATTTCAAATCTATTGACCAAATACGTCTGGGTCTATTTCTGGACTGTATTCTGTTCAATTGACCCATTTCCTATGCCAGTACTACACTATCTGCTTACTATAGCTTTATATAGTAATTCTTGAATTTAAAATTCTTCTAATCAAATAGTGTAAGTCTTCCATCGTTTTTCTTCTATTTCAGAATTGTTTTAGCTGCTCTGCACCCTTTCCGTTTAGAATTAGCTTATCAATTTCCCTAATCATGCTTGCTTGAATAGTGCCTGATACTATTGGGATTGCATTAAATATATAGATCATTCAGGAGAAAATTGCTATCTTAATAATATCAAATTATAAATCTATAAACATGATTTTTTTCTATTTATTTAAGCCATATTTATGTTTTTTTCTTCTTTTTTTTTTGTTTTCAGTGTACAGGGGTATTATACGTCTTTTTAAAATGTATCCCTAAGTATTTCATGTTTCTGATGAGAGCAGTTATCTTGACTTATTCCTAATATTATCTTGTAATTTTCATATTTGGTTTGGACTTTAGAGAAATAGTGGGCTCCTAAAATGAGCTTGGAAGTGTTCCCTTTTTCTGTTTTTTAAAACAATTTGTGTAGTAATTGGTACTGTTGCTTCCTTAGACGTGTGATAGACTCTACCAGTGAAGCAACTGGAGGCTAGAGTTTTCTTTGTGGGAAAGTTTTAAATTCTGAATTGTTTTACAAGTAGAGGTTCATTCAGTTACGCTGTTTCTTCTTGAATCGGTTTTGGAAAGTGATGTATTTTTAAGGAATTTTGACATCTTATTTAAATTGAATTTATTGGCAAAAAATTGTTTTCAGCGTTCTCTCATATGTATATAAGAGATATGTAGTGATCTGTCATTTACCATCTGTGCGACCTTGGGCAGATTACTTAACTTCTTTGTGGAATTTAACCCAATAGTTAAATTCCAGCATTATTTCAATGGATATTGAGTTCTCAGCAAGAAAGGATTTCCTTTTGCAGCTATTGGCAGACCAACAATAAGGAAATATAGTAACCTGGGGAATGCCAGGGGCTTTAATTTTTTTTATTCTTTGGCCTCTCCTTGAGGCTTGTGGGATCTTAGTTCCCTGAGGAGGGATTGAACCTGTGCCCTCAGCAGTTAAAGCACGAAGTCCTAACCATTGGACCACCAGGGAATTCTCGTGCTTTGATTTTTAAGACCCGCCTTTCCTGTACAGCACTGGACACATGTTGTATGTAACTGATGTTCGTTACTTGGGTCTTACTTGAATTGCTTGTATTAAAGTATTCTACAAGATGCTTTTAAGGGAAGAATTTCTTGGCTCATATTTCTTTGCTCGATGAAGGGTGATGTATATGGCATTTGTATTGCATATACTTCATGTTTGCAGATTATTTTCTAAACCTTTGATAAAGAGAGCTAGCCATGTCATTGGTTATTTAGAATTTAGCTGTGTTGGTAGATTATCTTTTGAGTGAGAAAAGGAAGAAACATTGACTTATAGTCTGTGTCAAGTTTTTTCTTCAAGGGGCTAGATAAAATTTTAGGCTTTGTGGACCATGCAATCTCTGTTGCAACTATTTAACTTTGCTGTTGTGGTGCAAAAGCAGCATAGACAAGAAATATGTAAATAAATGTGTGGCCACATTTCAGTAAAACTTTGTTTACAAATACAGGTTGTTGATGGACCATATTTGGCCTGCAGGCCATAGTTTGCCAATCCTTGGTCTGTGTAAGGCGTATAAGAATTACATAGCCAGAGATTTGTCTGTATGTGCCCTTATAGCAGTACTTAATGGCCCAAAATTTGTGCTCTGTAACTCTTTGATGGTGAAAATTTATCCAAGTATTTGTATTGGCAAATTGTCTGGGGAATGTGTACACATGTGGCTCCTGTTTTAGAGTGGGGGTAAACATCCATCAAAAAACACTAAGATTCAGGACAGTCTAATAGGTCATAATTTCTGTCCACTAATTTACTCAGCAAATCTTTATAGAACACCTACTATTTACTTAACACTGTTCCAGTCTCTGAGTGTACTTTGTCAAGCAAGACCTTTGTTATGGCCATCATGAAACGTATACTCAAGCTGGTAGACTAAAATTGATCAGGTAAGTGCAGGTATGTTATATATTTTCATAAGCCACACTGTGTCAACCACTATTTTACCACCTATTTTAAGAAATAACTGAAGTTTAGAGAATTGCTGCATATAACACTTCTCCCTTGTATGAGGATGATTACAGATACTCCAATTAAAATTCCTTCATTTTTATTTAAGAAAAGAAAAGAAAGGGAACAAAAAATTAATAAAGAAAAGGAGGAAAAAGCAGCAAAGGAGCTGGAGAAAGAACATTTACAAGAAAAAGCAAAAGAAAAATATGAAGAATGGTTAAAGAAAAAAAATGCTGAAGAATGTGAGAAGAAGAAGAAAGAAAAGGTATTTTCACTAAAGTGATCAGTTAGAATACATGACTTTCGTGTTTACATATGCCAGCTATATTGTATAAAGAGTTTCTGATAGAAAATTGGCACTATCTTATCATAATATAAATACATGTAGCTACCCCTACTTGTTATACTATAATTAAGCTTCAGAAATGAATATGCATTTGTGGTTTTCTTAGGTTGAGAAGTATTAATAAGCCTATCGATATTTCTGCAGTCAGGTTCAAACTTTTTATTGTTGTTTATGCTTTTAAATATTATTCAATGCACTTTTATGGAAAGTTTTATTACATTATTATAAATTACTATTCTATTTTAAAACAGCAAATTGCTTTTTTCTTCTTAGGTTTAATGTCATTGTTTAGAGGCAGCCACCTTCATATCACATCCCTGATCATGTTAAATTTTGCTCTCTATAGAATTATGATTCAGTATTTCTGATCAGAAAGCCATTGGGATGGGGAGCTACTGGGGAAAAGAGTCAGTAGAATTTGAATAGAATTTTTAGTTACAGAATATCCCTGGAGATTCTTTGGTCTTGTCATTTTAAGGAAAAAGAAAAACAACGGCAGGCTGAATTACAGGAAAAAAAGGAAATAGCAGAAAAAAAGTTTAAGGAATGGTTGGAAAATGCAAAAAATAAACCTCGTCCAGCTGCAAAGAGCTATGGTTATGCCAATGGAAAACTCACAGGTTGGTTTTTATGTTATGTGGGTTACATAAATATGGCTTGCAGGAGTGAATATTATATATTATGTTTCCTTTTGACAGAAATAGAAATGTGTAAAAATCTTTTTTCTTTCAAATTACTATTTTCTGGAAGATTATAACATACTGTATTCCTGTGGAGATACTACAAATTTGTTGTCATTCTCTAAAACCAGATACATTTTAAAGGCAATAGTGGTAAAACTGCAAAGTAATGATTTCTAAGGTTAAGAAACAAGTAAAATTTTCTTACATTCCTTGGATTTTAAAGCCTTAATCAGGATATATTGAAGGGGTCATTTTCTTCCCCTTTTCTAACCCTCTCTGAGGCAGAGCTTCCAGTGTCTTTGGCACATTCTTTTTGCAGGGTGGAATACTAGACAGCACATGAACCAGACACAGACCTGGTTGGCCTTTAGGCTTGGTCTGATTATAAATGGCAATGCATGTTTTTCTTTGTACTTCATGTTGGAAGCTCATGCCTTGCTGACAGCTGCCTTCACTTGTTTAAGTGATTTATTATTAAAAATACTCCCATTCTGTTTTGTTCACACAATAGGACATATTCCAGACTTTGTTTTGACCATCGTGGTGAAGTGTGTGTTGACATATCTATGCAGTCAAAGTGGGTTGCCAATGTCTGAATGACACATTCCTGCTGTCAGGATTTAGGCCTCTCCTGCATGTCACAGAGGTCATCCATTACAGCTACCGAGCAGGGTCTGCTCTGTTTTTTTGTTCTCTTATTTGAAATAAGAGTAATAAGCAGTGGTTTTAACCAAATGATTGGATAGTAAAGTTAAAACTTAGGTGGAATATACATATTGACTAGAAGTTAATTGGTGAAATAATGGATTATTTTATTTTTTGCATTTAAATAAGTTTTATTCTAATATCTTTGCAAATGCTCTACTGCTCTTAATTATCAAAATTACAGTGATATTATGAAATCTGATTGACAGTGATTTAGAATTTAAGTGGTTCTAAACAAGAATCTTGATTCACTTTAGCTACATATGCAACATACATTTTTTCTGCAAACTTTAGTGTCCAACTAGGGGAAACATGTACACAATCAGCGGTTTCCCAGACTGAGTTAAAATGAAGATTTTGTTCTTTTTAAGGGTTCTAAAATTAATTTCTTAGGAGAACTTTTATGAGTTTCTATATATATAGATGTGAACATTAATGTTCTTTGAATGCTTAGATTTATATTTTAATTTTTACTTCAGTACTTACTGTGTTTGAAAATATTTGAGAGTTCAAGTTTTAAATGAGTCAAATTGGTTTATCAATAATATTTTTGCCCTTTTAACATTTTTCTGTGAATTTTAAAATATGTAGTTTCTTTGATCTCAAAAAGTTTTCTTCTTGTTTTGTTCTGATTTTTTCATAATTTTAGGTTTTTACAGTGGAAATTCTTATCCAGAGCCAGCCTTTTATAACCCAATTCCATGGAAACCAGCTCCTGTGCCTCCTCCCAAAGGAGCAAAGGATCTATCAGGAAAGAAGACTAAAAGGCCTGTGATAAGCCAGCCAAACAGGTCATCCTCTCTGGTAATGCATAAATCCAGAAGCAGTCTTTGCCTTGGAACTCTGTGCAGAATACAAAGATAGTAGATGTGGGAAATTACATGCTTTTACCTGGAGCTATTTAATTTTAAAATCAGAAATTGTTATTTTACTGCTCAATTAGTTGCTCAACATTTGATGTATTATTGATAAGTTCAAATTCTTGCATTTGTATACAGAGTCCTTAGAGTTAATTGAGCAAGATATTTTATACATTTTCATTTTTATAAATGCTTCAAGGTTGATCTTGGCATATTGTTTTGCAGGATACGTGACTGAATCTAACAATTGTGTTTGTATTTAGCTTGTATTAAAACTACCCTCTAATACCAGTAAAAGCAACAATTTTTCATGTGTTCTTTCATACCTATATGTTGTGTGTTTATGTTTATGAACAATGTAAGATTAAGTTGTTCAAACAAGCATTTCTAAACTGCATGCTCAAGATAATTCTTAGAAGAATCTAAATGGGTTAGAATCCCAGAGTAATCAAAAACAGTCTTTGTTGATGGCTTTTGGTATATTTTTCCCTGTGTAAATATTTGTAAATCGCTAACTGAAGTCATGTTTGGTAACAGAGAAATGAAGTTTGGGTTTTGAAAGGAAAATTTAAAAACACTGTTTTGGACTCAATCTTAGATTGGTATGTAGTAATCTTGAGACACTAATATTTTGCTATACTTTGCTATACTTTGTACAAATAGTTATAATTAGTTACGTTGTTAATTTTAAAATTAGAAATATCAATGCATTATTTTTTAATGTTAAATGTTGAGTGATATTTTACTGAAGTGAAATCAAAAATCTTAATAAATACACGTTAAGGATAGTATATCAACGGATTACTAAAGTAGCACTCAACGCTTTTTATTAAGTTTTAAAAGTCTGTATCTTTTCTTAGTGGGCTATCAAGAAATGAAAATCTGTTGGGGCAATATAAAGTTCAGTGAATTCATTTAAAAGTGATTCCTATTTAGACTGTATTTCATGTTTCTGCTAGGTTAGTCAGTTGTCAAGTTTCTAGTGATTAACCTGCAATGGTGTTGATCAACTGCAGGAAACAGCAATGGGATCTTTGAAGAATATTCATATTGTCAGAAATCTAGAAAAATTCTTTTTTTTTTTTTTTCCTGCTCATGGGGGTCTGTGAGCCCCATAAGGACTGAGCACTCAATTCAGGCATCTTCATTTGGTTTTATTTTATTTTTTCACTTCTAAGCAGAGAACAGTTTGGGAGGAGTCAGAGTTTGTTGGGTCAAAATATTGGTGAGATTTTGTGGCCTGACCATCCTTCTTGGAACCTGTTAGATGCAGTGAAACTTAACAGGTGATCATTCTACACGAGCAGATTCTCCTATGTGAGAGAATGTAGAATTTGCCAGGGTAGCAATAAACTTGTGTGTAAAAAACAGCATATATAGGCTTGTGTTCCTGGGCGTTTTAGATATAGTTGTTATATCTAAAAAATCTTCAGTTTTACACAGGTTAAGTCATTTAGGCAACTTTTAGCTGTAACCATAATCCTAATAAAACTTTTCATTCAATCAGTAATTAATTAGTTTGACCAATGTTAGTTGAACATTTGCTCTGTGAGAAATGTTTTGCATATTGATTTAGGAATTTGAATGATATATTTCTTTAATTCAGTAAACATTTACAGCCTAGCCAGGAAAACATAGAATAAATGCTGTAATACATTATACTTAAAATCATGCTCAGAGTTCATCTGAGAACATAGATAAGAGATAGCTCAGCCTGAGAAGGAATTAAGAAAGGTTACAAAGAGGAGGTGACATTTGAGTTGGTGAAAGATAAGCAGGAATTTTCTAGATGGTTATGAGGCTGACCTTAACCATCATGAACATGTGGTGAGAAGTAGCTGGGAGAGAAGCAGGGGTCGGAGTAAAAAGGTTCTGTATACTACAGAATTTGGACTTGATCCTGTGGGCCTGTGATACCCTGTTTTACTACCCCAATGGTGCATTTTTTAAAAGATTTTGACCACCAAACATTTATTACTAAAATTCCATTTTTGTTCATCAAAGACTTCTTCAAACCAATCAATACACCTGTTACTAGGAGATTAGTGTTTTTAACCTGAATCAATTTTTCTTAAAGTCAAGATACTTGGTATTCTAGGCATTGTAAACTATATTAACTGTTTGAAATTTCTATTGAGGTTTTTAAAATATCTTTTTGACTCTACTGCTACTTGATTGGAACTGCTCTAAAATATCTAGGCAACCTATAATGTCAACAAATTCATGATCTGAAAGAAAGAACACAGGTATTATAGACCTAGTTTTACATCTGCTTATCTGGAAGGTGCCTCATTTTTTTCAATGTTCAATACCTTATCTAATTTAGAAACTTATTGTGGGGATGTAAAATAATACATGGAAGTACCAAAAAATGCAAGTTTGTTTCTTTTTTGTATGATGATAATTCTGATAAGATGTACCAATATTCTTTCTTTAGTGATAATTGATTTACATAATAACTGACTTTGTTTAACATACCAGTCTTGACTGGTGATATATCAAAATTAACTTGTCAGTACTTGGAGTGGATCTTCATTTACCCCTGTGCTAAGGGCAAAAAGTGAATACTGTTGTCTTCATTTTCTTCAAGTTGAATCAATGTTTACTGAATATCTACTATGTGCGAATGAGTATTCTAGATGCTGGAGATTCATCTGTGAATAAGAGAGGGTCCCTGCTGCCCACATGGGATCTTACATGACAGTGATAGGAAACAGATACTAAACATATAAACAAATAATTTATGTGGCTCTAGGTGCTATAAAGAAAATAAAACAGGGCACTATTGGGATAAATAGTGACTGGGTGGAGGAGTGGGTGCACTCTTTTAGGTGGATGGGCATCTCTGAAGTGGTAACATGCTGCTGAGCTAGCCTTGCCTTGCTAAAATCTGCAGAAAGAGATATCCAGTCAGAGGAAACAGCCAGTGCACAGGCCCCAATGCAGAAATGAATCTGATGTGTTTGAAGAAAGGTTGGTGTGGCTGGAGTGGAGAAAGCAATGGGGAAAATAGTAGGAGTGAAGGTTGGAGAGTCAGGCAGTGCCAGATCATATATAATCCTGAGTTCAGTAGTTCAGATTTTATCATAATTGTATTGGGAAGCCCTTGAAAGTTTTTAAGCAGGGAATTGATGTGATCTGTTTTATACTTTGAGATTACTCTGGCTGTGTGAGGAAACTGGCTTGCTGGGGACCAAGAATCAAAGCAGGGAGACTCATTGGGAGGATTTGCAGTGTCCAGGAAAGAAATTGTGATAGTCTGTATTAACGTGGCAGCAGCAACATGATAAGAAATAGAGGTGGATTTGGGATGTATTTTGGAGGTGAGGCAAACAGGACTGCTAACATTTGGGTGTCTGGTTGAGGGAAGGAGGAAAAATCAGATATGACTTCTAGTTTTTAGGCCTGATCCACTGGGTGAATGATGATAACTATCACAGAATTAGAAAGTGATAGGAGCAGATGTATAGGCTGAGAATGGAAAGAGGGGAGTCCTTCAGAATTCTGTTCTAGGTCTGTTAGATTTGTGGTACAACTTAATATCCTGGTAGAAATGGCAGTTAGATACTTGTCTGATGCTCAGGGGAGAGCCAGGATTGGAGATACAAATTTAAGCAACATCAGTATGTAGGTGGTATTTAAAAGCACGGGACTGGATCAGGTTACCTAGGAAGAGTTTAGATAGTAAAAAGAAGGCTGAGTATTCAGATATTTAGAAATTGAGCAGCTAGCAAGGATGCTGAGAAGGAGCAGCCATGAAGTAGAAGGAGACCCAGTAGAGTATGATGTCACAGAAGCCATGAGTAGAAAAGTGTTAGAAGCAGGAAATTGTGCAGTCTGTCCAGTGCTACCTGACAGACGAGGAAAAGCAGGAAAGAGCCTTCCTTGTTGCATATGGTAAAATAGCAAACACGTATTGAATACTTTCTATATGCCTGGCAGTATTCTGTGTGCTTTTATATGTGCTAACTCATTTAGCCTCACAACAACCCTATGAGATACTTTTATTATCCCCATCTTATAGTTGAAACTGAGGCACTGAGAAGCTAGCTGCTTTTATACAAAAAAGTGAGTCACAGAATAGGGATAAGAACTAAGTTCAAAGTCCAAGCTTAACAACCATGTTCTATGTCCCTCCTGTGTAATATATATATATATATGATATGAAAAACTAGTATGAAAGTGCAAAGTAAGTTGAGAGAATGGGAGGTAACAAAGTGGAGACCATATCTGAAGACAACTCTTGGGAGAAGTTTTAGAGTGACGAGAAGATAAGTGAGGTGGGAGCTGGAAGAGGGCATAGGTCAAGGACATTTTCTGTTTGTTTTGCTTACAATAGGTGATAATAAACAGGTGTCCCTGCTGATGTTGATGATCTAGGTGAAGGAGGGTACTTGAAGATTTAGGAGAGATCAAGGACGGTTTTAGCAGTGCAGTTCTTAAATAGCAAAAAAAAAAAAAAATGATGGCTTATGTGGGAACAAGGAAATTTCTTCCATTTTTTCAGGAGAGAATGCATAGTACATAGGCTCAGGTGTAGCTTGAGTTAATAGCATTGATGGTAGGAGGAGGATACGGGCAGTTCTTGTCTGATAGCTTCTGGTTTTTCAATGAGGCCTGAAAGGGAGGCAAGGCTGTCAGCCAAGGGATGGCATGTGTTGTTGCAAGTAGGAAGGGGAAAAGGTTACAGAGAAGTGAGCATTTTGGAGAGCGGAGGACAAATTTACCAGGGAAATCAGTGGGACTGACCGATGGGCAATGTTATTTGCCGTTTGATAATTTTGGTCCAAAAAGGGACCAATTAGCAGGATTCTGTCATGTTTTTCTCCATTTCTGGAGGAAAGTTTAGCTACTTGGGTTTAGGAGCAGAGTAAGGCTTAATTAGGGTTGGACAAGCAGGGCAAGTAGGATGGAGAGAGAAAGGAGCAAAATGATTTCAAGGGGGTGATCATAGCACTGAAAACATGGTATTTAACAAGGGCTGAGTGATGGGTGGTGAGGAAGAATTTTCAGTTGATGAGCGTTTCCAGTGCTATTGGAGAATGTTGGGTCAGGGATGCTTGAGGGAAACTGGAGAGGAAGGAGCTTGTAGTTAGAAGGTGGTGACAGCAAGATCCAGAGTATGACCACAGCAGTGGTGACCCAAATGGAGTATATCAATGAAGTTGAGGAAATTTAAAAAGTAAGAGGCCAGAGTACTGGAAGGATTTTTTTTTTTAAATATGGATGTTGAAATTGTCAAGGATTATGATAGAAGTAGTGGTAGAAAGAAAGTTGGTGAGCCAGGTGCTAGAATTTCAGTGAACCAATGTAACTTATTAGCCAGGTAACAGTCAAAAAGAGCAATATTGGCTAGTATGGTCAGATGAAATATTCTTCAGAAGAACTTGGAGTTTTGAAGAAGGTAGGGAGGTTTAGGAGTGGCCTTGGTGAATAAGGTAGGTAGGGACAGTACCTACCTACCAACTCTAAGCCTCAAGGTTTATGTATCCCAGAGGTAGGGGACTGCAAAAGAAGAGCATTGTCAGCAGTCCATTGCAGGCAAGAAAAACTTTTAAAAGTATTTCAAAACAAAAAGCGGGGGGACTTCCCTGGTGGTCCAGTGGTTAAGTCTCCACACTTCCAATGTAAGGGGTGTGGGTTCAATCCCTGGTCAGGGAACTAAGATCCCACATGCCGTGTAGCCGAAAGAAAGCATTTCAATAGCAGGATGGGGGCAGTGCAGGGAGGTAGAGGCCAAAAACAGAGCTAGCAGTAATGATATTGTGGAACTATTCCAGGGAGAGGTGACAGGATCAGGTGAGGACAGTAGAGATAGAGAAGAGATGTGTGAAAAATCTGTCCAGAGTAGAACTTGTTTTAGAGCTGACTGGTGATGATAACATTAGCAGAGAAAGGGAATACAGAAAAGGACAGATTTGGGGGTAAGAAACTGAGGGGTTTTTCTGTTTGTTTTCTTATAAATTGTTTGTCATGGTAGTAAATGCACACAGTGTAAAAATAAAAAAGTAATAAAAGCTTTGCCTCACTTCTCGCTACCTCACAGTCCTGCTTCCAGGGGGATATTTACTTGTATTACTTCTTTGATAATTTCCTCCCCACAGAATTCTCTGTTGTCTTCTTCTGCGATTTGTTTAGGCAATTATTGTCTTCCTGAATCAATTCTCTAATTATTTTTTAAAGTGTTTTTTCCCCTCTAATCTTACCTTTCTTTTTTCTTTTCCCTGGTAAGAGGGACTACTTTTTGTGAGGTTTCTTTGATGTTATCTTCTAATTTTTGAATAATTTTTTATGGCTATCTTATTTTAAATCCCAAGCACTCTTTGTTTTTTCTGTTTATTCCCTTTTTCATAACATCCTGTACTTTTTTTGTTGTAATATCTTTTCTCATCTCTAAGTACATCAATTGCCATTTTTTTTCTTCGTACTTAACTGGCTCTGTTTCTTCCGGGTGCCTTTTCTCCCCCTTCATTTTCTCTTTTTCAGTTCTCAAATGTTTGTTAATCCCCGTCTGACATTTATGTTCACAATGTGAATTTCTGTCTGTTCATACTTAAGAATGGGGCATTAAAAAGCTGAATGGAAGCTATGTTGGCATAAGCAGGGCTTGTTGATAGTGGATTTTGTTGTTGAGGGAACCTCCAAATACCTGGAAGCCTTCCCCTTAGGCTATTTAATTTCTCAGAGAACATTCTTCTCATCTTCCTGGTGAATATAAACCAGCTGCAGTTTTCCTGAGTAGCATCTGAGAAGGTGGCTCTGTATATCACATTTCATTATGAAACACTGTCACTTTACCTATGTTTCAGTTCAGATAGTGCATAAGCTCTGTTCTCCGTGGTACCTGGGGTCTCCATATGCTGAGCCCTTCCAGGGTTCTGTAGGCTGAATCAGCTTTGTTTCCCCCCTTCACACCCTGCCCTCACCCAGTATCTGTTTTATCATTTAGAAACCTTTAAAAGGAAAAGAGAAACGGAAGGGGGGAAAAGGCACCTGGAGGAAACAGAGCCGATTTAAAAAGCAGAAAAAAATTGTAACTTATTAATATTCTTAGTGATGAGATAAAACACCACATCCCTACTGTCCTAATCCCCGCTACTCTCCTAACTCAGTTATTTTCACCTCTGTCCATTTTCCACCTTCCAGAAATTTGTTGAAATCTTTAGTTAACTGTTCTCTTCTGTCCTCTTTACCCTTGTGGATTTGTACATTTTTTCCCCCTTTCTTTCTTAAAGAAATTCCTTTGCCATCCTTTTAGCAGAGATTGGGGAAGGAAAAGAGATAATTGTATATGATTATTCGGTTGTATTTAATTGGAAATCTTTAGTTGTAAACATATTGACATGGGGTACTTGTGGAGATGCAAGTTTATTGCCCAGGTGAGAAATACAGTTTAGGGATAGATATTTAGACCTCATCAGTTTGACTTAATTATTGAAGCTATGGGGATGGATCACATTTCCCAGGAGAAGTTTGAAGCATGATATTCATTCATTCATTCAACACATATTTATCAAATGCCTACCGTGTGCTGACAGGGAGAAGATGGACTAGGCTGGAATATAGAGAAAGGACATAAAGAACATAGGGATAGGGAGAGAGGGGCCAAGATACTGGAGTAGAAAGACCTTGAGCACATCTCCCCTCATGAGCACACCAAAATCACAACTGTCTGCAGAACAGCTATCTGTGAAACAGACCAGAATCTAACAGAAAAGATTTTCTAAAACTGAAGACAAAGAAGGAACCACAACAAGATGGGCAGGAATGATGGACTTGTGATATCAAGTCCTATACCTTTGGGTGGGTGACCCACAAACTGGAGAATAATTATATTGCAGAGGTTTTCCCACAGGAGTGAGAGTTCTGAGCACCACATCAGGCTCCCCAGCCTGGGGGTCCTGTACCAGGAAGATGAGCCCCTAGAGCATTTGGCTTTGAAGCCCAGCAGGGCTTATTTTGGGAGTCCCACAGGACTGGGAAATAGAGACTTCACTCTTAAAGGGTGCACACAAAATCTCATGTACACTGGGACGCAGGGCAAAAGCAGTAATTTGATAGGAGCCTGGACCAGACCTACCTACTGGTCTTGGAGAGTCTCTTGGAGAGGTGGGGGCAGGGGGCCCCTGCAACTCGCCCTTGGGACATAAACACTGGTGCCAGTCATATTTGGGAGCTTTCTACCACATGGGTACATCTGCTGGTGGCTGCTATTGTGGGATCCTCCCTCTAGCTCATTAGCACCAAGATCTGGCCCCACCCAACAGCCTGCAAGCACCAGTGCTGGGACACGTCAGGCCAAACAACTAACTGGGCAGGGACACAGCCTCACCCATCAGCAGACAGGCTGCCTAAAGACCTCCCAAGCCAACAGTCACCTCTAGACACAGTCCTAGACACACCTCTGCCCACCAGAGGGCCAAGACCCAGCTCCACCCACCAATGGGCAGGCACCGCCAGTGGCCTCCAGGAAGCCTGCACAAGCCTCTAGACCAGCCTCACCCACCATGGGGCAGACACAAGACTTAAGAAAACCACAATCCTTAGCCTGCAGACCCAGCCCACCCACAGCAAGCCAGACCCTATCCTGGGAAGAGTTGGGCCCTTGTCTTGCTGATCAGCAGGTCAAAACAAGTTTCAGGACACTCTAGGCCTCATATCCAACTGTGTCAGGAATCAGTCCCCCCTCCACCAGTTATCTGACCAGCTCTGGGAACCCTGGGCCCTGCAGCCACACTCCAGGACCTGGCTATGCCTGCTAAAAGTCTGGTACTACAGGATCTGGCTTCACCCACCAGTTAAGGGGCAACACCCTCGGAGTCTTCTAGACCCTGACTCTGCCCAACAGAGAGCCAGCCCTAGACCTGGGGCCCACTGGGGTTCTGCAGGTAGCTGCCTTGTGGCCAGGCCCCACTAACCAGCAGCCAGCAGCATCTGCACAAGGCAGGACCTGGAAACTAACCAGGCTAGGGACCAACCAAGCCTACCAGACTGCCCACATAGCCTGACACAATAGAAGGAAACATGCAGTCCTCTTAGGGGAAACACTTAGAGCATATAGCTTGGGTGACAAAATGGGAGTGTGCTTGCTGGGATGCATAGGACGTCTCCTACAGAAGGCCACATCTCCAAGGTTGAGAAACGTAATTAATCTACCACATCCATAAAAGTACAGATACCAACTTAGACAAAACTAAGCAGCAGAGGAGCATGTTCAAGAAGAAGGAACAGTGGGAATTCCCTGGTGGTTTGGACTCTGTGCTTTTACTACCGAGGGTGTGGGTTCAATCCCTGGTCGGGGAACTAAGATCCCAAAAACCGTGCAGCCTAGGCAAAAAAAAAAAAAAGAGGAACAAGATAAAACCCAAGAAGAACTAAGTGAAGTGGAGACAGGCACTCTACCAGAGAAAAAGTTCAGAGTAATGATCATAAAGATGATGAAAGAACTTGGGAGGAGAAGTTAGAAGTTTTTAACAAAGAGTTTGAAAATACAAAGAACAAGCAAAGAGAGATGAACAATACAATAACTGAAATGAAAAATACACTAGTAGGAATCAATAGTAGACTAAATGAGGCAGAAGAACGGATCAGTGAGCTGGAAGACAAAGTAGTGGAAATCATTGCCACTGAACAGAAAAAAGAATGAGAAGAAATGAGGACAGTTCAAGAGACATCTGCAACAACATCAAGCGCACTAATATTCACATTATAGGGGTCCCAAAAGGAGAACAGAGAGAAAGGGTCTGAGAAAATATTTGAAGACATAAGAGCTGAAAACTTCCCTAACCTGGGAAAGGAAAAAGTCACCTAAGGCCAGGAAGTACAGAGAGTCCCATACAGGATGAACCCAAAGAGGAACACATCAGGACACATTGTAATCAAAATGACAGACATTACAGATAAAGAGAGAATATTAAAAGCAGCAAGGGAAAAACAACAAATAACATACAAGGGAACTCCCATAAGGCTATCAGCTGAGTTTTCAGCAGAAACTCTGCAGACCAGAAGGGAGTGACACAGTATATTTAAAGTGATGGAAGGGAAAAACCTACAAACAATAATATTATATCCATTGAGGCTCTCATTCAGATTTGATGGAGAAATCAAAAGCTTTTCAGACAAGCAAAAGCTAAAAGAGTTAAGCACCAACAAACCAGCTTCACAACACATGTTAAAGGAATTTCTCTAGGTGCAAAAGAAAAGGCCACAACTGGAAACAAGAAAGTTATGAAATGAAAAATCTCACCGGTAAAGACAAACATACAGTAAAGGTAGTAAATCATCCACACACAAAAGTAGTAGGGTGGTTAAAAGACAAAACTACTAAAATCATCTGTATACACAATAAGCAGTTAAGGGATAACAAAACAGATGTGAAATATAATGTCAAAAACAGTAATAGTGAGGGGAGGAAAGTACAAATGCAGGGTTTTTAAAATGTATTTGAAATTAAGAGATTAGCAACATACAACAATCATATGTATAATTAATATATATTAAATATATAATTTATATTAAACAATATATAATTAATATATATTAAATAATATATATTATATATGTATATATGTGTGTATGTATATATATATATATACTGTTATACAAAAACCTCAGGGTAACTGCAAATCAAAAATCCACAATAGATATACACACAAGAAAGAAAAAGGAACCCAAACAAAACACTAAAGATAGTCATCAAATCACAAAAGAAGAGAAGAGAAAAAAAGACCTACAAAAGCAAAAACAAAACAACAAAGTGGCAGTAAGAACAGACGTATCAAATACTACCTTAAATGTAAATGGACTAAATGCTCTAATCAAAAGACAGAGTGGCTGAATGGATAAAAAAAACAAGACCTGTATATATGCTGCCTACAAGAGACTCACATCAGATCTACTGCCACATAGATACTGAAAGTGAGGGGATGGAAAATACTGTTCCATTCAAATTGAAATTAAAAAAAAATCCAGAGTAGCAATACTTATATCTGAAAAAACAGACTTTAAAATATGGCTGTTACAAGAGACAAAGAATGATACTACATCATGGTTAAGGACACAATCCAAGAAATAAGATATATATATAACAATTGTGTATATGTACATAGATATGCACCCAACGTAGGAGCAGCATAATGTATAAGGCAGATATTAACAGAAATAAAAGGAGAAATTGACAGTAACACAATAATAGTAGGGGACTTTAAAACCTTACTTACACCAAGGGACCGATCATTCAGACAGAAAATCAATAAACATGGACCATAAATAACACATTAGACCAGATGCACTTAATTGGTAGCATTCCATCCCAAAGCAGCAAATTCACATTCATTTCAAGTGCACATGGAACATTCTCCAGGATAGATAACATGCTAGGCCGCAAAACCAGCCTTGGTAAATTTAAGAAAACTGAAATCATATCAAGCATCTTTTCCTACCAGAATGCCATGAGACTAGATATCAACCACAAGAAAAAAAGTGCAAAAATCACAAACACGTGGAGGCTAAACCATATGCTACTAATCAACAGATGGATCGCTGAAGAAATCAAAGAGGAAATTAAAACATTCCTAGAGGAAATGAAAACAAAAAGATGATGATACAAAACCCATGGGATGCAGCAAAAGAAGTTCTAAGAGGGAACTTTATAGCAATACAAGCTTACTTCAGGAAATAAGAAAAATCTCAAACAACCTCATCTTACACTTAAAGAAATTAGAGAAAGAACAAACAAAAGCCAAAGTTAGTAGATGGCAAGATATCATAAAGATCAGAGCAGAAATTAATGAAATAGACACAAAAACAAAAAAACAGAAAAGAGCAATGTAACTAAAAGCTGGTTCTTTGGAAAGATAAACAAAACTGATAAACCCTTAGCCAGATTTGCCAAGGAAAAATTGGAGAGGAACCAAATCAATAAAATTAGAAATGAAAAAGGAGAAGTTACAACCAACATCACAGAAATACAAAGGATCATAAGAGACTGCAATGAAAAACTATACACCAATAAAATGGACAACCTAGAAGAAATGGACAAATTCTTAGAGAGGTACAATATCAAAAGACTGTACTAGGAGGAAATAGAAAATATGAACAGACCAATTTCCAGTAATGAAATTAATCAGTACTTTAAAAACTTCCAACAAAAGCCCAGGACCAGATGGCTTCACAGGTGAATTCTGCCAAACACTTAGATACGAGTTAATACCTATCCTTCTCAAATTTCTGCAATTAACTTCAGAGGAAGGAACACTTCTGGACTCATTCTCCGAGGTTAGCATCAACCTGATACCAAAACCAGACAAAGACATCAAAAAAAAAAAGACAGAGAGAGAGAGAAATTAGAGCCCAATATAACTGATTAACATAAATGCTAAAATCCTCAACAAAATATTACCAAACCAAATCCAACAATATATTAAAAGGATCATACACCATGATCATGTGGGATTTATTCCAAAGATCCAAGGGTTTTTCAGTGTCCACAAATCAAAGTGATACACCACATTAACAAATTGAAAAAGAAAAACCATATGAACATCTCAATAGATACAGAAAAAAGCTTTTGATAAAATTCAACATCCATTTACACTAAAAAGTCCCCAGAAAGTGGGCATAGAGGGAAAATACCTCAACATAATAAAGGCCATATATGACAAACCCACTGCTAACATCATACTCAATGGAGAAAAGCTGAAAGCATTTCCTTTGAGATGAGGAACAAGACAAAGATGCCCACTCTCGCCACTTTTATTCAACATAGTTTTGGAAGTCATAGCCACAGCAATCAGAGAAGAAAAAGAAATAAAAGGAATACAAATTGGAAAAGAAGAAGTAAAATTGTCACTGTTTGTAGATGGCATGATATACAGAAAATCCTAAAGAGGCCACCAGAAAATTACTAGAGCTTATCAATGAATTCAGTGAAGTTGCAGGATACAAAATTAATATACAGAAATCTGTTCCATTTCTCTATACTAACAATGAACTATCAGAAAAATGAAACAATCCCATTAAAAAATAGAACACTCTTTGACATAAACCACAGCAATATTTTTTATGCTATCACTTAAAAGGAAGGAAATAAAAACAAAAATAGACAAATGAGATCTAATTAAAACTAAAAGCTTTCACACAGCTAAGGAAACCATCAACAAGACGAAAAGAAAATGTACTGAATGGGAGAAAATATTTGCAAACAATATGAACAATAAGGGGTTAATATCCAACATATAGAAACAGCTCAAAAACTTCACATCAAAAAAACAAGCAACCCGATTAAAAAATGGGCAGAAGCACTAAATAGACATTTCTCCAAAGAAGACATATAGATGGCCAGAAAGCACATGAAAAGATGCTCAACCTCATTCATCATCAGAGAAATGTAGATCAAAACCAAAATGAAATATCACCTCACATCTGTCAGAATGGTTATTAACAAAAAGAATTGCAAATAACAAACATTGGAGAAAAAAGAACCCTTGTACATTGTTTGTGGAATGTAAACTGGTGCAGCCACTGTGGAAAACAGTATGGAGGTTTCTCAAAACACTAAAATAGAACTACAATGAGACCAGCAATTACACTCCTGTGTATATATGTATATTAAAAAAATTAATTGGAAAAGATACATGCACGCCAATGTTCATAGCAGTGTTATTTACAAGTGGCAAGATATGGAGGAAACCTAAGTGTATATCAAGCGATGAATAGATAAAGATGTGGTATATATATTCAATGGAATACACATACCTCATGGTAACTGCAAACAAAAATCTACAATAGATACACACACAAAAAAGAGAAAACAATCCAAACACAACACTAAAGATAGTCATCAAATCACAAGAGAATAGAACAAAAGAAGGGAATGAAAAGACCAACAGAAAAAAAGCCAAAACAATTAACAAAGTGGCAATAAGAATAGACATATCAATAATTACCTTAAATGTAAATGGATTAAATGCTCCAACCAAAAGATATAGACTGGCTGAATGCGTACAAAAACAAGACCCGTATATATGCTGTCTACAAGACACGCACTTCAGATCTAGAGCCACAAACAGACTGAAAGAGAGGGGATGGAAAAATGTATTCCATGAGAATGGAAATTAAGATGGAGGGCTTCCCTGGTGGCGCAGTGGTTGAGAGTCCGCCTGCCAATACAGGGGACGTGGGTTTGTGCCCCAGTCTTGGAAGATCCCACATGCCGCGGAGCGGCTAGGCCTGTGAGCCATGGCTGCTGAGCCTGTGCGTCCAGAGCCTGTGCTCCACAGCAGGAGAGGCCACAACAGTGAGAGGCCCGCATACCGCAAAAAAAAAAAAAAAAAAAAGATGGAGTAGTAATACACGTATCAGACAAAATAGACTTTCAAATAAAGACTGTTACAAGAGACAAGGACACTACAGCCCCCCCATCAGGATGCTTGCACAGGCCGCTTACATAGCCTCATCCACCAGAGGGCAGACAGCAGAAGCAAGAAGAACTACAATCCTGCATCCTGTAGAACGAAAACCACATTCACAGATAGACAAAGTGAGAAGGCAGAGGACTATGTACCAAATGAAGGAACAAGATAAAACCCCAGAAAAACAACTAAATGAAGTGGAGGTAGGCAACATTCCTGAAAAATAATTCAGAATAATGATAGTGAAGATGATCCAGGACCTCGGAAAAAGGACAGAAGCAAACTCAAGAAGATGCAAGAAATGTTAACAAAGACCTAGAAGAAATACAGAACAAACACATAGAAGAATTAAAGAACAAACAAACAGAGATGATAAATACAAAAACTGAAATGAAAAATACACTAGAAGGAATGAATAGCAAAATAACTGAGGCAGAAGAATGGATAAGTGACCTGGAAGACAGAATGGTGGAATTCAATGCTGCAGAGCAAAATAAAGAAAAAAGAATGAAAATAAATGAAGACAACCTAAGAGACCTCTATGACATTAAACGCAACAACATTCACATTATAGGGGTCCCAGAAGAAGAGGTAGAAAAAGGACACAAAATATTTCAAGAGATTATAGTTGAATACTTCCCTAACGTGGGAAATGAAATGGCCACCCAAGTGCAGAAAGCACAAAGAGTCCCAAGCAGGATAAACCCAAGGAGAAACATGTCAAGACACAGTAATCAAATTGACAAGATTTATAGACAAAGAAAAAT
This sequence comes from Orcinus orca, assembly GCF_937001465.1. Lineage (NCBI taxonomy): Eukaryota > Metazoa > Chordata > Mammalia > Artiodactyla > Delphinidae > Orcinus > Orcinus orca. The sequence continues at coordinate 30,542,685 of NC_064566.1, forward strand.
TATTGGAAGCAACAAGGGAAAAATGACAAATAACATACAAGGGAACTCCAATAAGGTTAACAGCTGATTTCTCAGCAGAAAGGAGTGCCACGATATATTTAAAGTGATGAAGAACCTACAACCAAGATTACTCTGCCCACCAAGGATCACATTCAGATTCGACAGAGAAATCAAAAGTTCACAGACAAGCAAAAGCTAAGAGAATTCAGCACCACCAAACCAGCTCTACAACAAATGCTAAAGGAAACATAAGAGAAGAAAAGGACACACAAAAAAAACCCCAAAACAATTAAGAAAATAGTAATAGGAACATACATATCGATAAATACCTTAAAAGTGAATGCATTAAATGCTACAACCAAAAGACAAACACTGGCTGAATGGATACAAAAACAAGACCCAGGGGGCTTCCCTGATGGCGCAGTGGTGGAGAGTCCGCCTGCCGATGCAGGGGATACAGGTTCGTGCCCCCATCCGGGAAGATCCAGCATGCCACAGAGCGTCTGGGCCCTTGAGCCATGGCCGCTGGGCCTGCATGTCTGCATGTCTGGAGCCAGTGCTCCACAATGGGAGAGGCCACAACAGTGAGAAAAAAAAAAAAACCAAGACCTATATATATGCTGTTTAAAAGAGACCCACTTCAGACCTAGGGGCACATACAATTTGAAAGTGAGGGGATGGAAAATGATAGTTCATGCAAATGGAAACCAAAAGAAAGCAGGAGTAGCAATACTCATATCAGATAAAATAGATTGTAAAATAAAGAATGTTACAAGAGACAAGGAATATAATGATCAAGGGATCAATTCAAGAAGAAGATATAACAATTATAAATATATATGCACCCAACATAGGAGCACCTCAATAGATAAGGCAACTGCTACCAGCTATAAAAGAGGAAATCGACAGTAACACAATAATAGTGGGGGACTTTAACACCTCACTTACACCAATGGACAGATCATCCAGACAGAAAATTAATAAGGAAACACAAGCTTTAAATGACACAACAGACCAGATAGATTTAATTGATATTTATAGGACATTCCATCTCAAAACAGCAAATTACACTTTCCTTGCAAGTGCACATGGAACATTCTCCAGGATAGATCACATCTTGGGTCACAAATAAAGCTTCAGTAAATTTAAGAAAATTGAAATCATATCAAGCATCTTTTCTGACCACAATGCTATGAGATTAGAAATCAGTTACAGGGATAAAAACGTAAGAAATACAAACACATGGAGGCTAAACAATACGTTATTAAATAACCAAGAGATCACTGAGGAAATCAAAACATACCTAGAGACAAATGACAATGAAAACACAATGATCCAAAACCTATGGGAGGCAGCAAAAGCAGTTCTAAGAGGGAAGTTTATAGCAATACAATCCTACGTCAAGAAACAAGAAAAAACTCAAATAGACAATTTAACCTTACACTGAAAGGAACTAGAGAAAGAAGAACAAACAAAAACCAAAGTTAGTAGAAGGAAAGAAATAATAAAGATCAGAGCAGAAATAAATGACATAGAAAAAAAGGAAACAATAGCAAAGATCAATAAAACTAAAAGCTGGTTCTTTGAGAAGATAAACAAAATTGAGAAACCCTTAGCCGGACTCATCAAGAAAAAGAGGGAGAGGACTCAAATCAATAAAATTAGAAATGAAAAAGGAGAAGTTACAATGGACACCTCAGAAATACAAAACATCATAAGAGACTACTACAAGCAACTCTATGCTAATAAAATGGACAACCTGGAAGAAATGGATAAATTCTTAGAAAGCTATAACGTTCCAAGACTGACTAGGAAGAATAGAAAATAGGCACAGACCAATCACAAGTAAGGAAATTGAAACTGTGATGAACAATCTTCCAACAAGCAAAAGCCCCGGACCAGATGGCTTCACAGGCGAATTCTATCAAACATTTAGAGAAGAGCTAACACCCATCCGTCTCAAACTCTTCCAAAAAATTGCAGAGGATGGAACACTCCCAAACTCATTCTACGAGGCCACCGTCACCCTGATACCAAAACCAGACAAAGATACTACAAAAAAAAAGTTACACAGCAATATCACTGGTGAATATAGATGCAAAAATCTTCAACAACAAACTAGCAAACAGAATCCAACAACACATTAAAAGAATTATACATCATGATCAAGTGGGATTTATCCCAGGGATGCAGGGAATCTTCAATATACGCAAAACAATCAATGTGATACACCATATTAACAAATAGAAGAATAAAAACCATAAGATCATCTCAATAGATGCAGAAAAGGCTTTTGACAAAATTTAACACCAATTTATTATAAAAACTCTCCAGAAAATGGGGATACAGGGAACCTGCCTCAACATAATAAAGGCCATATATGACAAACCCACAGCAAACATCATTCTCAATGGTGAAAAACTGAAAGCATTTCCTCTAAGATCAGGAGCAAGACAAGGATGTCCACTCTTGCCACTATTATTTAACATAGTTTTCGAATTCCTTGCATGGCAATCAGAGAAGAAATAAAAGGAATACAAATTGGAATAGAAGAAGTAAAACTGTCACTATTTGCAGATGACATGATACTATACATAGAGAATCCTAAACATGCCACCAGAAAACTACTAGAGCTCATCAATGAAGTTGGTAAAATTGCAGAATACAAAATTAATGCACAGAAATCTCTTGCATTCCAATACACTAACAACAAACATCAGAAAGAGAAATTAAGGAAACAGTCCCATTCACCACTGCAACAAAAAGAATAAAATATCTAGGAATAAACCTACCTAAGGAGGTAAAAGACCTGTACTCTGAAAACTATAAGACACTGATGAAAGAAATCAAAGATAACACAGATGGAGAGATATACCATGTTCTTGGATTGGAAAAATCAATCATGAGAAGATGGCTATACTACCCAATGCAATCTACAGATTCAATGCAATCCCTATCAAATTACCAATGGCATTTTTTACGGACCTTGAACAAAAAATCTTAAAATTTGTATGGAGACACAAAAGACCCTGAATAGCCAAAGTAGTCTTGAGGGAAAAAAAAACGGAGCTGGAGGAATCAGGCTCCTTGACTTCAGACTATACTGCAAAGCTACAGTAATCAAGACAATATGGTACTGGCACAAAAACAGACATATAGATCAATGGAACAAGATAGAAAGACCAGAGATAAACCCACACACCTATGGTCAACTTATCTATGACAAAGGAGGCAAGGATATACAATGGAGTAAAGGCCATCTCTTCAATAAATGGTGCTGGGAAAATTGGAGAGCTACATGTAAAAGAATGAAATTAGAGCACTCCCTAACACCATACACAAAAATAAACTCAAAATGGATTAAAGACCTAAATGTAATACCAAATACTATAAATCTCAGAGGAAAACATAGGCAGACCACCATTTGACATAAATCGGCAGTGGTATCTTTTAGGATATGCCTTCTACAGTAATGAAATAAAAACAAAAATAAACAAATGGGACCCAATTAAACATAAAAGCTTTTGCACAGCAAAGGAAACCATAAAAAAACTAAAAGACAACCCACAGAATGGGAGAACATATTTGCAAATGAAACGACCAAAAAGGGATAAATCTCCAAAATATACAAACAGGTCATGCAGCTCTGTTTGAAAAAAACCCCAAAAAACAGAACCCCAATCAAAAAATGGGCAGGGTGGGGGCCCAAGATGGCAGAGTAGAAGGACGTGCTCTCACTCCCCCTTGTGAGAACACCAGAATCACAACTAGCTGCTGGACAGCATTGACAGGAAGACACTGGAACTCACCAAAAAAGATACCCCACATCCAAAGACAAAGGAGAAACCACAATGAGATAGTAGGAGGGGTACAATCACAGTAAAATCAAATCCCATAACTGCTAGGTGGGTGACTCACAGACTGGAAAACACTTATACCACAGAAGTCCACCCACTGGAGTGAAGGTTCTGAGCACCACATCAGGCTTCACAACCTGGGGGTCAGGCAACGGGAGGAGGAATTCCTAGAGAATCAGACTTTGAAGGCTAGTGGGATTTGATTGCAGGACTTTGACAGGACAGGGGGAAAGAGATACTCCACTCTTGGAGGACACACACAAAGTAGTGTGTGCATCAGGACCCAGGGGAAGGAGCAGTGACCCCAGGGGAGACTGAACCAGACCTACCTGCTAGTGTTGGAGGGTCTCCTGCAGAGGTGGGGGGCGGCTGTGTCTCACCATGGGGACAAGGACACTGGCAGCAGAAGTTCTGGGAAGTACTCCTTGGCATGAGCCCTCCCAGAGTCTGCCATTAGCCCCACCAAAGAGCCCAGGTAAGCTCCAGTGTTGGGTTGCCTCAGGCCAAACAACCAACAGGGAGGGAACCCAGCCCAACCCATCAGCAGTTAAGCGGATTAATGTTTAACTGAGCCCTGCCCATCAGAGCAACAATCAGCTCTACCCACCACCAGTCCCTCCCCTCAGGAAACTTGCACAAGCCATTTAGATATCCGCATCCACCAGAGGGCAGACAGCAGAAGCAAGGAGAACTACAATCCTGCAGCTTGTGGAACAAAAACCACATTCACAGAAAGATAGACAAGATGAAAAGGCAGAGGGCTATGTACCAGATAAAGGAACAAGATAAAAACCCTAGAAAAACAACTCAGTGAAGCAGAGACAGGTAACCTTCCAGAAAAAGAATTCAGAATAATTATAGTGAAGATGATCCAGGACTTCGGAAAAATAATGGAGGCAAAGATTGAGAAGATGCAAGAAATGTTTAACAAAGACCTAAAAGAATTAAAGAACAAACAGAGATGAACAATACAATAACTGAAATGAAAAATACACTAGAAGGAATCAATAGCAGAATAACTGAGGCAGAAGAATGGATAAGTGACCTGGGAGACGGAATGGTGGAGCTCACTGCTGCGGAACAGAATAAAGAAAAAACAATGGAAAGAAATGAAGACAGCCTAAGAGACCTCTGTGACATTAAACGCAACAACATTCACATTATAGGGGTCCCAGAAGGAGAAGAGGTAGAAAAAGGACATGAGAAAATATTTCAAGAGATTATAGTTGAATACTTCCCTAACGTGGGAAAGGAAATAGCCACCCAACTGCAGAAAGAAAAGAGAGTCCCAAGCAGGATAAACCCAAGGAGAAACACATCAAGACACACAGTAATCAAATTGACAAGATTTATAGACAAAGAAAAATTATTGAAAGCAACAAGGGAAAAATGACAAATAACATACAAGGGAACTCCCATGAGGCTAACAGCTGATTTCTCAACAGAAACTCTCCAAGCCAGAAGGGAGTGGCATGATATACTTAAAGTGATGAAAGGGAAGAACCTACAACCAAGATTACTCTACCTGGCAAGGATCTCATTCAGATTCAATGGAGAAATCAAAAGCTTTACAGACAAGCAAAAGCTAAGAGAATTCAGCACCACAAAACCAGCTCTACAACAAATGCTAAAGGAACTTCTCTAAGTGGGAAACACAAGAGAAGAAAAGGACCTACAAAAACAAACCCAAAACAATATAAGAAAATGGTCATGGAACATACCTATCAATAATTACCTTAAACGTGAATGGATTAAACCCTCCAACCAAAAGACACGGGCTTGCTGAATGGATACAAAAACAAGACCCATATATATGCTGTCTAAAAGAGACCCACTTCAGACCTAGGGATGCATACAGACTGAAAGTGAGGGGGTGGAAAAAGATATTCCATGCAAATGGAAATCAAAAGAAAGCTGGAGTAGCAATACTCATATCAGATAAAATAGATTTTAAAATAAAGTATGTTACAAGAGACAAGGAAGGACACTACATAATGATCAAGGGATCAATCCAAGAAGAAGATATAACAGTTATAAATATATATGCACCCAACATAGGAGCAGCTCAATACATAAGGCAACTGCTACCAGCTATAAAAGAGGAAATCGACAGTAACACAATAATAGTGGGGGACTTTAACACCTCACTTACACCAATGGACAGATCATCAAAAATGAAAATAAATAAGGAAACAGAAGCTTTAAATGACACAATAGACCAGATAGATTTAGTTGATATTTATAGGACATTCCATCCAAAAACAGCAGATTACACTTTCTTCTCAAGTGCACATGGAACATTCACCAGGATAGATCACATCTTGGGTCACAAATCAAGCCTCAGTAAATTTAAGAAAACTGAAATCATATCAAGCATCTTTTCTGACCACAACACTATGAGAGTAGAAATGAATTACTGGGGAAAAAAACATAAAAAACACAAACAAATGGAGGCTAAACAATACGTTAATAAATAACCAAGAGATCACTGAAGAAATCAAAGAGGAAATAAAAAAAATACCTAGAGAAAAATCACAATGAAAACACAACGATCCAAAACCTATGGGTTGCAGCAAAAGCAGTTCTAAGAAGGAAGTTTATAGCTCTACAAGCCTACCTCAAGAAACAGGAAAAATCTCAAACAATCTAACCTTACACCTAAAGGAACAAGAGAAAGAAGAAGAAACAAAACCCAAGGTGTGCAGAAGGATGGAAATCATAAAGATCAGAACAGAAATAAATGAAATAGAAACAAAGAAAACAATAACAAAGATCAATAAAACTAAAAGCTGGTTCCTTGAGAAGATAAACAAAATTGATAGACCATTAGCCAGACTTGTCAAGAAAAAGAGGGAGAGGACTCAAATCAATAAAATTAGAAATGAAAAAGGAGAAGTTACAACAGACACTGCGGAAATACAAAGCATCCTAAGAGACTTCTACAAGCAACTCTATGCCAATAAAATGGACAACCTGGAAGAAATGGACAAATTCTTAGAAAGGTATAACCTTCCAAGACTGAACCAGGAAGAAATAGAAAATATGAACAGACCAATCACAAGTAATGAAATTGAAACTGTGATTAAAAATCCTCCAACAAACAAAAGTCCAGGACCAGATGGCTTCACAGGTGAATTCTATGAAACATTAAGAAAGAGCTAACACCCATCCGTCTCAAACTCTTCCAAAAAATTGCAGAGGATGGAACACTCCCAAACTTGTTCTATGAGGCCACAATCACCCTGATACCAAAACCAGACAAAGATACTACAAAAAAAGAGTTATAGACCAGTATCACTGATGAATATAGATGCAAAAATCCTCAACAACATACTAGCAAACAGAATCCAACAACACATTAAAAGGATCATACCCCATGATCAAGTGGGATTTAGCTCAGGGATGCAAGCGTTCTTCAATATATGCAAATCAATCAATGTGATACACCATATTAACAAATTGAAGAATAAAAACCATATGATCATCTCAATAGATGCAGAAAAAGCTTTTGACAAAATTCAACACCCATTTATGATAAAAACTCTCCAGATTGTGGGCATACAAGGAACCTACCTCAACATAATAAAGGCCATATATGACAAACCCACAGCAAACATCATTCTCAATGGTGAAAAACTGAAAGCATTTCCTCTAAGATCAGGAGCAAGACAAGGATGCCCACTCTCTCCACTATTATTCAACATAGTTTTGGAAGTCCTAGCCACAGCAATCAGAGAGGAAAAAGAAATAAAAGGAATACAAACTGGAAAAGAAGAAGTAAAACTGTCACTGTTTGCAGATGACATGATACTATACATAGAGAATGCTAAAGATGCTACCAGAAAAATACTAGAACTAATCAATGAATTTGGTAAAGTTGTAGGATACAAAATTAATGCATAGAAATCTCTTGCATTCCTATACACTAATGATGAAAAATCTGAAAGAGAAATTAAGGAAACACTCCCACTTACCATTGCAACAAAAAGAATAAAACACGTAGGAATAAGCCTACCTAGGGAGATCGAAGACCTGTATGCAGAAAACTATAAGACACTGATGAAAGAAATAAAGATGATACCAACAGATGGAGAGATATACCATGTTCTTGCATTGGAAGAATCAATATTGTGAAAATGACTATACTACCCAAAGCAATCTACAGATTCAATGCAATCCCTATCAAATTACCAATGGCATTTTTTTATGGAACTCGAACAAAAAATCCTAAAATTTCTATGGAGACACAAAAGACCCTGAATAGTCAAAGCAGTCTTGAGGGAAAAAAATGGAGCTGGAGGAATCAGACTCCCTGACTTCAGACTATACTACAAAGCTACAGTAATCAAGACAATATGGTACTGGCACAAACTCAGAAACACAGATCAATGGAACAAAATAGAAAGCCCAGAGGTAAACCCATGCACCTATGGTCAACTAATCTATGACAAAGGAGGCAAGGATATACAATGGAGAAAAGACAGTCTCTTCAATAAGTGGTGCTGTGAAAACTGTACAGCTACATGTAAAAGAATGAAATTAGAACACTCCTCAGCAGCATACACAAAAATAAACTCAAAATGGATTAGAGACCTAATCATAATGGCAGACACTATAAAACTTAGAGGAAAACATAGGAAGAACACTCTTTGACATAAATCACAGCAAGATCTTTGATCCACCTCCTAGAGTAATGGAAATAACAAAAATAAACAAATGGGACCTAATGAAACTTAAAAGGTTTTGTACAGCAAAGGAAACCATAAACAAGAAGAAAAGACAACCCTCAGAATGGGAGAAAATATTTGCAAACGAATCAACAGACAAAGAATCAATCTCCAAAATATATAAACAGCTCATGCAGCTCAATATTAAAAAAACAAACAATGCAATCAAAAAATGGGCACAAAACATAAATAGACATTTCTCCAAAGAACACATACAGATGGCCAGGAAGCACATGAAAAGCTGCTCAACATCACTAATTATTAGAGAAATGCAAATCCAAACTACAATGAGGTATCACCTCACACCAGTTAGAATGGTCATCATCAGAAAATCTACAGACAACAAATACTGGAGAGGCTATGGAGAAAAGGGAACCCTCTTGCACTGTTGGTGGGAATGTAAATTGATACAGCCACTATGGAGAATGGTATGGAGGTTCCTTAAAAAACTAAAAATAGAATTACCATATGATCTAGCAATCCAACTACTGGGCATATACCCAGAAAAAAACATAATTCAAAAAGACACATGCACCCCATTGTTCATTGCAGCACTGTTTACAATAGCCAGGTCATGGAAGCAACCTAAATGCCCATCGACAGATGAATGGATAAAGAAGATGTGGTACATATATACAATGGAATATTACTGAGCCATAAAATGGAATGAAATTGGGTCATTTGTTGAGACATGGATGGATCTAGAGACTGTCATTCAGAGTGAAGTAAGTCAGGAAGAGAAAAACAAATATCATATTAATGCACGTATGTGGAACCTAGAAAAATGGTACAGATGAACCAGTTTGCAGGGCAGAAATTGAGACACAGATGTAGAGAACAAACGTATGGACACCAACCAAAGGGGGAAAGCGGGGGTGGTGGTGGTGGTGTGATGAATTGGGCAATTGGGATTGACATGTATACACTGATGTGTATAAAATTGATGACTAATAAGAACCTGTCTAAAAAAATAAATTAAATAAAATTCAAAAATTAAAAGACAAAAAATGGGCAGAAGAACTAAATATACATTTCTTCAAAGAAGACATACAGTTGTCCAAAAAGCACATGAAAAGATGTTCAATGTCACAAATTATCAGAGAAATGCAAATGGTCTTCATGAAAAAGTCTACAAACAACAAATGGTGGAGAGGGTGTGGAGAAAAGGGAACCCTCCTACACTGTTGGTGGGAATGTAAATTGGTAAAACCACTATGGAGAACATTATGGAGGTTCCTTAGAAAACTAAAAATAGAAATACCACATGACCCAGCAATCCTACTCCTAGGCATATACTTGGAGAAAAGCATAATTCGAAAAGATATATGCACCACAATGTTCATTGCAGCAGTATTTACAATACTAAAGACATGGAAGCAACGTAAATGTCCATCAACAGAGGAATAAGATGGGGTTCCTATATATAATGGAATATTACTGAGCCATAAAAAAGAACAAAATAATGCCATGTGCAGCAACATGGATGGACCTAGAGATTGTCATACTAAGTGAAGTAAGTCAGAGAGAGAAAGACATATATCATATGATATCATTCCTATGTGGAATAAAATTTTAAAAAATAATACAAATGAACTTATTTACAAAACAGAAACAGACTTACAGATAATGAAAACAAACTTATGGTTACCAAAGGTGAAATCTGGGGGAGAGGGAAGGATAAGTCAGGAGCTTGGGATTAATATATACACACTACTGTATATAATATAGATAATCAACAAGGACCTACTGTATAGCACAGGGAACTCTATTCAGTATTCTGTAATAACCTATATGGGAAAAGAATCTGAAAAAGAATGAATATATGTATATGTATAACTGAATCTCTTTACTGTATACCTGAAACTAACACAGTATTGTAAATCAACTATACTCCAATATAAAATAAAAATTAAATTAAAAAATGAAATATGCATTCAGTGTAAAAAAAATGGACAGAAGAATGGAATAGACATTTTTCCCAAGAGGAAATGTGGACAGCTATCATGCACAAGAAAAGATGCTCAACATCATTCATCATCAGGGAAATGCAGATCAAAACCACAATGAAATATCACCTCTCATCAATCAGAATGGCTATTATCAAAAAGAACACAAATAACAAACATTGGCAAGGATGTGGAGAAAAGGAAACCCTAGTACACTGTTTGTGGGAATGTAAATTGGTGCAGCCACTGTGGAAGACAGTATGGAGGTTTCTCAAAAAACTAAAAATAGAACTACTATATGAGCCAGAAATTCTACTCCTGGGTATATATTTTTTAAAAAACTCCACTAATTCGAAGAGATACATGCACCTCAATGTTCATAACAGCATTATTTCCAATTGCCAAGATATGGAAGCAACCTAAGTGTCCATCAAGCAATGAATGGGTAAAGTCGTGGTATATATGTACAATGGAATAGTACTTAACCATAAAAAATGAATGAAATTTTGCCATTTGTAGCAACATGGATGGAATTAGGGGGCATTATGCTAAGTGAAATAAGTCAGACAAAGAAAGACACATACTGTATGATATCACTGATATGTGGAATCTAAAATATACAACAAAATAGTGACTATAACAAAAAAGAAGCAGACTCAGATATAGAGAACAAATTAGTGGTTACCAGTAGGAAGAGGGAAGGGGGCAAGGACAACTTAGGGGGAGGGGAGCAAGAGGTACAACAGGTATAAAATAAGCTACAAGGATAAATTGTACAGCATGGGGAATATATTTTATAATAACTGTAAATGGAATATAACCTTTAAAAATTATGAATCACTGTACTGTACACCTGTAATTTAAATAACATTATGCATCAACTATACTTCAATTTAAAAATGTATGGATAAGGATATAAAGAGGGAGAGAAGCTACTGGAAAAGCAATGTGGAAGGTGGGAAGAGGGTGCAAGAGGTGCTCTCGCTGTGAGACAGGGAAGTTTGAAGGGGGAGTTGATGGTTCTATAATATCAAATGTTGTATAAAGTTTCGTATAGAATGAGGGAAGCTTTCTATTTGCTTATTCCACTGATACTTATTGCATTTCTAGCACTATGCTATATTCTGGGGGTGCAGTGGTCAACAACAGTGACCTAATCTTGAACCTGTTAGAGCTTACATTCTAGAGATGACCATTAAACCAGTCCTTACACCGAAGCACAAGTTATGAGGCCACCTTAGGAGGAAGCTAACCTTTGTTGGGGTCAGAAAAAGCTTCCAGGAGGAAGTGATTAAGCTGAGACTCAGTTTTGACCTGCAGCCTCAAATAAATGACCCAAATAAACAAAGCTTAGCATGTAATTATTTTGGTGGCTGAAGAGTAAAGAAAGGGCTTAGAACAGTGCTGATTCCATGTGCCACCTTTCTTTCCAAGACCAAGGATAGGTAATATGACAGCTCTTGAACATCAACGTGACTTTCAGACTGCTGGTATACATGGACACACTGCTACGAAGTTACAAGGGAAATTTCTAAAATCGTAGTCATTTCTAAAGAAAATCTTTAGACTTCCATGGAAAAGTACACCTTGAAGTTTGATGATAAAAATAGACCATCTGTGGCCTCAGCATCTGAAGTAATACAGATGGGGCTATTTATTTAAAGAATAAATTGCTGGCAATCTCATTAGCAATTCAAAGGCTGGACTTTCAGACTTTCTTCTTATGCTACCCATGGCCCAGGTGGATAACAAAACTTTGAGTAGTTTATGCTCACAAATTATACTTTATGATTTAAACTAAAATTTTTTTCTTTATCCAAAAAAGAAAACACAGCAAATAATATTCAAGTATTTACTGTGTCCATTAATATTGTAAATTAAATTCATATGTTGGCTTGAGAAAAAAATAAAATGTACAAAGTAGCTTTATAGTGAATATTTACATACTACTGTTGATAATGGCAGCCTGCCTGAGAGAGAAAATTTTTCAGAAAGGGAAGTGGTATCTTGAATTTCCTCTTAAAAATGGAAGGGGTTAGGAACACTGGAGAAGGGAAAATATTCAATTATCTGTCAGTAGGGAGAAGGCTATACCTTACAGGACAATAAAGTTGGGAAGGAACACAGTCCTTTTCTTTCCCAGAACCACAGAGCCACTTCCCTTGCCTTTCTCACTCCTATTCTCTAAGCTGATAGAACTAGCATAGGAGCCTGGCAAAAAGGAGGAGCTGGTCCCTTGCCACCAACTTCAGGGTCCTGGGAACCATCTGAGGGCCAGAGGGAAATGGGAGCGATCTTTTTTTCTCTTTGGTGACCACTGCACAGGGTAGCGTGGGAGCGGAATGTTTTCTTAGTTTGAATAAATTTACCAAAACAACCACCCAGCGCCTACCTCTTTTTAACTCCTGCTCCCTCGGCCAAGGGCTTTCCTCTCTGGGTGTAGGCCGAGATGCAAAGTACCCACATAGGTAAATCTAAAAGGTGTCTGTCTCTCAATAAACTAGAAGAAATTCTCACCAAATTCTTTAGCTGTGCAATGTTAGATATCTTGAAGGCTCCTTTCTGCTCTAAGCTTCTATTATTCTGTGTGGTTCATTTTTGTATTTTTAGGATGTGGACTTAGGTCACTGCTTATTCCCTAGTAAGGATAGTGAGGGCAATGTCCCCTTCCTCTTAGAGTGTGACATAAAAACATCTGACTTCAGGAAGCCTTCTGATGGGCTATGCCCAGTTTTGCCAGAAGGCAGCCTGCCTCAGGGGAGCAGTAGAAATTCACCTGAGTTTGAATATGTACTCTGCTACCTAGGCTGTGGGAACTAGACACGTCACCACCTCTCTAAGCCTCAGTTTATTCTTCTAAAAAATGGACTTAATAATCTTTTCTCCATAAGATGGTTGCAAAATTAGTATACCATGTAAAGTACCTCATACAATGTTTGACCCATGGAAGGTGCTTCATGTATTATTTTGTATATTTATTTATTGATGCAAGTAACATTATACTTCCTGGCAGTAGATTGTATGAGGCTACAAATTTCCCAACAAGTTGTATAATTAAGGGGAATTCCTCATGGTTGCCACTGTGATGTTTTCTGCATTGTGGTGTCATTTTTTTGTGATTGTTTTATGAAACATTTGGTCGTTGAAAGTTACAGAGGCACTTTTGATACCTTAATGCTTTATGCGATGTCAGTCTTTTCAAGATGTAGAGCCTTTAATGTAATTGGTTTCTTTGTTAAGACTTTGCAGAAATGTCCATGTGAATTTGATGAGGGAAAATCCTGGCATATTTTGGCTTTTCTCTGGCTAGGTTGGTTTGCCTAATTAAATTTGAAGCTTTGTCAATGTGCACCTTGGAAACTCATTTAAGTTGTCTTTGGCCGAAATGATGGAGAGTAGTTTCTCATAATTCATAAGAATCAAAGAGAAAGATTAAAATTTAAGAAAGTTAAAACCTTATGTTAGTTTGGATTCTCTGAGAAACAGACACCAAGACATAATTAGTCATGCAAGAGATTATTTGAGTAATAGCCTATGAGGGAAAACAGGGAGGGAGCCAGAGGAGGCCAGGAGGCCCATCAGCCCATGATGTAGGTCTGACCCCTGTGGAGGAGAGAGGGAAGGAAGGAAGTTGGGGAGGAAGAAACTTAGGTTGCAGTGCAGTTCTAAGAAAATTTCAGCGAGGCTAGTGAGTCCCTCGCTCCAAGCTGCCCACCAGAGGAGTCCACATCTGCAGTAACTGATCTGCTGTACAGCCCCCGCCGTGCTCAGTCAGTAGTGGCCAGCATGTGGGAAGAGTGGCCTCGGCGGTGGTTTTCCTCAAGTATCAGTGTCACAACATATTTGAAAAGGAACAGAGATTGCTGCATTGAGACACACTTGACAATATTCTAAAAGGCTAGGGTAGGGATCAGGCCTCTGTCCTGTTCTATCAGCTCTGCCAAGTGTCCAGGGCTAGAAACCTGGGCTTAGCCATCCTTCACATACCTCTCCCACATTCTCAACTCCATCTAATCAGTCACTGATTGCCGCTGATTTTATTCCATAAATCAGTGATTCGCTCCACGTGTCTGCACATTAGAATCATCTGGGGATCTTTTAAAAATTTCAAAGGCCAGGCCACATCCCAAATCAATGGAATCACAAGCTCTTTTTGAAGCTCCCCCAGTGATTCCAATGTGCAGACAAGTTTGGAAACCACTGTCTTAAATATTTTTCAAATCTGACTTCTCTCCATCCCTATTCCCATGGCCCCAGTCACTTCTCACTTGGATGACTGCACCCACCAGCTCCCTACCTAGTCATGGTGCTTCTAATCTTATCCCCTCCTGTTTATCCTGTCCACAGTGACTGTTGACCTCCCAGAAATGCAAATCTGACCATGTCACTACTCTGCTTCCAGCCCTCCCATGGTCCCCACACCTCCAGCATTGCTTCTCACCCCTTCCCCCCACCACCTCCACAGTGTTCACCAGCATGACACATGTCCTTCAGTGAGCATTATACGTGGTGATCGTCAACCTATTTGGACGTGTTCCTCCTGCGAGAAGAGTGTCAGGATATTGGAAAAGGACTCAGCCTGGGCAATTTGAAAAATACTTTCTCCCCACCACTGCTTTTTCTCTCTGCCCACTTCCCCCATTCTGATGTGTGCTCTCTAACCAAGGGGCTTAACCCTTAATACAGAATACGGGACCGCCTTTTCATCTGGCCCCATATCCCTAATCTCATCTTTCACCTTCTTACTTTTACTCCTTATACTCCCAACTTTTGAAAGTTCCCAGTGTAAACCATATTATTCCCATCTTTTATGCCTTTGCGTATTTCTGTCCCCTTTTTCTAGAATGCCTCACCTTTTAGTTTCTCCTGCAATGCTGTCCCTTAAACTAATTTGAAGTTTTGAAAGCAGCCATTAAGTCTCAACTCTACATCAGCAAAGCCTCCTCTGACCCCCTATTCTGGCCGGGTTGGGACACTTCTTTCATCATCAAGGACCCTGTGTACTTGTCTCATTAATCTCGCAATGCTGTGCTGTCATTAGGTGTTTTAAGGGGTCTCGATTCACTGTTCTCTATGTTTTCTAGATTTCAAATTCTTATAATACTTTGATGTCATTTGCTCAGATTTTGAACCCAAGTCATTTGGAGTAGGGCATTATGATTACCAGAAGCTAGGATCATAAAATATCAATATTGGGAGAGACTTTTAAAGGTAATTTTATTCAATCACAAAAGATTTTTTTGTATTTTTACATTTAGTGAATTTGAGAAAGGTGTGATGTACCTAAATGGAAACATCCCAGCATGTTTTGGAAATGCAAAATTATAGCACGTGCTGGAGAATTTGACAGAAAAGGATAGATAAAGCCTCCAAGGGAAAGAGTGTAGAAAGAAAACAAAGGACAGACAACACATCACTAGACAACATAAGCCTTCAGGAAACATGAGGTGATTAAGATGTGCCAATTCAGGAGACAGAACGTTTGTAGAAGGAGTGTTATAAAAATCAGAGCCAGAAGTGTTTTAAGAAGCAGGGAGTGACCGTGGGGCCAGTACTCCAGGGAGGCTCAAACAGCAGTGGTCCTGTGATGTTCCTCCCAGGTGGGACACCTGCTCCTGGGAAGCAGCAACCCAGGAGGAATCAGATTGGACACATTTATGGAGACGCTGACCCCTCCAGCCAGAACCTAAATCCATGTAGTTCTTGATCTTTTTATACAACTCAGAAACTTTTGATAATCTGTTGAAATCTGTTGATTCTGTCCTCAGAAAAATGTGCATAGGCACACAGGCACATACAATTTCTCCTAGTTCACTCTACCACCTCCCACACCCATCCCCATTCAAGCCTCTACATGAACCCCCAGATTAGCATGCATAGTTCCACTGTCAGGTACCAAAGCTGGCTTGGGTGACAAGGACAGGTGATATACTTGAGGATTAAGAGCTCTTCCCCCTGCTCAAATCTTAGCTGGTTTAAGATTTGTAGTAGAAATCTTCTACTTTATTTTACCCTTCTAAGGAACAATAGGCTGGGACTTCCCTGACGGTCCAGTGATTAAGACTCCCAGCTTCCACTGCAGGGGGCACGGGTTTGATCCCTGGCTGGGGAACTAAGATCCCGCCTGCTGCGTGGTAAGGCAAAAAAATTAAAAAAAAAAAAAAAAAGGAGCAATAGGCTGAGTAGAGGTATTCCTTGGTGCTTTCAATTTGCCCAGTCTAAAAAATTGAATGTTTTCTGGATCCCTGTCTGTTGACTAACCAAGTCACTAATTTAGGCCTGCTAGCCACTCTGTTTCTCTGTGCCTTGGCTTCTGAAGAGGCCTCCTTCAGAATTTTAACCAGGAACCATGACTTAACCTCATTTCCACCTGTCTGGCTTCTGACTTCTACTTCTGTTACATGACTCACCCTCATTTATTCCTTTTTCAAATTAAAGAATTTAGGAAAGCAATGAAAATATTCTGACTTTCAGAAATAGAAAAATGGTTGTTAAATTTTTATGGGAAAAGGGAGCAAAGTTATAGTCAACTTTTGCCAATCTCAGCCCAAAAGAAGAGCAGCAACATGGAAACTTCAAATTCAAAGCATTGGAGAATTAAAAAAGAAATACCGTATTTGTAATTTATAAAGTTATTTTTGTACTTATTTTTCTGATTTTCTTTGGCTTACTGTGGAAATGTTTTTGCTATGACTGTATGGAGAATGGACCAGGCATATTGGGAAATGGACTTGGGCTACAGAATGTGCTTTGGTTGATCCATACATGTCATTAGTAATTGAGACTTGATATCTCTTCAAGAGAGAATTTTAGAGTTCGATAAATAATGGAGATTTCTTAAAGTATAACATGAACTTTGAATAAAAAGTAAAAAAAAATAGTGTGAAATAATATTAGTCTAGAAATGACTATTTTAGTCAATTACATATTTGATTTTTAAACATGTATGAGTCTGAATAAAGAATTCAAAATGCTGTCCCCACAGCACAACAGGATTTTTAGGATGATGGGCCTGGTCTGTATGGTACTATGGTATTGTGTTATATAATTCTGTGAATTTTTCAAAACTCATAGTTTTGAACTCAAAACTCATACACCACAAGAATAACTTATACTGCATGCAAAAAACCAAAAAACAAACAAAAAAAAACCCAAAACAAAAAACTCAGGATGCCAGGGGAATCCAGGATGTAATGCAGACTGTGACAAATGAATCTAACTATATTACAAATACAGGGCAGAGTCTCTCTGAAGGGCAGGGGAAAGAAAGGAGTTTACCTAAATAATTATGGAAAACAGTGTTTTGCCTAGATCCTGTAAGGATAAAGACAAAAAGAACTGTACAAAAACACTAGTAAAATTTTTTTCTCTCAAGGGGTACAGTTTAGCAATTCTGACACTTTACATATTTGCCAGGGTTGGACCAATAAGTAAATATATTGTAGATAATGGGAGCCAGGTGCCACATTTTTCACCATCAGAGAAAGAAGTGACAAATAAGTGGAATGAAGGTGGGAATTAGGGTTTACTATACAAACAGGTAGGTACAGATATAAATGTAGATAGGTGTGTTTACAATGGTTAGTATGATACATGTAATTTCCAGCGCTGTTCCTTGAGAGGACTGAGAAGCACTGGCACCTAGTAGTGATGAACACACCCAAGATCTTGGTTTCTAAATGCCATTTAACAATAAAAGGAGCCAGAATTCCTTGGAGAAATGGCTGTTTGATTCAAGGGTTGGGGCAGGAAAAATACAAGATAAGCCTGGAACACCATATACTATCAGAAAGTAAGGGAGTGAGGAGGAGATGAGAGCATATCAAAAGGACACAGGGGCCAACCTAAAAGAGCTGCTGATAGCCAAGACTGGAACAATGTGAATGACAAAATAAATAAAAATTACATTGGATTATGATCTAAAGAATGAAATAAATATCCATGGATTCATATACATAACAGATTAAATTACTAAGTAAATAAATAAATATGCAGGGTGGGGAGGGACAAATCTTCCTTATAAAAGAATTTCAGTTACAAATAAGTATTAACAGACATAAAGGAGAAATTGAAAGTAACACAGTAATAGTAGGGGACTTTAACACCCCACTTACACCAATGGACTGATCATCCAGACAGAAAATCAATAAGGAAATACTGGCCTTAAATTACACGTTGGTCAGACAGACTTAATTGATACATAATAGAGAATTCTATCCAAGAGCAGCAGAATACACATTCTTTTCCAGTACACATGGAACATTCTCCAGGAGAGGTCACATGCTAGGCCATAAAACAAGCCTCTGTAAATTTAAGAAAACTGAAACCATATCAAGCATCATTTCCAACCACAATTGCTATGAGACGAGATATAAACTACAAGAAAATAACTTCAAGAAGACACCAACACATGGAGGCTAAACAATATGTTACTAAACAACAAATGGATCACTGAAGAAATCAAAGAGGAAGTAAAAAAAAATACCTAAGGACAAATGAAAACAAAAACACAATGATCCAAAACCTATGGGATGCAGCAAAAGCAGTTCTAAGCGGGAAGATTATAGCAATAAAAGCTTAGCTCAGGAAACAAGAAAATCTCAAATAAACAACCTAAACTTACACCTGAAGGAACTAGAGAAAGAGGAACAAACAAAACCCAAAGTTAGTAAAGGAAAGAAACCATAAAGATCAGAGCAGAAATAAATGAAAGAGGTTAAAAAAAAAAAAAAAAAACAGAAGACACCAATGAAACTAAAAGCCAGTTCTTTGAAAAGATAAAGAAAATTGATAAACCTTTAGCCATAATCATCACGAAAAAATGGGAGAGGGCCCAAATCAATAAAATCAGAAATGAAAAAGGAGAAGTTACAACCACCTCAGAAATACAAAGGATTACAAGAGACTACTATGAACAACTATAAGCCAATAAACTGGATAACCCAGAAGAAATGGACAAATTCTTAGAAAGGTACAATATTCTAAGACTGTACCAAGAAGAAATAGGAAATATGAACAAATTGCCAGTAATGAAATTGAATCAGTACTTTAAAGACTCCCAACAAACAAAAGTCCAAGACCAGATGGCTTCACAGGTGAATTCTACAAAACATTTAGAGAAGAGTTAAAACCTATCCTTCTCAAACTATTCCAAAAACTGCAGAGAAAGAAACACTTCTGAGAATATTCTATGAGGCCTGTATCATACTGATAGCAAAACCAGTCAAAGATATCAAAAAAAAAAAAAAAAAAAAGAGAGAAAAAATTACAGGCCAATATATCTTATTAACACAAATGCTGAAATCCTTAACAAAATATTAGCAAATCAAATCCAACAATACATTAGGAGGATCATACACCATGATCAAGTGGGATTTATCCCAGGGATCCAAGGATTTTTCAATGTCTGCAAATCAATCAATGTGACACACCACATTAACAAATTGAAGAATAAAAACCATATGATTATCTCAATAGATGCAGAAAAAGCTTTTGACAAAATTCAACATCTATTTATGACAAAAACTCCAGAAAGTGGGCATGGAGGGAACACACCTCAACATAATAAAGGCCATATACAACAAACTCACAGCAAACATCATTCTCAATGGTGAAAAGCTGAAAGCATTCCCTCTAAGATCAGGAACAAGACAAAGATGCCCACTCTTGCCACTTTAATTCAACATAGTTTTGGAAGTCCTAGTCACAGCAATCAGACAAGAGAAAGAAATGAGGAATCCAAACTGGAAAGGAAGAAGCAAAATTGTCACTCTTTGTAGGTGGCGTGATACTATACCTAGAAAATCTTAAAGAGGCCACCAGAAAAACTACTAGAGCTCATCAATGAATTCAGTGAAGTTTGCAGGATAAAAAATTAATATACAGAAATCTGTCGCATTTCTATACACTAACAACAAACTATCAGAAATAGAAAGTAAGGAAATAATCCCATTTACCATCACATCAAAAAGAATAAAATACCTAGGAACAAGCCTACCTAAGGAGGTAAAAATCCTGTGCCCAGAAAACTATAAGATGCTGATGGAAGAAATTGAAGATGACACAGACATATGGAAAGCTATACCATGTTCTTGGATTAGAAGAATTAATATTGTTAAAATAACCATACTACCCATGGCAATCTACAGATTCAATGCAATTCCTATCAAAATAACAATGGCATTTTCCACAGAACTAGAACAAGCAATTTTAAAATTTGTATGGAAACACAAAGGCCCCAAATAGTCAAACCAGTCTTGAGAAAGAAGAACAGAGCTGGAGGAATAAGTTCCCTGGCTTCAGACTATACTACAAAGCTACAGTAACCAAAACAGTATGGTACTGGCACAAAAACAGACACATAGATCAATGGAACAGAATAGAGAGCTCAGAAATAAATCCACACACTTACGGTAAATTAATCTATGACAAAGGAGGCAAGAATATACAATGGAGAAAACACAGTCTCTTCAATAAGTGGTGCTGGGAAAACTGGACAGCTACATGTAGAAGAATGAAATTAGAACGTTCTTTAACACTATTTACAAAAATAAACTCAAATGGATTAAAGACCTAAGTGTAAGACTGGAAACCATAAAACTCTTAGAGGAAAACATAGGAAGAACACACTTTGACATAAGCTGTAGCAATATTTTTTTGGGTCCATCTCCTAAAACAAATGAAACAAAAGCAAAAATAAACAAATGGGACCTAACTAAATTTCAAAGCTTTTGCACGGCAAAGAAAACCATCGACAAAATGAAAAGACAACCTACTAAATGGGAGAAAATATTTGCAAAGATATGACCAATAAGGGGTTAATATCCAACATATGTAAACAGCTCATACAACTCAACATCAAAAAACAAACAACCTGATTTAAAAATGGGAAGAAGAACTCAATAAACATTTATGTAGATGAAAAAATGCTCAACATCACTCATCATCAGGGAAATGCAAATCAAAACCACAACGAGATATCACCTCACACCTGTCTGAATAGCCATCCTCAAAAGAATACAACTAACAAACGTTGGTGAGGATATGGAGAAAAGGGAATCCTCATACACTGTTTGTGGGAATGTAAATTAGTGCAGCCGCTGTGGAAAACAGTATGGAGGTTTCTCAAAAAACTAAAAATAGGACTACCATATGACCCAGAAATTCCACTCCTGTGTATATATCAGAAAAAAAACAAAAACACTAATTTGAAAATATATATGCTCCCCAATGTTCACAGCAGCATTATTTATAATTGCCAAGATATGGAAGCAACCTAAGTGTCCATGGATAGATTTGGAGAGCATTATGCTAAGTGAAATAAGTCAGACAAAGACAAATACTGTATGATATCACTTATATGTGGAATCTAAAAAATGCAACAAATTAGTGAATATAACAAAAAAAGAAGCAGACTCACAGATATAGAGAACAAACTAGTGGTTCCTAGTGGGGAGAGGGAAACTGGGAGAGCAATATAAGGGTAGAGGATTAAGAGGTACAAACTGTTAGGTATAAAATAAGCTACAAGGATAAAACATGGGGACAACACAGGGAATATAGCAGATATTTTATAATAACTATAAATGGAGTATAACCTTTAAAAATTGTGATCACTATATTGCACACCTATAACATATAATATTTATGTGTCAAATACACTTCAGTTAAAAAAAAAGTGCTAGTAAAAGAAAAAAGAATGCCAGTTAATAAATGTAGAAGGAATGAGTGAAACAGAAAATCCCCCTTAGAACACCACAGTAGTAATTGCTGCAGGCAAGATCTACTGCTGAGTTCTAATGTCAGCAGATGAAACTTTAAGGAGGAACAGGATATTTGCATAGTTTCACACTATCTCCTCCCAAACCGTTATTCATTACTGTAGTGGTTTCACATAGTTATAAATGTTTTGATACTCTTCCCTCCAGGAAGTGGAGCTTAATTCCTCTCCCATTCAGTGTGGGCTGGACTTAGTGTCTTACTTTTGAGGAAGAGAATATAAAGGCATCTGACAGATAGCACCTTAACCAAGTGATCAAGGTTAATATCACCAGTAATAACACGGTTTGACAACATGGACTCCCTGGTATGATGCAACTGGGAGGGCACTTCACCTCTGTGGGATTCTCCCCCCAACCCATGACTGCAGTCTATTCATGATAAAACATCAGACAAACCTTCATGGAGGGATATGGTACAAAAACCTGACCACTTCTCAAAACAGTCAAAGTTATAAAAGACAAGGAAAGACAAGAGAAACCATCACAGACTGAGGAGACTAAGGAAAAAACTAAATGCAATGCAGTATCATGGATTGGATCCTGGAACAGAAATATGAATAAAATCTATAGTTGAGTTCATGGTATTGTACCAATGTTAATATTTTAGTTTTGGTAAATGTACCATGGCTATATAAATGTTTAAAATGGTTGGATAAATATACCATGATTATATCTAAGGAAAAGATGGGTGAAGGGTATACGGAAATGCTCAATGCTATGTTTTCAACTCTTTTGTCAACCTGAAATTGTTTTAACATAAAAAGTTAAAATATATGCTGCCCCCAAATTCATACTTATAAATTCAGAGCTTTTGAGTTTTTTGGTTTATTCTTATAAATATTGCATAGTTTGCTATTCTTCTATTTTAACATGATAACTTGTCATTTGGTAGGAGAGGATTTAAACATAGTTATAAGTATCTGGAATTTATTTAATATAAGGGCTTTACTCCACTTTATTTGTAGGTCTTAAACAGAACTAAGATCAAATTGAATAATGATCAAGGCTAAGGAAGTTAGTTTAAGAGTGCACATGGATGGTTGCATTTCATTCAACATAATGTTTTTGCTGAGCAGAGAAGAACTTGTGTTTGGAATAATTCCAACAGAATATCATCCACAGAGGAAAAAAATGCATAATTTCAGATTAAATACATGAAAGGGAACTGTCATCTCATGGTGTCATGGGGAAAAAAACAGCCTTTTTTATGTCATAGTGTCTTCTTTCAAAAAAGTCCATGTATATTTATATGTGTATTCAGGAAACCAAATTGTTTTTTAAATTAATCCATCTCTAATAATTTAAATCATGAAACAATACAGTGAGTTTATACACTACTAAAAGTATCCTGATTTAAATTGGGGTGGGCAATACCAGAATTTACAAATTGATGGTCCACGGACTGCATTTAGCCCTGGGGTATGTTTTCATTGGCTGGCACAGTTTACATTTTTTGAATTAGCTGCCAATATTTAAAATAGTGAGTTTTTATATAAAAATCTGAGTTTCCATTCTCTTTCAAACAGTAAGGTGTGACAGCACCAAGCAGACCTTGTGGAGGCATGGCAGCTCTTGGCAAGGACTGGAAGGTAGATGCCTATTGTGAGGTAGGCCACAGTACTAGCTGGTTGTCATGGTTGTATACAAACCTTTAAAAATTGAGATGAAATTCACATGACAGAATTAACCATTTCAAAGTGAACAAGTCAGTGGCATTTAATACATTCGCAATGTGCCAAATTCATAATGGTGTGCAACCACCACCTCTGTTTCCAGAAAACATCATCACCCCAAAGTAAAACTGTTCCAGTTAAGCAGTCACTCTCCATTCTCCCCTTCCCTCAGCCCCCAGCATCTGCCAATCTGCCTTCTGTCTCCTTGGATTTACCTATTCTGGATATTTCCTATAAATGGAATCATATGATATATGGCCTTTTATGTCTGGCTTCTTTCATGTTGCATAAGTTTTCAAGGTTCCTCAATGTTGTAGCATGCATCAGTGCTTCTTTCCTTTTTCTGGCTGAATAATATTCCATTGTATGGGCATACCACATTTTGTTTATCCATTCATAGGTTGTTGTGGACATTTGCCTATTTCTAACCTTTTGGCTATTATGAATAGTGCTGCCATGAACCTTTGTGTACAGGGTTTTTTTGAATGAATATTATATTTTTGATATTTTCTATGGACATTAGTGTTGTTTCAG
The DNA here is from genome assembly GCF_937001465.1 of Orcinus orca. NCBI lineage: Eukaryota > Metazoa > Chordata > Mammalia > Artiodactyla > Delphinidae > Orcinus > Orcinus orca. Next base: position 30,567,202 of record NC_064566.1, read on the forward strand.
TCACAGGTCTTAACACTGCCTGTTGCCTCCCACCCTGGCCTTTTTCACGCATTTGCTTTCTCACACTGCCCCCAATGACTTTTGTATTTATCTTTTCTGGTCTATGCCCTGGGGGTGGGCATATCTGTCTCCCCTCCATTTTTGCCCTCTGTTCCAGCATGATACTTGAATAAAAACCTCTCTTCATTTTTCTTAAAAATGTGCCTCTACACTAGACTTCCTGGCCTTTTCTTCCTCAATTTTGTTCATTCTCTGATAAATATTGATCATGGATGAGGGTTGTTTTTATTTTCTTCAATTTTTGACATTAAAAAATTGGACAGTTGGAGAAAATTTAAAATTGGGGCTAGAGCTTTGCCCCTTTTACAGTAAGCAGTGACTTGATATACGCATCTGGGTTTAATTATGGTTGGCATCTCTGAACTCTGAAGCAAAATACGTACTGCTGAGATGTCATGTGTTTCTGGCAGTGCAAGAGTATAATTACTCCAATGTATAGTCACTCCTCTGACTTTTTTTTTAAGATTTTTTTTTTGATGTGGACCATTTTTAAATTCTTTATTGAATTTGTTACAATATTGCTTCTGTTTTATGTTTTGAGTTTTTGGTTGCGAGGCATGGGGGATCTTAGCTCCCTGACCGGGGATCGAACCTGCACCCCCTGCATTGGAAGGGGGAATCTCAACCACTGGACTGCTAGGGAAGTCCCCCCCCTCTGACTTTTCTTTAACCTCAAGGTCTGTGTTACCTCCCTCTCTCTGCCCCTGCACTCATGGGAAGGCCTTTTTTTCACTTCAATCCCTATCAGTGCCCCTGATTTCCCCTTAGTTGCCGTTTAATCATTCACTTTAAGTAACTTAACTTCTTTATGGTTGTATCTTGCCTCCCTAACTAGATTTTAAAGCCCTGCTGAATGGAATCTAGTTTTGTTTATTTTTTATATGCTTCAGTGCAGAGCGTATGAAATAAGCGTGCAGTAAATATTTGAAGTAGTGACTCACACACACACACAAAAATGCCCCTTTAAGTATAGCTAACTTCTATTATTAAGTTGAACAAGTTTAAACGTGTTTAAGTTCATTTTTCAGTATAATACTTATCCTTAAGATTAATAGACAAAAAAGTTTTGTGGTATAGTTATGGCAACTAAATTCCTTTGCACATTTAATCAATGTATTAGTATAAGTTGGTGATTCTAAAAATGTGTGTTGCAAATCGTCTGAACGAGAATTGACTATGGTGTTGGTTAAAAACAGAGACCCTTGATCCCCACCCCGGAATTTATATACTAATACAGTCTGATGGATGAGCCCAGGAATCCGCATTTTAAAAAACCCTCCTGGAGTGTTATGTACTCTAAATTTTGAGAACTACTGGGATTGTTTGAGAAGAAGCTAATACCTTCATTTGGAATAATTCAAGTTGATTTGGAAGTTCAACCTAAGTTGAACACAGGGACAATACACAGTGAAATCACATCATTAATGAATGATCATTTCAATTTTAATATTTGGGAAGTGAATTTTTTTGGCATGAGTCTACAAATGAGTATTACAGATGTTGTATAGTTTTAATAGTATGGAATGAAAATCCTTGAAGTGTAACAAATCCCAACTAACCTGAGAATTACTGAGGTGAAACAGAATAAAATCATGGAAAAACACCACTATGATTAACACTTACATTACTCCTAGGACATAATTAGATAATGAAATGCAAATTTCTCTTCCAAAAGCAGAATATGCAGTTGAACAATTACTGCATGACACCCTCCAATTTATAGTTAGTGTTTATGGATATTTTAAAAACCCTGCATCATTTATTGCTATTGTGAAGAAGTTCTAGGATGGCTTGGGCAGAGGTATTGTATTCAGATAATGCAGACATTTGTGTCCTGGGAGTTAAATAAACAAACCATTAATAAGTAATCCAGCAGTATAATGAAACGCTCACCAAACAAAAGTGACACAGTACATTGCTTGCCTTGCCGGTAGCAAGTAATTAAAATGAAACAAGTTTGTTATATTTTGGGTAATAAAAGGGAATAATTGCAAGCAACTGAGAGAGGGCTTTTTGTTAGAAAAATCAGGAGTTTTCTGGCTGTGTTTTTTCTCTGCATTACAATGTTTTCTTCCCTCTTGACCTTTTGACATTTGCACTTTTTAAATGTATCACTTTTAAATGTTTCACTTGGGTAGTGGAGCAATGCTGTTTTTCATTTATTCTGCAAAGATGTTTACAATATATTTTTCCTGTAGGATTGTATTTAATTCTTCTCTTACAGATTGATAATTCACCATGTGATTTGGCAGCAGTAAAGCTTCCTCAACCTGAAGCTAATAAAACGGAGCTGTCATTTATACAGAACTAAATATGTACCAAGGACAAGGCTGAGGGCTTTGTCCCAGCATTGCTTTTAACCTTCATTAGAATCAGCTTGTGCAGGAAGGAAAATGAGGGTACAGAGTGCAGTAACCCATTTAAGATCATCCAGTACCTGTTTTTTTCTTATTTCATGCATCATGTGGTCCTCCTCTTGGCACTAGAAAGTAGGCTTTTCTACTTCCAAACACTATTTTCTCTTTCACTTAATGAAAGATATAAGCCACAAATATCGCAGGCTGAAAAAGAGAAAGTCGGTAGTCTGGCAAAGAAGTCTTAACTCCTGGTAGAACTGAAAGCAGAGCTGGGAACAAGTTCAAGGTCAAGAATCTGGATGGCTTTTCCTGGTTCTCTGAGTCAAACAGTGTGACCTCCTTATTTTCTTTCTATTTCTAATCCCAAGAACTCCAGATATACCCAAGATCAAATGTAAATACCAAAAGAAAAAACAAAAAACAAAACCAAACCAAAAAAACCCACCACCACATTCCAAAACCAGATAAATGATTTTTGGATTTTTGGATTATCTGGGTCACTGGTCCCCACCACTAACATGTATAATCAAGAGCTGATGATGCCACATATGATAAGCAATTCTTTGGTGAAAAATTTGATACTTAATTTCTCATAGGAGTTTAGTTTTTGTTTTTACAAGTTTTAGTTCTGACTAGCCTATTTTTTGAAAAATGCCCTGTTCGGTCCCCTGGGTTTTAGAATGTCATTTGAATTACTTTTAGCCATTTAAGAAAAAGGAAGACCACGTCATGCTTCAGGGGAAAAACAAAAAAAATCCAACCAAAGTAACAACTTAAGCCAGACTAGACAGCAGAAAGTGTTAACTATGGCTGTTGAAATAACAAGTTAGCAATCATAAACTAGACTCCTTTCAGAACGAAACCCTCACTTTCCTTGGTCACCCACTTCACTCTTTTCTCTTTCATACAACTTTTATAATGCGCTTGTCAGGCCAGTCGTTAAATTCACATTTGTATGCGGACCATGAGGAGTGTTTGGGCTTCCAAGTTGGTCAAGATGAAGTGCTTTGAAGCTAGTAATCTGCTGAATTAGTGGACTTCTTTCATGGTATTCCAGAACAAACAGATCCCCTTTAAAAAAATCCCTCCTTTTGTTATTTCAGGTGGTTTGAGTCTGTTATTCTTACATAAAGATGTTAGGGTTCTTCCAAGAGAGGTTCAAAGAGAAATTTAGGAATAAAATGTTAAGCAGATTAAAGGGACCTTTAGTAATGATCATGTCACTGAGTGAAAGATGAGGTTAAAATTGGCCACTGCTTTACTATGTAACCAGTTATGTGTTTTTCCTTAACTTGCGTAGAAAGTCTCAAGGTAGCCCTAGGTTTTAGAAAGGAATGTCATCACTAGGACAAACACTGGTATAACAATGTTTATCGAGGGCTTACTTTAACAACCGTGGGAAGTAGGTACCATTATATCCCCCATTTTACAGATGAGGAAACGGAGGCACAGAGGGGTTAAGACCATATACCCAAGGGACGAACAAAAAGTTAGATTGAGGAGGCAAGGTAGCATAATGTGGAGCATGGGCTTCAAAAGCATGCAGAAATGGGTTCACATTCCAGCTCTGAGGCTTATTAGCTGAGAAACTTTGAGCACATTTGTTAGCTTCTGAGTCACAATGTCCTTATCTGTAAAATGGGATTATAATTTCTGCTTCAAAAGGTGGTTTTGAGGATTAATTTAAATAATAGTAAATAATAATAGTGATGAACATGTATTGAGTGTTTACCATGTACCAGGCATTTTTCTAAGCACTTTATGTTAATTTTTACAACTCCATTATGTAGGTACTTTCATTATCTCCAATTTTATGCTCAAGAAAACATTAGTGTAGAGAAGCTAACTTACTAGTTAATAGGTGAACTGGGTTTCAAAATACCTAGCATAACACCTGATATAAAATAGGCATTGATAATATTAGGATATTGGTACCTAGAGAAAGGGAAATGTTGGCAGTAAATGAGAATATCAGTAATGTTTCCCATTTATCATGACGCCTTTACTAATAAATGTTGGAGAAGGACAAGAGTTAAAAAATGCCAGGTTCATGGGGCCGATTTAGGGTAACCTGAACCTAAGCAGCAAAGTGAAATAAAATAGGAGTAAACTAATTTTGAGCAAATTCTATTTTAACTCTGTTGCATACGGTACATCAAAACAATTGTTGCTACTTTTTCCTTATTGGGGCCAATCAAATGGATGTACCTAGGCAAAGTATGGAGAACAGACAATCAGACCTAGACCTGTATCCACATGTTTGTGTGTAATCAGGTTTTGTTGTCACCTAAATAAATTTAGTGAGTACGAATCTTCAAATTATGTTCTGCGACTGTTTTTCTTTTGCACTTTTTTTTTTCTTCTTTTGGCTGCACGGTGCAGCATGTGGGATCTTTCTTCCCCGACCAGGGATTGAACCCAAGCTCCCTGCATTGGGAGCATGGAGTCTTAACCACTGGACTGCCAGGGAAGTCCCTCTTTCACACGTTTTTTAATCTATCTTTTTTTTTTTTGACTATGAATGACTGCCGTATGAGTTGACTTTTAAAATATAGTCAGCCCTCCAAGCCCCATTTTCTCTTTTCCTCTTCTGTCTCCTCAGCCCTATCTGTGGCTCTAACACACACACACACACACACACACACACACACACACACACACACACACACCAGAGTTATACAAAATATAGCTTTTAAAACTCCATCATTAAGCATAAAAAGGCCAAGGAATGTTAGGAACTGGTATGCTGGAGCCAAAAAGGTTTATCACGTTCAAAAAAAGAACCTTTGGCATTAATGGAGAAACCAGAACCAATTGTAAAGCATAATTACTGCACAAACATGCAGTATGTGTGAAGCTATGATCATTTCTTTAATCTCTCATACCAGAGAAAACCTAGACAATGTGTCCGCTGTTTAAATTCCCTCTCACACTCCTCCCATATCCTGCTAAAGCATTGCTTTGTTTATACGTACATTTATATAAAGCGCAAGCAAACACCCAAGCTCAACTTCTTGGAAGTATGGTTTGAGTTCTTAAAGTCGATTCAGAGTTCTGGCTCCTCTTGCAGATTGAAAAACAAAGGCGATCACATAACTAGTTTTAGGGCTTCAATTTCAACAACCAAATGGTCTCATGCAAATAGATGGTTACTTTCTATTCCCAAGCAATAACTACTACTTCAAGAAGCTATGTAGTATACTCTCTGGAGGAAGGAAAGCCCCTATTTTTGACATCTGTGACACTAATTTCCCAACAGAGTCATAAAGGTGTCTTAGATATCTTCCTACCCTATGAAGATTTCTCTAACATTCATAATATTTTTTGGTGCTCTATGACAGAATTACACGTTAATAATAATCACAATCATGATAGCTCAAGCTAGTGGGAGCTTACTGTGTTCCAAGCACGATGCTAAGTCCTTTATGAACAGAGCTGACAGAATTCGTTCAACGCCACTTCTAGGTAGATGCTTTTACTATACTCATCTTACTGGAGATTTTTGTTTGTATCAAATTCATTAAAACACCATGACCCACCTCTTTAGTTTTTAGAGAAAACATCTTTTCTTGAGAGTTATCATAATTATTATGTTTTGCTTATTAATTTCTTCTAATTTTCATAAAATACTTTCATTACTTCAGTACATAGTTTTTTACCAATGTTACGAGCTAGAAATTTCACTATACTGTTTGCTGGGCATACAGATGTCAGTAGGGTATTTTCCCCATCTTCAGAACTCATTGCATAGGAGGGAAGGTAAAAACGTAAACAAAATATTATTGCATAATAAATACAGTGACGGAGATATGTGCAAGATACAGAGATGGCAGGAGGAAATGTGGAAGAGGGATGCAGGACATCAAACAAGAGGGGCTGAATGAGCTTATATACCAACTGGGAAATAAAGGACAAAAAGAAATAGATGAGGAAAAGGGGAAAAGCATCCTACGTGTATAATGTGAACAAAGGCATAAAGTCATGGAACCACTCGGTATGTTTAATATATAAGAATCCATCATATATGTCAGCAGTAAAATTTGAAGTGGAAGAGAAGGAAAAGAAGGTAGGTATCTGACTGTGAAGGGCCAAGGAAGAAATGCTAAGGGGTTTAGAGTTTATTCCGTAGATAATGAACTTGTGTAGGTTTTAAAATCGTTCAGAGACAAGATGGGCTTATGTTTTAGAAAACTTACTTCAATAGTCACTGTGTTTGTCTAAGCAAAAAACATTGAGGCCTTGAAGTTAGACTTGGGTAGTATAAAATGAAAGGTGAGGGAAGATTTGGGTCAAAATCAGCAGAATTTGTTTGATGTGAAAGGCAAGAAAAGAATTTCGGATAACTGAGCTTTCAGAGTTGGCAGATGTATTACTTAGGCCTAGATATGCTGTTTGTAACACTCCCCCTGTCCTCCAGAATAATGGAGGATTGAACACAGAGATTTACTTCTCTCTCATAAAAGGAGTCGAGAGATGGATGGTTTAGGCTGATAGGGCTCCATGGGTCAGTAGGGACCTATGCACCTATCTTTCTGCTCTATTCTCTTACTGCATAGCTTCCAACCTCAAAGTCACCTCTTGTTCCAAGATGGATGCTGGAGCCATCATTATGGACAACGCAGGACAGTGTACTAGAGGGGAGAGCTGCACAGAAAGAGGACTCTGGAGATGTGCAGAGAGTCCTCCTAAAGTTGTCAGCTAAGTACTGATCAGTGCATACCTGTGAGGAAACTATCTGATGCTGGGGAAAAAGCTATCTACAGTGATTAGAGGATACAATCCCCAAGGCTCATGCAGTGCCGGTAATATTTCCTGCTTCCACCAGACAGAGTTCAAGCCTCATAAGCCTAGTCATCCGGGAGAGTACTCAGAAGAGTTTTGCCTCAGTAGTGAGATGCAATTAGTCCGAGAATGAATGCTTCTGTAGTCTCACATAGCAAAGCTTAAGAGCAAGACCAACAGAATCAAATAGTTCTCAAGTAACTTAATTGCACCCCAGAAGAAGGCTAAAGGTTATTTAGTAGCCAAGACCTGGAAAGAACTCAATGTCCGTCACTGTATAATAAATAAATGTGGTCTATCATACGATGGAACATTACTCAGTAATAAAAAAAGAACGTACTCTAGACATACACCATGGATGAATCACAACATAATTATACTGAGTTAAAGGAGCCAGACCAAAAAGGATACACGCTGTACCATTTTGTTTATGTAAACTTCTAGGAAATGCAAGCTAATCATTACTGACAAAAAGCAGTGGTTGCTTGGAGACAGGGGTGTCAGGATTGGCAGGGAAGTTTTGAGGGAGGATTCATAAATATCCGAGAGAAAATTTGAGGAGGTAATGGATGTGTCCACTATCTTGATTGTGGTGATGTTTCACAGATGTGTACAGTGGACCCTGGAACAACACGGGGTTTGAACCTGCATGGGTCCACTTATAGGGGGATTTTTTCCAATAAATACTGTTAATACTACAGTACTACATGGATGCACAACTGGTTACATCTGCAGATGTGGAACAGTGGGCACGGAGAGTTGACTGCAAGTTATAGGTGTTTTTCTGAGTGGAAAACTGAGTGGAAGGTCAGCACCCAAACCCCTGTGTTGTTCAAGGGTCAACTGTACATATGTCAAAATTTATCAAATTGTACATCTTAAATATGTACAGTTTATAGGATCTCACTATACTTCAATAGTGTCTTACATTAAAAAAAACACACAAGGAAAAAGTGAACTACAAGTAAGAATTATGAGAAATGACAGCTGAAATAACTCTTACTATAAAAATAAACTTAATTTGATGAAGGCAACTACAAAAACATAAAGCAAATACATCTTATGATGAAATGTTAAAAGTATTTCCTTTAAGATTAGGAAGAAAACAGAGAGGTTGGCTAGCACCTGAAACCACTGCATATTTAGGCCAGTAGAGTAAAATAAGAAAAAGAAATAAAAATGATAAAGACTAGAAAGAAAAAAGATCATTACTGATTTTAAATAATTCTAAAAGTTTCTACAGATAAATCATTTTACTTAATGAGAGAGTTAGGCAAAGTGGTTGAATACGGTATCAATGTAGGAAAGTCAGATGCATTTCTACTTACTAGCAGTGATCAGTTAGTTGCCTTTTTATAACGTCGACATAAAGTATAAATTTCTAAGGAATGTAAACCCTTTTGTGGAGGAAATGATAAAACATTACTGAACACCATTAAAGACAGCTTAAATGAAGGGAGAAATATACCACAATCTTGAATAGAAAAACTCAGTGCAGTAAAGATGCCAGGTTATCTCCAGATTTATTGATAGATTCAATGTAATTCCAATCAAAATCCAAATAGGTTTTAGGAGAAACTTGAAAAGGTGACTCTAAAATGATGTGGAAGAGAAACAAGTCCCCAAATAGACCAGAAACTTAGGAAGAACAAGATGTGGCGAGGTTTGCTTTACTCAGATTTAGGACTAAAGCTATGATGATCAAGACATTGTATAAATAGATCTGTGGATCCAAATAGAAAGTGTAGAAACAAACCAATCACGCATGCAAGCTTGATTCATGATGGAGTCATTGCAGACCACTGAAGAGAAGATCAACCATTCAGTACATGCTGCTGGCATGATCATGTAGATTAAAAAAATACAGTGTGTTCCCTACCTTGTACCATACTGAAAGTCAGCTTTTAGCGGATGAAAGACAAATTGTGAAAGCATAAAACTTTTAGAAGACTATGTAGTTTAATACAATTTCCTGATACAGGAGATCTTAAGACATTAAACAATAAAATGCAAATCATAGAGGAAAAGATTGATCAATTCAACTATATTACATAATTTCGGTTCATCAAAAAACACATTAAAGAAAGTCAAAAGACAAGCTATGGAGTGGGAGATGATATTTGTAACTCATTTCCAACAAATGATCAGCACCTCAAAAATAAAAAGGACTTTTATCAATATATAAGGTGTAGGTATCCTAATAGAAAAATGGCCAAATATATAAACAGGCATTTCATGGGAGAGGAAACACAAATTGTCCATTAGTATAGGGAATATGCTCATTAGTAACCTTGGAAATGCAAATTAAAACCACAGTGAGCTACCATGGAATGTCAACAAATTAGAAAGCATTTTAAAAGTTCATTTGTCACCAAGTTAGCAAGGCCAGGGAGCACTGTAACTTACATGTCCTATTGGTCTATAAATTGAGAGAGAGTGGTTTATCATTATGTAGGAAAGTTAAAACATGTATGTGCTTTGCAACCCAGCAATGTTACTCCAAGGCATGTGTCATAAGGCAGTTTAATTTTTCTTGATCGAGGTCAGACCACATTGGTGGGTGAATGAGTATTTATTTTGGGGGAGGGGTGAAGTAGAAGAGCATAGCTTTATTGCTTTGCCAGGCAAAGGGGGACACACCAGGCTTCTGCCTCGAAAAACTATGTCTCTCAATCCCAGAGGATTTGATGTGAACCAGTCTTTTTTAAAACAAACACACTGCAGAATATGATAGACTTAAACAGAACAGAATAGAAATAATCAGAATTCATTGCTGATGTAAGATTATGGATTGTTTAATTTTTTTTGGATTGCTAATAGTAAGGTTTTGCATTCTGTTAATCATTTTGGGTTGTGTTGTAAAAGGTATTTCTTTTTTTTTTTAACATCTTTGTTGGCATATAATTTCTTTACAATGGTGTGTTAGTTTCTGCTTTATAACAAAGTGAATCAGCTATACATATACGTATATCCCCATATCTCCTCCCTCTTGCGTCTCCCTCCCATCCTCCCTATTCCACCCCTCTAGGTGGTCACAAAGCCCTGAGCTGATCTCCCTGTGCTACGTGGCTGCTTCCCACTAGCTATCTATTTTACATGTAAGATGTATGAGTTGTATTAAATGGTTTGAAAACCACTGCCCTAAAAATAAATCCTTAATATGCAATAGGACACAATTGCAAGAATGTCTAAATAGTATCGCTTATAATAACAAAAAGCTGAAAACAGCTCAGATATCCAACAACAGTAACATGATAAATAAATTGTGGATTAGTCATGTAATGGAATATTCTACAGAAATAAAACAAAATGAAGGAAGCTTGCAGGTTAGTCATGAAATGAAATACACAACAGAAATAAAAATAAAGAGCTAGCGCTATGCACACAAAAATGGGTAAATCTCAAAACATAATATTGAATACAAGAAGTGAGTCACAGAATATGTCAGTATGATTGTATTACATAAGACTTAAAACTAAGCAAAACTAAATATGTTGTTTAAGTCTGCATGCATAGGCATTAAAACCATAAAGAAAGGCCAGAGCTTATTCCTGAGTAGGAGATATGATAGAGATACAGAGCATGTTTGAAGGTACTAATAATAGTGCTCTATTAACCTGAGTGATGGGCACACACACGCTTGTATTTTTATTACTATTTAATCTGAACAGATATACTTATTGCTTTTGTATGCATGATATATTTCCAAATTAAAATAATTTAGATATAGCAAAAGAGAAGTTAATTGTTGGGGTAAGATCCTGAGGCAATGCATCGCATCGGGATGGGCTTCAGCACACAAGTGAGCAGACATTTCTTAAATAGAAAGAAGGGCAGCTCCTCATCTGGGAGCAAAGCAGGAAGGATGGGTGAGAGCGCATGCAGGTGTGATTTCAGGGGTGTGTATGGAGTGGGAAGGTATGGGGAGATGCTTGATGGAATTCAGATCTGATGGACTCTTTTTAAGAATGTAGGAGGTGGGGGAGCCTCCTGGGAGTGAAGCGGTAGGTCTGGATAGAAGGCCTGGGGAGGGTAGTGAAGGCTTCGGAAAGTATTTCACAAAGTGGAGCACCTACGCCACTGATGATACTCGAAGGCGATTTTGGGTACGCCTGTGGGTACGTAGGCAAAGTCATTTTTAAGATTGTAGTAGTTATGAGTTTATTTTAATGCAAAGGTTTATAAAAATTTTAATAGTTTTGCTTTTGTTTTAATGCATATTAATAAAAAACAAACCTAATACTTTATGGATATTACTTATAAAGCAAAAGTGCTGCTTAAAAATTCAGTTAATTGGAAGGAAGGGATTCAGTAAATATTAGCTTAGGTGTTAACTTTGATATGGCAAAAACCCTGAAGGTGGTGCTCAAAAATTTGGGAAACTTTGATTTAAATAAGATAGCTAATAGGGCACCCGGGAAAAGAAGAGCACTGTGGGTAAAAAGACTGGTGAGTGGTACTAAGACCCCAGCCACCTGAAATCCCAGCTTTTAGCTGTGGCTCAGACCATAATTCTTCACTGAGAAGCCCCTATGCTTTCATGGGGTTGTTACCAGTAACCGCTGAAAAAAATAGGATTTGCCAGAATCAAGATAAGAAACAAACTGGAGAGTAAAACAGTCCATTCTTTTGGGTTTTTTTTTTTCAGTTTAAAACACAGACTTATTATTTTACAATTCTGGAGGTCACCAGAAGTCTGACATGGATCTCACTGAGCTAAAATCAAGGTGTTGGCAGGGCAAACCTTTTCTGAAAACTCTAGGGGAGGATCTATTTCTTCGCCTTTTCAGCTTCTAGAGGTCACCTGCATTTCTTGGCCCGTGGCCCCTTCCATCTTCAAAGCCAGCAACGCCAGCTGAGTCCTTCTGTTGCCATTTCTCTGACTCTCTCTTGCCTCCTTATTCCCCTACTCCATTTTTTTTTTTTTTTTTTTTGCTGCATCGCATGGCTTGTGGGATCTTAGTTCCCTGACCGGGGATGAAACCCGGGCCCCCAACAGTGGAAATGCAGAGTCCTAATCACTGGACTGCCAGGGAATTCCCACCCCTAGTCCATTCTTGAATTCAGCAACTCCTGCCCCTCTTGTTGGGCTTAATGCATATGAGAGAGGAGGGGATATATATAATTATGCTCACAGCACCGTCGTAAAGGTAGGAAATTTGCTATGGAAACAGGTGAGAGTTGCTAACCAGGAGAGGTGGGGAAGACACCTTTTTTTATTACATTTTTAAAACTTTTAATTTTATATTGGAGTTTAGCCGATTAACAATGCTGTGATAGTTTCAGGTGCACAGCAAAGCGACTCAGCCATACATATACATGTATCCATTCTCCCCCAGATTCCCCTCCCATCCAAGCTGCCGCATAACACTGAGCAGAGTTCCTTGTGCTGTACAGTAGGTCTTGTTTATCTTTTTTAAATATAGCAGTGTGTACATGTCAATCCCAAACTCCCTAACTATCCCTTCCCTCCACCCTTCCCCCCGCAACCCCCAGTAACCATAAGTTCATTGGAGAAGACACTTCTGAGGTGACATTTCACCAGGTGGGCAGGGTGGACCAGAAGCTGAGGGAAGTTACATGATAAAAGCTCAGAGGAGTGGGGTATGTATGAGATGATCCAAAAGGCCTTCCTAATTCAGATGAACTCTTACTAGCCTCGATGGCTGAATTTTCTTCTAGCCACTAGAGCACTGCATTTTCACTCAAATTTTAATACATCCCTTCAAAACTGTGATACCCTTTCTAGGAGGGCAAAGGCAGGAAGCTGTTATCATTGCTTAGGCTTGTTTGTAGCCCAATCTAGCCTGTGGGTGTGGGTCCCAGAATAGAGAACAGAACTTTTCATAAGAGCAGCCAAGTATCTGGAATCTGAGGTTGCCTGTGTGGAGTGTTCTAGTGAATGTCCCAGAAAACCAGAGGCCTGGAAATCAGGAAACTGATTCATTAGGGAGGGAAAGGAGCAGTTTCCCAGAGGGGCTGTGACTCAGTGAGGACCACTCACATATTCATTCATTAACTATCTGTTGAGGGTATACTAGAACTGGGGACCATGTTGTATGCTGAGAATATGACGGATTCTCAGAGAATGGTCCCCACCCTTATGGAGCTTAACTGGAAGAGACTTAGGTGAACTAGCAAAGCCATTGGAAACGCCAGGATGAAAACAGCTAAAAATTTGGAAGCACTACTGGTTTGTGTTCACAGAAGAAACTCTTTGTATATTTACTGTGTTGCTTCTTTAGGCTCTCCACAGAGCCAGCCGGTGAGACTGTGGTATGCTCTTACATTTGAAAAAGTGCTTTCAAATTGCTACTTTCCTAGAAACATCTGTTTGCCACTAATCCCAGGCACACCTGTGGGAATGCTAGAATGCGTTGATGGCAACATCCACAGGCTTTTCCTTAAATGTTAGCAAATATATACTAATTTTTTCAATACTTTTAAATACTCTGAACAATGCTGAAGAGATAACTGGATGAGCATGGAAAACATCATAATGAAGGGAAAGAGACAAGAACTTCAAAGTTCATATGCCTTGAGTTCTTGATATCTCAAGATTATATCCAAGATATGGCGATGGCTTTTTAATGGGATCCTTGGCATCCTAGAGGGTCAAGGGATACCCTTCTGGGTGGTCCAAAGATCTCCTGATGTTGTATGGAAAAATGTAGGTTTGGGCCCATAGCTCTCCTAAGATTCTCAAAGGGACCCCGGAAAGTCAAGAATACTTCTATAAATCCTTTTAAAATACTTCCATGAGTGCTTTCTATGAGAATATTCATGGATTTTAAGTTCACACAATTGTTCCAGAATGTGAGGAGTGCAGCAGAACCCCAGGGAAATGGAATTGGAGGCCAGGTCCCCTTATTACCATCCATGTGACCTTGCACAACTCTCGGCCCCATTTGAGCCTCAGTTTACTTATCTGTTAAATGGGGAAAAGAACACGTTTCCTTCTTACTTCCTACAGTTTTTGTGGCAAATGATCAGACGTATGTGAATAATGCTGTAGAAACCTCCAGGTACCATATCTAAGAGTGAGAGGCTTTAGAAAATGTTTACTCTCTGCACCTGTAGGCAGTGTTATATTGTTGGTCACTAGAGGGAGCTTTAGGATTCAGGGGAAAGAAGAGCCAGTGATGTAACTCCTGGAAAGCCTTGAGGCCTCTATGAGGAATTCTTCAGAAAGCTTTTGCCTTTTATAAATAGCCACTTAGATTTTTCCTTCTTTCTTTTCTTTTTTAAAATTCAGATAAATGCCTATGAAAGCAAACATGACCTCGTTTTCTGGTGACACAGATTTTTCTACTCTTAACATTTAGGATTCTTCCTTCTGACTTTTTCTCTGGTAAATTTAGTTTCTACATAAACATAAGAGTTTTCCACAATCAATTTAAAAGTGGAAAAAAAAAAGGCAGAAAACAACTTTCGAGAGGGCCATAGGAAGAAAGTGCTTTTCCCTTAGCGAAAGATGATTCATTGCTCATTCCGTGACATGTGGCAATGGTGAGCAGGATAGGGAAATGCATTGTCTAACTTTGGCGCGCATTAAGACCTCTGACTTTGGATTTTCTGGTGGCATTCCCTGCTGTTTTTTGGTTGTTTTTTTTTTTTTTTTGCAGTACGGGGGCCTCTCACTGTTGTGGCCTCTGCCGTTGCGGAGCACAGGCTCCGGACGCGCAGGCTCAGCGGCCATGGCTCACGGGCCCAGCCGCTCTGAGGCATGTGGGATCTTCCCGGACCGGGGCACGAATCCGTGTCCCCTGCATCGGCAGGCGGACTCCCAACCACTGCGCCACCAGGGAAGCCCCCTGCTGTTTTGGTTTTTTTTGCGGTACGCGGGCCTCTCACTGCTGTGGCCTCTCCCGTTGCGGAGCACAGGCTCCGGACGCGCAGGCTCAGCGGCCATGGCTCACGGACCCAGCCGCTCCGCGGCATGTGGGATCTTCTCAGACCGGGGCACAAACCCTTGTCCCCTGCATCTCAACCACTGCCCCACCAGGGAAGCCCCCCCCGCCCCCCTGCTGTTTTTAATTGATGTGCATTTCTTAGGCTAGGGCTAGAGAGAGAGGACTCTTACTCATTTAAAGAGGCTTGACGGTTACACCAGAAAACCTAGGATAATTTGAAGGAGGAGGTACGATAGAGTGAAAGACACTGACTTTGCATGTTAGGGAATCAGAATGTCATGGACTCACTATGTATTTGCGGGACAATTTTTGTCCCCTTTTAGGACCGCAGTTTCTCTCTCTGCTTCTGACCATCCCCCCAGCACCACACATACACACCCATGGCTGGATGGTCTTTCTTCATCAAGAATGGATCATTAGGTGACCAGACTCAGGCCCCAGGTCAGGAAAGGCAAAGTTTTGCAGGAGCACAAAACTGAGACTTACCTGATTTTCCATCCAAATTTCTTCGGAGAAAGGAGTCTTGATATTTCTCTTCCTTGCAGTTCTTTGGGTTGTATTTCAGTTCCACAGCAAAATAGATGCCTGCAGAAAACAGTGAACATTGTATTTTCATATACATTTTCAGGGACCCATGTAGAGACTGAACTGCTAACATCCATCAGCAAACCCGGGCAATGAAGCTGTCAAGCACTGGTCTGCCAAGTTCTCTGGACTCTAACATGTGTCCCCACAATGCTGCCTTCCTCAATTTCACATTTTAAAAATGGAGACGTCTGTGACTTATACAGGCAAGTCTTGATAATCCCTCCTGAAAAGCTCCTGTTAGGCCTAAGGTGTTTCTGCAATCAGTGGCCTTTTAGAATTGAGGAAGGAGTCTAGGAAATCCTTTTTTGGTTTTGTATATTTCTCTTACCTGGAAGCTCAAAAAGCTCCCCTCCGCTGGCACATCTGCGCTCTCCTTGCAACTCTTGGCACCTCAGAAGTAACCTCGCGGGAAGAGGTTCCCTCTCTGATGACAGACAGGCAAGAGACTGCAGGTTATAAAGGGCGAAGCCTTATTATAGGCTCATTCATTGTAGTTTATGAGAAACAGCTGCATTTCCTTGTCAAGGCCCTTGTGGAAGGCTTTTCTCTCCTTTCCACTGCAGTCTAATCACTAACCAAGACTAATTAGCTGATTTGGGTCAGAACAAGCCAGTGTCTCTGCCATTCCACTTTAAGCATGACAGTATCCTGTTAGTGATAGGAAATTTGCTGAAACAATGCAAACGGCTTGATCAGTGATTCCATTAATGATTACAATCGGAGTAATTTTCTCCCCTTTTGTTTTCCAGAGGCCGTTTTTTCCTCTTCAAGCTTTCAGATGGTGAAGGTCAGAAGGTTGGCAACAGAATCACTGTTCCCTAGTTGAGGGCTTCTCAAATTTTCAGGGCAATACAAATCACCTGGACCGTGTTACAACGCAGATTCTGATTCAGCAGATCTGGAGGTTGGGGTGAGGGGAGGAGAAGCTGACGATACCAAGGCTGCTGGTCTGTGGACCACGCTGAGTAACAAGGCCCTAGTTAATTTTTGTCTCTAGCTCCTGTTTCACGCTGATGAAGGATGCTTTTTCTACTCCTCAGACACTGTCAGAAATAAAGAATGAATAAGTAATGATTTCAAAGCCCAAGGGAAATCGTGAGGTCACAGATTCCATCTTCTGAATTAACAATTGTTTGGAAAGCCATGACTTTGAATTCTAATTTCTTGCAAAGCAAAATATTGAGAATAGACCCGTAGCATGCACAAACACAGAAAACAGAATCGAAGCGATCTGATTTTTCCCATGAGATGGCAAAGCAACTGTTTATTTGAGGTTATTGTTTTTTTATTGGCAAGCATTATGCTCTGTACTTCATTTACATAGGAATCTGGTGGGCACTGCCTAAGAGTTTGTGAACTAATTTCTCTGGCTCTAAATCATATGTGTACTTCATCTTTATCCTCACTACCAGGAGCCCAGTCTAATTATTGCTTATGCAAAGGGATGACTTTTCTTCAGGTGTGAAGGAATTTCAGGTTTGTCTTAAATGTTCTCAGGAGAGCTGCTTTTAGGAATTGCTGTCCTGAGTTTTTAGACCTTCAGTTGGGCTTATTGCGTATTGCTTTGGCTCTGTTATAATTTCCACAGTTTCTGTCTTCTTGGTTAAACTGTAAGTTTGTTATAATTGGAGGCCATACCTTCTATTTTATAGGGCTGGGAAATTGGAAGGGAACTTTAAATTCATTGAGTCCCTGAATTTCTACAAGCCAGCCTCTGCTTGAAACACATTTGATGATGGGGATCTTGCTACTTTATGTCTATCCTTAGAACATTGCTGACCGTTAGGGTGCCTTTCCTGATATTGGGTCAAGTCATCTCACAGTGGCTTTTGCCCACTAGCCCAGTTTTACTCATTGTGGATAATTTCTTTGTCTTGAATAGAATATGAACACAATACACATTGTTGGGCAACTGACTTGTTAAGGCCTGGGACTTGGGGGCTCTCTGTGCCTTCAGTAGTTCTTCCTGCATAAGAGTAGCCTCCAACTCCTGACTTGAGGATTAAACTTGGGGCGAGGTCCAGAGCTGCACCGCCAGAGATCGGGTGGGCTGTGGTAAAGCAGGGCAGTCACTGCTTATAAGGACTTTAGCCCACTTCATTACAGGGGCTTAAGATTTCCTGCATTTCTTTCTTAAATGCAGCCTGACTTAAGCCTGAAATGAAATGCAGGATGAGGCTTCATGATTACTCATGAATTTTTACACAATCAGATCATTCAACAGGAATCTTAGAAATGGCTCTGATTTCCAAAGTATTTATCTTTTCTGTAGTTCTCACCTAAAGCAAAGTTTTTAAACTGGCAAAGATGGACTCCAGTCTTCTCTCCCATTCCCCCCTTTCAGCACCATTCTACCCTTTTAATTTTATGCTCCATGGGTGACCTGATCCCCAAGTTTCCCCTTTGCAGTATTGTTCTAGGCCTTGGGCCATTGATTACTTTTTTCTGGCCCTTTTCCCTCATGGAACCTTACCTGTCCTCTGTCTGGGTCTCTCAGCAGCTGGTTTTCTCCAGTGCAACCCTGGCCGTTTAACGGGTTTTGGTCCCCTTAACAAATCCTTGATAATGTGTAAGATAGCTCTTGCTTTCTCTGCCTGCCTTGGTATCATAATTTCTTAATGCAGGCAAAGACATGTCTCCAAAAGGCCCTTAGGTGGTGGCTTTTTAGTGGGGAGGGACAGGAATCATGATAAGATCATGGATGAGAAATTGGTTTGGTCTGTGGACTCCCTAGCACAACTTCACATCATCCATCACCTCACTATGTGGGACTAGCTCTGTTTTCCATAAACAATAATAACAATAGCTCTTATTGCATGGGATGACTAATTATAGTTACTTACTATGTTCCAGGCACTGTGCCTACAGTTTAACAGATTTCTCATTTAATGTTCATAACAACCTTGTGATGTAGGTAGAATTATTTTCATTCTATTGATGAGCAAACTGAAGTTCAGAGGGGTTAGGCAATTTGCCTAGCATCACACAGCTACAGCATGGCAGAGATAGGGTTCAAACCGAGGTCTGTCTGACTGAGGCCCATGCTCTTAACCAAGCAGCTTCCTTTTTTCTGATCAACCAATGGAGAAGAAGCCTAAGATCAGTGAGTTTCCTCAGACAAGCCCTGCTGTGCTCACCTCGACTGTAGCCTTTCTACTTCACCTAAGTGGGAAAAAACTACCACTTTGCTCACCTCTATCTTCTCGGCGCTCACCCCTCACTTTCCTATGCTGAGAAAAGCTTCTTCTGGCTCCTGCGTGCACAAGAGTAATAAGTATTTGATATTTAATTACAAGGATTTATTATGGAACGAAAGGAGGGATACTAACACATCCCATCTGGGGCCAATTAAAAAGAACTGTGTTCCTGAATATATGTGGTTTTTCTTTTTTCAGACGAGGAACAGTTCCAGTCAAGCTTTGGCACATGAAGCTTGGCATGGTTTAATAGGAGTCGGGTGACTGAGACATCTAATGCTATTTCGGAGAAAGCAAGATGGTGCATCACCTTTAATGAGTGGGAAATGAAGTTGCCTACAGGGTCAGCCGTGGGCAGTTGAATTTATACCTGTGCCTGGGTTTGTTACATTTGTTAAAGAAGGGCATCCACGTGAAAGTCGCATTTTGGAACAAAGAGAATAAAAAGATGCCAAAATGCTGCTTTCAGGATAAGTGCATCAGTCTGCAAAAACTCCCAGGGTTTCCGAGAGTGGCCACCCACAGAGGAAGCACCATCTGGTTGTCATGCTGTCACAACAGGGGAGAGCAATGCTTGGGCACAGGGCAAAACAGAACGTTCCTCAGAACTGGACAGAAGACTCGTAGTTAGACTGAAGCCAGGAGGCAGCAGACCTCCCCAGGCCCAGCACAATGCTGCGCTGAGTAAGGTCATAGACCCTAGGTGCGTCCATACTTGTTCTGTGACACCTTAGCGATTTTGAAACAGACTTAACATATAAATCAGAAAAATATGCATCTCTAGAGAAATTGTTGCATGTTTTCAGGACATGAGGAGAAGAAATTTTTTAAGAATAATAAAAAGACATCTACATCCTTGGAAATATATTTAGCTGAGGTCCTGATCTCCATGAAAAACACTTTCCATTCATTCATTCATTCATTCGTTCACTCATCAAATGTTTACCAAGTGTCTCCTACATGCCAGGACCTGTGCTACGTGCTTGAGATACAGAAAGGAACAGGAGACTGTCTTGACAATCAGGAAGCTCAGAGACCAGTAGGAGAGACTCATAGAATGAAATAACTGTGGTTCAGCGTGCTTACAGGAACCCTGGGAGGGTCACTGAACTACCCTGCAGGAGACCACAGACACCTCCTGGGGGAGGCATCACCTGAGCTGCACAGTCAGGAGTTATCCTCCAGAAATCTATATTTGAATAATATTCCTTTGCCATTCTAACATGAGAAGGGATGAAAAGGCTAAGTAGATGTTGTGTTGGGGGAAGAAGATGAAGGGGTGTTAAGTAAAGGATAGCAATTTCAACATTCAAATTGGAATGTTGGAGGGAGAGTGTAGGCCTTTGCAGGCTCTAGCTTCGGATGACTAAGGTTGGGATCTCAACCACTTCCTAGGTGTGGGGACCTGAGCAAATTGCTTAGCATCCTAAGGTCCAGTTGCTCATAGGGTTTCCAGGTTTCAATGAGAGAACATGTGTAAAGCATTTGCTCAGGTCTGGCTTATTTAAATGTTAGTAAATGTCAATTCATTATTAATTCTGTTATTACCATCAGTGGTGTTCTTTCACTGATTACCCTTCTAAGCTCCCTGAATCTCCTATTCCTGATATTGCCTCCAGGGAAAAATACAGGGACAGGAAAACATAAAACAAAGAGAACAAAATTAGGGTGTGAGGGTGATTATCATCCTCTTGTTCAGAGTTGGTAAAATAAAAAATCCTCCAAAGAACAGGAACATTATGCTCTTTTCTCCATCCTATCACAAATCTTGCTTTCAGCCCACTGACCTTAGATAGGCAAAAGTGTTAGTGACACACAGTTATAAAATATAATTAAGACAACATCTAGTGCTGCTGGTACTAGATAACCTAAAATCCTCCTAATGGAAAACTCCTTTTAAAAGTGCTAGTTGCAGTAAATAAAGTCCCCAGGGGCAAAAAAAAAAAAAAAAAAGGGGGGGCTGTGAAAACCAAAGGAGAAAGATTATGGACTGATGCTGCGGCTACATATAGGGATGGGAGATAGGGCTGTGGTGGGCCTGCCTGAGCTGAAGAGGTAGAACTTATCCCCCTTCCTAAAGATGGAACTGTTGGAGAGTTATACCATCACTAACGGGAGACTAGAAAAAAATCTACCCTCAGTACAGCAAGATGACAAGGAAGAGAGGCCTATCTCACATGGGGTTAGAACTTGAATTTATCAATGTGTGTGATCCTAGAATAGCCTGCCACACCTGCCCAGCTTAGAAATCATTACAAAAAGTGCCCTCAACCCAATGATATCCCAGGCATGGATAACTTCAGAGCCCTTGGCAGAAGTAGCCATTCTGACAAGTAGATTTTAAGACAAAATGCATTATGAGAGAGAAAGAAGTTCATTTCATAATCAAACAAAAACAGTTCACCCCTTGTAGGTACTTAATAATATGGCCTCAAATATATTTAATGCACAAATCAATTGACTTATAAAGAAACATTTGAAAATCTGTATGTAGTAGGTTTTTAAAAACATCTTTTAGTGATTGATAGATGAAAGAGTCAAAAATTAGTGAAGAGATTGAAGGTTTGAATAACCCAATTAATTAGCTTAATCTAGTCTACACATGTATGACTCAATAACTGCTTGCTAGCCCACAAAGGAAATCTCATCAAATACTAAAGACTTAGTAATATATAGGATATATTCTCTGACCATTCTCCAATAAAATATAAACTTGAAAACAATACCTGGAACTACTCTATACAGTTGAAGATTAGAAATAGAGAAGGAAAAGCATTTCTACAGACTATGGTAGATGCAACAGTCAGATTAGTGTAAATTATGCTGCAATAGTGCACAGACCTAGACTATCTCAAGATTTTAAAGCAATGGAGGCTTATTTCCCATATATGGTGCACTTCTAGTGTAAGCCAGTTGGGAGCTCCATTCCCGGTTTTCCCCCCTCTGAGACCCAAGCTGATGCAGCTTCTGCAACTTGGCAACTAGTTGCAGTGGTGGAGGGAAGAGTATGTGGCTTTTAAAGTTTTCTGCCCCCAAATTACACACATCACTTCCACTCATCTTATGTTGACCAAAGCATATCTATTGCTATGGCTGACTTTGGGATGGGGACCTGACCAAAAGAGGAGAACTGGATGTGTCAGTGACCAGCACTAATGATTATCACAAAGAGGAAATAAGCATGAAAATGAGGAAACATTTACACCTAAGAAATAATGAAAATGCAACGTATGAAAACTTGTGGGAGGTAGCTAAAGCAGTACTTAGCGTAAAATTTATAGCCTTAAATGATAATATTAGAAAAAGAAGACTAACAATGAAGGAGTTAACCATCCATTCAAGAAAATAAGTTATACCAAAAATAACAGAAAAAAGAAAATAATAAAGATGAAATGCATTAATGAAAGTCACAGAAAACAAAACACAATATAGAGAATTGAAAAAAATAAAACTGCTGTCTTATTGTGTGACTCCAAAGCAAACTTGGAGATGAAGATGAGTGTGTCCTTGATCTACTACAGAAATGCAATTAGAGAAGCATATGAGGGGGTAGTGAAGGCCAGCTGGGGAAAAGAAGCTAAGCAAGGTACAATCTTAGGCCAGCTCCCACAGAAAAGAGCTTCAGCCTGATCCCACAGTGTGCTTCTGAAGTATGTATTATACTTCAGAGCTGTTCCTCTTGGTTGTAGGAGGAGGGGTTCCATATCCCCACAGCTGTCAGTTATTGGCTAAGGGTTAATTGAAGTGGATGTGAATTCCCAGACATTTTTGTCGTTCTGCATAGGTGGGCAAAGTGGCTCCAGTAGCCTGAGGACAGTCCTCTGAAAAAGAGTTTTAAGCTAGCCATCAGAAGTAAAACCACTCTGAATCTGGAAGAGAAGTGACAGGACCCTAGCGAATCTGGGTGGAGCACAGTGTCCACTCCAACTGATGCTTTGAAATAAAACTAATTTATCAAAACTTTAAAAAAAGAAAGACAGCATTCACAAACACTATTAGAAATGAAAAAGGAGTCATGACTACAGACATCATAAAGATAAAAAGAAGATATTAGGCCCATAAATTTGAAAAGACAGAAATGATCACCGTCTTAAAAAAATATGACATCAACACTCTCTCAAGAAGAAATGGAAACAAGAGTATGAACTTCACCACTAGAGAAACGGAATCAGTTATTAAAAGTTAACCCCCTAACCCTCCATAGGACCAGGTGAGTTTGGTTAATCACTCAAGGAACAGATAACTGCATGCTGATGACAATTTTATCAAAGAATAGAGGGGAAGGGAACATTTTCCAACTCAGATTAAGAGAGTATAAGAAAGGAAGATTATAAACCAGCCATATTTATAAATACATGTGCCTAAGTAAGCAAAATACTAGAATATTAATGGACATATTAAAATAAAGTTGATTTATCATAGGAATGCAAAGATGAGTTGACATTAAAAAGATGAAAGGAGAAAAACATGTGATTGTCTCAACATAGTTTGATAAAATTCAATACCTATTCATGATTAAAAATGGTCAGCCAACTATTAGTAAAATAGGAATAGAAGGAAACTTGCTCCATTAATGAGGGCATCTACTAAAAACCTACAGCAAATATTTTTAAGGATGACATGTTAAAATCTTTTTCTTTAAAATCAGGGATAAGACAAAGACTCTTTCTGTCAATAGAAAAAAAAAAGGCAACAGAATGGAGAAACATACCATGTTCATTGATGGAAGGACAGTATCAAGAAGATACCAATTCTCCCAAATTAACTTGCAAATTACAGCAAAAACCCCAACAGAGTTTTTCCTGAAACTTAATCAAGTGTTCCTAAAATTGAAAGAAAAGGGCAAAGTTCAGTATCAAAAAAGAATAGACAAATGGGTGGGGAGGGTGTTGGAATTCTTCTGCCAGATATAAACTTACTATAAAGCTGTAGTAATTAAGATTGTGTGGTGTCATGACAGGAATAGACAGAACGAAGCCCAGAAGCCAACCCACACAAGATATGTAAACTTGACATATGAGGAATGTGACATTACTGATGTGGAAAGGATGGTGGTACTGGGAATAAGTGATACTAGGAAAATTGGTTATCCATTTGGAAGAAAATATATTTGATTCCTACCGCACATCTTCATCCAAAATAAATTCCTGATAGGGGACTTCCATGGTGGCATGGTGGTTAAGAGTCCACCTGCCAATGCAGAGGACATGGGTTCGAGCCCTGGTCCGGGAAGATCCCACATGCCACGGAGCAACTAAGCCCGTGCGCCACAACTACTGAGTCAGTGTGCCACAACTACTGAAGCCTGTGCACCTAGAGGCCGTGCTCTGCAACAAGAGACGCCACCACAATGAGGAGCCCACACACCGCAACCAAGAGTAGCCTCCACTCACCGCAACTAGAGAAAACCTGCCGCAGCAACGAAGACCCAATGCAGCCAAAAATAAATAAAATTTAAAAATCCCAATAAATTATAAACCTAAGTATGACAATTGAATATTGGAACTTTGTAGAAGAAAATACAGGATAAATATTTTTATGATTTGGGGGATTTTTTTATTCTTAAACAATGTTTTGACTTTTTGATCCCTAAAACAAGAGAAAGAATAGATGATAAGATTGATAAATATAACTCCATTAAAATAAAAATAGAACTTCTGGCAATCACTGTTTGTGAGGATTAAATATATTAATAAGAAAAGTAGTTAAGTTTTACCGTGTACCTGAACACATAGTAAGCACTGCAAATTATTTGTAGTATTACTTGTTTTATAGGGTATTTCCCCTCACAATAATTAGAATAAAGCTAGTTTTACCATGTATTTTTCTTTCTCTTTAAGACACACATCTTCTGGATATGCAGCAAATGATGTAACTAAAGGAAGAGAATATTACCCGAAAAACTATATGAGAATGTGTATTTCATTCTTAGGCAAGCTTGGTGATTGTTATTATTTTTTGTTTGTTTTTTGCGGTACGCGGGCCTCTCACCGTCGCGGCCCCTCCCGCTGCGGAACACAGGCTCCAGACGCGCAGGCTCAACGGCCATGGCTCCCGGGACCAGCCGCTCCGCGGCATGAACCCGTGTCCCCTGCATCGGCAGGCGGACTCGCAACCACTGCGCCACCAGGGAAGCCCTTGCCGATTGTTTTAATCTCTTCCATGGGAACCAGTCTTTATTTGCGTGAACTCTGTAACTTGTGGTCTTTTCTTGGTAATGTTAATGTCCAGCAAATTCCTCCCAGTAACTTGTTTTGTGTGCCCAGAATACAGCTACTGGGAATGTAAGTATTGGCAGCCCCCTAGCAGGCCTTACTGCTGGGGCCCGAACTGGTTAGTGTGGAATCCAGGAGCCTTCTGTGTATTCACTTTCGACCCTGAGTCATCATTTTACTTTTCCATCTGGGCGCTTCCACATTTATCTCTTGCAGGCTGCTGAAATCAACAAGTGAACTTGCATTCCTGCTTCTACGTTAGCCTGCACCAAAATATTGCTATAATCAGAAGAGAAACATTTGTAGAAGCTCTAGGAGTCTTAGATATTAATCATTTGACAGATAAAAATCAGGAGATTCTGGGCTTATGTTGATTACAGAGGTGAAGTGGTCTTCTTTTAAAAAAAAAAAGTCATTCCTCAAAATGATATTATTTCTGGCCCCTTGGCCGAGTCCAAGTTTCAAAAGGCAATCTCTCTAAATCCAAGCTCTTTCGCACTACAAATAAACTAGTATTACCACGCACCCCGTAAGCTGCAGCAAGAGCTGTTTTTGCTTCAACCCATAGCACAGTTCAGAAGGTCAGACGTGACCACAGTATCTCCTGTTATTTCAGGGCTCACATGTGTTTGCCTTGGCACCATTTCCCTGGCATTTGGTTTCTGTTATTTTTCCATGGGTTTGGCTTGCAGGAATCAAAGAAGCATATTTTTGACAATAAGCGAAGTCCGGACAGATGAAGTATTCTGAACTGGTGGTGACTGGACCCAGTGGGAGGCAATACATGCGTCCGCCACTTACATCCAGTAGCGTGGCCCTGACCCTGCATATGGTGAATGCGAGTGATGGAGAAGGTGGAGGGCTGCCCCGCTCTGCAGGGCTGGCCAGAGCCTCATCCTTGCTCCCCAGCCAGACTCCAGTGATGCTCAGCTGTCTCCATTCAGGGTACCTATGGAGGCCAAAGCTAAACACTCAGCAGAGTGGAGGGCCTCCCTCGATGAACCGTTGTCCATTTGAGCCTCAGTGACAGCTGACTGTTGTCAGCGGGAAGATACTCAGATTGGCCCATTGCTGTGGCTTGGTTTAGCTGCTGCTGGGAGCTCTCTGCAGAATGTGTGTCTGGGAAATAGGCAATCGCGCTGTATAAAACACAGTTAAGATCACCGCCGTGGGGTTAAACTAACAGCGGAACCCTCAGGGCCAGATTTTATCCGCCTGTAGGTGCCATGGAGTAGAAGAGGAAGTAGGCGGGCTGGGAAGGGTTGGAGCGTAGTATGGTGGTTCCCAAGCTTGTCTGCACAGGGGGGTCACCTGGGGAGTTTCAAAAACTATCCATACCTGTGTTCCACCTCAAGAGGTTGTGATTCAATCGGTCTGCAGAGGCAGCTGGACTCTGGCAATTTTAAAAGGGCCTCAGGTGGCGAAGATCTCAAATTTTGAAGTTGCACAGCCCTGGTTTGTGTCCCAACGCCAACATTTAAGGGCGATGTGACTTTGACCAAGCCATAAAACCTTCTGAATCTCAGCTTTCTCATTTTCAATATGGGGGTGATCTTTTCTCCCTTATGTGGTTGTCATGGAGAGTGAGTATAAACATGTTATGTTTTTAATACTAAAAATGTTGCATCAGTAGAGTCATCGAGCTGTGCCGTTTCCTAGGCCATATGGTGGAGTCGTTAATAGTTTGGGCTTTGAGTCATACTGGCCTGGGTTTGAATCCCGGCTCCACTGTTTGACCTTGGGCAAATGTCTTCTTTTGTTTTTTAATTTATCTTCTGGCTGCACCGCAGGGTATGTGGCATCTTAGTTCCCAGACCAGGGATTGAACCCGTGCCCTGTGGGTTGACAGTGTGGAGTCTTAACCACTGGACTGCCAGGGAATTCCTGGGCGAATGTTTTTATCCCTAAATCTTCACTCCCCTTGTTGATAAGATGGGGATTTGTTCTTACCTTATAGAGTTGATATGAGGATTAATGACAGATACACTTAGCATTTACGTAGGACAATATGAAATGACTATTTTGTAGCTTTAAAGAGGTAGAATATCAGCATTTTCATGTGTTTAACCTAATATTGAGTTTTCAGAAACGTTAGTATTAGTAACTAGTATTATTACTATTAATCAATATGACCTGGAGGGAATTACTTTACTTCAGAGTGTCTCAGTTACCCCATCCGTAAAATGGACACATTAAGATTTTGCCTTCTTCATAGAATTGCTATAAGTTTTCAGTGAGGTGACGTTTGTGAAATCACTTTGAAGGTTATAAAATATGAGGAAATCATGATAACAAAAACATTCTTAGAAACTGGGCATCTCATGTATATAATGACAAATATTTATTCCGGGAAAGTTAGAGGGGTATGTCTGCACAATAAGAAACTTGGGAAGGGAATTGAGTCACATAGAGAAAACTTGTCCTTTGGGATTCAGACAGAAAATTACTTTTTAAATCCTACTCCAAGTTCACTACCACTCCAGCATCATGGAGAACAGAGAACAGTGAATCCCATGGCTCCCACCACAGGCAAACTTGTGTTATTGTTGAGATGTGTCGCACTATCTGGGTAGGAATAACTAATACTTACATGATACCTACCACAAGCCAGACTCTGCTAAAGTTCCTTACACGCGTGCTCTCATTTCATTCTTGGCGAGATCCCAATTTTTCACAGGGGAGGAAATGGAGGCACAGAGAGATTAAATAACATGTCCAAAGTCACACAGACATAATAATAAAAGACATTTGAGAAATGGTGATTGTGAGAAACATTTGTGGCGATGAATACGTTCAAAATCATAACAGATTATAACAAATAACAAAATATTTTATCTACAGCTCTTTTGTGCTTTTCTACCCCTCACTTTTAATATAGACCTTTTAACTAGGGCCTAAACATTCCTTGCAGAAAATGTCTCATGGCTTACGCTGAGGACAGTTTGCCCATGGTTTTTGGTTCTTGACCTCATTTTCATCCCTGACACTTTGGGTGGCCTTGGGTGGGAAAAATAACTTCCCCATGTCTGTAGTTTCTCCACCTATAACATGGGTCTAATAATGCCTCCCTTGAAAGCATGTTGTGGAGACTAATTATCATAATGTCGTTTTTTTTGTGTGCAGACTGGAAACCCAAAGGGCCACCCAGACTTCAGCCCTGTGGTAAAATCTTGGCTTCTCTTGGACAGAGACAAGAGTATTGCTTCTTGGTGGGCTCCCAAACCCTCCTGCTGTCTTCTCTTTGTGAACGGCAGTGCCCAGTCTTCTTAACACACAGCATTACTTGCAGTAAGTTGCCATCCATACCCTGTGGTCAAGGGGTAAGTGTTACCGCTTATTACAAAGTTATGTGAGAGACACTTCCCACTAGTGTGGGTCACAAAGGCCGTGACAATGTCACTTGATGTGATCGGGACCCAGTGGGGAGAATCCTGTTCCACAGAGCGAACACGCAGGACTGACTTTCTTTCAGGGCAGAAACACTGGCTCCTGTGGTGCACAGTCTAGGAGCATAGGTGTCACTTGTGAGCTTGTCAGAAAGGCAGAATCTCAGGCCTCACTCCAAGACTACTGCCTCGGATCCTGCATTCTAACAAAATTCACAGGTGTTTGGAAGGCTCATTAAAGCTTGAGAAGCATATCTCCTCTTGGAACTGTAACAGCGATGACGCGCTTTGTGGTGGAGCTGGGAATCCATGCAGTCAAGGTTTATCGGGCTCCAAAGCCTGTGTTCTATCCTCTCCTCTGCTCTGCTTCCTCTCAAGGGATGCAGATAGGGTTTGATTTCTTGCTGAAATGCCTTTGGACCTTCCAGGAAAACATCTGACCATGGCTACTACAGTGCAGTACATACTCCTCAGTTCGGGAAACTCCTGGATGAAAGCAGCTTTTACCACAGTGTTTATAATTTTGTTACATTTGTGATTGGCTGTCTTTTTTTTTTTTAAAAAAAAGAAAAAAGCTCAAGATATTTCCTTGCCTGAGAAAAAAAGTGAGAAATCAAGGTGGGGTGGAGGAGAGAGGTGGGAAGTAGAGAAAGAAAAGAGAGGAGAAAAAAAGAGGAGAAAGGAAAGAAAAAGTATGCATTTGAGGAAACCCAATGTTTCAGGCTACAGTTATCCATCCTGGCTGTGGGAGTGAATACATTGTTTGTTAAACTTTAAGGGCTGATGTTTTAATTAGAAAATTAAAAAAAAGATGAGGATCTTTATTTAAATAACTGATCAGTATCAGTGAAAGAGTATGCCAAAATAATTTATTCCTTTTTTTTCCACTCCCCTTTGAACTTATTTTTAGACTATTAAAATGATCAAACCAGCATGAAGTACCTAATAAATCTTCATATAATTATGACTTGATTTTGATTGCCATTCTCATGAAGCTGTACATAACTGTGACATTTATTCCTTTTTTAAGATAACTTATGCTATAGCCAGAATGATCTTTGAAAAGTGCAGATTTGAACTCCTGATGAATTACTTTATCTAGATATTTGATCATCAATGACTGTTATTATAAAAAGACAAACAACCAGGAATTATATCCTTTCCACTGGAAGTACACAGCACCACCCAAGAAATATTCTTACCAAAAGACAGGAGCTGAATTTCATCAAGATTCTGTATCTAATTACCAAGGTACAGGTAATACAGAGGTCATATAACTGTCACCTGGGCCTTTTGGAATGCTTACTCTTGGGTCAGTCTGTCTTGGAATCCAGCTGCCATGCGTCGAGAAGCTCCAGTCACATGGAAAATCTACTCATAGTCACTTTGGTTGACAGCCCCAGCTGAGCTCCCAGCTGGTAGCTGTCATTAGCTGTCAACATGTGAACGTCCAGACATCTTGGACATCCAGTTGACACATGACTACAACTGCATGAGAGACCCCCAATGTGGACTACTCAACTGATCCCTGTTAACCCAGAGAACCAAGAGAATTCATAATAACTGCTTTGAGGCACTAAGTTTTGGAATGATTTGTTAAGTAGTATTAGGGACTGAATGTCCCCCCCTCCCCAAATTCATATGTTGAAGCCCTAACCTCCAATGTGATGGTATTAGGTGGTGGGGCCTTTGAGCTATAATTAGGTGGAGATGAGGTCATGAAGGTGTGGTCCCCATGAAGGAACTGGTGTTCTCATAAGAAGGAGAAGAGAAACAACAAGGTCCTACTGTACAGCACAAGGAACTATATTCAATATCCTGTGATA
Source organism: Orcinus orca (assembly GCF_937001465.1). Taxonomy (NCBI): domain Eukaryota; kingdom Metazoa; phylum Chordata; class Mammalia; order Artiodactyla; family Delphinidae; genus Orcinus; species Orcinus orca. The sequence continues at coordinate 30,597,526 of NC_064566.1, forward strand.
AGCCATAATGGAAAAAAATATTTAAAAAAATATATATATATAATCTGAATCACTTTGCTGTATAGCAGAAATTAACACAACATTGTAAATCAACTATGTTTCAATTAATAAAAAAAAGAAGAGGAAGAGAGAGTAGAGCTCCTTGTCTCTCTCTGCCATGTGAAGACACAACAAGAAGGTGGCTGCACAAGCCAGAAGGTAGGTTCTCACCAGGAACCGAATTTGCTGATACCTTGATCTTGGCCTTCCCAGCCTCCAGAATTTTGAGAAATAAATGTCTGCTTTAACATCTAGCCTACGGTACTTTGCAGCCCAAGCTGATTAAGGCAAATACCAATAAGATCAGTAAGCAAATACCAATAAGATCAGTAAGCAGTGCTCCATTGGCTGTGGAAGATAAGACAAAATGAAGAAGCTAAGATCATCCAAGGTTTTGGTCTTAAGAGAGTGTGTGCTAGTTCTGTGAAAACGCCAGCGGTAGTTTGATGGGGATTGCATTGAATCTGTAGACTGCTTTGGGTAGTAGAGTCATTTTCACAATGTTGATTCCTCCAATCCAAGAACATGGCATATCTCTCCATCTATTTGTATCATCTTTAATTTCTTTCATCAGTGATTTATAATTTTCTGCATACAGGTCTTTTGTCTCCTTAGGTAGGTTTATTCCTAGGTATTTTATTCTTTTTGTTGCAATGGTAAATAGGAGTGTTTTCTTAATTTCACTTTCAGATTTTTCATCATTAGTGTATAGGAATGCAAGAGATTTCTGTGCATTGATTTTGTATCCTGCTACATTACCAAATTCATTGATTAGCTCTAGTAGTTTCTGGTAGCATCTTTAGGATTCTCTATGTATAGTATCATGTCATCTGCAAACAGTGACAGCTTTACTTCTTTTCTGATTTGGATTCTGTTTATTTCTTTTTCTTCTCTGATTGCTGTGGCTAAAACTTCCAAAACTATGTTGAATAAGAGTGGTGAGAGTGGGCAACCTTGTCTTGTTCCTGATCTTAGTGGAAATGGTTTCAGTTTTTCACCACTGAGGACGATGTTTGCTGTAGGTTTGTCATATATGGCCTTTATTATGTTAAGGTAGGTTCCCTGTATGCCTACTTTCTGGAGGGTTTTTATCATAAATGGGTGTTGAATTTTGTCAAAAGCTTTCTCTGCATCTATTGAGATGATCATATGGTTTTTCTCCTTCAATTTGTTAATATGGTGTATCACATTGATTGATTTGCATTTATTGAAGAATCCTTGCAAAAAATTTCACAATCTGTATGGAAACACAAAAGACCCCGAATAGCCGAAGCAATCTTGAGAAAGAAAAATGGAGCTGGAGGAATCAGGCTCCTGGACTTCAGACTATACTACAGAAGCTGCAGTAATCAAGACAGTATGGTACTGGCACAAAAACAGAAATACAGATCAATGGAACAGGATAGAAAGCCCAGAGATAAACCCATGCACATACAGTCACCTTATCTTTGATAAAGGAGGCAAGAATATACAATGGAGAAAAGACAGCCTGTTCAATAAGTGGTGCTGGGAAAACTGGACAGCTACATGTAAAAGAATGAAATTAGAACTCTCCCTAACACCATACACAAAAATAAACTCAAAATGGATTAAAGACCTAAATGTAAGGCCAGACACTATCAAACTCTTAGAGGAAAACATAGGCAGAACTCTCTATGACATAAATCACAGCAAGATCCTTTTTGACCCACCTCCTAGAGAAACAGAAATAAAACCAAAAATAAACAAATGGGACCTAATGAAACTTAAAAGCTTTTGCACAGCAAAGGAAACCATAAACAAGACGAAAAGACAACCCTCAGAATGGGAGAAAATATTTGCAAACGAAGCAACTGACAAAGGATTAATCTCCAAAATTTACAAGCAGCCCATGCAGCTCAATATCAAAAAAACAAATAACCCATTCCAAAAATGGGCAGAAGACCTAAATAGACATTTCTCCAAAGAAGATATACAGATTGCCAACAAACACATAAAAGAATGCTCAACATCATTAATCATTGGAGAAATGCAAATCAAAACTACAATGCAATATCACCTCACACCAGTCAGAATGGCCATCATCAAAAAGTCTAGAAACAATAAATGCTGGAGAGGGTGTGGAGAAAAGGGAACCCTCATACACTGTTAGTAGAAATGTAAATTGATACAGCCACTGTGGAGAACAGCATGGAGGTTCCTTAAAAAATGAAAAATACGACCCAGCAATCCCACTACTGGGCATATACCCTGAGAAAACCATAATTCAAAAAGAGTCATGTACCAAAATGTTCATTGCAGCTCTATTTACAATAGCCAGGACATGGAAGCAATCTAAGTGTCCATTGACAGATGAATGGATAAAAAAGACGTGGCACATATATATGATGGAATATTACTCAGCCATGAAAAGAAACGAAATTGAGTTATTTGTAGTGAGGTGGATGGACCTAGAGTCTGTCATACAGAGTGAAGTAAGTCTGAAAGAGAAAAACAAATACCGTATGCTAACACATATATATGGAATCTAAAAAAAAAAAAAAAATGATCATGAAGGACCTAGGGGCAAGACGGGGATAAAGACACAGACCTACTAGAGAATGGACTTGAGGACACGGGGAGGGGGAAGGGTAAGCTGGGATGAAGTGAGAGAGTGGCATGGACATATATACACTACCAAATGTAAAATAGCTAGTGGGAAGCAGCCGCATAGCACAGGGAGATCAACTTGGTGCTTTGTGACCACCTAGAGGGGTGGGATAGGGAGGGTAGGAGGGAGGGATATGCAAGAGGGAAGAGATATGGGGACATATGTATATGAATAACTGATTCACTTTGTTATACAGCAGAAACTAACACACCATTGTAAAGCAATTATACTCCAATAAAAATGTTTTAAAAAGATTAAAAAAAAAAGAAAAAAAGAGAGTGTGTGGCCCATGGTCCTGCCCACCAAACTGGGAAGACTAGGAGGAGGGGCAGGAGGAAATAAATGTTTTTCATGATTATCCTAATATTATATATTAATTTTATAATTAATAGATAACAAAAATCACTTGAATACTACCACATAGACATAACCACTACCTTTATTTATTGTAGTCCCCTTTAGCATTGTTTGTTCTTTGTTTCTTACAGAATTGCCAGAACACTTTTCCCCCAACTATCCTAAAACATACCAATCTGGCAACCTCTTTGGAGAGGATTTATTCAACTCAAGATCTTGGACAGAAAAAATCTAACATGATCCTCTACCGGTAACTCTGGCTTCCTTCTGTAAAATTTCAAATAAAAATAAATGAAATAAATGTTGCTGTTGGGAATTATTTGTTTTGGAAAAACAGCTTACTGTTTCCACCAGGGCTAAGTCTTCAGGGAAATCCTGGACATTCATCCCTGTGACAGAATTCCTGACCTGTGACTCAAGGGGCAGATGAGGTTATGTTTTCAGTGCTTACAAGAAACTAAATTCACTGGGTAATTACTTGTCTACGCAGTCCAAATGGAAAGAGTTAAATGCACTTGGAGACACTCAGGGAAGTGGTATGAATCTCTGGTGTGTTATGGTCTATTTATTCCTTCATTTATTATTTTATTCTTCAGGAAGTATTTATTTTATTTATTTTTTTACATTGTTTTATAGTTTACTTTTAAAATGACAGTAACAAATGGCCTTCCCTTGTTGGGGAATGACATATCTACTTTCAGTCAATAGGGACTTAAAAAGTAACAGCATTTTGTCCAAATTGAACTTACATAATTGCACAAAAGTCATACAAAGCATTAAGAAATGCTCACAAAGACTGCAGTTCTCTCAGCTTCTCATGAAGCACACCCCAAGAGGCCTTGGTTTCAGTGGGGACCCCTGATCTGCATAATACTGATGCTAACCCCAAGTTCCCCAGTGACACATAGGCAGAGGTGAGAGGAGCCAGGAAGACACACGTGCTTTGGGACAGTGGAATTCTGCCCTACAATTAGGGTTTAATGATGTATTCACCTTCTCATATTAGGATTAGTAAACAATTCAGCTGGAAGTATATTTGTCCAGGCTTAAAACTTAACCCTATCAGCTTAAGTTTTGGGATACAGATCCCACTTCAGGAAACTAAAATTAAAAAAAACAAACAAAACTAAGCAAAAAACACACCGTAAAAACCTCTTCCAAGCAAGAGGTTGCTTGGAAACCTCTTGGGCCACCATCCTGGGCCCTCACTTAATTTCTAACATACACACACAAAGAAGTTACCTTATCATCGATCATATGCCAGTTGAGGGATGGTAGACAGAGTCTCACTCAAATCCCAACTCTTGTTTTATGGACAGCAGTTACTGGAAAACTGTGTTACAAAGAACTCTGAGGTCACAGCTGGAACTGGTGGGACAGCCACTATGCTGTACTTATGTGACATGGACACAGGACAGGGAGAGGCACTCATACATCATATTTGCAATCTTTCTATTATTAAGAAAGCTAAGGAGGATGTTGGTTATGTATGTTTTGAAAAACATAACAAAGCCCAATTTTTCTATTTTAATGAGTTGCAATGTCTTTATCTGGGGATTTAACTTATTTTATGGATCTTAAACCTAATTAAGATATAATGTCTATAGTAGGAGTTTTCCTTTTCTGACCTTACAAAAATTAATAAAAAAGATAACAATATTTTGAAAGAAGACACACAAAGAGAACTTTAAGTCACCATGAGAAGTACCTTCCTAACTTGGGTATGACTATGAGAAGAGGAGAGTTATTATTCTATTTCTACTGCTGTGTTTCAAATAAAAAACCCAGTCCCAGTTTAATTATAGAGAAAAATAACAATTCCTGAAGTAAAACCATAAAAGTATGTGTCAGAGGCCATCTAGATATACTTCTTTCCTTTAGATTATTGTTAATATTATTGTTAATATTTCAGCTGTATCTCTTCAATTCAGGGAGAAAAATTCCAATGTAACATTTGAAGCATTTTTTTAAAAATTAAGGTTTTCATTAGAAGAGCTTGGTGTATATATGAAGTATTTATTATACTGAAACATGGAGGGAAATGTGCAGCATGTCTGTGGTAAGGCTAAGAATGAACAAGATTCCAGCACTGTGCACAATTTTCTGCTCAACCAATCCTGAATAGATCAGACAGTCCCTAAACCACTGCTCTGAGACGCTCACTGTGTCATTTCTTTTTTTTTTTTTTTTTCCGGTACGCGGGCCTCTCACTGTTGCGGCCTCTCCCGTTGCGGAGCACAGGCTCCGGACGCACAGGCTCAGCCGTGGCTCACGGGCCCAGCCACTCCGCGGCATGTGGGATCTTCCCGGACCGGGGCACGAACCCGTGTCCCCTGCATCGGCAGGCGGACTCTGAACCACTGCGCCACCAGGGAAGCCCACTGTGTCATTTCTTGAAGGTCCTGATCGTCTGATGCAAATGTTAGCTGCTGTGGTTAATCGGGGACTCAAAGGACAATATGCCTGGGTCAGGGACTATAAATCACCAGGAAAATTCCACAACGGTCATTCTGCGTGTGACTTGCAACACCTGTAGAACTCGCCAGGAATCCAGCCAGAAGTCTGTTTCATGTCCAAGTAGGCTGCTATTCATAAGAGCCACCTAAGCTTTTAGCTAGAAAGTTGAAGACTACAGAAAATGATTTATAGGAAGAAAAGGAAATTCCTTATTCCAGGATTGTAAGTGAACAAAGGAAACCCAATTCCAGAAACAGGTTGTTGAGGCCACAGAGGCCGAGGGAGTGAGAAGCCAGAGTTGTGGGTTTCTTTTCAGTCCCCTCTTAGAAAGTAACAAGCACAGGACAGAAAAGTTGGAGGTGGGTGAGGAGAGCAGGCGCAGGGGTGATGACTCCAGCTGTGCAGCCATGCATTCCCACAGCTGCTGAGCAAGCCAAGCATTGGTGCGTGAGCACTGTCAGGACACAATTTGTATCACTTTGGTTGCTAACATTATCTTTGTCTCCCGATGAAGTCACTGCCTGTCTGCTTTGGGCTCTGTACCTTGGGTTTCTCCGACAAGACGGGCAAACCTCTAGCACTGCAAGGAGTGTTAATCTCCTAGCCCGTTCTTCCCTAAAGCAAATATTTTCTTAAAAATTTTCGAATTTAGGGCTTCCCCTTATGACAGAAGCTCCCAAATAACCTATTTGCAGTAGTCTCGCCCTGTTCACTTTGCAAAGTGAGTTTTATATAATTGCATCCAGTGCTGTGTTGAGGGAAACATGAGTCTTTACCAATTGTCCTTCCAGTGCTAACGTCCAAGGAAGGAAAGGATCACAGGGTGTTTACAGGTACTGGGTGGGTTGCATATTTTGTTTTTATCGGCACTAAAGGAAATCACAGAATCATAATAAATAAATCACAGAATGATAATCACAGAATGATAATCACAGAATGATAATGTCTGAATACGGGCTGCCATTCCTCTGACTTTAATAGGGTAAGTAGAGGATCTGCCCTTGGCCAGGGAAGCAGCTTCAAGGGTGTGCTCTGAGGGTCAATGCATTAAGAATCTATAAAGAAAGCATGGATGTCTGGGAAAGGAATCATCTTTAGATTGAGAACAGATGGATGGAGGTCTGGATCTATAGCAGACACAGATATACTTTTCTTTCTTTCATTTCCTTCCTTATCAAGAATCTAAACACCTTCCAGGTCCCAGGCAACCACATACTAAGAAAGGCTCAAAAGTGTTTTGTTCAATAGCTAGTGTTGCTGGAATCTGGACTGTGGCTGAATGCTGTGACTGTAGGACACCAATGCCCTGAAGGCTCACGTGGCTCCAGTAGATATGTGGGTTCCTGGATAGGTAGGCAGGTGTCATAGAAGGTACGTACTGGCCACCCACAATCACTGATGCGTGGTTTTCAGTGTAGGCAAAGACCTTGGTGATTGGCTCAAAATATATAAGCATTACCCCAAAATCTTATGATATTAGGTGGATCTCAGGAAAAGTGCAGAAGGGGAAGGACCTGGAGAGAATTTATCCATGTGTTAAGTGGAATGCATGGACATATGTAACCAAGATCTTTCTTTACATCTTAAAACTAAACTTGTCTGAGTCATTAATTCTACAGAATTAATGTTACTAAAGTTGTAGTAATACACAATCCAAAAATTCATTTTCCCAGATTTCTAGCTACATAAAACAAAAAAGACCACATACACAATTTCATACACTCATATAGCGCTGCACTCCCCAGTGGAACACGTATATAAATGTCCACACAGAGACCCCCAGAAAGCACACGTGCACAGAGGCCAACGTCCACCCCTCCTGAACCTGATATGCATGTGGGTCACAATGAAGGTCAAGGCCCTACTGCATATCTGTTCGATGTCATTCATCTCTTTGGGACAATCTGCAGAAAGGATGAGAGGTGAGTCCTCAGTTACCACTACATCATCCTCAATCCATACACCAAGACCACGGAACTTCTCAGGGTCATCTTTGTCATCCTCCGGAATATAAATACCTGCCTCCACTGTGATTACCATACCAGGCTGCAGAGGGAGGGAGCAGGGCATGTCTGGGGTGCTGTGGACCTCCATCCCGAGGTAATGGCCAACATGATGCAGGCAGTATTTTCGAGCAGCCTTGAAGGCATTATTTTCCTTAATGTTCTTCATGATCCCCAACTCTTTAAGCTTCTGTCCTATCAGTGTTAGCAACATGTTGTAGACGTTATCCAAGCTTGTTCCAGGGGAGCAGAGAGTCAGAAAATCCCTCTGGACTTCTGCAACAGCTTCATAGAGTTCTGCCTGAGGTGCCGTGAACCTGCCATTGACAGGCCAGGTACGAGTGATGTCACTCACATAGCAAGAAGACTCACAACCTCCATCCAGCAGCACCATTTCCCCATCCTCGATGCATTGATTGTTCTTCACATAGTGCAGAGTGTTTGACCCATTACCTCCAGCAACCACAGGTGGGTAGGCTAAGACGTCTGCACCACGGGCCCGGCATTCAAATTCAAACTTAGCATAAAGGAAGCCTTCCTCTACAGGGGCTTTACTGGCAAACATGATCTCTATGAAAGCCTGTGATGTCAGCTTCCCAATAATCTGCATTTGTTCAATTTCTGCAGGAGATTTTTTTGGGGGGGCATTCATATATATATATATTTGACATCTTTATTGGAGTATAATTGCTTTACAATGGTGTGTTAGTTTCTGCTGTATAACAAAGTGAATCAGCTATACATAAACATATGTCCCCATATCTCCTCCCTCTTGTGTCTCCCTCCCACCCTCCGTATCCCACCCCTCTAGGTGGTCACAAAGCACCGAGCTGATCTCCCTGTGCTATGTGCCTGCTTCCCACTAGCTATCTATTTTACATTTGGTAGTGTATATATGTCCATGCCGCTCTCTCACTTCGTCCCAGCTTACCTCTCCCCCTCACCGTGTCCTCAAGTCCATGCTCTATGTCTCTGCAGGAGGTTTGATCAGCCTGAGACGCTGTACCAGCTGCTGCACAGCCCGAACCTTGTTCTTGCTCCTGGCTTTGACCTCTGCCAACTGCTTCATGTAGTCACAGTGGAGCTGTGTGAGCCGGCCTCATCCAGTCATACCACAGTGTACGTGTCTCAGCTTTCAGTTTCGGTCCAACATGTTGAAATTCTTCCAGCGTATAGGCTTCGTCCCCTCCAGTTAGAGCTGTTTCTCCATCGGTACCAGATCGGGGGCCATCCCAAAGTTCTTGGCTGGGATCTCTCTGAGGCACAAACAGCATGGCCTTGTGTGCTGGTAACTGATGGCGGGGAGGCTTTGAAGGACCAGAATGCTATCAGACTCTTGGAATTCACACAGGTACAGGAAATCGTTGTCTTGGTGGAAAGTATAGGGGATATCATTGCTCATATAGTATGTAGGGTTGGACAGCAGTACCACTGTGTGGTCTGTACCACTCTGCCCTTGTGCTTCCTTGTAGATCAGAGCTATTAGTTTGTGTCTACGAAGCGCATATTCCACCTGGAATAGTCCTGGCGTCACCTCCCCTGGTCTGAGGAGGTGTGGGTGTGTAAAGGGCCTGGGCTGGCCTAAGTATCAGTTTGGAATCCTCCTCTCTCGGATGGGCTGCAGGGAGTACCTTCGCTGTGAACATGACATGCATCTGGAGAGGCTGCGGACGCTTGCTACTGCGGGAACAAGCTTAGTTGCTGAGAGTAGTCAAGGCATTACTGCCATGCTTGCGCTTCAGGAAGGAAACACGGAAAACTCAGGAAATATTTTTTGAGCACCTACCATATACCAGGTCCTGAGGTAAGTGCCAGGGATCCAATGGTAAGCAAAATGGTCATTAATTCCCCAATTTGTTCAGTGAGGGGGGCAAATCATTAAGCAAATAGTTTCACAAATACATATATAAAAGCCATGATGAAAAGTCCATCAGTGAGTAGCTATTAAATGCTTACTGTATACTCATCCTTGTGCTTGGTGCTGTGGGAACTACCAAGAGGGCTTAGATGACATTCATCCTCAACATTGTTACCATCCAACTGGAGAAGCTTGTGCTCTCTGAAGTGATGAAAGACCACAAGTACCCATCTGTGTAGTGCAGATGTGGTATGATGGGAGATCAGCAAAAGAAGAAGTCAATGTTGGAGCACATTGTTTTTAATTTGGAAAAGTAATAAATAATAGGGATATATGTATAGCTGATTCACTTTGTTATAGAGCAGAAACTAACACACCATTGTAAAGCAATTATACTCTTATAAAGATGTTACAAAATATATATAACATGTAAAACACATTCAAATCGTACATTAATAGTGTCTCTTTCCTACCACCAACCTGTTGGCTCAACAGGTACTAACAGTTTCTCGTGCATTCTTCTAGGAATTTTTCATGCATTCTTGAGACTATATATACTCCATAAATATTATCCTCGTTTTAAATTCCAATTTTAATACATAATTTCTATTGCTTATGTTAACTCCAGAAGAACTTATAAACTACAAAGCTAAGATCTATGCATATTTAGAAAATGCAAATGATATAAAAATTTATTCAGTGAAAGTCAAAGCCTCTTCTCAGAAGTAACTGTTGTTTATTGTGTTTCTTTCTTGAAAAAACTGTATCCACATGCCATCATAGAAATAGAAAAAAGGAAAAGACTTGGTTCATCAACTCATGCATTCAAGAAATAAGACTTTCTTAGTTTCTGCTCACTAATTGAACTTTTTCTGGGCCATCACTTAGCATAGGGAGTAGAAACAAAATCTCAGCCAATGTGGGGACCTGCCACTTTCTTCAACATTGTACTTAAATTCTGAGTGAGCTTACAAAGTACCAAGGCACTGGGACCTACATCATCTGGTGCCTTTTGGCTGGTTTTCCACGCACGTTGACTATCGTTGAGACATTCTTTTTCCTATCTGCCTTGCCCTTTTGGGTCAGTGCTATTTTCCACCTTTTGCACACTTCTCTGGGCCACAGGCAAGGCTGGAAGGGGTCCTCCTGCCTGCACACGTCTTGTTGTCATTCTGTCGTGGGATATTCCTGTCTCCTTCCAAAGTGTCTAGAGTTTGGATGCCTCCTTGAGACCCTACACAGGAAAGATGAGACAGACCCTTCCACTGACACTTCCTATATTATTAACCCTTTCTTGTATCTCATCCCTCTACCTCACCCTCACCTGGGATATCTTTTTCATGACTTGTGGCTGGGGGCTGGGAGATCTCTCTTCAAATACAGTTATCCTTTCTGGCTAAACTCTAAATCTTCTCTTATTGGCTTAAATTTTTAGATACTAAAGGCAAGAAGAGACCTAAAGACGAGTTCTACTTTTCTGCACTATCTCATCCCTTCTAGAAGACAATGATTATGGAGATTACCATTACTTAGGTGGTGAGGCCTGGGGATAATGAAGCATAAAATAAAAAGAGAAACTGTTAATATAAAAAGATCTTATCCTAACACATAGCCTAAATCTCAGCTTGCTAACTTGCCTTGAAATCCATTTCTGGAGTTTGTGTTGTCAAGTGCACCCAGTCAAGGCACAGTGGCTGTGAAATAGATGGAAAGTGAGGTTGGAGCCTGGGTCCTAGTCTCCACCTTGCTCACAACCAACCCTATGACCTTAGGCAAGTGTCTTCCTCTATCAGACTGCAGTTTGATCAATTGAAAGATGAATAGGTTAGAGTATGACATTGAATTGGATAGGAAATATCCTTTTGCTAATATTAATGGTAAGTATTATTCTGTAAGGTATTTGTAGAATGAGTGTGTGTGTGTGTGTGTGTGTGTGTGTGTGTGTGTGTGTGTGGTGAGTCACAGCATAAAGTGTATTTCTCAGGGGAGCTGTGATCAGAAAGTTTGGAAGTCACTGGACTAGAGGACACTATCCTATAGGTGTGTAAGTAATTGGCCAACAATTGTGAAAATAAAAGATGCTGAGATTTTTATAGCTGTGGCCTGCTGGTGCCATAGGCTATGAGGATCGAGCTGCTTCTTCCCACTTATGCCAAAGCAACCCACTTAACCCTCAGTTATTTCTTCTTCTCTAGCCTAATTTAATTTTGTATATTTTAATTCTCTTCTTTTTTCTCTCTTCTGTTTCCCTCTTCCCTCTCTTCCTTCTTTCTTTCCTCCTCTATTTCTCCTCTGTTCTCCCCCTTTCCTTCCACCGTGTTGCCTTGTGGGTACAGATTTCATTGACATGCTTTCCCTCACGTCAGCACTAAAGACATCTAAGATATAGTTAAGCCTTTACAATAAATGCTGCAGACCTTTTCTACTCAGTGTGGGCCATTGGCCAGCTGCCTCAGCATCACCTGGGAGCCTGTTAGAAGGCAGTAGCTCAGGTCCTGCCTCAGACTTCCTGCAGTAGAATCTGCATTTTCACAAAACACTGTGAGTCTTATGAACATTCAAGTATGAGAAACACTGCTATAGCACTGACCACCTTCTTAAACTAAATGAACATCAGAAAAATCTGTCATCAAATCCTTAAACCCACTTATCCACAGATGCTTCCCATCATCATGGTCACGGAAGGTGTTCCACTCCTTGGAAAATAGATGGGTTTAGGGGTGGGGCAGGTGTGGAGAAATGGGGGTTTGGATGTCTACATAGGGGAGGTGGTGGCTTTCCCTGGGCCTCTGGACAAAGGATGTTTACTTATGGAGGCAAACGTCTGGCTGTCTCGATAAATATCAAGTCTTTTCTTGTTTGTCAAGGCATGATGGGTGATGTGGTTTGTGATTTCACGACCTGTTGTATGTTAGACACCAGCTTGAGCACATGGTGGTTGGTTTCATTTGGCTTGGAAAGGGGTATCATTCTACTTGTTTTCCTGCCCTGGGAAACATGGAACAACTTGGAGGTCAGCCACTGAGGATGCATCTGTTACAAGGAGGGTGGCAAGTCCTTGATTTCTTGGGACAGTCCCAGGTTGACACCCACTTCCCAGAAAAAAAGTATTAATAGTGGCCACTTTTATGTTCAAATGTGTCTCCAATAAATTGTGGTCACACCAGTTATAATAGATTCCAGAAGGAAGCAGACCTCTCTAAGGGACAGGGTAAAAATGAATCTAACAAATGGGAGAGAGAAACACCCCTGATTCTATTGGTTGCCAAGGCCCAATGCCAGAAAAAAGAGTTCCCTTCAGTCAATGGCACTGATAGTAGATATTTGAGGGCGTTTTGGTTAGCTGGAGTGTTTTGAGCAATTCCCAGATTAATGCTACTTCTAAGATTTTGCTTTATCATCTTGGTCTAACTTCTGGCTTCTCCAGGTTGGGTTGTCTTTCTGGCTCGGTTGCCTCCACCTAGGACGAGACCATGTTTTTGACTCCCTTGAACTTCTGTTGCCACCACAGGGAAGAACGCATTTCTGTGACTCTTAGATGGCTTCTTTGGTCTTTGCGTCTCCTGATTCACACTTACAATAGATGAGAGAGGGCTCCAAAGAGCTGAAACGCTTTACACTCTAGATTGGGAATCAGAAGCTAATTTATAAGTGCTAGCAAGGAGGCACAACACGTTTAGACCAATTTATGGCACTGAAATTCTGAAGCCGAAACTAGATTTGACACCAGATGGTTATGAGCGGTAAGATGGAGAGCCCTCAAGACACAATCTTCCCAGGACTTCCCAGCATATTCATTTTCGATTCTTCCTGATGCATTTGAAGGGCCATAAAGCAGATCGCATGATCCAGTGCTCTAGGCTCTGAAGCTCCTCCTTGCACTTGGCTCCTGCCTAGTTAAGGTGGGGCTCAGAAAATACTTTTTCCCTTCCTGTCCCACCCAGAAGCCACTAGGCGAACATTCTGGTGGTGCTAATGGAACTTCAGAGCTGAGTTTTGTTTCTCAATCCTGGAACAGGCCCTGGCAGATCTGAGATGAGGAAGCACAAACAGGTGGGCTCTGAGGGATGTCTACTCTTGGCTGGAACACATTGTGATGCTGTCTCTGGGAGTTGGTATTTATTTTTCCAGTCATGCTTAGTGCTGGGAGGTGTTAGATTTCATTAAAGCCTTCATGACTCATGACCCCAGGAGAGCTTGGATTTCATTTCCCCACCTCCTCAACCCCATTTGCCTTGCTCTTCAAAATGAAAATAGCAGAATCTCTTAGAGTGGGCACTTGTTGAAAGGGACGTCTCTTGATCAATTAGAGGGAAGCCCTTTACAAACTCAAAAGCACCACCTTGTTGGGAGGTGGGATTGTCATTCTGAGGAATTTGTTCGTGGAGGTTGATTTTCCACAAACGTTTTTGAATAACCAAACTAAACTTATCTTTCAAAACAGTCCCGTTGGAGGCCTGTCTCCTTTCTCAACATTTGCTGCAAGTGCAAGGGCTCAGAGAGTATTTGGAATTACCTTTAGAGCCAGTTTTGGAGACACAGGAGAGATTTGGTTCCCATTAAGTTTTACCTCATTTTTGACCTAAACACCCCTGTCTGGCTTGGTCTCCACGCTCATTCATCAGACTTGGTACAAGATGTCAGTTGGCTTTTCCAGAAATCAAAACTTCCCTCCATAGGTTGGAGTCTTGCCATTATTGAGGAGATTTAATAGAGTATTACTAAGACTTTTCAGGCAAGTTCCAAAGGGGAGTTTTAGAAATCCACTGAATTTTAAGCTATGTCTCTGGGACAAGGGTCCAGCTTTAAGAGATGACCAGTGTGGAAGTCAATACTTATTTGGAAAACACACACACACACACACACACACACACACACACACTCACAGACCAATAAATACATTACAGAGATCTTAATCATGTCACCTCTTACCATTACCCTAGTGTATTAACATACAATTTTTTGTTATTTATCTTGTTTGGTTTTGTTTGGGCAATAGTAGCCAGAAAGTAATCAGTAATTTGTTCATTAACTCATTTATTATTTATTCATTGATTCAGTCAGTCAGTCAAAATCTGCTTGGCATTTGACTTTCAATAGCACAAAAAGACATGGTCACTGACCTGATTGCAATAGGAGAGATAGTTGAACATTAATTAAAGAATCACCCCAATAAATGTAAATAAAATAAGACCTACTGTGATAAGTGCTGTGGAGGAGAGGAACATACATGGAGCTAAAGATAGTCTAAAGGAGAACGTGCCTGGACAGGAAGGATCTGAAAGAGGAGGGGCAGGGATTTGGTGAAGGGGAGGGGAGTGTAGGTGCTTTCCAGGTAGAGGACAGCTTATGTAAACCTCCTACAGCAGGAGAGATGATGGAGCATTGGAAGAACCGAAAGAAGTACAGTGTGGTGTCTGCTCAGAGCATGGCAGGAAATGAGGATGGAGACACCAGCAATGGAGAGACCACATGGGACCTTATAGGCATGGGGACCCCAGGATTTCTTGTCTAGACCAAAACACCTGTGAACGTAAGATGAAGGGCTATTGATAATGACCCAAATAGGCATAAATTCCAACTATTCTGGGCAAACCAGGACATATGCTCCTCTTACTTAAAGACCATGCTAGGGATTTTGGTCTTCATCTCAAAAGTAGTGTTAAACAGAGTTTAAGTTTGGGGATGAGAATGAGGGCAGGATCGCATTTCGAAAAGATCTTCCAGGTTACACGGTCAGGACAGCACTGGTGGTCATTTCCTTAATTACCAAGAGCCCTAGTTTGATTTGGATAAATCTTTATGCTCCAACCTCCCTTCTCTGCTCTCATCCCAGTGCCCAGCACACATCTGTGCAGCAGCTGCACAGCTGGGATTCCAGAGGCTCCGCCTAATTTGTAGAATGATGGGGATGGTGCCTGGCAATGGAGTGCTTCCATCAGAGCTGCTCATGTTCACGTTGTAAGCTTGATGCCTTCCACATGCTCCTGTTTTATTCTGACCCTCCTGGGGTCAGGCCAGTAATTAACTCTTTGGAGGAATTTGGTCCAACCTAGTGTCTTTCGTGGCTAAAAGTTTCAGAAAAATGGGGCCTGTGCATGTAAATCAATGGGAACAATGTCTTGAACCCACAAGGGGCTTTATTCACATGCCGACGTCTCTTCTTGAATTTCTTCTCTGTTTTTTTTATTTTCCTGCACTAGACTTTATCTTTTCTTTTCTTCTTTTTTTTTTTTAGAGTATAATTGCTTTACAATGGTGTGTTAGTTTCTGATTTATAACAAAGTGAATCAGTTATACATATACATATGTTCCCATGTCTCTTCCCTCTTGCGTCTCCCTCCCTCCCACCCTCCCTATCCCACTCCTCCAGGCTGTCACAAAGCACTGAGCTGATCTCCTTGTGCTATGCGGCTGCTTCCCACTAGCTATCCACTTTACGTTTGGTAGTGTATATATGTCCATGCCTCTCTCTCGCTTTGTCACAGCTTACCCTTCCCCCTCCTACTAGAGAATGGTCTTCTCTGTCTTTTGTAGAGTGGCAGAATTAAAGGGGGATTTAAGAGATATGAATTCCTTCCTAGGCCCACTAGGGAGTGGTTGTCCCAGCTCTGACTGAGCTCTTCTGGGGACCTGGAGCGTGTCCCCTCCTAGGATGCTGTCCTGGCTTTGCTCACTCCCCTCTCTCTCTCCATTTCCACCCTTCCAGCCTGAGCCACCATCTTCTCTCACCTGGACCACTGCAGTGGCCTCTACTGGTCTCCCTGCTTCTGCTGCAGCCTCTCTCCTGTCTATTCTCCACACCGTGGCCAGAGGGCTCTTTTAAAAACAAAAATCAGTCAGGTTGGTCCCTGTTTAAGCCTCTTAACAGCTTCTCATTGCCTTCTGATTAAAATCTACTCTTCTTATTCTCCCCACAAAGCTCTGCTTTCTACCTATGTCTCCAAATTTCTCTCTCATTGTTATCCCCCTCACACACTGTGTTCCAGCCCCAATGCCTTCTTTCGTTTTTTCAGACACACAAACTCGTTTCTTTGCCCCAGAGCTGTTGCCTGGAACACTCTTTCCATGACTATGAAACCGGCGCCTCATTCCTTAGGCCTCCACGAAACAGCACCTACATGGAAAGGTTTGTCCTGACTGCTTGTGGTGCATTCCTCTTACTCACCTTTGTCCTTTTATTGTTTATGACATACAAACTTGTAATTTTTTGTTAGTTTCATTGTTTGTTTTGCTTCAGCCTGTCTCTGAGGGCAGGGACCATGACTGTCTTGCTCACAGCTGTATCCTCAGTACCCAGCACAGCGCTAGCATGTAGTAGGTGTGCTCAACAAATATTTGTGGAATAAATGAACAAATGACAGTGGATTACTTTTTGTTTAACAGCTCCATGTGCTATGAAGTAACTTCTTTCTTTTTAAAAAATGAAGTAGGGCTTCCCTGGTGGCGCAGTGGTTGAGAGTCTGCCTGCCAATGCAGGGAATACGGGTTCGAGCCCTGGTCTGGGAAGATCCCACATGCCGTGGAGCAACTGGGCCCGTGAGCCACAGCTACTGAGCCTGAGCGTCTGGAGCCTGTGCTCCACAACAAGAGAGGCCACGATAGTGAGAGGCCCACGCACCGCGATGAAGAGTGGCCCCCGGGCTTCCCTGGTGGCGCAGTGGTTGAGAGTCCGCCTGCCAATGCAGGGGACACAGGTTCGTGCCCCGGTCCGGGAAGATCCCACATGTCGCGGAGCGGCTGGGTCCGTGAGCCATGGCCGCTGAGCCTGCGCGTCTGGAGCCTGTGCTCCGCAACGGGAGAGGAAAATGAGAGGCCCCCGCTTGCCACAACCAGAGAAAGCCCTCGCACAGAAACGAAGACCCAACACAGCCAAAAATAAATAAATAAATAAATTTATAAAAAACGAAGTGATTTCTTATTAGAACCTTATATTCATCGTTATCTGTGATTACAGTTCTCTTTAGAATTCCCTTTTCATAATGAAGCCCCTTCCTGCCCCCATATTTGAAGACCATTACCTTGTCCATTCTAAGGTTTCTTTTCTCTCTTCAGAAAATCCCAAGATCTGAAGTTACCATACGATCCAGCAATCCCACTCCTGGGCATATATCTGGAAAAAGACAAAAGGTCTAATTCAAAAAGATACAGGCACCCCAATGTTCACAGCACCACTATTCACAATAGCCAAGACATGGAAGTAACCTAAGTGTTCATCAAAAGATGAATGGATAAAGAAGATGTGGTACATATATACAATGCCATATTACTCAGCCATAAAAAAGAATGAAATAATGCCATTTGCAGCAACATGGATGGACCTAGAGATTATCATACTAAGTGAAGTAAGTCATACAAAGACAATTATATCACTTATATGTGGAATCTAAAAAAAAGTACAAATGAACTTATTTACAAAACAGAAATAGACTCACAGACATAGAAAACAAACTTATGGTTACCAAAGGGGAAGGTGGGGAGGGATAAATTGAGGATAAGGGATTAACAGATGCACACACACTACCATAAAAAAAATAAATCCTTAGTTCTTTCAACTCTTACCCTATAATGTGCTATCTTCTTTGATGCACCTTATTGTTCTTTCAGCCTATCAAATTCTTTTTGGATTCAGAACCTGTCATCTACCATAGTGGCTATGCTTCCCACCTCCTGGGCCATTCACACACTTGATAAATATGCTAGCTCAGAAAGTATGCTGACTGTCCTTAGGGAGAGTCCTTTCTTCAGGCATTAATAACTTAATGAGCCCATGGAAAAAATTAGAGACCTTTCCATTAAATAGAAAGCCAAGTGTTAAATGCTTCAACTAAGAAACAAAATCTGTCTATAGCTGTCTAGGTAACATTTCCGATTGGACGCATTGGCTACTTCACACACTGAACATATTTGAAAGGAAAGTTATAAATTATGATACACAATAGTAGGTGGTCATTTAAATGGTGGTTTTGCAGACTATGTCTCAACATAGAATATGATTCTGCTATGTGATATATGGTAAATGGCAAGAACACAATGCAAAATTATGTTATGAGCAAATTTTCTTCTCTATCTTGAAATATGTGGCCTTCTCATTTATAATGAAAAACATACATTTATACAAAGGCTTTACTTACATTCCTGTCATAAAATTCAGTGCTTTATATTAAAGAACCTGGCTTTCTCACAGAAATAGGGATTAGGAGATGTTCTGTACATACAACTGGGAGAATCAAACCCCTTCTATCTTATCACTCAGAGGGCTTAAAAATATGTTTGTGTCTAGTTTTCTAAGTCTGTGGTTTCTTTCTTTTGAATGGTTCTGACACTGTTTTTCTATGCAGCTTATTTTTAGGAAAAAGATGTGAAACAGGTAAAGTTTTTTTTTTTTAATTCCCCTTTTCCTTTGACCTTTTCTCTGGCCTCCAGTAATGACATCACACTGTCCCTACCAGAGCCACTGATTTCATTTGCAGACCTCCTCTTCCTTCTCCTGACCTGTACCAAAGCTTACCTGTCCTGAGTGCCCTTTCCTCATAGCATCTATCTCTGTCTCATTATGCATATTTCCTCAATGCCAAAAGATTATTCATCATTATAAAAATCTATAAGGTTCAGAAAAATATAAAGAAGGAAAACATCATTCATTTCTCAATCACCAGAAAGCGTCCCTCTATTAAAAAATACACACACACACACACACACACACACACACACAAACACACATCAGAAATCATTTGGTTTAAGGAGTTTATGGATGGTAATGACTTAGTCTCTCTTTCCCCTGTGGTAACTCTTTCTCATTCCAAATCAATAGTGGTCTTTAAATTCCTGATATTGGTGGTCACTCTACTCACTGTAATAGGGCGGCCAGAGCATTTTCTTAGGAAGAAAGGCTGTTAGCCTTCTTCAGATGAAACTAGAAAGGCAGCCACTTACTCCATCTTCTTGGAAGTACATCCCTTCTCCTCAAGACCCCATGTGGGGAAGATGCAACTTAATACTCTTCCCCTATTTGTTCATTCAATTACACATCTCAGTCTTCACTTCCCACTCCGAGGCAGCTCTCCAACTCCCAACGATGTTTATTCGGGACAGGCCACCCAGCTAGTCTAAGTCTTCTCTGGATTCCTACTATACTTTATTGTCTCTTTTGATTGCCTTTTTCCAGCCTTACATTTTCTTTGAGTTGTTTCTTGTAAAGAAGACCGGCTTTTCATCCAGACATGACTGCAAGGGCCAAATCTGTGCCTTACCCAGGAAAATCTCATTTAATTCAAATCCTTGAGGCCATAGGGCTGGTGCCTTTTACTGTAAATGTACACTCAAAACAAACTGAAATTCCCCACCACCCCCAGAATGTACCAAGATAACATTCTTCTTTCATGCCTTCATAATAAAGACTAAAAAATATCACGAAATTTTCCATATTTTTAAAGTACTTGCAGTTTCAGCATTCTGGAAAAGGTTCTTATTGCCTAAATTTGACAGTTGAAGCAAGAATATAGGATCCAAGTTTGCATCATTTCTCTTATTCTTTATCCCCAAGACTTGACCTTTAGTCATCAACAGCACTTAACATGTCCAAGTCGATGATGAAAATGACGATGAGAGATGATGTCAGTAGAGCAACAGCATCTCAAAGTCATGCAGGACCTACTCCTGTCCAGGAGGGTTAGGAAGGCAGCAGCCCCAGACCAGGGAGGTAGATGCAATGAGCTTCCAAGGAAGAGTGTAAGTCACATGCAACCTTTCATGCACCACAGGTGGGGTGCTGCATTGTGGTGCTGCGTCCCAGAGACTCAACTCTTGACTAAGGGCAGAAACTCATTTCACTGTAGGTTTTTGTTTCCCCAACATCTATTCATTCATTCTCTTTTGAACTCCTCTGGGCATATGATTGAGAAGCTACTGTTGAACATGGAATGGGTGATAATATAGAATAGAGATTCAGTTTGGCATATAGAAAGCGTCCAGTAAATGGTGGCTGGATAAATTAGTACACACATTTGAACCCTTTCTTTGCCTCTAATTTCTTGAGCAACATTGGAAAGCTAATTAACCTCTCTAAGCCCAAGTTTTCTGATCTGTAAAATGGGAATGTTAGTACCGTTCTTATAGGATTGCTGTGAGGATTAAATGAACAAATGCATGTAAAAATCACAGAAAACAGTGATTTTTATAAAGTAAAATAGTAACAAAAGTAGCAGTAATCCTTGTAATAATTGTTATTATTGTTTTTTGTATGTAATACCAATAAGATAAGATGCCTTCTAGTTATATTTTGGTATATTGAAGTTTTTATTGTATTTCTCCTCTATTGTCACAATCTAGGTTGCCCAGTACATGTCTGAGTACACTGAAGGGTATCAATCAATGTTTGTTGCTGGACCCTTCCAAAGACAAAATTAAAATCTCTTCCTTTCATTCTTTGTCTAGCCCTTCAAACCATACAGCCTCTCTCATCATTCACTGGATTATCGCAGGGAATGTGATTAATGGTGGCAAACTGTTTCATGTATGGTGAACAACAGATAACTCCTATAATGCTGAAATTGTCATTTATGTCATGGGTATATTTCTCAGAAGGAAATGCTTAATGATTGCAAGAGGTTGATCTGCCCCAGCTGGAAGCAGTGACCTCCAGTGGTGTGATGAAATCTGGACAACAAAGGAAACAGGTTCTTTGAGGGAAAATGATCAAGCTCTCTAGAAACATCTTAATCTACAAAGTCCTGTATCCATTTTGTACTTATTGGTCTTACAATGGGCTACTCGTCCTGATATTCTTGCTCTTCTGTTGTCCCCATCCCCCCACCTTGATTCTGGGCTTGGCCAAGTGACTTGCTTTGGCCAATGGGACATTAATAAATGTGATGCAAGCAGCGGCTTGATAAACACTTGCACATGGGAACATGTCCTCTAGAAACACTTCCTCTTAGCATCCAGGCTCCAGGCTGCAAACAAGCTCGGATCGACCACACTGAGTGATGAGAGGCCAGTGGAAAGATGCTGAAGTATGAGAGCCAAATTAGACATTCCTGCCTCAGCTGAGCTCACAGCTGAAGGCAGCACTTGAATGACTGCTACACTCTACCCTCTAAGGAGCAGATAAACCTCCCAGCTGAGCCCAGTCAACCCACAGACTTGTGGAATAAAATCATACATTGTTATTTTAAGCCATCAAATTTGGGGTAGCTTTCTTTGTAACAACAGATAGTGGCTACTCAGTCTCTTCCCTCCCTTCCTCCAGAACCCATGGGCAGACCAAATGGAAGCTTCCCTCATATATGTCCAAAAAATACCTTGGTGTTCACAGTAGTCAGCCCATGTCTAGGCTGGGAAGAGATTAGTCATTTCCTCAGATACCTTCATTTTACAAATGCACATCCTGAGGCTCAGAGAGAAGAAGTAACTTGTCCAAAATCACTTGTCTAGGTCTCCTGATCTAGCAGCCAATGTTCCTTCCATGAAGAGCCTTCAGAATATCTTTGGTTTCAATGGGAATTTCAAGCCAAAATCATGTCATAATGTCCAATTTGTATATAACAGTTTTTATCTACTCACACAACAATCTCTGTTGGCTGGACATGATTCTTTTCTAATTTGAAAAAGAATAATCTAATTACATCATGAGAATCATGTTGTCCATGGAAACAAATAGCTAATTTAACACAGGGAATAAAGTGCTGGCAAAAATACAAATGCATATCTCAAGAAGAAAGAGAAATGTTAATAATTCACATTGATTCTTGTTAAAGTTACACTAGGCCTTTAAGAGTACATGTTATGCCTTACTTACTTCTGCAAACACACTCATTCAGCACCACTCTATTGGGCATTTCCCTTGTGCCAGGCACTATGGTGGACGCTGAATATACAGTGAATGAGATAGTCTTAGACCTTGAGAGCATTTGAGACGAAAGTGACTTTTTCGAGCTCACAGAGCTAGTTAGTGTTAGACCTGGGGCTATACCTGAGGGCTGGGTACCATAGTGCCTGCCAACCAAACGCACGATGGCTGTCTGCAGATGTCTCTCTGGAGTTGTCACTCCTGCTTAATTTTAGTAAGTATGGCCTTAACAGGGGACATTCTCCTCAGGCCTCTATCTTCTTTCCAGATTATGGTAGTGATTTCTGAGGGCTATGTCATCGTTTACTCTAAGACTTCCTTTTATGTGTCAAGAAAACTTTCTTGGAGATTAGACTCAGCTCTTCTCTCTCTCATTCACTAAGGCAGGGGTATGATCTGTGCTATAGTGTTACAGTTGCATTCCTAAGAAGCCTTTTTAGTACAAAAAATAATCTTAAAAATCATTTTTTCAAAGAGAAAGTGTGGGATTTGGGGCTGGAGCATTCAGACTCACAACAATAGGGTAATTTTGCCCACAGGCATTTCAATAATACCGGTGTTTTTATAGCTTTAAGTCTATAGTTATAAAGCTAGATATTCCTAGGTAAAGCCAGCCTTCATTACATCTAGCTTTTGATCAAGAGGAAGGGCCTTTGCTTTTCAATCCTCATCAAGACCATCATCGGCACAAAGCTTCTTAGCCATTTTTATCACATTTTTCACCCATTGTTGGATAAACATATCCCAAAGTCACTCAAACAAAGCAGCTGACAGCAAGTTTTTTTTCCTCTTTGTCTGTTATAATGTTAGGTCTAGCGTTACAACCATGTGCATAATGGAAATCATGTGTCCCATTATTTATTTGACAAATATTTTTTGATGCCTACATAGTCAGGCACTGGGCCAGACACCGGGGATATAGTGGTAAGCAAGCTGGACAAGTCCCTGTTGTCATGGAGCTTGCATTCCAATAGAGGAGATGGTCCATAAACAGAAAATACACAATATAATGTCACATGGTGTAAGTGGTAGGGAGACAAATAAAATAAAGCAGAGAGGGACCAGAGACGGGATCAGGCTGAATCTTGGGAACCATTGAATGGACTTTGGGTTTTCTTCTGAGTGTGATGGAAGCCGTTAGAAGTATTTGAGCAAGGGAATGACCTGGTAGGATTGATATTTTAGAAGACATCTCTGGCTGCTTGAGAACAGATGACAGAAGGTTCAAAGAGATAGCTGGGGAGAGTTAGGAGGCTGTTACAGCCTGGGTTTCTCCACAAAGCTGAGCCCGAAGCAAAGGCTTGTGTGTAGGTAGTTTGTTTTGGGAAGTGATCCAAGGAACAGAAGTGGAGGACTAGGGAGTATTAGACAAGAAAGAAGGCAAAGTCAATCCAGTGGTGTGGAAGATGCTGATGAACTCTGTAGACACCTGGGCCTATAACCCACTGGGGACCTCTAAGGCCAGGTGGGGATACACTTCTGAACTATTTAGCTCCTGCCTCCATTGGTCCAGGGTCATTCTTGCAGGTGTTAACTCCCTTGCAGTGGCAGGTTTGGGCATAAGGCAGGATGACTGAGTGGTTCCCACGAGCATCCCACATTCCAAGCAGCAGGAACAGAGCAAGAGTCTGTGGAACAGTTGGTACAGTGAGGGCAGGCTGTATTCAAGAGGCATTTGATACAGAAGCTAGTGCAGCGAGAAGTGATGGGGCCTCAGGATGGCAGTGATGAGGTCATGAGGTATGGACAGAGCCATGGGTTTTATCCAAATTACTTAGTGAAAACTTGCATTGGAATAGAAGTATCTGTATTTTCGCAGTGAAACAGACCACCTTGCGTCTGTGATGTTATCTCCACGTTCTAGGCATTCTCTCATTCCCACTCACACAGCTACCCATTTTGTAGGTGTCAAAGTTTACTATTTAAAGCAAGGAAATGGATGAAGATTTAATAACCTGCAAACAAGTCTCTTTCACCTTATATGTCTTCTGTGTTTAAAATATTTGATAGATTGTAGAGGCGAATGAAGGCAATGTCATGGGAATACACTCAAACTCGCCATATATTTGGACAGGAAAGTGCACTTTGGTTTAGACAAATGTATGAAAGGGTAGAAGACTTACAGACAATTTCAAAAATGTCTGTTAAAAGTTAAAAAACAAAAGATTATCCCTCCATTGGTCATGGTTGTTCAAGTTTCTTATATCATACTAACCCAAGGCCAGGAATACAAATTTCATGGCATGAAACTCAACATTTGGAAAAATAATATGCATTAGGGCATTTCTCAGGAAAAGAAAAACATCTGTAACTTGTTAAAAAAAATCCCCTTTTGGATGAAGGTGCCTAGGAGAGTGATTCTGGAGAAGAGCAGTCCCCGTATTGAAGGGGTGGAGTTGAAACACATTATGGCATCAGCGGTTGCTGTGTGCCCTCTGGGAAGGGTTTCAGGATACTCTCAGGGAAACATTGTCTTCCTTGCCTAGAACGTGTCTCTTCTGCATTTTCATCATTGTCTACAGTCACTGTAAGCTTTCCGTGTCACCTTACTTGGGCCAAGTGACAGTACTATTACTACTGCATCTGCTGCTACTACTCATTCTCATGTAATTAGCCCTCTTCTGTGCAAGCACTATGTCAAGCTCTATGCACACATATGCATTGATAAAAAACACATGTTTTCTTAGTAGATGACGTGAGAATTCTTTGTGGAGAGGGACATCTTTTGCAGAAAAGTTTCTTCAACCCACCTAGCTGTGGAAGGAAACCTCTAGGAACTGGGGGAGGATAGTGTCAGGATATTTCCAGGTTTAAAAATAAGGAGGGCTCTTGTGTTTGCAAGTAAGATAAAAGGGACATGATAAAGGATCCAAGAACTGCCGAATGTACAGGGTGAGGGGCAAGGAGGCACCCCGTGGCTAGAACCAGGAGGAGTGACTTGCGGATAAAACCTGTCTAATGGGAACACTTTCAAGTGAACCATTTGTGCTCCTTGTGCTGTGAGCCCCCCTGATGACATATCTTTATTAAAATTATGAGTCACGATTTTCAGTGAATGTTTGGTTTCAAGGTGGACTTGGAGATGACACACTCGGGCTTCACAGACATGGAGGAGAAAAGCTAACAACTGGTTTACGCTCAAGAATCAATAGAGTGAGCAGGTACAAACAGGGATTTGAATCCTAGCTCTAAAACCATGTTTTAATTTTTCTCCACTTGCCCTTCCTGGTCTATCCTCAGCCAGCTCCATGCCCCGCGAGGCTGATCTCTATGTTCTAAGTCACCTGGGCTCCCCTGACCTCTAACTTGCAGTTGGGTTTGATCAGTGAGATGGTAGGTGCTGACAGAGGATTAGAAAATGGGAGAAAAGATCAGGATGTTCATCCCCTCTCTCCTTTCCTGCCATGCTGTGGTTTTGGCAGTGACTGGGTTTCTGTCTCTGTGGCCATCTCTCCTCTGTGTACATCTCTCACCTGGTTTCAGCTACTCTTCTCTTCTCATATCCCTTCATGCCTAGAGGTGATAATGACCTTTTGTTGGGTAGTCCCTGGATCCATCACTTATACTTGTTCCCTTAATTCTGCCCACACCTTTTGTAAACATTCTATTTCCCCTTTGAACATCTGTACTTCTTTGATTACAGACAGCAACCCTGTGCAAGTTATTTAACTATTTTGTGCCTCTGTTTTCACATTTGCAAAGTGGGGTTGGTATTAGTGTGTATCACATGGGATTGATTGTATATGTTAATTTGTCTAAGTCCCTAACAAAGTACTTTGCATGTAATAATATAGTAATTATAGTCTTTATTATGGTAACAATAAGTAAATAACGTTTCTCATTTAATCCTTAAAATAACTCTATAATGTAGGTATTATTTTCCTTATTTTACATGTAGAGAAACTAAGACCTAGTGAAGTTTAGAGAACATAGCTGTGTCTCAAAAACCAGATCAGATTCAGAAGCTATTTTTCACCTCATTGCATAAAATGAGGTTTCCTGCCTAGTTAAAGAAGAGAGGATAAATGGTAAGATTAATAGCTTGGAAAAAACATACTGAAATACCCTGGTGATGATGGACTATTCAGCAGATTTGTTTTTAAAGAAACCAATCTCCTAGAAGTGACTTTGGATAGTAGAAAGAACATTTATCAATGTCATGTCAATCATGTCTTAAAATATGGCTTCCCCCCCCCCAAAAGACCTTGTCACTTATAGTTTTATTTCTTTAAGCCAATTGTTTCTTTTTCCTTTGGTTTATGGACCTTTCCTTTTAAGTATGCTTTTTTGTCTTTGAGCCTTGATTCTGGTAAAGGACTATTTCCATCTTCCTTATTGCTCACTGTAAAGATCTGAAGTCCTGTGACTAATGAACACTTCTCACTCTCATTTTCCAAGGTAGGGCTTTTGTACCAATGGAAAAGTGAAACTGGAAGGGCTCAGTTTCACATTAAACCTTCATTGAGAAACCTGACTGTTGTGTGAGGGGAGACAAGGAGACAATGAATGTAATCAAACTGGATTTGTCTAAGCCAGTGATATAGCATCTCCTGAAACTTCTTTTGAAGGAAATAAATTCCTTTTGGCTTCTACAGCTTGGGGGAGGTATTATCTTGCAGACCGAAAACAAAATGATGGGCCCCAGACAAAGACAACCTGGTAAAATGCGTGTGCCAAGTTCTAGTCAACAGTATCCTCTGCAGCCACTGGACCAGAAAGAGGAAGTGCAGGGTGGCTGTGTCAGAAAGGAGATTGGCCAGAGGTATCAAGAATGATGATTCTAGACATCAACAAGATAGCCAAGCAAGATGTCCTTCGTTCATATTCCCCCCTCAACAACAACAATTTGGCATCCATCCACAAACAAAAGTGCCTTTATGGGGGCTGTGGGATCCAGCACCATATGCCAAGGGACTCAGGAAAAGTATCACCCACCTGTGCATTAGGTAATAGTCATACAGACCTCAGTCTCAATTGTAGACCCTATAGTGGCCTGTGAACCAGCTCCAGTCCCTCCTGGCCATTGTCTGCGAGACCTGGAGAATCAGGGCTGTCTTAGACAGTCCCTCATGGATGAGACAGTCTTTGTGGACGCTCAGGAGTCCAGCAGAAAATTTCCAGCACACCACTGGAGCAAAACGAGCAAGCAAGCAAGCAAGAAAGCAAACAAACGTGTCTGGATGCTTTGGAGAGGGTAAGAGGGCCAGTTTGACTTTACTTATCAACCTTCCCCCAAGGCAGCACAGCTCAGTGCCAAGAGAGTCCTTCTCAGCTGTGATTTCTCCTGGGGTAGGTGGGGGGGAAAGAATTTGAGTGAGCACCCAGCTCCCCAATTGTGCAAGACTCTGCCAAAGAGGCCCACTTCTTTCCCATCCCACCCAGAAGAATTAATATTGTTAAAATGTCCATACTACCCCAAATCAACTATAGATTCAGTGCAATCCCTGTCTATGGTATTCATCATAGAATCAGAAAAAACAATCTTAAAATTCATATGGGACCACAACAGACCTCGAATGGCCAAAGCAATCTTCAGAAAGAAGAACAAAGCTGGAGGCATCACACTTACTGATTTCAAACTATATTGCAAAGCTATAGGAATCAAAACAGTATGGAACTGACATAAAAACAGACACATAGATCAATGGAACAGAATTGAGAGCCTAGTAATAAACCCCTGAAGATACAGTGAACTAATATTTGACAAGGGAGCAAAGAATACTC
This sequence comes from Orcinus orca, assembly GCF_937001465.1. Taxonomy (NCBI): domain Eukaryota; kingdom Metazoa; phylum Chordata; class Mammalia; order Artiodactyla; family Delphinidae; genus Orcinus; species Orcinus orca. The sequence continues at coordinate 30,625,443 of NC_064566.1, forward strand.
AATGGGGAAGGGATAGTCTCTTTAATAAATGGTGTTGGGAAAGTAGAGGAATGAAATTGGATCTCTATTTTACACCACTCAAAAAAATTAACTTGAAATGGACTAAAGACCTAAATGTAAGACCTGAAACTATAAAACTCCTAGAAGGAAACATAGGGAGAAAGCTCCTTGACATTGGTCTTGGCAACAATGTTTTAGATATGACACCAAAAGCACAAGCAACAAAAGCAAAAATAAATGAGACTATATCAAAATAAAAAAAAACTTCTACACAGCAAGAGAAATGATAAACAAACTGAAAATGCAATCAATTGAATGGGAGAAAATATTTGCAAACCATCGATCTGATAAGAGGTTAATATTCAAAATACATAAGAAACTCATACAACTCAATAGCAAAAAACCCAAACAATCTGATTAAGAAATTGAAAGAGGAACTAAATAGACTAAATCTTTTCCAAAGAAGACATCCAAATTGCCAATAGTACATAAAGAAGTGCTCAACATCACTAATAATCAGGGAAATGCAAATCAAAACCACAATGAGATATCACCTCACATCTGCTAGAATGGCTCTAATTTAAATAGAGATAATAAGTGCTAGAGAGGATGAAGAGACAAGGGAACCCTTGTGCACTGTTGGTGGGAATGTAAATTGGTACAACCACTATGGAAACAAGATGGAGGTTTCTCAAAAAATTATAATAGAAGTACCATATGATCTAGCAATCCCACTTCTGGGTATATATTCAAGGAAATGAAACCAGGATCTTGAACATATATCTATACTCCCATGCTCATTGCAGCATTATTTACAGTAGCCAAGATATGGGAACAATCTAAGTGTCCATTAATGGATGAATAGATAAAAATGAGTTTATATAATAATATTCCATTGTATGTATGTGTGTGTGCACATATGAGAAAGAAGGAAATCTTGCCATTTGAACAATATGGATGGACCTTGAGGGCGTTATGCTAATGCCTTGAAGGCATTTTGTGGTGAAATAAATCTGACAGAGAAAGATATACTGTGTGATATCATTTATATATGAAATCTAAAAAAGCCGAACTCATAGAAACAGTGGAATGGTGGTTGCCAGGGGCTGAAGGGTTGGGAAAATGGGGAGACATTGGTCAAAGTTCTAACAAACTTGGATTTAGAAGATGAATAATTTCTGGGTATCTAAAGTACATCATGGTGTCTGTAGTGAACAGTGCTATATTACATATTTGAAAGTTGCTAAGAAAGTAGATCTTAAACGTTCTCACCTCAAATAAGAAATAGTAATTACGTGAGGTGTTAGTTAATCCTACTGTGGTAATAATTTTGCAATACGTGCATGTCAGAATGATGTTGTACACCACAAATTTACACAATGTTAAACATCAATTATATCTCAATAAAGGTTAAAAAAAAGATTCTATCCTAAAAGGGTATTGAGGGTAGAAAATTAGAAATTAATTAAATGTGAATTGGGAAAAGGTATACACACACACACACACACACACACACACATATATATATATATATATATATATATATATATATATATATATATAAAATCTCCCACGGAGAAAAATTATCCACTTGAATCCTAACAGGGGAAAGATTAGATAGCATGAGAGAAAAGCCAAGCATAGTACATTTGACTTGACAAGGCTTTGGACAGAGGTCATTATTCACTTGTCTCTTTGTATAAATTCATACCTAATTCACCAACCTCCTTCCTTTCAATATCCCCACTAAACTTGGCTGGTATGGGGTGGTGCCTGCATTAGCACATGCCAGGGGCATTTTGATAAGAAATAATCTTCACATCTCAGTGACAAGTACAGTAAAGTTTATTTCATGTTCGCTTCATGGTCCAAGGAAGATCAGTAGAACAGATTTGCAAGTTCTATTTCCTTTTGTCTTAAAAATTGTTTAACCAGTCCTTTTCCCCCTCCCCTAAACTATAGGAGCTGTATAACCAGGAAGAGTCATTGCCAGTGTGGTTGTTGGCTCCATCATCACCAACACCACCGCCACCAACAGGGAACAAGAGCAACTACCGTTCACTGAGTGCTACTGTATATCAGTTACCACGGCAAACATCGCACATAGTTTATCTCATTGATCCTTTACAAGGAATGAAGGAATGATCACTAGAAGGAATGTATTATTTACTCCCATTTAATAGGTTAGGAAACCGAGGCTTAGAATCACATAGTAAAGTGGAGCTGGAATTCAGACCCATATCTATTTAAGTCCTAAGTTTTATATTCTTTACCACTTCTTACGTATACTTTACCATAGCATGTGGTGTCATGCTATGTCTTAAATATAGAGAAGAAAATTGAAAAAGGTAAAAGGAGACCGTCAATTCAATTCACTTTGCCTTTAGAAGTGGAGAAAGCACTGGAAGATTTAGTTAATTCTTAGGAACTGAATTCATTGTCACCCTGGTCCCTAACTCCTGCAGTCTGAGTTTGCTAGCACACAGGCTATCTCTTTTCCTCACCTACCCAGCAGTGAAACTCAAGCCTCACCTACCCAGCAGTGAAACTCAAGCCTTTCCTGGATTTGCATGGAAGCCTCACTCACACAAAGCCATGTATGTATTCACTAGATTTTACTGAAACTTGAGACATGGTTGAGACATAGAAGAACAGTTTATGTTGTCAAAAAGCAAAGAACTTCAAACTGAACATCAGGTATCCCTGTTCCCTGACACCCCTCCCCCAGGCCCCGGGACCTTGCACTGGATGCTTCTCCCTAGCTTCAGGCCACCTTCTCTCCTGGCCCCTTTCACCTTCTGTCCTGGATTGCTCCCCAAACCGCACATTTTTCTTATTCTGTTAGGTAGAGCCATTCTGTTTTCTCCAGCTTCAAATTCACCTTCATGTTCACCTTTGTGAATCCAAGCCATCAAGGTACTCAATAGAGCAAAAGTGCTTTTTCCGTATAACAAGATCTACCTTGTCTCGAAGACAGATGGTAAAATTTCCTGTCCTACCCTCTCTAGAGCCACCACCCTGGGGAGACTGGGCTCATTCCTGCCAGCACCTGGCAGAGGCTTGGATCAAGGCTAGCAGTAACCCTGGCATCCCACCCCTCTCCTGACAGCCTGAATCAAGCAGATCCCCTGGAGACTAATTTGACTGGGTCTGGATCCCCGCCTCCTGCTACTTCTGGGCTGGGCTGAGGTTTCTGGAACCCAGGGGACTGCTTTGGGTTTCTGGGCTCCTTAAAGGGCATTTATCACCCTATGAAAACTGCTTATTGAAGGAAACGGTAGGACAGCTTCCCCTTTAAGAGTCTAGCCACGGGAAGTTTGATCCACCTGGGGAGTTTGGATGCGGAAGCCTGTAGACTTTGAGATGGTGGGTCCAGCCTGGTTGGCAAGGCAGTAACAAGGCCAGAGGGAAGATGTAGCCCCTCAAACTCTGAGGACAAGTTCCTGGTGCTCAGGAGAGTCCAAGGAGGGCTCTGTAAAAAATAATGACAGCAGTTAAGCCATTCAGAGGTCCAGTTTTGAGTTGAAATTCCAGATTTTGCTCTTTTTTTTTTTTCACTCTTGAGGTTTGGCTCACCGCTTTTTCCCCACTCTCCTGGGGTCCTGTTGGCACATGAGTGTTGTTAAGGCTTCCTGGGGGTTGGGTGAAGGGTGACCATGTCAAAAAGGAAGGCTAATTGGTTGGAACTCCCCCTCCACCCAATCCAGCTGGCCTGAATCTCCTTGGTTTTTAGTTCTTCATAAAGCGTCTTGGCTTTGGTAGCCAAAGACCAAAGGAATTCAAATTAGGTCTTTTCTTGCTGTCAGTGCTGTTTTGCCCTAGTTTGTGAGGTAGACAGGAGCAGGGTGCCATTGGGACATTTTGCTCCCTACCTGGCCCTGGAGCCCAGTTAAGTCCTCCTACAGAGTAATTCTAGGTGGTGACATCCCTAAAGCAGGAATGGCAAGGTCTGGGCACATGTGAGGCTCTTCCCACTCTCACACTTGTGACAGAAATTACTAATGGACCATGGCTTTTTTTTTTTCCCCCAGCTGGGCAGAATTTCATGAGACCTCTTAACACAGCTGTCGCAGCAGCTACTATTAGTAATCGAGGTCAGCATAGTTGTCCTAACCCTAAATTGCTCTGAGGCCCAGAGGCATTGCCTTCTTGGTAGGGGATTGGCCAAAGGCAAGGTTAATTGGATAAATTATAGGTTTGCTTCTGAATCTACCCCAGGCCTTCAGGGCTTCTCCTACATTCCTTTTTCTCTCCCTCATTTACCTCCACACCTCGTCTCCTTCGAAATACCCCCTAGCTTCCCAGTGAAGGTTCTCTGATTTCCAAGGTACCAGCTGTCAGTGAGGAAAGGACCCATCTCATCCAACTGAGACTCCCTCAGCCAGAAATTTATACCACTTACGGGGAATCTTTTGGGTTAGGCCCGCAGTTAAAATGAAAAATATGTTATCTAGAAGAAACTGAGCTGTCTAGAGTTTCTGGAATGTTGAGTGGGTGACAGCAGAGTGGTTAAGACTCAGGGTGCTGGAGCAGATAGAGCAGGACTCAAATTGCAGCTGGACCACTTGCTGGGTGACCTTTGAGAAGTTATTTGAACCTCTTAACATCCACTTTCTCCGCAGTAAAATAATAAGTCCTTATCTTCTGTTGTATTGTGAGGATAAAATGAGTTCACGCCTGTAAGGCACTTGGCATAGTTTGGCAAATTCTGGGCATACATGGGAGTCACATCCCAACATGTGGCAGATGTTATTAACAGACCAAGGTACTCAATAAATTTGTGCTGATTTTAGCCTCTACTTGTTATCCACTTGACAAAAAAGGTGACATTAGTTGTCCAAGGTCACACAGCTAATAAGGAACAGAACTGGGCTTTGATGGTTCCTGGTTTACCTTAGAACAGCTATGCTGCTCTTCAGTTTCCTGGAGGGAGAAGTAGTTTCCTCACTTATAAAATGGACATAATATAATTTATCTCGTGTGTTATTGTAAGGATTAAATGAGCCAGTGCTTGTAGCACCTATCATAACAGATCAAGGCTTGTGCTATCACATATTCGTTATCATCATTGTTACGTTTTTCTGAATCTGCTCTCTCCTCCCCAGCACCTGGCACTGTAGTTGGCACATCCCAGGTGTTCTGTATGTGTGCATAGCTCTGTTGCGGCAACATATGGTATCGTTGCTCTAGTAAGGGTGGAGGAACAGAGGACTGTTGGGACCGAGAACTCTGGCTGACCTTCTGGTAACCTCATAAACAATTCCAGGAAACCTCTTTCTAGCTACCTTGGGAAAAACTTGGACAAGTAGCTCAGCCAAGCAAGGATCAGAAGCTTTTCCTCATCCCTGCAGGATCTCAGCCATTTGTGGCTATCCTGTAGGGGCTGGTCTTCTAAAGGGTCAGTGAGATAAGACCTGTTCTTCTTACGTACATGAGGGAATAGCTCCTAGGCCTCCTGTGTATGAAAAAGGCAGATGATTGAATCCTGTAGGAAAGATTTCATTAACTATTGTGTCTCTACTATTAACACCCAATGCCTGGAATAGAACTCTCCTGTTGAGATTGTTAGGAGAGGTGTGTTTTCTCACTGAGAGTTCCAAGAAAAGTAGAATACCCTGAGCTTTGGTCTGAACAGTACTCAGACAAACGGTAATATGATTTATTATCCAGATGATTATACTTCCCCATCCGTGGGAGGGAAATCACTGTGACTTGGGTAGTTTTCCTTAAGCTCTTAGTGTTCATTTCCTTCTTAAAAACATGTTAGCTCCAGTGATGGCAACTTTATATCTCTATTGGCCAAAGGAAAGCAGTATGCCTTGCTTCCGGTCTGCACATATCTGTTATTCTCCACGGTTCACCTATTTTTTATTTTATTTTTTTAAGAAATTAAGCTTTTAATTCCCAAGTAATGGCAGATTTACAGAAAACTTGTAAAGATAGTGCAGTTTCCATATTCCTTCATCCAACTTTCCCTAACATCTTACTTAATCATGGTACATTTGTCAAAACTAAGAAATTAGCATTTGTACCCTGCTATTAACTAAGCTACGGACTTGAAAAAAAATTTTTCTTTTTACTGGTTTTTCCACAATTGTGCTCTTTTGCTGCATGATCCAATCCAGGATTTCACATTGTTTTAAATTATCATGTTTCTTTAGTCTCCTCTGATCTATGACAGTTTGGGTCTTCCTTTGTTTTTTCAATGACATTAACAGCTTTTTGCAGACCAGATTTCTATTTTGGTTTGTCTGATGCACCTATTTAAGTAAACTTTAAAATTTTACTGTATCTTATTTTAGAGTTACAAAAATTGCAAAGATAGGACAGAGAGTTTTTATATACCACACCCAGTTTTTCTTATTAGTAACAAGTTACATTATTATGGTTTGTCACAATTAATGAACCAATATTAATACAGTGTTATTAACTCTGTAGTTTATTCAGATTTCCTTAGTTTTTACCTATTGTCCTTTTTCTGTTCCAGGATCCCATCCAGAAAACATTACATTTAGTTGTTATGTCTCCTTAGGCTCCTCTGGTCTGTGGCAGTTTCTTTGACTTTCCTTGTTCTTACTGATCCTGATAGTTTTGAAGGGTACTGGTTAGGTATTTTGTAGAATGTCCCTTAGCTGGGATTTGTCTGACATTTTTTTCATAATTAGACTGTCCCCCACCCCCACCCCCCAAAGGAAAACTATAGAGGTAAAGTGCCATTCTTATCTCATCTATAAAAGGTACATACGGTCAGCATAATTGATCACTGTTGGTGTTGACCTTGATGCCTTGGCTGAGGTGGTATTTGTCAGGTTTCTTCACTGTAGTTACTCCTCTCCTCCCTCTCCCACCCCACCTTTCCATACTTTTTATAAGAAAGTCACTGTGCACAGACCACATTTAAAGAATGGGGAGTTATGCTCCACTTCCTTGAGGGCCGAGTAATACATGCCTTATTTGGAATTCTACTCCGTGTAGGATTCGTCTTATCTCTTCAGTTTTTTGTTTATTTAAACAGTATGGACTCATTGATATTTATTTTATACCTTTGGTTATGATCCAGTATTATGTTACTTATTTTGCTCGAATTCTTCCAACTTTGGTCGTTGGAAGCTCTATCACTTGGCTCCTGTATAGTTCCATCATTTTCTTTTATTTAGTTTCTGGAGGACTCTTTACTTCCCAGCATTACTAGATGCTTCAGGCCCATCTTATATAATTCCTGTCCCAGTTCTAAAATCAGTCATTTCTCCAAGAAGCCCTGGTTCCTTTTATTGGAAAATGGTACTAGAAACCAAGATCTGGGTGCTAGGTAAGCTCATTGTTACTGGGGTGTTGTTGCTTTGAGGCCTTCTTGTCTGCCTGAGCAAGGAAATCTATGTGTATAGTAAGCATTTTACTCTTAATATTTCCACATATAACTATATCTATTATGAAGCCAAATATGAATTCATATTTATGTCTCCAATTCTAATCCAACCTTGTCTCTTTGCTTATAAACTCTCCAACAGTAAGAAACCTGGATTCTACCATTTGTTATTTATTTATTTGATTGTAAATTCCAGTATATATGTACAGTGGTTAGAGATTTGTTAACCTGTATCCCAGTGGGAAACAACTTTATCAGCTAGAGTAAAGTACTATGCGCAGTTTCTTTTTCCCTTAGTCTTATACTCTCCACTCATTTCCAAAGTTATTTAGGTCAGCACCTTTCCCCCATCCCCTTCATTGATTTTCTTTCATGCATTTGCAGTTCAGTTGGATTTTTTTGTCACATTCTGCATTCCACCTGGGATTTCCCTGATAATTCCTTCTAAATAATTTATTTCTAATTTGCATATATTAAAAAGTTTACTTTTTATGCTGAAAAACTCTATGAACTTTAATACAAAGTGTTTCCCATTTATTTTTTCTACTTGCCATTATGGTAAAATGTTAAGGAATTTAAAAAATTACTTTCACACAAATATAGGGTGTATCAGAGAGTCTGGGCCAAGATGGAGGAGTAGAGAGACCCTGAGCTCACCTCCCCTCACAAGCACACCAAAGTCACAACTATCTTCAGAACTACCATTGATGAAAAAGACTGGAACCTACCAGAAAATATATTCTACAAATAAAGACATAAAGAGGGAACCACAATGAGATGGTTAAGAGGGGCGGACTCGTGATATAATCAAATCCCATAATCCCAAGATGGGTGACCCCAAAACTGGAAAATAATTATATTGCAGAGGTTTTCCTACAAGAATGAGAGTTCTGAGCCCCATGTCAGGCCACCTGGCCTGGGGGTCCAGCACCGGGAGAATGAGCCCCCAGAGCATTTAGATCTGAGGGCCGGGAGGCTTAATCGTAGGAACCCCACAGGACTGGGGGAAATAGAGACTTTACTCCTAAAGGGCGCACACAAAAATCTCACACACTGAGACTCAGGGCAAAGGGAATAATTTGATAGGAGCCTGGGCCAGACCTACCTGCTGGTCTTGGAGGGTCTCCTGGAGAGGTGGGGGGCAGCTCCAATACACTCTAGAGACATAGACACTGGTGGTAGACATATTGGGAACATTCAGCTATGTGAACACTGCTGTTGGTGGCTGCCATATTGGCTCATTAGTGCCAAGACCTGGTCCCACCTAACAAACTGTAGGCACTAGTGCTGGGATGCCTCAGGCCAAAAACTAACTTGGTGGAGACCCAGCCCCGCCCATCAGCAGACAGGCTGCCTAAAGACCTCCTGAACCCACAGCTACCTCTGGACACTCTCCTAACCAGCCTTCCTACACTGTTGGTGGGATGTAAATTGATGCAGCCACTATGGAGAATAGTATGGAGGTTCCCTAAAAAACTAAAAATTGAGTTACCACATGATTCAGCAATTCTACTCCTTAGCATATATCTGGAAAAGACAAAAACTCTAATTTGAAAAGATACATGCACCCCAATGTTCACTGCAGCACTATTTACAATAGCCAAGATATGGAAACAACCTAAATATCCATCAACAGATGAATGGATAAAGAAGATGTGGTGCATATATACAATGGAATATCACTCAGCCATAAAACAGAATGAAATATTGCCATTTGCAGCAACATGGGTGAACCTAGAGATTATCATACTAAGTGAAGTAAGTCAGAAAGGCAAATATCATATGATATCCCTTATATGTGGAAGCTAAAAAAATGATACAAATAAACTTATTTACAAAACAGAAGCAGACTCACAAACATAGAAGACAAACTTATGATTACCAAAGGTGAAAGGGGGCAGGAGAGAAAAGTTAGCAGTTTGGGATTAACAGACACACACTACTATATATAAAATAGATAAACAAGGACATACTATATGGCACAGGGAACTATATTCAATATCTTTTAATAACCTATAATGGAAAAAGAAAAGAATCTGAAAAAGAATATATATATATATATATGTATAACTGAATCACTTTGCTGAAACTAATACAACATTGTAAATCAACTATACTTCACTTAAAAAAAGAAGATGTATCAGAGATTGCATTTAACTCATTAATTACTAAAGGAAAATGTAAGATGCTTAAACTACTCCAAAGAATCTAAGTATCCCATATTAGATTAAGTGTGCTAAACTATATATAAAACTGCTTATCTATATATCCAGTAGGTCCATAAGTCCTAAATTCTGAGATTATCTGTTTCATGGAAAAGAAATTACTTTCATCTCAACCATACAAAAATATACAAGCTAACTTCTGCCCCAACAGAGCTGTAAAATACCTCAGGCAATAGATTGTTAAGAAGAGCACTGCACTGAGAGAACATCCAGGAACTGTTTTTTCAAGTTTTAGATAGCTTTTCAGATACCGAGTTGGTGAAAAAATGAATCTGAGGTGTCTAACAAAACCATCGAAATGGAAATGGGACAAAAATTAGGAATGAGATAAATTTAAGAGAGAAAAGTAAGGATAGAGTGAATCCAGGGGTAAAGCTATACTTAGAAATTTATACCTGAAAAATGTATATAACTCCTAAGGAAGGATGGCAAATTCTACTACAAGGTTTCTGGCTCTCAAAGCAAAGAGGGAGCTAGGGAACTCCGAAGATTTTTATGTTTATAGATGGTTCTGCAATACAGACTTTGGGTCTGATTTTTCATTAGGACGATAAAAGAGAAACTGTTGTTTAAATTGTTGGCAGAAATGTCTGTAGCTTCAGAAGCAGAAACTTATGGAACTAAAGAAGACCTCAGAACCTAAGTGTTCTTAGGCTTTTCTGTCAAACTCCACTCTCTCTTGGGTCCTTCTAGCCAGAGCCCTTTATTAGTTAGACCAAGGCTATGGGTCCAAATCTGCTGTAAGCCAGACAGAGCAGAGATAACTCTCTGATGTTGCCCACTACAATGTGTCTGGCTAGGTTAACTTTCTATAGATATCACTTGAAGACGTGATAAGGTTGTGTTAATGGTGATAAAATATTAAATCCCCACCAAACTGCCTATTACTATAGCTGGTGTTCCCAGTCTCCTGAGAGTCCTATCTAAGGGGTGGGAGACTAAGAATTGACAAGAACGCTCTTTAGGCAAGGAACAGGGCTCAGAACAGAACAGAATAAAAGGTCAACCATGGAAGAATCAGAAGCCTGTTCTTTGCCTGGTGTTGCTTGTAGATTGTTTTGACATTTTCTTGTTTAATCTCCCTATTGTCTCTACATTTTAGCTATAGGTCCTTTTGAAACGTCCAGCCTTTGTTCCTTTGTCTGCGTTTAGGATGTACAGATGGGACATACTGAGTCTCTAAAGGTGGCATCCAAATTAGGAGAGAACTCTTAGAGGGAAGAAAAAAAATATCAGAGGGCAAACATGGAGGTTACCTGTGTGACTGCACCTTCCCCAGAGCTGCACTTCCCAGGAGCACATCTCTGCTCTGGTTTCAGAAGGAAAACTTTATAATCGGTTCTTTTAAGGGTGATTCCCTTACTGCTTCCTTATGTAGAGCTGGAGTTGAGATCCTTTTTGCCTGAATCATCATCTCTCAGTCTAGAAGCGCTGTGGGATTTCTTCCCTGTACAGGATGAACAGAAAATGGCTTTTCTCTTTGAAAGGGTGCTGGAAATACAATCCCTTCACCGGTCTCGAATTCAGGCAGATCATTTCCAAGATAAGTATTTTTTATTGAACTGTTTTCGTCTTCCCAGTGAGGTCACCACTCTGTTTCCCAGGGAGGTCTCCCACAGGGGAACATCACACCATCCCGCTCAGCCCTGGAGATCCTATCTGACTGTCCTGGCACGTGTCCCGAGCCTGAGACATGGTGAGAGCACATACTGCTCTTCCTCTTCTCACCCACAGAGATGTGAGTCTCAGCACTTTGGGTGACAGTTTTGTGGTTTACAGATGGTGAGAGGTACTCATGGAATCGAAGGAGCAATCGTTTTAGCTGAGGGTGATGTTTAAACCCCAAATGTTGGGTTTAAGGCTGCAAAAACTCAGAGGAATTTTCCATTTTCATCGGTATTTCTATATGATAAATTACTGTAACAATTAGTTCCTGGAACTTTCTGAAGGCCAAGGTAACCATGCCTTTCATAGGAGAAAATTCTAAACATCACGAAAATCTAGTCACATATATGCCCAGGTACATTTTTTTCATTATTTACACTACCACCACCACAAAAAACAAACAAAACCTTACAGCTGCCTAAAAAAGTCTCCATATTTCCTGGGATTTTACTTACAAAAGATATTTCTGAGTTAAGAAGCCTTCTCTCTAATATTATAGAGTATCCTCTATATGAGATAGCGAACATTCACACTTTGGTGTTGTTTAGTTATACAACTTTTTTTCCCCCTAACATCCTTTGGATCAGCCCCTAAGGAAATGAGTTTTATTGGAATGAGTGGGAGTCAGGGTGGGAAGAACTTTAAGTGAGGACACTGGACCATATCTAAGAATCTCTTCAGCCTTAAGACTTTGCCCTTGAGATATTCTTTCCTTAAAATAAAGTGTATGTTCTGTATTTAAGCCAATCTGGAGTATAATATGTGGCTATATTAATTCACACCTGAGGATAGTCACCTAATAGAAACAGGGTCTCCAGTTCAGTTTAGGGAGCAACAAGACAGCAGTTAAAGGAGGGAGAGGTAGCCACTGTTATTTTCAAGAAAAGGGATGAGGAAGTCCTGGATAGACAAGAGGAATAAGATCTTCATTTTCAGCAAGGAAGTCTTGGTCTGATGGAGTCTAGCCAGCAACAGTGTCAGGCAAGGGACAGTGTGGTCACTGCTATTGGAAGGGCCAGAGATGACTTTGAGAGCCCAGTGGAAGGACATCTAACTCAGACTCATTCCAGGAAAAGATTCTTGGTGGAGACAACACTGGAACTGAGCTCTGTGAGCTTAAATAATGAGCCAGGTAAGGAAGCAGGAGTGGCAAGCAGCACTGAGGTCCTTCCGGGTACTTGGAGTGGCATGATTGAAAATGAGAGTGAGAGTTCTAGGCCAAATTGGCCAAATTTAAAATTTAAAAATGGGAAAGCAGTGTACGGTTAGGCCATTCAAGATGGCTGTTCTCTTGGTCTCTGTACATCCCCTGCTCGACCAGTCCCAGCATCACTCACATGACTATCTAATCCTCTTAATTATAGGGCTTCATTAGTCCCTGGTAACTGATGAGCCCACCTGACATCAATTCCCCCTATAAATGGTAGCCTCCGTCTCCCCTGAGTAGTGTTGGGCCAAATTCATATTATGCTTATGCCTGGTGTGGCACAACTTCTTAAAAAAAGAAAAAAAAAATCCTTATTTAAAAAAAAAAGATTCTACCAGTTTATTGTTTTATTTCCCTCTGTTAAAGAAAGCCTTGTGAGCTTGCTAAGGAATGTGTATTTTCTCCTACAAGCAACGGGGAGCTATTGCAGGCATCTGAGCAAGGGGGCAGTTGTGCTCAGACTTGTGTCTCAAAAAAGTTGTTCTGGCAGGAAGTGGAAGGAAGATAGCAAGGGGCAAGAAAGGAGGCAGGGAGATCAAATAGGAAGCTATTGATGTTTTCTAAATAAGAAGTAATGGCTTGGGCTTCCCTGGTGGCTCAGTGGTTGAGAGTCCACCTGCTGATGCAGGGGATGCGGGTTCGTGCCCCGGTCCGGGAAGATCCCACATGCCACGGAGCGGCTGGGCCCGTGAGCCATGGCCGCCGAGCCAGCGCGTCCAGAGCACAGGCTGCGGAACGGGAGACGCCACAACAGTGAGAGGCCCGTGTAACGCAAAAAAAAAGTAATGGCTTCAACTAAAGGGAGTGGGATGAGGAAATGGTGAGGATGGGATGGATCTTTTTATAATATTGTCAAAGGATATAGGAAGACACCAGTTGCTTCTATCTTTAACACTATGGTCCCTTAGAGCAGAGCCATAATTTAAAAGGCCTTTGTTTCTGGTAACAGATCTTCCTTTTTGTCAAATAAGACACCTTTTCTGGAGAAACTGGTGTTAAGCTAAAGTCTACATGATGCTGACACACACACACACAAACCCTCCTTACTCTTGTTTGGAAAAATAAACAGCTCTCCTTGGACCCACTCAACTTGCCAGAGAGCTAAGCAGTTTCCACTCCCACTTAGAGTCATGGTCTGAGACAGAGGGCCGTCAAAGGCCAGCCCCGAACTAGAACCAGCTGGGAGAGGATTCTTGCCAGAGACCATCATCCGAACTTCTTGCTTTTCAGTGATCAGAGAGAGGTTGAATGTTCAGAGAAAGTATATCTAATGCCTTAGTCACAACTCAATCAAATGAAATGACAATTCAAGGAGTGTCTGCCTTGTGAGGGATGAAAGGAGCAGCTTCCAAGAGCTCCATACCAGCCTCGCACGGAGGGGAGGCCCTGAGGAAGGGATGCGGTCCTTGCTCAAAAGGGTTTGGACAGAAAGCAAAGAAAAAAGACTGAGTTGAAGTTTCCTCCTTTAGTATCACACAGTAGGCTTGGAGAATAGATGGAGCTCTCTAGGATTTGCACGAACTGGGAGGCTAAAGAAAAAATATGAATTTATAGTAGAGAGAAGAGCATTTTTTAAAATAAATTTATTTATTTTAGGCTGTGTTGGGCCTTCGTTGCTGGGTGCAGGCTTTCTCTAGTTGTGGTGAGCCTGGGCTACTCTTTGTTGTGGTGCGCAGTATTCTCATTGTGGTGGCTTCTCTTGTTGTGGAGCACGGGCTCTAGAGCACACGGGCTTGTTGCTCTGCGGCATGTGGGATCTTCCCGGACCACGGCTCTAACCCATGTCACCTGCTTTGGTAGACGGATTCTTAACCACTGCACCACTAAGGAAGCCTGAGAAGTGCGTTTTTGTTAGCTAGGACCTAAACTTGATATTCAACAAGTATCAGTAATTTGCTTAGTATGCTGCGCGTTTTTTATAAGCATAAGATGTCACAGCAGAGTAAATGACTCTGGTGGGGAAGCCCAGACATTTACATGGAAAAATGCTGACAGTAATGCAAGGAATAAAGGCTAATAGCAAACAGAATCTGTCGGTGCTGGTGAAGGGAGCAGGTGCTTAAGGAAGACAGTCTAGCAGTGAAAGCCAATTTTCGACTTGTTCTTATCTCCAAATGATACCACCGAATCACAGAGCTTCACTGACATGACTGGAAGAAGACTTTGTACATCACAGAGGTTTACAGTTTGGTTTCCTTACCAGGCCACACTGCCTACACAATGTATGATCAACACATTATTTGTTTTTTAAATAAATATTGAAATTATATTGTCAATCGCACATTTTTGTTGTATTGTGGCTTTGCATGTATATGAACATCTGTTAAACAAAACATTTCAAGTTGGTGACATAGTTTTATAATCCTGTTTGTTGGGCTGCATCCTGCAGGCCTGCAAACCTTGTAGTTGCCCAGCCTTGAGAACAAAGAAAGAGCCTGGAGGCAGCGACAAAGGCATCAATGGTTTCCTCCACAGGGAATCTTACCAGTCTGAAGCAAAACGTCCTGGAGTGACACCCCACTGTGCGCAGCAGATGGGCGAGCAGGACAGAGCAGGAATCTTCACTACTCAGGGGAGACGGAGGCTACCATTTATAGGGGGAATTGATGTCAGGTGGGCTCATCAGTTACCAAGGACTCATGAAGCCCTATAATTAAGAGGATTAGATAGTCCTGTGAGTGATGCTGGGACTGGTCGAGCAGGGGATGTACAGAGACCAAGAGAACAGCCATCTTGAACGGCCTAACCGTACACTGCTTTTCTTCCATTTTTAAATTTTAACTTAATTTTTATACTAACCTAGGCAGCTGCAGATAGTGAACGTGAATCTGTCATCTCTTGACAGTCGAGAGCTCCAGATCGCAATGCAGGAAATGTTAGGGCTGATTAATTACCAAATAATAGTAATTACTCTTTATTGAAGACCTATTATGAACCAGTTACTTTACCCATATTCTTTAAAATTAAAACAAAATGTAAAGAAAATGCACTTATAGAAGAAACTACAGAGAAATCAGATGAGGAAGAAAATAAAGTTACTGTAACACTGCAGAAAATCCCATCACTGGAGACCCCTGTTGGAAGGCAACCGTATGATCTCAGAATCATGATACCACAACATTGGACGAGGCGCCCACACAGCTTTACTCTGGTCCATGGGGCGGAGGGCACAGGAGAAAGATGAGGAAGATGTTGTTTAAGGGGATGAAGCTGAGAGAGGTGTCTGCAGTACCGGGCACTGATCACCGCCAAGTGAATGTAATTCTGAGGTACCAGCAAGGACAAGGGCCTCCCAGAAGTGGGGAGGAAGGCAGGGTGACTTTTGTCTCAAGCTGACTGCTCTTTAGAAAGTGCCCCCAGTCTTTCCTTTCAAATGTTCACTTTTCCTGGTGAGATGCCCCGGGCTCTTACTCACACCTAATAATGAGGACCTGGACTGAGAGCCTGCTATCCCCTCCTGCCTGGGAGGCAGAGGCAGGGCCAGCTGTGCTTTTGCTCAGAGACCCACACCACAGAGCTTGTCTCTCCTTCCCCTCTGATTTTGTTCCTCTGCTGACGGTTTATTGTATTTTCATTACGTGATTCTCTTTCCCAGTCCTACCAAAGTCAGGGAAAATATTTCTCCTGGTGAAGACATCTTCTTTTACTGAAGTGCTTCCAGGAGAGGTATAGTTTAAAGGCAACAAGACACTGCGTTTAAAGCAGGACCTTCGTGAGCCCTACATTTGCTGACTTTTGGAGGCCACGTCACACAATATATCAAACACAGCTGCGTCCATACCCCACATAAAGCATACTTTTTAAAGAATTTTTGTCAAGATTTTTATACTTGTGTTTTAGAAATTATTTGGCACTACATTACTCATTTATGAGTAAATGAGTTCCTGATAATTACTGGGCATGCGTAGGGGGATTTGTGAAGTGAGAAAATTGAACTTGTATTTGATGGAATGAAATCTTTATGAATACTAAATGTAACAGTGAATGAAGCTGGCATGTTGGCACATTTTGTAGACATGTAATTAAACGTTTATTAATTTTTACATTTACTGTTTTCATTTTGTAGATTTGGAGCCTTCTATCTGGGTCTCATACATTTTTCTAAGTCTCTGAAATGCTCTTATCTCCAGGATCTCATTGCAATGGGGAAGGCTCTGATATAATAGTGGTTCTCAAACATTTTGGCTTCAGAACACTTTTGCACTCTTAAAAATGATTGAGGGTCCCAGAGAGCTTTTATATTTTTTATTTTAAAATGTGGGTTATATCTACTAATATTTACCATACTAGAAATTACAACTGAGAAATTTAAAAATCATTTATCTACTAATTTATTTAAATGTAACAATCATGAACTAATTACAGTGTTATATAATTAACATTTTTTATGATAAATAACCACATTTTCCAAAACAAGTTACTGAGAAGAGTGGCATTTTTGCAAATCTTTTTAATATGGGACTTAATAGACAGATTCTCATAATCCCATAATTCTGTATTCACTGTGTTGCCATATATGGTTTTGCCTGCAATATAAGAAAAAAATTTAGCCTCATGCTGATATGTAGTTGGAAAAGGGAAATGTATGCAGTATCAAAAATGGCTTTTTGATACTGCAAGACTTTACTGTCAGGTTCTTTAAAAGTTGTAATCTGAAATCTGAAAACATATCAGTGAAATTTTCGTACTATGTTACCTTAAAATCCATTGGCTATTTTACACTTTGAATCAATGTTTTACCTGTGCATGATTTTGTAACATGATGCTTTGGACATTTAAGAAATATTGGTTCCCTGAATTATGCAGATCAGGGAATTATTGAATGTGAATTATTTGTCAGATATTGACAAATGTTTTAGATAACATCAAAATACCACATTCATTAATGTCACCACAGATCTCATCAGAGAAGTCTGTAAGGATTGGGAAGCTGGCAAGTTAAAAATGACATGTGTTTTCCAAAGTTCTAGTTTTCACTCAAAAGCTTGACTGTTACCATTGGCAACAAACACTGTCAGTTGTTTGCGTTTACATAACAGGATCACTTAATTAATTTTTGAGACCATGTCTGCCAGTTATCCACATCTGAATGCTTATAGCTTTTCAGTTGTTCTTCCAAGTACGAACAGTAATCCATGAAGAAAGAGTTTATACCAGATTGCAACTCAGTTGTTTGTGCCAGTGTCTTTCCTTGAGACAAACAAGGAACTTGACATGTGTAGAAGTGAATGATGTCATCGTCCCATGTCCTCATGCAGAATCTAAAAAGATATGTGCTCAAGCCTTGAGCTTTAACAAAGGTAATGATTATTCTGCTTCATCAAAGACATGATGAAGTGAAATGGCATTTTTTTTTTCCACTGGAAGAATGCAGGGACCACGGGTGCTGTTTGCTGCACTGTCTTCATTTGTGCTCTGGCACCAGCAGGTTTTTCCACGTTTTCTTTTGCACCATAAGTGCAAACGTCAATACACTGGCAAAGGAAAATAAATACTTTAGTGTTATTATGAATATTGTTTTGACCTTGCAGATCCCCTATCGGGGGATACACAGCCTCATTTTGATACGTAGCCCAATATAAGCACCTAAGATGGTGCCAGGCACGTAATAAATGTTCAGTCAATTGTAGCTAAAACGTGTTTTCTTTGGCTTTGTAAGCATCATTTTTCCCTTTTAAAAGTTAGGGTTGGTACAATGAGGCACCACTCCACACCAATCAGAATGGCCATTACTAAAAAGTCTACAAATAATAAATGCTGGAGAGGGTGTGGAGAAAAGGTAAACCTCCTAGAGTGTTGGTAGGAATGTAAATTGGTGCATCCTCTATGGAGAACGGTATGGAGGTTCCTCAAAAAAGTAAAAATAGAGTTGCCACATGATCCAGAAATTCCACTCCTGGGCATATACCCAGACAAAAGTATAGTTTGAAAAGATACATGCACCCCTATGTTCATTGCAGCACTATTTACGATAGCCAAGACATGGAAACAAGCTAAATATCCATCAACAGATGAATGGATAAAGATGATGTGTTATATACTTACAAAGGAATATTACTCGGCCATTATAAAGAATGAAATAATGCCATTTGCAGCAACATGGATGGACCTAGAGTTTATCATACTAAGCAAAGTCAGTCAGAAAAAGAAAGACAAATGCCATATCATATCCCTTATATGTGGAATCTAAAATATGACACAAATGAACATATCTACGAAACAAAAACAGACTCATAGATATAGACAACAGACTTGTGGTTGCCAAGGTGGGGGTAGGGGAGGGAAGAATTGGGAGTTTGGAATTAGTAGATGCAAATTATTATATATAGGATAGAGGAACAACAAGGTCCTATTGTATAGCACAGGAAACTATATTCAATATCCTGTGATAAAACATAATGGAAAAGAATATAAAAAAGAATATATATATGTATAACTGAGTCACTTTTCTATACAGCAGAAATTAAACACAACATTGTATATCAACTATACTTCAATAAAATTTTTTTAAAAGTAAAAAAAAAAAAAAAAAAGTTAGGGTTGGGGCTTCCCTGGTGGCGTAGTAGTTGAGAGTCTGCCTGCCGATGCAGGGGACACGGGTTCGTGCCCTGGTCCGGGAAGATCCCACATGCCGCAGAGCGGCTGGGCCCGTGAGCCATGGCCGCTGAGCCTGCGCGTCCGGAGCCTGTGCTCCGCAATGGGAGAGGCCACACAGTGAGAGGCCCGCGTACCGCGCAAAAAAAAAAAAAAAAAGAAAAGTTAGTGTTGGAGGGGACCTTCAAGATGACAGAGGAGTAAGATGTGGAGATCACCTTCCTCCCCACAAATACATCAAAAATACATCTACATGTGGAACAGCTCCTACAGAACACCTACTGAATGCTGGCAGAAGACCTCAGACCTCCCAAAAGGCAAGAAACTCCCCACGTACCTGGGCAGGGCAAAAAAAAAAAAGAAAAAACAGAGACAAAAGAATAGAGATGGAACCTGCACCTCTGGGAGGAAGCTGTGAAGGAGGAAAAGTTTCTACACACTAGGAAGTCCCTTCACTGGTGGAGACGGGAGGTGGGTGGGAGGGAAGCTTCAGAGCCACGGAGGAGAGTGCAGCAACAGGGGTTCAGAGGGCAAAGCCAAGAGATTCCCACACAGAGGATCAGTGCTGACCAGCACTCACCAGCCCGAGAGGCTTGTCTGCTCACCCGCTGGGGCAGGTGGGGGCTGGAAGCTGAGGCTCGGGCTTCGGAGGTCAGATCCCAGGGAGAGGACTGGGGTTGGCGGCGTGAACACAGCTTGAAGGGGGCTAGTGCACCACGGCTAGCAGGGAGGGAGTCCGGGGAAAAGTCTGGACCTGCCTAAGAGGCAAGAGACCATTGTTTTGGGGTGCACGAGGAGAGGGGATTCCTTCCCTGTGTGCCTACAGAAGGCAGAGCACCACCTAAGCAAGCTCCAGAGACGGGCGTGAGCCATGGCTATCAGCTCGGACCCCAGAGACGGGCATGAAACGCTAATGCTGCTGCCACTGCCACCAAGAAGCCTGTGAGCAAGAACAGGTCACCACCCCCCACCCCCACCCCAGGAGCCTGTGCAGCCCGCCACTGCCAGGGTCCCATGACCAAGGGATAACTGCCCTGCAAGAACACAGGGCATGCCTCAGGCTGTTTCAATGTCATGCTGGTCCCTGCCACAGCAGGCTCACCCTGCTTTCCAATTAGGACTACCTTACCCCTCCCTCTCCCCAGCCTGAGAGAGCAAGAGAGCACTAATCAGCTGCTGCTTTAACTCCCTCCTGTCTGAGGAGTGGGAAACAGATGCCTGAGAGAGACCTACATGCAGAGGTGGGGCCCAAATCAAAGCTGAACCCCAGGAGCTGTGTGAACAAAGAAGAGAAAGGCTCCATGCAGCCTCAGGAGCAGTGGATTAAATCTCCACAATCAACTTAATGAACCCTGCATCTGTGGAATACCTGAATAGACAACAAACGTTCCCAAAATTGAGGAAGTCGATTTTGGGAGCAACTGTAGACATGGGGTTGGCTGTCTGAGACTGATTTATTTCTGATTTTTATGTTTATCTTAGTTCAGTTTTTAGTCTTGTTATCATTGGTGGATTTGATTATTTGTTTGGTTGCTCCCTTTTGTTTTTATTTTATTATTTTTTAATTTTATTTTTTTAATTATTAAAAGAAAACATTTTTTATTTTATTTTTTATTCTTCCTTTTCTTCTGAACCATGTGGCTGATAGGGTCTTGGTGCTTGAGCCGGGGGTCAGGTCTGAGCCTCTGAGGTGGGAGAGCCAAATCCAGGACATTGGACCACCAGAGACCTTCCAGCCCCATGTAATATCAATGTGTGAGAGCTCTCCCAGAGATCTCCATCTCAATGCTAAGACCCAGCTCCACCCAATGGCCAGCAAGCTCCAGTGCTGGATGCCCCATGCAAAACAACTAGTAAGACAGGAACACAAGCCCACCCATTAGGAGAGAGGCTAACTAAAAATATACTAAGTTCACAGACACCCCAAAACACACCATAGGATGTGGCCCTGCCCAGAAAGACAAGATCCAGCCTCATCCATCAGAACACAGGCAACAGTCCCCTTTACCAGGAAGTCTACAGAAGCCACTGAACCAAACTCACCCACTGGGGGCAGACACCAAAAACAATGGGAACTATGAACATGCAGGCTGCGAAAAGGAGACCCCAAACACAGTAATTTAAACAAAATGAGAAGACAGAGAAATATGCATCAGTTGAAGGAGCAAGGTAAAAACCCAACAGACCAAACATATGAAGAGGAAATAGGCAATCTACCTGAAAAAGAATTCAGAGTAATGATAGTAAAGGTGATCCAAAATCTTGGAAATAGAATGTAGAAAATACAAGAAACGTTTAACAAGGACCTAGAAGAACAAAGAGCAAACAAACAATGATGAACAACAAAATAACTGAAATTAAAAATTCTCTAGAAGGAATCAATAGCAGAATAACTGAGGCAGAAGAAAGGATAAGTGACCTGGAAGATAAAATAGTGGAAATAACTACCACAGAGCAGAATAAAGAAAAAAGAATGAAAATAATTGATGACAGTCTCAGAGACCTCTGGGATAACATTAAATGCACCAACATTTGAATAATAGGTGTCCCAGAAGAAGAAAAAAAGAAAGGGTCTGATAAAATATTTGAAGAGATTGTAGTTGAAAACTTCCCTAACATGGGAAAGGAAATAGTCAATCAAGGCCAGGAAGCACAGAGAATCACATAGAGGATAAATCCAAGGAGAAACACACCAAGACACATAATAATCAAACTATCAAAAATTAAATACAAAGAAAAATATTAGAAACAGCAAGGGAAAAACAACAAATAACATACAAGGGAATCCCCATAAGGTTAACTGCTGATCTTTCAGCAGAAACTCTGCAAGCCAGAGGGAGTGGCAGGACATATTTAAAG
Source organism: Orcinus orca (assembly GCF_937001465.1). Lineage (NCBI taxonomy): Eukaryota > Metazoa > Chordata > Mammalia > Artiodactyla > Delphinidae > Orcinus > Orcinus orca. The sequence goes on from NC_064566.1 coordinate 30,647,359, forward strand.
TGATGAAAAGGAAAAACCTACAACCAAGATGACTCTACCCAGCAAGGATCTCATTCAGATTTGATGGAGAAATTAAAACCTTTACAGACAAGCAAAAGTTAAGGAATTCAGCACCACCACCCAGCTTTACAAAAATGCTAAAGGAACTTCTCTAGGCAAGAAACACAGAGAAGGAAAACCCCTACAAAAACAAACTCAAAACAATTAAGAAATGGTAATAGGAACATACATATCGATAATTACCTTAAATGTAAATGGATAAATGCTCCAAACAAAAGACACAGACTGGCTGAATGGATACAAAAACAAGACCTGTACATATGCTTTCTACAAGAGACCAACTTCAGACCTAGGGACACATACAGACTGAAAGTGAGGGGATGGAAAAAGATATTGCATGCAAATGGAAATCAAATGAAAGCTGGAGTAGCAATTCTCATATCAGACAAAATAGACTTTAAAATAAGGAGTATTACAAGAGACAAAGAAGGACACTACCTAATGATCAAGGGATCAATCCAAGAAGAAGATATAACAATTGTAAATATTTATGCATCCCACATAGGAGCACCTCAATACATAAGGCAAATGCTAACTCCATAAAAGGGGAAATCAACAGTAACACAATAATAGTAGGGGACTTTAATTGCCTGCTTTCACCAACGGACAGATCATCCAAAATGAAAAAAATAAGGAAACACAAATTTTAAATGACACATTAGACAAGATGGACTTAGTTGCTATTTATAGGACATTCTATAGAAAAACAACAGAATACACTATCTTCTCAAGTGCTTATGGAACATTCTCCAAGATAGGTCATATCTTGGGTCACAGATCAAGCCTCAGTAAATTTAAGAAAACTGAAATCATATCATGTATCTTTTCTGACCACAATGCTATGAGACTACATATCAATTACAGGAAAAAAAACTGTAAAAAATATAAACATATGGAGGCCAAATAATACCCTACTTAATAACCAAGAGATCACTGAAGAAATCAAAAAAATACCTAGAAACAAATGACAATGAAAATACGATGACCCAAAACCTATGGGATGCAGCAAAAGCAGTTCTAAGAGGGAAGTTTATAGCAACACAATCCTACCTCAAGAAACAAGAAACATCTCAAATAAACAACCTAACCTTACACCTAAGGCAATTAGAGAAAGAAGAACAAAAAAACCCCAGAGTTAGCAGAATTAAAGAGATCATAAAGATCAGATCAGAAATAAATGAAAAAGAAATGAAGAAAATAGCAAAGATTAATAAAACTAAAAGCTTGTTCTTTGAGAAGATAAACAAAATTGATAAACCATTAGCCAGACTCATCAAGAAAAAAAGGGAGAAGACTCAAATCAACAGAATTAGAAATGAAAAAGAAGTAACAACTGATATTGCAGAAATACAGAGGATCATGGGAGATTACTCCAAGCAAATATATGCCAATAAAATGGACAACCTGGAAGAAATGGACAAATTCTTAGAAAAGCACAACCTCCTGAGAGTGAACCAGGAAGAAACAAAACAGGAACAGACCAATCACAAGCATTGAAATTGAGACTGTGATTAAAAATCCTCCAACAAACAAAATGCAGGACCAGATGGCTTCACAGGTGAATTCTATCAAACATTTAGAGAAGAGCTAACACCTATCCTTCTCAAACTCTTCCAAAATATAGCAGGAGGAACACTCGCAAACTCATTCTATGAGGCCACCATCACTCTGATACCAAAACCAGACAAGGATGTCACAAAGAAAGAAAACTACAGGCCAATATCACTGATGAACATAGATGCAAATATCCTCAACAAAATATTAGCAAACAGAATCCAACAGCACATTAAAAGGATCATACACCATGATCAAGTGGGGTTTATCCCAGGAATGCCAGAATTCTTCAGTATATGCAAATCAATCAATGAAACAAACTGAAGGATAAAAACCATATGATCATCTCAATTGATGCAGAAAAAGTTTTGACAGAATTCAACACCCATTTATGATAAAAACTGTCCAGAAAGTAGGCATTGAGGGAATCTACCTTAACCTAATAAAGCCCATATATTACAAACCCACAGCCAACATCATTCTCAGTGGTGAAAAACTGAAAGCATTTCCTCTAACATCAGGAACAAGACAAGGTTGCCCACTCTCACCACTATTTTTCAACATAGTTTTGGAAGTTTTAGCCATGGAAATCAGAGAAGAAAAAGAAATAAAAGGTATTCAAATTGGAAAAGGAGAAGTAAAGCTGTTACTGTTTGCAAATGACATGATACTATACATAGAGAATCCTAAAGATGCTACCAGAAAATTACTAGAGCTAATCAGTGAATTTGGTAAAGTAGTAAGATACAAAATTAACATACAGAAATCTCTTGCATTCCTATATATTAACAATGAAAAATCTGAAAGAGAAATTAAGGAAACACTCCCATTTACTACTGCAACAAAAAGAATAAAATATCTAGGAATAAACCTACCTAAGGAGACAAAAGACCTGTATGCACAAAACTATAAGACACTGATGAAGGAAATTAAAGATGATGCCAACAGATGGAGAGATATAGCATGTTCTTGGATTGGAAGAATAAACATTGTGAAAATGGCTATACTACCCAAAGCAATCTACAGATTCAACTCAATCTCTATCAAATTACCAATGGCATTTTTCACAGAAATAGAACAAAAAATTCCACAATTTGCATGGAAACACAAAAGACCCCGAATAGTCAAAGCAATCTTGAGAAAGAAAAACGGAGCTGGAGGAATCAGACTCCCTGACTTCAGACTATACTACAAAGCTACAGTAATCAAGACAGTATGGTACTGGCACAAAAACAGAAATATAGATCAATGGAACAGGATAGAAAGCCCAGAGATAAACCCACGCACATACAATCACCTTATCTTTGATAAAGGAGGCAAGAATATACAATGGAGAAAAGACAGCCTCTTCAGTAATTGGTGCTGGGAAAACTGGACAGCTACCTGTAAAAGAAGGAAATTAGAACACTTCCTAACACCATACACAAAAATAAACTCAAAATGGATTAAAGACCTAAATGTAAGGCCAGACACTATAAAACTCTTAGTGGAATACATAGGCAGAATGCTCTATGACATAAATCACAGCAAGATCCTTTTTGACCCACCTCCTAGAGAAATGGAAATAAAAACAAAAATAAACAAATGGGACCTAATGAAACTTAAAACTTTTGCACAGCAAAGGAAACCATAAACATGACAAAAAGACAACACTCAGAATGGGAGAAGATATTTGCAAATGAAGCAACTGACAAAGGATTAATCTCCAAAATATACAAGCAGCTCAGGCAGCTCAATACGGAAAAAACAAACAACCCAATCCAAAAATGGGCGGAAGATCTAAATAGACATTTCTCCAAAGAAGATATACAGATTGCCAACAAACACATGAAAGAATGCTCAACAGCACTAATCATTAGAGAAATGCAAATCAAAACCACAATGAGGTATCACCTTACACCAGTCAGAATGGTCACCATCAAAAAATCTACAAACAATAAATGCTGGAGAAGGTGTGGAGAAAAGGGAACCATCTTGCACTGTTGGTGGGAATGTAAATTGATACAGCCATTATGGAGAACAATATGGAGGTTCCTTAAAAAACTAAAAATAGAACTACCATATGACCCAGCAATCCCACTACTGGGCATATACCCTGAGAAAACCATAATTCAAAAAGAGACATGTACCACAATGTTCATTGCTGCACTATTCACAATAGCCAGGACATTGAAGCAACCTAAGTGTCCATCTACAGATGAATGGATAAAGAAAATGTGACACATATATACAATGGAATATTACTCAGCCATAAAAAGAAACGAAATCGAGTTATTTGTAGTGAGGTGGATGGACCTAGAGTCTGTCCTACAGAGTGAAGTAAATCAGAAAGAGAAAAACAAGTACCGTATGCTAACACATATATATGGAATCTTAAAAAAAAATGGTTGGTTCTGAAGAACCTAGGGGCAGGACAGGAATAAAGACATAGAGAATGGACTTGAGGACATGGGGAGGGGGAAGGGTAAGCTGGGATGAAGTGAGAGAGTGGCATGGACATATATACACTACCAAATGTAAAACTGATAGCTAGTGGGAAGCAGCCACATAGCACAGGGGGATCAGCTCCGTGCTCTGTGACCACCTAGAGGGGTGGGATAGGGAGGATGGGAGGGAGATGCAAGAGGGAGTAGATATTGGGATATGTGTATGTGTATAGCTCATTCACTTTGTTATACAGCAGAAACTAACACACCATTGTAAAGCAATTATGCTCCAGTAAAGATGTTAAAAAAAACATAGGGTTAATACTACTCGCTTCATAGGGTGGTTGTGGAGATTAAATGCGGCAAAATATGTAAGATGCTCAGCACAGTGTCTAACACATAATGCATGTGTGATAAATATGAGATCTTACTAACATTGCTAATAATAAGTCATATAAGAGCTTCCGGGAAAGCATCGGCAGGATCCCTCCCTATTCCTACTGTCAGTGCAGGACTGGACTCCCCTTCCTATTGATCTCTTTTCCCTTTTTATTCTTCATCCCTCAGGCAGAGGCTTCTGCTGCTTCTGGGGATTTGCTCTTCTGTACTCTGGGAAGGGCGCCTCTGCCAGGAATTCCCACTTGTTCGAGGGCCACAGAAAGCAGCAGTCATTTTTCTTTTTCTCAGCTCTCACAGTCTCGTCTAGACACTCTGAGGAGGTGAAGGATACAATTACAGCTTGAAACCCCTTACATGCACCAGCAACTCTGCTCCTCCCGCACGTGCGTGACTCAAGCCCCAAGAGACTAGTAAAACCTGATGGCCAGATACGCTGGAAGTGAAACCCTAGAGGTCCAGGGTCCAGTTGCCTTTAGCACACAGCACGCTTTACTCAAAACCAATTTCTACATTTGGCTCAGTTCAATTCAAAGCAGCAAATGTGTCTTGTACATTTTCTAGACGTATGCCCTGTGTACCACGCTGTGCTTGCCGTGGCACTGGTTACCCACTGTGAGCTGGTGAACTCTCATTTCTGCTTTCCTCTGCCCTGCTCTGTGCCTGTATGGTTGACCTTGATTGATGGCATCCCCAGGCTCTTTTGCCCTCTGGCCTCCAGTTGGATTCATCTACGGCAGGAGCTGGCAGGACAGAGTTTGGAAGGCTAGAGGAGAAACAGGTTGGCCCTCCTCACTCATAGCTGGTTCTCCTTTGGCTACATCTTCTGTGGGGTGACTTCTCATTATAATCTAGTAATACCATCTTTGCCCCTTGTTCCTTCCAGGGTGGTAGCGCTCTCCCTCTGTGGCTAGTCCCTGGCATGTCACTACCTCCTGCCATTCCCTAGTCCTGCCTGCCCACATCTCTTTAAATACCACCTTCCTTACGCTCCTTTTATAAGGCTTTCAGCGTGTCATCTGTTCCTTGGCTGGACCCTGACTGACTCGGATAGGATCCTGCTTCTGAGAAGCTCATGGTCTGATTGGACTGGTTACTCCAAAATCAGTCAGGTGCATGCTACCTCACAGCTGCTCTAAGAACCACTTCTATTATGCATCAAATATTTCTGCTTCACTTGCCCCACTTTCTTTAAGTCATATATTAATTCAGGTTCAGAAACAGACTTTTTATCACCAGCTAAATAGAAAAAGACTATACTTGACAAAATAGAAAACAAGGGTAAAAACAAAACAGTATTGTTAAACTCTACGTTAGTAGTGTTGTGGTTAAGAGCACACACTCTGGATACACTGCCTAGGTTGGAATCCTGGTTTGCCCACTTTCCAGCTGTGTGACCATGAGTGAGTCACATAACCTCTCTGTGCCTGTTTCTTCATCTGTAAGCTGGGAATCATGATTCTATCTACTTCATAGGGTTGTGAGGATTAACTGAATTAATTAATGTAAATATCTGTAAAGCCCTTAGAACACTGCCAGGCACACAGAAAGCACTATGAGTTTCAGGTGCCATTGTTTTGATGATGAGGAGGATGATGATGGAATTACCGGACTCAGCCTCTGAGCTGGAGAGTTAACAGCAAGGAGGTGAAATAGATCAGCTCCAGGCTTTCTCCTTGATGCAATCAGAATTTGGAAAGAACTGAAAACAATTCAAATTCATTGAATTTGGTTCAGTGTTGTTTGTTTCTGTGTACCATCTAAAATGATTGATGTACCACAAAAATTGGCCCCAGGTAGCACCAGTGGAACACCTTCTACACCTTAGAAAATACACACAGGGAAACATAAAACTGTTACGTAGAGCAAACAAACCAGCAAAATGTAAAACGTAGCACAGGGAAATGAATGACTCAGGGGTGGAGAGTCAGAGGGAAGCTGCTGGCCAGGTTTATCAGAGTCTGAATTGGGGCTGGAAAACTGGCCGATAAAAGAGCTCTTGGGGGTAGAGCAACTAGCCTGTTCAAAGGCAGGTGGATAGCTTAGTGTGGTATGTTCAGGAAAGGACAATATTCACAAAGAAATAACAACTCCCTAACCGCCATCTCCACCCCCGCCCCCCGCCCTGAAAAAAAGAGACAGCAATGGTTTATGAAGAGCTGTCTATAGAAGCAGTTCTCAAAGTGTGTTTCCCAGAACTGTGGCATCAACAAGATTTAGCAACTTGTTAGAAATGCAAATTACAGGCTCTCAGACCTACTAAATCAGGAACTCTGGAGGTAGGTCTCTCCCAGCAATGTGGGGTTTAACCAGCCCGCCAGGTGGGTCTTGTGCATGCTAGAATTTGAGACCACTGGTCTAGAGGGCCAGTGGTCTCAGGTGGGAGAGTATTAGCAGTAACCGAGGGCAAGATTCTTGCACACGGCAATAGCAAGAGCCATTTATTGAACACTTTCTATGTGCCACGTATTGTGCTAATCAGTCTACTGGTTCTATCACCTGTAATCCTCACGACAGGTAGATATACTATGGATATCATGCTTATTTTGCAAATGAGCAAATTGAGGCTTGGGTTGATAAGCATATGTTCCCAAGGCAATAGAGCTTAGAATAATGAGGTCATTGGGTGGTGGAAAGAAAGCCAGAGGATGGATTTGAACCGACTGTCAGAAGACTGTCTACAGCACCGCTGTCCAGTAGCACTTTCTATGGTGGTAGCAGTGCTCTGCATCGGCATGGTCTGATACGATAGCCATTAGTCACAGGTAGTTACTGAGTTGACTAGTGACTATTAGCGTGATGAGTATGACAGAGGAACTGAATTTAAAACTTTATTTAATTTTAATGAATTTCATTATAAATAGCTACACGGGGTTAGTGGCTATCTTAGTGCAAAACTAAAGTCATTACAGCAAGTAAGTTCAGAGGCAGAACTTGACCTTAGGTCCATCTGACTCCTGCAGCCATGGGCTTGCCCACTAGCGGTCTTGCCCAGTGTCTGAGAAGAACTCGGATCACTTCTGGTCAAGTCCCTGAGGAACTACCTCTCCGACCCAGGACGGCACTCTCAGCCTCGTGTCCTTAGCTGATCGGTGTTTGCTCAGTGGCTGGAGGAAGGCACAGGAAGGGGTCACAATAAGCTAGTCCCCAAACGTTCGCAATGGTGTGGTGGAGAGCTTTCAGAGCAAAGAGATTGCATGCTGACCGCATCCTTTCTGAGCCCTTACTGAGCCCCTGCTGGCCCTGACATCGACACTGACCTGACCAGAGACTCCAGGAGGTTTCCTGGAAAAGATGTTTTTTAAACCAAGCTCCAGAGCTCGAGCACATTTTATTTTTTTCGTTGCTCAATTCTCCATGGAGCTGATGGAACATTGAAAACTCCTGCTCCCAGGAATTCTTGGCCTCATCAGCCCTATAAACTGCTCAGTTTCACCCCCTGCCTTTCTTTCCACCATCCAATGACCTCATTATTCTAGGCCAGGGGTTGGCAAACTTTTTTCCAAAACGAGCCAGGTAGTAAATAGTTTCGCCTTTGTGAGCCATGGAAGGTCTCTGTTTCATATTCTTCTTTGTATGAGTATTTTTTTTTAGACAATGCTTTAAAAATGTAACAACCATTCTGAACTCTCAGGCAGGATTTGACTCACCCGCCACAGTTTGCTCTCTGTTCTAGGCTCCCTTGCCTTGGGAATAAAAGTTTCACGAACTTCGATGGGTACAAGGATGTTCTGGGTGAGCTTGTTGAAACCAGAGATTCCTGTGTTTCTTGGAGATTAAGATTTAGTGGGGTTGGGCTAGGGCGTAGGAACTGCACGTTTTAACAAATATTCTAAGTGACTTTTTTAATGCAGATGATCTGTGGACCACCTTTTGAGAAACACTGTTGGAGGTGGAAGGGCTCTGAGAGCTCATTCAATGACCAGCCCCATCGTTGGACTAACGGGGAATTGAAGTCCAGGGGAGGGAAGGGATCCATCCTGAGAGTATCTGAGTTAGGGCCACAGGGGAAGTGAGCTGTAGCAGGAAGAGGACGCTGCCAAAGGCAGAGTAAAGGAGATGGAGAGAAACTGGATCTTTGGTGACTTAATTTAGCTGCTGGGAACAGACATCCTCTGAAGGTGGCCAGACCGTTGCACTTTCCACAAAATCCCCTTTATGACTTAAGCCAGTTTGAGTCAGATGCTCTGCTGCTGGCAGCTGAAAGCACCCTAACTGATACAGACCCCTCTTTCCACCAGCCTTCTTTGATCCACCTCTTTTGAGAGAACTGTCTTTTAAGGAATACTCCCAAGGCATCATCCAAATGTTTAATCCTTTAAATGTCAAGGCCTTTGTAATAAGCTGGGTAGGTCACACATACCTCCCCGCACCTGAAGGCAGGGTGTGAAGCTGAAAGTGGGCCAGGTCCGGAACTGGGAAGTTTGGCTTCTAATCTTGTTTCTATCATCGTATAACTGCTGGAAATGGGTGAATTACTTAACTTTCTGGGTCTAGTGTTCTCATCCGAAAAATGAGAGGTGGAAAGAGCCATTTTTTTAGGCCCTTTTTGTTCTAGATATTACCACTGCGTTCTAAGTGTTAACACTACTCACCCCGATTTTCTTAACTCACTTCTTTCCCTCCCCATTCTTCTCCTTCCCGCTGTCCCTCCCTCCCTCCCTTCCTTCTTTCCTTCTTTCTTTCTCGCCTACCTCTCTCCTCTTTTTCTTTCTCTCCAGAGAAGAAACCCAAAACATGAGAGCTTTGACTTTTGCCCACTCTATTCTTCCTGGCAGAAATTATATCCCCGTGGGGCTCATATGTCTTTGCATTTGAATCAACAGCCCTTAAAGATTTCTCTAGGGAACGTGAACATTTCCTTCTGGGTTTGAAGAATGGAGCTAATTGACACAACATGAATTTTGATCAGGTGGAAACATTTTTTTTTTTCCATTTGGTAAAAAATAATCAGGCTAGTCAGTTGAACAGAGACAATGATTTAAAAAAAACGTGCTCACCTTTCAGTTTGGTGGTGCGGGTGGAATGAGTTACCTGTGCCCGATACCCCTGGGAGAGCAGCCACTCCAACTTGGCAGGTTCTCCTCTTCATTGAGGGAGGACATGACCCAATCCTGTCTTCAGCAGGTGTGGCAGGAGCCAGGGAGGCCCAGGTGGTTAGCGCACACTCTCGTGAAATCATTCTTGCTTGACTTTTCATAACATTTGTTCTTTTTTGTTTTTAAATCCCCAAGCATTACATGTTCAAAGCAGAAAATGCTGTAAAACAGAAAACACACAAAGGAAAGAAGCAGCAACACATCACCAGTAATCCTCCAACCCAGGATGACCACATGCCGTGTTCTGTTTTGTCTCAACCACTTCTTTTCTAATCACCAAAGTGATAGATGCTCAATGCTCAAGCAAACACACAAAAATAGAAATTAAGCACTGCTAATCCCACGGCTGAGGAGAGTCACTGGAAGGCTTTGAATGCCCACCCCGCCGGCCCCGGCCTGCTTGCTGCCTTTCCTAACCGTTGTGTTGTCCCCACGCACCAGGATTTCACGTTCTGTGCTCTGAAGCCATCAGGTCTGGCAGAAAGGCACAGCGTACTTGCTTTAGTGTTTTGGAATGATGCTTCCCTGAGGGCTGGACCCCAGGGAGGGTCTGTGCCCAGGAATAAAACACCCAGTCCCCGTGACTCCTCATCAGAATTGATGCAGTGTGTCTGGACCGCTCCCACAAGGGGGTTTGCAAACTAGTTTGAATGCCTGCTGTACTCCCAGGTGGCAATATAGTCTAAAACAGTGTTGTTTTATGTGCAAGTTAGCTTCTAATGCCATAATGTAATTGACCATCTTTCTCCCCAAACCAGTTCCCCTTTTCTGTCTTTCTCACTTCTGCCAGAAATACCATCACTCTCCCTAACGCCCAAGCTCCACTTTTGTTGACCTTGTCTTTTCTCCTTAGAAAAAGTCCCAAATATTTTCTTACCAGGTATGTGATAAAGAGTGGTGGGATAAACATTCCATTTGCTCTGGAGCCAGGTTGACTTGGATTTACATTCTGCTCCTGCCACTTACCAGCGTGTGAGCATGGATATGCTAATTAACCTCCTTGAATCTCTGTTTCAGTCTCTGTAAAAGGTGATAGCAGCCATGATGTATTGAGTGTTTACTACGTGCATAACACTCTTCTTACTGCTTTCAATCCTCATGAACACCTTATGGGTATTATTATTTTCATTTTACTGGACAAAGAAATTGGCCCAGAGAGGTTAAGCCACTTGTCCCAGGTCACACAGCTAAGTGGCCAAGTCAAAGTTCAGATTCAGATAGTCTGTTCCCAACCATTCCTCTACTTACCCCTCCAGTGGGGGAAGTGTTTACTCCAAAGGGCAACATGAGGGTTGAATGGGAATTTATGTATTGTGTCTAGAGCTGAGCCTGACCAATCTGCATGCTTTTCTTTTAAAAAATTCTTAGAAAATTTTCCTTTCTAAATTTTATTATCCTTGTCTTTTTTTTTTTTTTTTTTTTTTTTTGGGCAGGGGATAGGAGTTGCAAAAATTGGAATTTTAGGAATGCATATGGTCTATAAATTTTTAATGGCCAGGTCATAAAAATACAATTGTATACTGTGCATTTACTATGTTCCAAATACGATGCTAAATATTTTAAATGAATGATCTTATTAAGTCCTCACGGTAGTCCAGTGAGAGGTACAATGTAGGGTCCTCGTCATGTGGATGACAAGATTCTGCTTGGTGTGGTTAGGTAACCTGGCCTAACACATAAGTCTCACACACAAATGACAAAGTCAAGATTCAAACTCACGCTGCTTTACTTCAGAGCCTAAGTCTTCTTTACTTTTGCTAAAAGAGGTCATTCTTTGTGGTATTAATGCCTTTTTGGGGGTGGGAGGTAGGTTTGGGAGGAAATAGATGGGAGATGAATTTCTTTCCAAGAAAGAATTTCTTTGAAAGAATGTGAAATGGTCATCCAAAGAGGGACATTGGTAAAAGTTGCTCTGGCATCGGTGGGTGGGGGACATCACTGCAGAGCCCTGAGTCACGGAGACATCAGATCTGGAGCAAAAGCAAGGGCATGTGGGCTGAAAGCATTTACAGGACTTGACATCCTGGGTCAGTACTGCGCACCCCTGTCTGCCTTCTCCTTGCATACACTTAAGAGCTACGCTGATAGACATGGGGGAGGAGAGGACTTCAGACATTTCTTTTAGCACAGGGACAAGAGTGTAGGGATTCAGGGCTTAAGCAATGAGATTAGGAAATGAAGGTGGAATCACAGTAAATCTTGAGGGGAGTGGGGTTTGGGTTGCAAGGTTGTTTTCTTCTTTTCTTTTCTTCATTTTCCCTCCCTCCCTCCCTCCCTCCATTTCTCTCTCCTTCCTTCCTTCTTTCAACTTTCATTAATATCTCCTTTGCCTGCTATGAGAAGTAAGGGGGAAAGAATTAAATTTATAGACTTCCTACTATGTGTCAGATGTTTTCTACTGACATTATTTCTTTTGAGCCTTGTAACACCTTTTCAAGGTAGATCATACTAGCCCCATTTTGTAGATGGGAAAACTAAGGCTCAGGAAGAGTAAGTGACTTGTTCAGGATCTCTAAGAAATAAAATGGCTGAGCTGGGACTTGAAATCAGATCCTGTGACTCCAAAGCCCACTGTCTCTCTGGGGCCCAGGAATGAAAGATACGAGTGTGACTGGAGGCCACATGTACCAGGTGAGGTCTAGGTGTGTTGCAGTCCAATGAGTTAATACTCGGTGGCCAGTGCAGCCCAAAACACACATTATGGAGTCAAGGCTAGTCCTCGCGTGGGTAAGAAATGGAATTCTGCCCATGTCCACATCGGTTGCGGAAGTGGTCTTGTCCCAGAAATTATTGCTCGTTTGTTTGTCTGACATTTCAGTTGTTAGAGTGAAGAAGGCTCTTAATGAATTAGAAATTGTTTTGGGGGAGGGAAACAGTTGGTGCAGTGAGGTAAACATGGGGGTAGTGAGTGACCTCCCAGAAAGGCATTCCTACTGGAAGCTTCTTGGTTCAAACTCTGCCAGCCTCTGGATGGTTCCATCCGCAGCTCCCCGACAGTCTTGCGGGATACCTTTGCTCTGCCTGGGAGGAATGGCGTCTCTGCTCCTCTCTGCAGTCAGCTGGGGCAGCACAGTCCAGGGCATTAGTGGGATTTGTGCCTGGCCAGCGAGCTCTGCCCTGGAGTGCAGGTCAGCAACTTCTGAATGACCCACCACCCTGATACAAACGGCCACCAGCTCCCTCAGCTGTTTCCTACAGTTTCTTGGTTTACTTAGTTTTGCAGGGAGAGGGAGGAGAGGAAAGAGGCGCCACTTTCAAGTCCTCCCGGGGAGAAGGAACTCTGGGCCATATAGTCCTTTCACCACAGGCAACCGTCCTTGGAATTTTTCCTGATGTCTGTGTGGTTCTCAAGTTTCCCAACCTGTTCACCCCAGTGCTTGGAGTTGGCTTTTCAGCTCAGAGAAAACACTCAGAGCTGCCAGGCCACCAGTTTAGCCTTAGGGCTGGGACTAAATAAATAATGGGGACCCCTCCCCCTGCCGGCTTAGTTTATCTTCAAGGACAGGGCTTTCTGCAGATGTGTCTGAGAAGCTGGCAGGAAGGCCCCTCTGGGCAGCGGGCATGGGCTCCCCTGACCCGTGTAAGTCCCACTGTGATGGATGATTGGAATGGAAAAAAGGCCACTGCAGATGGACAGGCATCTGGGTAAGTGAAAAACAACAGTGCCTTTTCCTGGCATCCATCCCTGCTTGAGGGCGGGGGAGGCGCTGTAAGTAGTCGGATGATGAGAAGCATGGGTCTTAAAGTCAGACAAGTGAGTTCAGATCCCATCACTCACTGGCAGGGTGACTTTGGGTGAATTTGTATCACGGTCTGAGTCTCGCTTTCCTGAAAGGGGAAGGGGACAGTAATACCTGTCTCTTAGGGTTGTTCTGAGGATTACATGAGACAATACCGGGGAAAGTACTTATAGCAGAGCCTGGCAAAGAGCTGCGATTAGTTTGTGATTATGTAAAAGTACTCAGCCCAGTACCCGGCACTGAGGAAATGCTTCATAGATGGCAGCTGTTTCATAGAATCTTGGAATGTCAGCGTTGGGAGGGATCGCGTCTAAAGCCAGGTTAATTTTATCTCCTCTTACAGGTGAGGATTCTGAAGCCCAGAGAGGGCCACTGCCTGGTCCAGGGCCACACTCCTAGCTCGTGCCAGAGAGGGCTGACCACATCACGCTTCCTGCCTTCTCTCCCTTTGAAGAACACTCTGCTTCGCTCATCAAACGTAGATTGGGGTTTTGAAAGCTGGCTTTGCTAGGGGAAATTCTATTTTGCAGTGTCACTCTGAAAGGGTCCTGGTTGCCAGTTCCATTTGGTTTGGGAGTCAGTGTCATGACGGGAGAAAACACTAGACTTGACAGCTGCAGACATGGGTTCAAATGTTACCTGCAAATCATTCCTTCTGTGGTTTTGGGCCAGCAGCTAAACTCTCTAAGATTCAGGTTCCACAGCCCTTCCTAAGGTCTGTCTGACTATCTTTGGAGGCCCAGGTGGGCTAGAGTACTCCTGAGTCCCTCGGTGTGTGATTCTGCGCCTCACAACGCACTTTTGTTTATGGATGGATGTATAATTAGTTGTTAAAAAAGGGGGAGGGAGAGGAAGAACGGCTTAAGTTGCCGTGATGCTGATGTCACTTCCCTGAGACTCAGTTTCTCCTTTGGTAACATGTGGGTATGAAGAGTACCCACTTCAGAATGTGTTGATGAAGATGAACGAGTTAATATAAAGATCTCAGAACAGTGCTGGGCACATAGTACTCAATAAACTTTGATGTTATTATTATTAGTAAAGGTCAGGTTGCAGGGACTATGTACTTGGAAACTTTCCCTGCCCCAGGCCAATGTCATGCCTTGGCGGTTGGGTTGGTGGCCTTGATCACGAGACAAGGGGGTGGCCAAGCTGCTGCCAGGTGGAGCCGTGGCACAAGAGTTACCCGGGATTCATGGGAACACGAGGGCATTGATTTACGACCCTGGCATGGATTTGGGGCTGAGATCTGGAAGCCTAGACCTTCTCCGTGGCTGGTGGCTGTGAGAGATACGTATTGCATCATTCTTGTTATTTTCTGTGGCTGGAGCAGAGCAGAAGCTTTTCTTGGTTCAAACAGGACTCATGGGCAAGGCCAAGCAGAGAAGCAGGGCAGCTGTCAGGAGAATTCAGGCTGGAGTGGGCTCAGTGCCCGGGCTGGCAGCCTGTGATAGGGAGGCACACTGCCCACCCATGACCCCACCCACCTGCCCTTGTCCAGCTGCTTGGGAGGAGGAAGGAAACTAGCATTTTCCCACTGCCATTGTGTACCTGACAGGTTCATCAATCTTGGCTCAGCTCATTCTCTTAACCTCTCGAGCTGGTTGAGAGTTTCTTTGTTTATAGAAGAGAAAGAGGAGAGGAGAAGGGTCCAAGGGCACAGGGAGGGCCAGAGCCAGCATACAAGCCTGGAGCCTCGACTCCAAAGCCCACCTTCCTTTCATGGCACTGGATAGATCTCACTGGCCCAGCTGTGACATCACCGGCAGCATCTGGCCTACCTTTCATCAACACGTGCATGGCCAGCACGGACAGAAATTCACCTAGAGGCAGCCAGCTCCTGACACTGATGGCCTGAAGAAAGGAGAAGCTTAAGCCCAAGAATCCTTCCTGGTTTGAGTATCCCTCGCTGGCTGACCCCATCTTTCACCTTCCGTCCCCCAGGGACCTGGAGAGACCCTTGGCCTGGAGGGGGCAGCCTGTCCCAGTGCCAGCCCAGCGGGCTTGGCCCTTGCAACAATAGCTGGAAGGGCCTTTTGGAGCAAGTACTTCCTGAAGTGCCCAGAACAGCCGCCGTCCTGGGGCTCGGGAACAATCACAGCTCATGCCAGCTTCCGTGCTCTCAGGAGCCCCTGGCCTGTTTCAGGCTCTGAGCTCTGGGAGGGACAGGCAGACCAGAAGAACAGGGCTCAGGCTACTCAGAGGCCTGGACAGTCTAGGACAGACCTCAGGTTTTCTTTTGTTTTGTTTCTGTTTGTTTGTTTGTTTTCCTTTCACACTGAAGCTGGAGGGAAAATCCTAGATTCTCACTTTTCTATACCCGCCTGTAAACCAACTGCCTCATCCTTGATCTTTGTATTTCTGTCATCTTGTAAACAAGGAGGGGGAAAAGGAACAAAAAAAAAGATAGCAGCCAAGGGACTCCCCTGGTGGCGCAGTGGTTAAGAATCTGCCTGCCAATGCAGGGGACACGGGTTCGATCCCTGGCCCGGGAAGATCCCACATGCTGCGGAGCAACTAAGCCTGCATGCCACAGCTACTGAGCCCACGTGCTGCAACTACTGAAGCTGGTGCCTAGAGCCTGTGCTCCGCAACAAGAGAAGCCACCACAATGAGAAGCCCGTGCGCCGCAACGAAGAGTAGCCCCCGCTCGTCACAACTAGAAAAAGTCCGTGCGCAGCAATGAAGACCCAATGCAGCCAAAAAAAAAAAAGAAAAGAAAAGAAAGCCAAAAGGAAGAAATAAATTCTGGAATCAGACGATACACTCAGTTATTCATTCAGCAACATTGAATGAAGCCTGCTACATGCAAAACACAATAGGGAACCATCCAGTAATACTGGATTACTCAGTATTTGCTCACTTACATACTTATCTACTCATTTCATACAAATGACACAGCCCTGCTCAGTGCCAGGTGTTGTGGATGTGATGATGCCTGGGTGGCTTGGGCGCTGCCCAGTGTGGAAGGCAGACAAGTGAAACAGCAGTTGAAATACCTGGTTTATGTGGCGAGTTCTGAGAGGGGGAGTATACTGTGGCTACAACCTCCTAGTGGCCTCCTGTTGCTCTCCCATAAAGATGTGCTTTTTCACGGGCTTCGTCCCGTCTTCAACTTCCTGCTAGCTCTCTACTTCATCTATCCTATTTACATTTACACTGCCTGGAAGGTTCCATTTCCAAACCTTCGGATCACAGGTGAAACATCACTTACCAGGGGAAGTATTCCCTGACCCCAGACGTGGTCAAGTTCATGTCCCGCTGCTACACACTCTCTGGTACCCTTTATTTTGATTAGTGTCGGTCATGCCATTTAGACTATAAGCTCCATGAAGCCAGAGGTCATATCTATTTTCCTTATTATTATACCTCTGGCACTAAGTATAGTCCCCAGGTTAAGAAGCCAATAAATATTTACCAAATGAATGAATAAACAAAAACGCAGCACAAGATTAAACTCTTAGGCAGGGAGAAGCTACCCCTCCGTGTTCTCTAAGTCAAAACAGCAGACCCGAGACCCCGTTCCTTTGCTTGGACAGCAGTGTAATCCAGGGGTCCCCCAACCCCCGGGCTGCAGACCGTTACTGGTCCGCGGCCTGTTAGGAGCCGGCTGCACAGCAGGAGGTGAGCGGCGGGCGAGCGAGCGATGCCTCATCTGCCGCTCCCCATGGCTCCCCATCACTCGCATTACAGCCTGAACCATTCCCCCCGCCCCGTGTAAAAACTGTCTTCCACGAAACCGGTCCCTGGTGCCATAAAGGTTGGGGACCATTGGTGTAACCCGTCCACGCTGCTGTAATGAACTGGAGGGCTGATTAAGAGCTTATGTAAATGTCGAAACCCTTGGCAGCCTTCATTTCCCTCCGTTTTTGCCATGACTCAAAGCACGGGAATTTGTCAGAAGAGGGAGCATTCAGAGAATACCCACACCCAACGGTGGAAACCTTAGAAGAATGGAGTGCAGGGAAACGTCCCTTGGTGAGGGATTAGGGGGGCTCTGGACAGGTTTTCAAAGGCATATGGAGACAAGACGTCAGCGTGAGCTTGTTCCTCTGACAGAATCTGAAATGCTTTTAACCAGCAAGCTTCCAAGAGGCTTTTAAGTGAAGAGGTTAATGTTGTAAGTTTATAAATAAATGGATGTTTGTGGTGACTTCACTGTGGTTCACGAGACAGGGTAAACTGTGGGAGAGGAGATGACACCTTGCATCAACAGCTTAATTGCTTCTTCTGCCTCTTGGTTCAGTGAGCAGGAGGGGAGAGAGCCCTGAATGAGGAATCGGGAGACCTTTCTTTCTCATCCTAGCCTTGCCTCTGATGAGCTGTGTGGCCATGGGCAACTTCATAACAGTTCTCTGCCTCCATTCCTTCATTTGCTCGATGAAAAAAAAAAAAAAAACAAACCCTCATCAAAGTGTAAAATTAACTTGTAGTAAGAGTCTCTAGAACTTATTGAGTCCTTACTATGTGTCAGCACTTGTATAAACTCCGTTGATCTTTACAGTGGCCTACAAGACAGAGTTTGCTATTATTGCCCCCATTTTACAGATGAGGACACTGAGATACAGAAAAGCTAAACACCCGACCTTACCCAAGGTCACACAGCTGGTAAGTGGTGGAGCCAGGATTTGAACCCAGGCCGCCTGGCTCTGGAATCAGTTTTAAGGACTGTGCTATACTATATACTGTCTTTCTAGGCAGGGGGTGCGTGGCTTGGGAAGGGCTTTAAGAAGAAGAAGACCAGGTGCTTCCTGGCTGGCCAGGATCTCAACAGAGTCCTCAGTGGGAAGGAGAAGCGGGGAGTGGCGGCCAAGGAGAGATATTATCTCTCTATGGTAACTGCCCCCTCTGGAAGGTGAGCTTTCCATTTTTATGGCTAGTATTGGGGAATAAGAGTGCTGAGACTCTGGGCTGGGAGACAGATATGGACTTGAGTCCAGGTTTGGCCACTTGATATGTGACTGTTAGGGTGAATTACTAATCTGAGTTTCAAAGCTCACCTGAAAAATGGGACTGTCAAATGGACCTAGAGATTATCATACTAAGTGAAGTAAGTCAGATAAAGACAAATGTCATGTGATACCACTTATACGTGGAATATGAAAAAAATGATACAAATGAACTTCTAAAACAGAAACAGACTCACAGACATAGAAAACAAACTTATGGTTACCAAAGGGGAGAAGTGGGGGCAGGGATAAATTGGGAATTTGGAATTAATAGATACACACTACTATATATAAAATAGGTAAATAACAAGGACCTACTGTACAGCACAGGGGACTAAATGCTGTATCTTGTAATAACCTAGAATGGAAAAGAATTTGAAAAAGAATACATATATATATATATAAAACTGAATCATTTTGCTGTATACCTGAAACATCGTAAATCAACTATATTTCAATTTACAAATCGGACTGTCCAGGTTATAGGGCGTTGTACGGATTACATGAGAAAACGGCTGGCACATAATGGGTGTTCAATGAGTTTCTTCCCTCACCTTTTTCCCATAGCCCCAAGAAGATGAATTTATTTAGTGTCAGTCACACCTTGAAACTGGTTTGGGATATGTCTACTCTCTGGGTTCTTCAGAGAAGCTGCATTTGTCTATCAAAGAGCAATTTCCTTGTCCTTTGGTATAAGACAGGTGACCATGTCCTGTGAGGTTTTAGCCTTATTAGGGGTAGGGTCTGAGCCCCACTCCAGTGATGAAGTGGAAATGGACATGAAACCATTGGATTCCGTATACTTTTACTGAGCACCATTTCCGGGCTAGGTGTCTGAACCCAGGAATTTTGTTGTTCAACTAGGAAGCCAAGTGGCTGGTTGGCTGTGCCCTTGGGTGTGAGACTTGAGGACCAGGGTAAAGCTTCCTATTAAGGAAGCAGGAAGCCAGGATCACTGGCAGATAAACCCACCCATGATGGCGGCTTGGAGTCATTTGCCAGAGGGTCCAGATGCAGGGTCCAGTGAGGTCAGGAGGACTAGGGATTATACATAAAAATTTTAAAGCTGGGTTGGATCTGGAGAAGGTCAAGATCCAAGCGGGGAACGTTCTAGATAAGGCCAAGTGGATATATGTAACCTGAATTTATGGAAAAGAGGTACATGGCCTGTGAGTGCCAGGTGCTAGTTTAAAGACAGAGGGCGGGGATGGGGCTCAGGTGGTGTATTCAGCATTGGAAGATAGTCGGATAAAACCTGAAATTCCCTGGCCACAGCAGCTGGGGGTAGGGAGGCAAACATTCAGGTGGGGGGATCACATTGGAACAGGAAGGAAAACTGACTTTGGTTCTGTCCCTACCTAAGTGGTGATAATAATATTTGCATGTATTGAACATTTACTGTGGGCCAGGGCTTGTGACCATGCAATCTCCTTTAATATCCACAGCAAGCCTGCAACATTAAGACCTATTTTCTACATCTTATAGACAAAGAACTTCTGGAGTTCAGGAATATAAGATGACTAAGTGTTGGTCAAATATTTAGAAAACAGGAGGGCTGGACCAGTGATTTCTGACTCTTTGGCTTCCTCTCTTGGCATGTTTTCTGGGCTCCTGTGCTTCCTCTGCCCATATCCCTTCTTTTCCCCTGGCCAGGTCCTAGAAGTCCCTTGTGGTTTAATTAGTAACCAGAAAATTTGCTGGCTGTTGCCATTTCTCCCACTTGGAGGTACTTAACAAAGAGCTGGTGTGCCTTTTCTCCCTCTACCAACTTGGCTACCTGATCTGAGGACAGCTTCCCCTACTAGTGTTAGGATTTTAAGGGGGTGCAAATTTCCTGCGCTTAGGATAGAGCAGGGGTCACCAACCCCAGGGCCATGGATCAGTACTGGTCCATGGCCTGTTAGGAACTGGGCTGCACAGCAGGAGGTGAGCCGCAGGTGAGTGAGCGAAGTTTCATCTGTATTTACAGCCGCTCCCCATTGCTCGCGTTACTGCCTGAGCTCCACTTCCTGTCAGATCAGTGGTGGCATTAGATTCTCATAGGAGCGCAAACCCTACTGTGAACTTCGCATGCAAGGGATCTAGGTTGTGTGCTCCTTATGAGAATCTAATGCCTGATGATCTGCGGTGGAGCTGAGGCGGTGATGCCAGCACTGGGGAGCGGGTGCAAATACAGATTATCATTAGCAGAGAGGTTTGACTGCACAGAGACCGTAATAAATCAATTGCTTGCAGACTCATATCAAAACCCTATCAGTGGGCTTCCCTGGGGTGCAGTGGTTGAGAGTCCGCCTGCTGATGCAAGGGACGCGGGTTCGTGCCCCGGTCCGGGAGGATCCCACATGCCGCGGAGCGGCTGGGCCCGTGAGCCATGGCCACTGAGCCTGCACGTCTGGAGCCTGTGCTCCGCAACGGGAGTGGCCACAACAGTGAGAGGCCCGTGTACCGCAAAACAACAACAACAACAACAACAACACAACCCTATCAGTGAGCGGCAAGTGAAAACAAGCTCAGGGCTCCCATTTATTCTGCATTATGGTGAGTTGTATAATTATTTCATTATATATTACAATATAATAATAATAGAAATAAAGTGCACAATAAATGTAATGCACTTGAGTCATCCTGAAATCATCTTCCCCCTCCCCCCAGTCCATGGAAAAATTGTCTTCCATGAAACCGGTCCCTGGTGCCAAAAAGGTTTGGGACCGCTGGGTTAGAGGACCCTTGAGTAGCATCATATAGGGTCCCACATGAGCATGACCAGTCAGCTGACAATGGCATTTCAGGACAAAACCTTGAGACATGTTCTTCTTCCAATGAATGAAGTTCTTGCCCACTGGGAAGTCATCCCCATTGATGCCTGTTTACCTATGTTCTGCAGCATTCATCCCAGGGCTCTGGAGGAAGCCTGTCTGTCCCAGTGTCCTTGCAACATTTTACTCAAGGTCTTCTGGGTTATGCAAACAGAACACCTCAGGCGATGTTCTAATGGCCACTTAGAGGTGGGAGGGAAGATCAGACTCCCTTATTATTGGGCAGAAAAGTGTAACACTTGGTCCATGTCCTCAAGATGTTGATACTGTCATAGACACAGGTGGATAGAACATCAGAAACAGCCATGTGGTCAGTCTTGTCCCCCATCCTCTCTTCTAAGTGTAGGGCCTGAAGGCTAGTTTTGGTATCTGCCTGATTGTTGAAGATGGTTCCTTCCCTCTACCTCATTCACTCAATATATATTACTTGAGGTGCCTAATATGTGTCAGGGAATGTTCTAGATGGTAGTGATATGAGATAGACCCTGCTTTCACAGAACTTGCAGTTCCATGGGGGTGACCGATATGAGAATAGGCAATTGCCAGTATGATAAGCACTCTCATCAGAAGGTGTTATAGGGACTCATAAATGGAGCACCACTTAATGAAATCAGGGAAGACTTCCTGAAAGAAGTGACAACTAAACTATGTCCACACTTGTGAGGAGTTGGTAAGGAGTGAAATTTCCATGAATTGTGTCATTAAGGCTTGAACATTTTCTTACTCCAAAGGGGATAGTCATACTAACTGTATAAGTTGAGACTGAGCAGAAGTTTGAAACAAAGATGAAAAATTCTAATTAAAGACTCATGTAAAAAAATTCTTTTCTTTTTTTTTTGGCAGTACGCGGGCGTCTCACTGTTGTGGCCTCTCCCATTGCAGAGCACAGGCTTCGGACGCACAGGCTCAGTGGCCATGGCTCACGGGCCCAGCCGCTCCGCAGCATGTAGGATCTTCCCAGACCGGGCACGAACCCGTGTCCCCTGCATCGGCAGGCGGACTCTCAACCACTGCGCCACCAGGGAAGACTCAGACTCATGTAAAATTTTTAAAAAAGGTCAAAGTTTCTCTCTTCCATCTCCCTTACCCTTAGGGCTGGGAAGGCCCACCTGGGTATGGTTAAATTTTTTGAATCCTGATTGACACTGACAAACAAGAGGATGTTTAAAACAGGGGGTCCCCAAGAGGTGGAGAGACTTGAACCCTGGTCATACAAGGACAGGATGGTATTTCAAAGGTGATACAGTAAGGTAGAGGCATAGCCACGAGAAACCTCACATTTTGCCTGAGACAGAGTAGACCTCCATCCTCCTCCTATGCTTTACACACACACACACTCCAGATGGAATGCCCTATATGATGACTCAGAGTCATTAATAACATGACCACTTGTGCAGCTCCAAGATTAGACAGCCAAAATCCAAGAGTCTGTTGTTCTGAAGTGGTGCTGGGTGGGAAGCACTCTCTCCAGAGACTGGGGCAGGGTATGACTTGCCAGGGGAGGGTTCATAGAATGTTTAGACTGTGACTCATGAAGGTCGTAGATGAATAAATAGCTCTCTTTCTGCTGTGACTGTTGACAGGGCTGGTGACAGCTTACCTTTGCAGTTGCCAAAAAAAAAATCTGACTCTGATTTTTGACAAGTTCAACTTTCCTAACCAGCCAGACCCTTCAGAGGGACCACCTTGAACAAAGACCTGGCCAAATGCAAATGACAATGAAGCAATGGGTGATCTTTAAAGGCATGAAATCAGAAAAGCAGACATCTCCTCCCAGCCAAAGAAGAGTCATCACTGGGAAGGGAGGATTGGAGGAAGAAAGTTTGCTCCTTCCAGGATGGGCGGTTGGTTATCTTGTTTCCTCATGTGGCTAGTTGGCCATAGACTACCATTTTGTTAACAGTCTTAGAGCCTCATGATTCCAGTGAGAAGAAAAGTTGTCCTTTTTTGGGGAAACGACTATATAGTTTAGGATATATTTGGCTACTAGTAACAAAAAATCTGACTGATAGTGGCCTAAGCCTAAGATGTTTGACTATGTCATGTAACAGGAAGACTGGAGGTAAGTAGCCTAAAGTTAGAACTGCAGCACAATTGTGTCATCAAGATGCCAGGAGCCTTTCTATCCTCCATACATACATAGGTCACTGATTCTTCTGGTTGCCCCATGGCTGCAGATGGCTACCGTATCCCCAGACATCACAACGATATTTGAAGATAGAAAGGTGGTAGGGGGTAGGGCTGTGGAGAGGCAAAGGATCCTTTTCCTGGAATGACTATGCCATTTTATCAATGAAGGAACAAAGTTATCTCAGAAGGCCTCCCAGCTGACTTACACTTATATCTAATTGATCAGAACATTATTAATCAGAACTGGGTCACATGTCCATCCTTAGCTGCAAGGGAGACCGGCAAAGTGAAAATGTGAATGGACTAGCCATGAATGACCTAGACTTATTATTATGATTCAAGCCCTCAGGTCTGGACACTTTGCTCTCTTGAATAAAACTGATGCTCTGTTGGCAAGGAAGAAATTTATTGGAGGCAGGGAATGGTTTCTACCACATACCGTTAGAAAGCTACTTAAACATTATACAATGAAGGCCCATCATTAGTATCAAATTTAAAAGAACAGGGATAGAGGTGTGAATAAGTAGAATTTTCAAGGCAGGAAGGTCTACAGGAATGTGATGGATCCCAAAGACTGTTAGCGGGTGCTCATAGAAGATTGCAGAGAAAAACAACAAGTCACCTAACGTGCCCTTTACTATACTCATCCTCTGTGAACCTTCCCATCCCCTCCAGGCAGAGCCCCAGTCCCTCCTCCCTGCTCCTGTTGCACTTTGCACGCAAGTTGATCATACCCATCAACAGGAATTTATTGTGTCCTTACTCTGTCCTGGTCCTGTGCTTGGTATCTTTCTGTATCAGTTCTGGGAGACTTTCCATGGCTTTCTATTGTCATCAGATAGTGGGCATTCATGGAAGGTAATGCAGGTGAACTTGTAACTTAGCTCACAAGGCCCTTTGTGCTCACTCCAGGGTATGTACTTAACTTCTCCAATCTCATGTCACCCCACCCCCTTGTCTTTGAATCCTGCATTCATACAGGCTCAACTCACAGAAGCTGCCCCCTCTTCTCTCGACACCTTTGCACTGCAATCCTTCCGCACAGAACACTCTTCTAGAACACTCTTCTTTCCGTTCTGTGCCTCACCAACCTCCACTCACCCTTCCGGCCTCAGCTTAGGTGTCACTTCCTCTGGAAAGCCTTTCCCCGCCCAGCTTTGCTCTGTGCTCCTTCACACTCTGCGTATCTCATTAGCATTACTCTGGGTTTCCCAGTGGTGGGACTGGGTTACTTTCACCCCTTCATTGCCAATGCCAGGTACAGTGCCCAATCCATCCTGGCTAAATGGCTGAGTCACAAAAGTTATTTTATCCAACATTTTGTGCCAGATCAGTTGGCAGAACCCACAGTTGCAGCCCTGGTCGGGAGGAGATTGCTGAGCACTAGAGCTGTAGTGGAATAACCCCTGGGCCAGTTGCCCTGTCATCGTGTGACCCTGGACAAAGCATGTCTTCTCTCTGGGCACCAACATTTTTCTTCTCAGAGTGAGAGAGAGAGAGCGAGAGAGAGGTGGTGGTGGTGGGCAGGAATTTGTTTTTTTAAAGCAGGAAATGTCCCCTTTGTTTTATTTCCCAAAAGAAATACCACACTGAAGTCTGATTTCGAAAACCTAATAGCGGAGGGGCTCTGGCTGAAGCAGACGCACACCAAGTTTTTGCTGCTGTCATAACAAATGACCACAAAGTTAGTGGCTTAACACGACGTGAACTGAGTATCTTACAGTTCTGTGGGTTAGCAGTCAGAGGGGTCTCACTGGGCAAAAAATCAAGGTGTTGGCAGGGCTACATTCCTTTCTGGAAGCTCCAGGGGAACATCCATCTCCTTGTCTTTTCCAGCTTTGAGAGGTGATAGTTCTAGGCTCATGGTCCTTCCTCCATCTTCAAAGCTAGCAACGTGGCCTCTCTCTGACCATCCTTCCATAACCACAGCTCCCTCTGACCACAGCTGGGAAAGATTCTTCACTTTCAAGGCCCTATGTGATTAGACTGGGCTCATGTGAATAATCCTGGGTAATCTCCCCATCTCAAGGTCCTTAACTTAATCATACCTGTAAACTCCCTTTTGCCATATAAATCAACATATTCCCAGGTTCTGGGGCTTAGAACATTGACATTGTTGGGGGTGCCATTATTCTGCCGACCACAAGTCAGGGGGAGAAAGTGGAGGGGCGGGTAGGAGCCTTTCTCTCTGGCTTTCCCTTCTTGAGCAGCCCTTGCCCACACAGTGTCCCCTGGTGCCCTAGAGCAGAGTTAAGGATACTAATGGTCTCTCATTTCTCCAAAGAAGACATACAGAGAGCCAATAGACACATGAAAAGATGCTCAACAGTGCTAACTATTAGAGAAATGCCAATCAAAACTATAATGAGGTATCACCTCATACTATTGAGAGTGTCCATCATTAAAAAGTCTACAAATACTAAATGCTGGAGAGGGTGTGGAGAAAAGGGAACCTTCCTACAGTGTTGGCAGGAATGTAAATTGGTATAGCCACTATGGAGAACAGTATGGAGTTTCCTTAAAAAACTAAAAATAGAGCTACCATGTGATCCAACAATCCCACCTCTGGGCATATACCCAGACAAAACTATAACTCAAAAAGATACATGCACCCTATGTTCATAGCAGCACTATTCATGATAGCCAAGATATGGAAGCAACCTAAATGTTTATCGACAGATGAATAGATAAAGAAGATGTGGTACATATATATACACAATGGAATATTACTCAGCCATAAAAAAGAATGAAATAATGCCATTTGCAGCAACATGGATGGACCTAGAGATTATCATACTAAGTGAAGTAAGCCAGACAGAGAAATACAAATACCATATGATATCACTTAAATGTAGAATCTAAAAAATGATACAAATGAACTTATTTACAAAACAAAAACAGACTCACAGACACAGAAAACAAACTTACGGTTACCAAAGGGGAAAGGAGTGGGGGAGGGATAAATTAGGAGTTTCGGAGTAGCAGATACAAACTACTATAAATAAAATGGATAAACAACAAGGTCCTACTATATAGCACAGGGAATGATATTCAATATCCTGTGATAAGCCATAATGGAGATATATATCTATCTGAATCACTTTGCTGTACACCAGAAACTAACACAACATTGTAAATCAACTATACTCCAATAAAAAATAAAACAAGATCTCAATGGTCTCTAAGATCTCTTCTGGCTTGAACGACTGGGCTGAATAGCTCTATGACCTCGGAAAGTTATTACCTCTCTGTCCCTCCATTTTCCCAAATGCAAAATGTGAACAATAAGTCTGTCTACCCAACAGGGTTGTGCTGAAGTTAAAGGAAACAATCTATGCAAAGCACTTAGCTCAGTGCTGGCACACAGTCAATGTTCAGCAAACGTTAGCTGGTTTCGTTATTAGGTGCCTAAAGGTCCCTTTCCATTCCAATGTCTGGCTCCATCACCCCAATTCAAAATGTACCTGCAGCAGATGGGATGAAAAACTGGTTTTCCTGGGTCATTTAGCCACCACACTGAAAATTTTAAAATGTTTCAGTTATTTGACCTCAAAAACAAAGTATATTTTTGTGTCTCTGGGGTTAGAGATATTTCTTCTTTTGAGCATCTGGGGAAAATGGGAAATATGGTGGGTACCAAGGAGAATGGGAAGGCTGGGAGATAGCAGGGGTCTGCTCACACCAGAAGGCTGTGTGCAGGCCCTGGTGTCTACTTAGGAACATATAAAAAGGGCTGAGGCTATGGCCGTGAGACTGCTTATGAAACACAAACACCAGGGAAGTTTACCAAATAGCAGGCTCGAATTTTATAGCTTCTGGAAGAATCACTACATTCCAGATGACAATAAAAATCTGGTCTTCTAAAGGTACACAGCCCCTCGGTTTGAAGAAATGAACCCACAGGAATGTTCAAGGGAGGGATCATTCCTTCTCAAAAGATACATCTCCCTTCTCTTGTCTCCAAAGCCTCACAGTGGCATCTTGAGCTAGAACTGCTGGGTGTCCAGTGGCAGTGACCTTAAGTGGACTCATCTTCTCTGATTCGGTCATATCACTTGGAGGATTCTACCCCCTAAACTAAAATGTGGGAAAATTTTATGCACAAAGTTGCTAATTTCTGTATATACAACAGTCCTAAATGGAAAGCATCTCAAATTGGCTGTATTAGGAGAAGGACTTAGAAAATTACAGCACATCCAGATAATAGAATATAAGGGAGCCAGTGCTCACAAGAAGCTTTGCATAACCTGAGGAACTGCTTAGAGCACGTTAACTGAAAAAAACAAAGAAGCGGGATACATATTTGTATATGTAATCTAATCCCTGTGTTTTTAGGAAATATATCAAAAATTTTCTTTGTGCTTGTTCCCAGCTGTCCAAAGTATGGAAAAGGGATTCCTCCTTCTTATTACTGTTTTCCTCTATTTTCCATCTTTTACAGCCGAATGAATAGCATAGTGTTTAAATACATTGCGTATGAAGGCAGACTGCCTACTGACCTGCCTCTTAACCTCTCTGAATCTCAGTGTTTATTTCTCTCATGTGGCAATAATAATCATCCCTAGTTTGTAGGATGGCTCTGAGCATTAAAGAATAATCCAGGTGAAGGGCTTTGTACCCTTTTGAAGGGCTTTGACACAGCATTTTGTACATAGTCAGTGCTCAAGGGATGTCAGCTGGTGTTTCTATTTTCAGATTACAGAAGTATCTCCAACAAAACTCAAAACTGGAAAAAGAGGAACATATAGTTTGCTTTCCTGCCTTTAGTTCAGTCAAAGACTTACCCCAAAGGGTTATTTAACAAACATTCTTTTTTCTGGTCCTTAATTACTTATGATATTTGGGGAAGCAGCTAAATAGTCAGCAACTGAAAGCCTTTTGAATGAGAATACTCAGCTCTTCTCTTTGGAGAAAAATCTAAGACCCTGGCTTTTTCTTCATCTGCCAACAACCCCTGCTCTTCTACTTTCTCTAAGAGTCAACTCCTGTCCCTCAGTACTTTTGGGAGGTCTCCCTAGGTGCTCATCTGTGTATCTCCCAACTGTATCAGTTTGGCTGCACATAACAGAAAACTGATAGGAGAAGTGTAAAGGAGTGTATTAGTGACTTACTGCTGCATAACGATGTGACACAAACTTAGTGGTCTAAACAACACGCATTTATTAACTCACGGTTTCTGTGGATCAAGAGTCTGGCATGGCTTGGCTGAATCCTCTGTTCAGGGTCTCACCAGGCTGCAATGAAGGTGTCAGCTGGGCTGCATTCTCGGGGGCTTGTCTGGGGAAGAATCCACTTCCAAGCTCACTCAGGTTGTTGACAGAATATATTTTCTTACAGCTGTAGGACTGAGGGGCCTGACTTCTTGCTGTCTGGAGGACATACTTAGCTCCTAAAGTTCACTCACAGTTCCTAGAAGTCTCCCACACTTTATAGAGGTTTTCTGTAGCTCCTAGAAGCCACCAGTAGTTGGGCTTTTCCAACATGGCTGTTGACTTTATTAAGTTATCAAGGAGAGTATCTATAGCAAGTCCACTAACAGGGTGAAGTCTTTATATAACCTAATGTAATCACAGAGGGACATCCCATCACCTTTGCCCTGTTCTATTGGTTAGAAGCAAGTCATAGGTCCCACCCGTGTTCAAGTGGAGTAGATGGGAACCCCAGGACCACTCGCAAGTCTGTCACCACCACAAGGAAGGGGACTATTTTCTCATGGTAACAAGAAGTCTTACACAGGGAGATGGGGGTTGACAAGCATCTCCATTTCGCCGTTCACATCCAGGCTCTTTCCTTCTTTCTGTTTTACCACCGTTTATCCTTTTCTTTTCTTTTTTTTTTTTTGCGGTATGCGGGCCTCTCACTGCTGTGGCCTCTCCCGTTGCGGAGCACAGGCTCCGCATGCGCAGGCTCAGCGGCCATGGGTCACGGGCCCAGCCGCTCCGCGGCATGTGGGATCTTCCCGGACCGGGGCACGAACCCGTGTCCCCTGCATCGGCAGGCGGACTCTCAACCACTGCACCACCAAGGGAAGCCCCATCGTTTATCCTTTTGATCATAAGATGGGTGCTGCTCCTCTAAGCTTCACATCCTCCGGAGGCATGAAAAAGGACAACACACACATGCCCACTAAGTACGAGTCTATCAGTAAAACAACAGATTCCCAGAAACCCCACCCACATGCATGTGCATTGCCGCTCATTGACCTCATCAGTATCACCTGGTTGTGTCTACCGCACAGGCCATCAGAAAATAGATACATTTTAATGAGCCGTATCCATGGGACCCCAACAAAATGAGCAGTATCCGCCACAGACATTTTCAGTATGTGGCCACATGGGTTAAAGCGTCCAGGGAGGGCTAGCCTATGAATAAGTGATAAAGCTTGGATAAGAGAATTCATGAAAAAGTCTTTGCCCAGTGCCTGGCACATAACAGTATCAGACAACGTTGCCTCTTTCCTCCCTTCTCCCCTTTGTTTTCTCTGTTGCCCCCACTTCTGGGTTTGAGCACTCCAAGCACAGCAGCACCTTCAGAGTTAAGCACCCTGACATGCAGGCCAGGCGTGTCTGCCTTCGGAGCCTCAGAGGAAAGCTGATGAGGGAGGAATGTAATAGCTGCAGCTGGAGCCCTGCCAGGGGACCAGCAACTGCAACGCCCTTATTTGCTCTGGGGAGGAGCAGCTTGGAAACTTTTTATGAGATTCCAGAAGCAGCAAGGTCATCAGTTTTATAGCCATCCCGCTTCGTTTGTAAATACAGCCTTTGAATGAGAATGTTTGGGTCCCTTGACAAGAACTAGGCTGATGACCAGGGGACCATCAAATAAATAAAAGATATTCTGTTGCCCATGACCCCGAGGCATCCTGAGTAACCTTAGATCCCTGACAAACTACAAAAACAAACCAGTCGTACCTTCAGAGAACTTGATTTCGCAGTCAAGCCCCTGTGTGGGTCTGAGGCAGGTGATCTGATTTGTCTGGTCACAGGCGTGGCAACACATGTTTACCATCACGCTCGTTTTCCAGCCAGCTGCAAGTGTCTGGGTGAAAGCTCGTGGTCAGGCGTGTTTGCTGTGATAAAGTCAAGGCCAAGGAGGGGGCTGTGTCCTAGGCAGCCTCCGTGTGTGCTTGTCAATAGGAACCAGCGCCTCCAGGGACACCTGGGCCTGTTTCTCTAATTGCTCACTGGACCGTGGCTTTTCCTGCAGCTGAGTATTTACTAGGCTGGGCCCAGGAAACACTCAGCCTTCACTGTCTGGCCAGCTGCCCGGGTGGCCTCCGATTGCAGTTGGCTATGGTGACAGGGTCACCCTCTCTTTGGGCTTCTTTTCTTCGGGCCACGAGGTGGAGGCAGGAAGTGGTAGGAAGGCAGGACGATATTTTTCATGAATGGACGAAATTCTCCTTTACAGGCACAATTCCTGGCCCCTGGTACATTTTTTTTTTTAATTTAAGGTCATGCTTACTTTATTTATTTTTATCTTTTCAAATTAATGTTTATTGGAGTATGGTTGATGTTCAATGTTGTTAGTTTCTGCTGTACATCAAAATGAATCAGTTATACATGTATATATATCCAGTCTTTTTTAGATTCTTTTCCCATATAGGCTATTACAGAGTCCTGAGTAGAGTTCCCTGTGCTATACAGTAGGTTCTTACTAGTTATCTATTTTATATATAGTGGTGTGTACGTGTCAATCCCAATCTCCCACCCCACCCCTTTCCCCCTGGTAACCATAAGTTTGTTTTCTACATCTGTGACTCTATTTCTGTTTTGTAAGTAAGTTCATTTGTACCATTTTTTTAGATTTCACATATAAGTAATATCATGTGATGTTTGTCTTTCTCTGTCTTAGTATGACAGTCTCTAGGTCCCTCCCTGTTGTTGCAAATGGCATTATTTCATTCTTTTTTTATGGTTGAACCCTGATACACTTTTTTTGTTTTTGTTTTGTGGTACACGGGCCTCTCACTGTTGCAGCCTCTCCCGTTGCAGAGCACAGGCTCCGGACACGCAGGCTTAGCGGCCATGGCTCACGGGCCCAGCCGCTCCGCGGTATGTGGGATCCTCCCGGACCGGGACACGAACCCGTGTCCCCTGCAACGGCAGGCGGACTCTCAACCACTGCGCCACCAGGGAAGCCCCTGACACACTTTTAACGAATATTTGTTGAATGGCTATTTGTTGAAGAAATGAGTGATTTTAGTTATTTAATATTTATTGAATGCCTATTATTTGCCAGGGGCCTAAAATCTGATGACACAATGCAAAAGTTGACAGGATGTGAACTCTCTTGGAACTTGAATTATGGTGAGGGGACAATAGCAATAACAAATAAGTGAGCAAGATAATTAGAGAGAGTGATAAATGCCCTATGAAGACCAGAAGGCAGGATGACGAGGGAGAGGAGGTCGGGGATGGAGGGTTATTTTATTTATTTATAAAGATTTTTTTGATGTGAACCATCTTTTTAATGATGAATTTTTATTACTTTTCTGTGCTACTTTTATTTTTTTGATTTATTCATTTAATTAATTTATTTTTGGCTGTGTTGGGTCTTTGTTGCTGCATGCGGGCTTTCTCTAGTTGTGGCAAGTGACGGCTTCTCTTCGTTGTGGTGTGCAAGCTTCTCATTGCAGTGGCTTCTCTTGTTGCGGAGCACGGGCTCTAGGCGAGAGGGCTTCAGTAGTTGTGGCGCAGGGGCTTAGTTGCTCCGTGGCATGTGGGATCTTCCCGGACCGGGGCTCGAACCCGTGTCTGGCAGGTGGATTCTTAACCACTGTGCCACCAGGGAAGCCCGATGTGAAGCATTTTTAAAGTCCTTACCGAAGTTTTTACAATATTGCTTCTGTTTCATGTTTTGGTTTTTTGGCCATGTGGCATGTGGGATCTTAGCTCCCTGACCAGGGGTTGAACCCACACCCCCTGCATTGGAAGGCGAAGTCTTAAGCACTGGACCACCAGAGAAGTCCCTGGAGGGCTACTTTAGATGGGGGGGGGGGCGGGGGAGGGCTTCCTTCCTAAGGAGATGATATTTGAGCTAAGACCTGAAAGGTGAGAAGGCACTTGTCATGAGATATCTGGGAATGTGTATTCCTGGTGAGATGGAACACACTTCTAGAAGGTGGAAGGCAGACTGACCACAGGAGAGTGAGGAAATTGTAGTCCAGACATTTCAGCTGAGGAGGGGGCTCATCTTTCTTCTAGAGCCTGGGCAAAGATGAGGAAGTAAAAAAAAGTATCAGGAGCGGGGGTAAGAGGTGGTATTGAAAACAAGGCATTTAATGGGGAGTTTACCTGTGTTCAGAATAGGTGGCTGGCCATGCTTGCCTAAGGACTCCTGGCAGCTAAGCTCTGTGCCCAAGGCAAGCAAATTGAAGTGTGGTGCTCTGAAGACATTGGAGAGCCCTAGAGAAATGACTGCCCTGCTGAGGAATTTGGGGGATCCCCCAGTGTGATAGTAGCTTCCTACCTGATCACCCTAAGGGGAAGCCTGCTGGTTGGTTCCAGACTCACCAAGGTACTCAAAGCAGCTATTGATTGCCTTCATTGTAAATATGAATAATTTTAATCTTTACTCTACTTGTGGACAACACTTGCAACATAAATGAATGAAAAATATTGCCACTTATTAAATTCCTGGGCTGTAAAAGCCTTGCTTAGAGCCTGTCAGAGTTGGGGGACATCCTTGGGAGACAGAGAGGTCATTTGGCCTTACAGAGTCTGAAAGCCTTCAAACTTATTTTTTGTTTGTTTGTTTGTTTTTCCATTACCTAGAAATGCACAGATAGGATTGCAAGAGGAAGACGTTTAGTATACATCTTTAAACTTATGTCCCGTTACTGAACCACAATGCCTGAAATAGAGTATGAATTAATACACGACATAAATCCTGCAATTAGCATAATTATAGTATTTTTGAGTGTTAAAAGTGTAACGTTCTTAATATAGACATAACGTAATTTTAAGTGTTTTTGAGTGTTAAAAGTGTAACGTTCTTAATATAGACATAACGTAATTTTAAAAACTATTTTAACATTTTTTAATTTGCTATGAGCCTCAAGAAATGGAAATGTCTTGGACACCTGAATCATCTGGATCAGAGTTTGAAGGTACCCCAAAGCATCATTATATATTTGCTGCAGTTTCTTGGGTGATTCTCTCTCACTTATGGCTAGTTCCACTTGCGTTGAATTTTACTAGTTTACCACTCAGAAGAAGTCTTTATATCTGTGGTCATGGAAAATCCTCATTGTTGGATAGAGCTAATAATTTGGACAATATTACCAGCCGACTGGAAAGCATTGGGCATCCTCAGTATTCTCTTGGAGCACTTGCTATGTGGTAAGAGTAGTCCTAGGTAATAAAGATGTGGAATTAGAACTGTATTAAAATGTAGGAAATGAGAAGTCTAGGAGGATCAGAAGGGTGAAGGGTGGAAGATAACTGCATGCCCATAGAAGCCCTGACCTTTTCCTGAAACTCAATGCCAGCTTTATGCTGAATGCCTTCTGTAAAGACTTCCAAATGGACTTTTGCTGGCTTCCCCATCATTACTGCCAGTCAGTTAAAATCCTACCCATTTGTCAAGGTCCATCTAAATGCTCCATTTTCTTTGAAGCTCTGTTTGAATGCCCAGATGGAAGCAATCACTCCTTTCTCCATGCTCTCATGGTGCCCTTAATTCATTCTTTCAATCTCTCTCTCCCTCTCTCCCCACTCTGGTGGGCACTAGTATTTGTACCACACTTTGTACACAAAGTAATTGCCTGTGCATTTTCTCATTTAATTCTCAGCAACTCTGAGATACTAAGTATAGGGATACAGAGGCCCAAACACTGGAGGTTGTTAGCAGATTGGCTTCATACATTATGATTACTAGTCAGACAAAATCATCTGAGATATCTAAAATTCAGCAGCCCAAGAATGCAGGATTCTTTTAAGAGTTAGACAAAAAAAGACATTCACATAGCTTTAGATTCTATGACATTAAGACGTCTATAACATTAGATGGAAGAGACCTGCAGAGATCTTAGGAGCCAAAGAAAGTTTGTAATCTAATCAAGAGATCCGGCTGAGTTGGAGTTTCAGACATTTGTGAGTAGACATTTGTGAGGCAGGATCAGGGTTGTGTATAACTTGAGTCCCAAGATGTGACCATGCCCCTTTTGAAGTTATAGATTCATTGACATAACCTCTAAAAATAGAGTTCAGGATGTCATACCAAGGTTACCAAAATCTCTGATCACAAGCAATCCCAAGAATGCTGAGGTGGCAACTCCCATACTTCTTGGGATGATTTAATAGTTTTAATAGTTTTCTTAGTTTTTGTGAAAAGCACCACCCAGGGAGCTCAATCTTCTGTCCAGCCAAATAGCTCTGTGCAAGGCAATTTCAGTTAACAGGGGTACAATTGCCTTTCTTACTGGGCAAACGTCTTTCATTCCCTGGAAGTTTTAGATTACACATATACATGTTTAAAATAATCAAAACTAGAGTATAAATATTTTTGTATTAAGAAAGAGTCAGGTCACATTTGGTATTCCTATATACTTATAATGTTTAAGAAAATTTGGCATATTAAAATGATATTCTTATAATTCTAATTTAAAAAGTATAATTGACAAATTACTGAGACATCTTTAAGTGGAAATTCATGTCAATCACATTTATAAGCATAATTTATTAGATTGACTATTTGGGAATATTTGTTGGTCAGACAACTGATATTCTTAAAATGAAAAATTGAATTTATAAATGCAGTTTCAACTGTTTGAAGGAATTCCATTACCTAAGTTTGCAAATGTAACCAATCATTGGTGAAAGGCTCGTTAAAAGTGACTAAGAAAAGTGATGCTTAAAATTTGCTCCACTTATAAATAGAAAAACAAGATTTGTAAGTAGAACATAAAACCCAAGGAGAGGGCTTCCCTGGTGGCACAGTGGTTGGGAATCCGCCTGCCAGTGCAGGGGACGCAGGTTCGAGCCCTGGTCCAGGAAGATCCCACATGCCGCAGAGCAACTGGGCACGTGCACCAAAACTACTGAGCCTGTGTGCTGCAACTACCGAAGCCCACGTGCTGAGAGCCCGTGCTCCGCAGCAAGAGAAGCCACTGCAATGAGAAGCCCGTGCACCTCAACAAAGAGCAGCCCTGCTCAACGCAACTGGAGAAAGCCCATGTGCAGCAGCGAAGACCCAATGCAGCCAAAAATAAATAAATAAAATAAACAAATTAAAAGAAAAACAACCCAAGGAGAAAATATATTTTTAAATATGTAACTTTAATAAACTGACCATTAACTTAAAAATACAAGATAGACTTAGTAGTCTTTTCAGTACATAGAACTCACTCTCAGGGCATCTGAATAACCTAGATTCACAGAGGTGACCTGTCTAAGGTCACGTGGCTAGTAAGTGGCACAGTCACAACTTCAACTCAGTGTCTAGATCCTGTATCTCAGTTGAACTCTGCTCTCCTTCTTGGCTGCTTTTTCAGCTCCTCTTTTACAGCCCCTGTGATACTTTGCCTTGCATTTGGGTTATTTATCTGTCTTATTTTGAATACTTGCCTCTCCCCAGCTGCCAACACAGGGTCAGGCATGGGGTAGAAGTGGGGGGAACTCAATAAATGTATTGGATTCAAATTGTTATAGGCCATAGACAGCCTCTGAGAAAGGGTAGCTGGGGTGGGGGAGGCATATAGAATGTTATCTCTCTGTGACACTGTTTAGCTTTAAGGGGGTCTGAGTCTACAGCCCTGGACTCTAGAGGCCCAAGCTCTGATGAAGTGGATATAAATTAATTCCATGCTGTTTGCCTTCTTTTTTTCTTTTTTTGTGGTACGTGGGCCTTCCACTGTTGTGGCCTCTCCCGTTGCGGAGCACAGGCTCTGGAAGCGCAGGTTCGACGGCCATGGCTCATGGGCCTAGCCGCTCCGCGGCATGTGGGATCTTCCCGGACAGGGGCACGAATCCGTGTCCCCTGCATCGGCAGGCGGACTCCCAAGCACTGCGCCACCAGGGAAGCCTCCTGTTTGCCTTCTTTTAAGATTAATTCCATGGATATCCTTCAGTGTCTTCCCACTGCTCAGGGTAAAAACCAAAAAGCCTTTCTAAGCTTAATGAGACCAGTATGGTCCAGTCCAAGCCCACCTCTCTAGACTTTTGCTCCACTTGCTCTGAGGACACAACCTTCATTTAGTTCCCTGGACAAACCAAGGTCTTCCCCAGATGAAGTCAGGTTTCTAGTTAAACACTTACAGCTTTCTGAACCTCTCCTTCACAGCACTTCTTGGAGGTTGTAATGATATATTTCTGTTTGCAGCTCTTTATTTGATATCTGTGCAAGGCCTTTAGTTCTGGGCACCTTGCCTCTTTTCTCCACCATTATGCTTGTTGCATAGCAGGGGCTTAACAAATGTAGGCTTTTATTATTGTTATTATTAGCATTTAATAATGTCTGTTTTCACAAACAGATGGAGAGACATACTATGTTCTTGGATTGGAAGAATCAATATTGTGAAAATGACTATACTACCCAAAGCAATCTACAGATTCAATGCAATCCCTGTCAAATTACCAGTGGCATTTTTTTTACAGAATTAGAGCCAAAAATCTTAAAATTTGTATGGAGACAGAAAAGACCCTGAATAGCCAAAGTAGTCTTGAGGGAAAAAAACGGAGTTGGAGGAATCAGGCTCCTTGACTTCAGACTATACTACAAAGCTACAGTAATCAAGACAATATGGTACTGGCACAAAAGCAGAAATATAGATCAATGGAACAGGACAGAAAGCCCAGAGACAAACCCACACACCTATGGTCAACTAATTTATGACAAAGGGGGCAAGGATATACAATGGAGAAAAGACAGTCTCTTCAATAAGTGGTGCTGGGACAATTGGACAGCTACATGTAAAAGAATGAAATTAGAACCCTCCCTAACACCATACACAAAAATAAACTCAAAATGGATTAGAGACCTAAATGTAAGACCGGACACTATAAAACTCTTAGAGGAAAACATAGGAAGAACACTCTTTGAAATAAATCACAGCAAGATTTTTTTTGATCCACCTCCTAGAGTAATGGAAATAAAAACAAAAATAAACAAATGGCACCTAATGAAACTTAAAAGTTTTGCAAAGCAAAAGAAACTACAAACAAGATGAAAAGACAACCCTCAGAATGGGAGAAAACATTTGCAAACAAATCAATGGACAAAGGATTGATCTCCAGAATATATAAACAGCTCATGCAGCTCAATATTAAAAAAACAAACAACCCAATCCAAAAATGGGCAGAAGACCTAAATAGACATTTCTCCAAAAAAGACATACAGATGGCCAAGATGCACATGAAAAGCTGCTCAACATCACTAATTATTAGAGAAATGCAAATCAAAACTACAATGAGGTATCACATCACACCAGTTAGAATGGGCATTATCAGAAAATCTACAAACAGTAAATGCTGGAGAGGGTGTGGAGAAAAGGAACCTTCTTGTGCTGTTGGTAGGAATGTAAATTGATACAGCCACTATGGAGAACAGTATGGAGGTACCTTAAAAAACTAAAAATAGGGCTTCCCTGGTGGCGCAGTGGTTGAGAGGCCGTCTGCTGATGCAGTGGACACGGGTTCGTGCCCCAGTCTGGGAAGATCCCACATGCCACGGAGAGGCTGGGCCTGTGAGCCATGGCTGCTGAGCCTGTGCATCCGGAGCCTGTGCTCCGCAATGGGAGAGGTCACAACAGTGAGAGGCCCGCATACCACAAAAAAAAAACAAAACACAAAAAAATAAAAATAGAATTACCATATGATCCAGCAATCCCAGTACTGGGCATATACCCAGAGTAAACCATAATTCAAAAAGACACATGCACCCTAATGTTCATTGCAGCACTATTTACAATAGCCAGGTAATGGAAGCAACCTAAATGCCCATCAACAGACGAATGGATAAAGAAGATGTGGTACGTATATGCAATGGAATATTACTCACTCATAAAAAGGAATGAAATCGGGTCGTTTGTAGAGACGTGAATGGATCTAGAGACTGTCATACAGAGTGAAGTAAGTCAGAAAGAGAAAAACAAATATCGTATATTAATTCATATATGTGGAACCTAGAAATATGGTACAGATGAACCAGTTTGCAGGGCAGAAACTGAGACACAGATGTAGAGAACCAATGTATGGACACCAAGGGGGAAAAGCAGCGGGGGGTTGTGGATGGTGGTGTGATGAATTGGGAGATTGGGATTGACATATATACACTAATATGTATAAAATGGATAACTAATAAGAACGTGCTGTATAAAAAAATAAATAAAATAAAATTCAAAAATATATGTGTCCATTTTGGGGACAAATGAATGAATGAATCAATAAAAAAGGAAGGATCGATTTTGTGGTGATCATTTAGACTGGCCTGATCTCCACTCAGCTGGAAAGGATTTTAGATGAAATCTTATCAGACAGATAGGGGACATGATGTCTGAGATCCTTCCAGGCCAATGAGCCTTTTGCTCCAGAAACGCTGTTTGTCACTTTGCTTTAGCCATTGCTTTTATCATTCTCATGGGGAACTCTGTGTGTGTGTGTGTGTGTGTGTGTGTGTGTGTGTGACAGAGAGAGAGATGTAAGATAGAGACAGAGAGACACACAAAAAGACAGAGAGAGACTGAGATAGAGACAGAGAGACAGAGAGAGAGAGAAAGAGATTGTGCTGCCATGCAAGGTGATGGGAAATGACCCAGAAAGGCCCCTGGAAACGACCGTGCTCTCCCTTCTTGCCTCATTCAAGCGAGTGAGAGCTCACAGCTCCTTTGGCAGGGAGTAGGCCAGCTGAAAAATGTCAGGCCCCCTAACATCAATGAATTTTGCATTTCCAAATAATGGGTTTATGATTAAACTCCAATAACTCAAATGCACACTCTGTGAAGAATTCCAGTCTCAGCTGGTAATTCTTGTTCTCTTGAATCCCTTCCTTCCCTTTATTTGTTGAATCTATGCCTCAAAATCCCTCCGATTCCAGCCATAAGTGGGGAGTTGATGCAATTTTCTAATGACAGGGAGACATGTCCCCATGATAGTGAAGCCATCCTGAAAATTGTAGGAAAAAACACTAAAGAGCATGAGGCTGGAAAGGCAGACGGATTCACTAAAAATAGGCTGTAGGATCTGTGCTTTCTTCCTCTGGGAGACTGGTGTAACACTGACCTCTAGCTGGATGGAGAGAGTGAATTCAGCTGGTGCCTTCTACTCCGGTTGTTGGATGTTTGGCTGATCTGAAGTGAAAAGAGAATATTTGGAAATTTTCTCTTCCTTAAGAATGTTTCCTGTATTCTGCCTGGCTTCTCTTCTCCTCAAATAACAATATCACCGTTTGTTAGTATTCTCAACGTGCTAGGCCTTGTGAGTTTCCATATTAGCTCTAATTATTCCCAATGACCCTGTGAGGTAGGTGTTATTGCATCCATTTTCCTGGCAGGAAAACTGAGGCTCAGAGAGTTTTATAACTTGCCGCACACATACTCTTAGGAGCTGGCTGAATCCGTATTCTAAATCAGGTTTGTCAACTCCAAAGCCTGCCCTCCTTCTCCTGACTCTGAGTCTGGCAGAAGCCCCAGGGAGGGTTTGGGTGTCTGTTCCACCCCTCGGGGCCTGTTCTTTGGGAAAGGTCTCTCAGTCACTGTGCTTATTTATTCTGCTTCTACCTGACTAATTCCTGTTTATATTCAGAAGCCCGGCTGAGCCTCCTTCCATATACGTCAGTCCCTGTAAAAGCAACCATCTGTCTCCCAGGCCCTTGACTTTCTTGGTGATAACATCTTCATTTTCGCAGACTGAGAGCTCTGTTTTAAGCCATCGGGTGAC
The DNA here is from genome assembly GCF_937001465.1 of Orcinus orca. Classification (NCBI taxonomy): domain Eukaryota; kingdom Metazoa; phylum Chordata; class Mammalia; order Artiodactyla; family Delphinidae; genus Orcinus; species Orcinus orca. The sequence continues at coordinate 30,687,406 of NC_064566.1, forward strand.
TGGTTAGTAGTGAATCAATAAAGCTACCCAATCATGGCCTCACATGGAATTTGAAAACCCACTGGGGGTTGAAATGTCCAAGAAAGTGTAATTCTGTTTATTTCTGTTTATATTTCTCTGTGTGTTTTTAGATGTTCTGGTTGCGATTTTTCTGGTTGATGGATGGGTTTCAAGCTAACTGTTAAAATGGGATTGGGGGTAAAATGCTGGAAAAGTGTTTCATTCTCACCTTGATGAAATGATTCAGCTGAGCATGTGGGTGGTGAGATGGGTACAGAAAGAGGAGTTCTGAAATAAAAATTTTGTTTCTTTAAAAAAAAGTATTAGCTGATGTAAAGACTACTATTGCTTATGTAATGAAGTGTTTCAACTTTCCATGGTGGGGGAGTCCCCTAGCACATATCTGGGTTATCCCACTGATGTGGCTAAGACTTTTCAGTGGCTTGCAAGCTAATGGCCTTTGTCTGGGTTGCTTTGTTCCCGTGAAGGCTTGCTTATGGCAGTCTGACATGTTCCTATTAGGGTACAGTGTTTACCTGACTTCACAGTATCTTACTAAAGATTTTAGTTGCCCAACTACTTAAAAATAATCACGAGTGCTTTTAGACATTTTCTATAAATAAAATGCATTACTTTTGTTAAAAAATGCGATTATAATATGCAGACAACATTTTTTATTTATTAACGTAACACTGCCATCTTTTTTTGCAAGGTTGCAAATACTTTTGTTTATTTCACTTACCTTTCATTGTCCCACATGGATTGAGTACACACGCGCTCTGATGCTGGGCTACAGGCTAGATGCCATGCCATTCCATTGTATGACTGAGCCATCCTTTAGTTCATGAATCTCTCACTGTTGGGAATTTTGATTTTTTTAAATAACATTTTGATATTATAAACATTGCTGTGATAAACTTCCTTGTCTCTATACAGGATTATTCATTAGAATAAATTTTCAGAAGTGTAGTTGCTGAGCCAGGAGTGACAACTCCACTTCTGAAAATACATGGTCAAATTCCTCTTCTGTGAAGTAAGTCAGACAGAGAAAGACAAATATCATATGATATCACTTACATATGGAATCTAAAAAAAAGATACAAATGAACTTTTCTTTTTTTAGGTATGAAGTAAATTTATTGAGAGAGATACACACTTTGTAGAAAGAGTGTGGGCCATCTCAGAAAGCGAGAGGCCCAAATGAACTTGTTTACGAAACAGAAACAGACTCACAGAAAACAAACTTATGGTTACTAAAAGGGAAAGTTAATGGGGAGGGATAAATGAGGAGGTCGGGATTAACATATACACACTACTATATAAAATAATCAACAAGGACCTATTATATAGCACAGGGAACTCTACTCAATATTCTGTAATAACCTATATGGGAAAAGAACCTGAAAAGGAATAGATATATGTATATGTATAACTGAATCACTTTGCTGTACACCTGAAACTAATACAACACTGTATATCAACTATACTCCAATATAAAATAAAAATTAAAAAAATTCCTCTTCTGGAAGTTTACACTAATTTACATTTTATCCATGCACATGACTTCTTAACCTACTAATAAGCAGTGTAAAAATGCTAACAAAGTTGGAGACTTCAAATACTGTCCGGTAATCTCAACTTAGCAAACACCCATAGACAATAAGTAAGAGTGAGCATTCTGCAAGCTGGCCTGAGAGGACAAATACTATGAAGACCAGTCATGGTCTGTAAGAAACCTATGAAGAGTAGGGGAATTGGAAAGGACAGAATGTGTCTGGAGAGGAACTGACAGATGGCAGATGGTGTGGCTGGAACGAAGAGGATGATGGGAGGGGAGACAGAGAAAGGCTAGGTTAGGGTGCTTGAATTTTTCTCTACAGGGTGGGCTGGTCTGTTGGCTGGGAGTCAACACGAAGGCTTTTGAGAAGGGGCATATTAGGAGTAGATCTGATGTTTTGAAAACCACTCTGGTTCCATCTCATCTTCATCCTTCTTCCCTTTATCATCCTTCTGCTCCTGCTTTCTATGAGAAGTAAGAAGAGAGTGTTGAGAAAGTACATCAGTTGGTTGGTTGTGTCTACATCAGTATTTACTCCTTAAAATTCAAAGTTGGGGGTGGGAAGGGTTTTCCTTGTTGTGTTGGCATTCATGTGGAAGCCTAGGGGAACTTAAGAATAAAACAGAGGAGCAACCAGAAGCGCTGATGACCTCATAATGCAAAATGAACTGCATATGCCTTTTTTGTTTGTTTGTTTTTTGCTCTGGGACAAAAAGTATGGAGACTGATTCTGGAAAAAAAAAATTACTAATTTAGCTTTTCTTTTTTTTAAAAAAAAGACAGTTTTCAATTTGCATTTCAAATTCATCAGTTTAAAAAATGTTGAATCAGTAATAATAGTCTGACCTTATGTTTCAGGGGATTCCACATCATGCATTGTATTCCGGTTAAAGATAAATGAACACTACAGTCCAGTTCTGGAAAAGATGTTCTATTTGAAAATTTACCAAGTTAGAGATGTATTAATGAAGAAAGGGCAAATCAGAGGAAGGAGAGACGGGTAGGAAGTGAACCAAGAAAGAAGAGAAATTGAAAGCGTCAGCATCATTTTTCAAGTCCTTGTTTCTGAAGCAGACTCCTTTGAGAAATTTTTTTCACCTCTCTGCGTAAGATGTTAGAAACAAAATGACTATTAGAACATTTTCATACTTACCTTAAATTCTGGAGTCTGGATCTTTGTATCCCCTTCTTGAGGATCATGTAGAAGGCAACTCAAGAGCCATAAAACTCTGGCCTCCAGCATGATGTGTGACCAGAGTGGATGCCCATCCAAAACCCAGAGCCTCCCTCTTTATCTCTCAGTTCACAGACAGGCAGGTCTCCTCCTGGACCCGGGAGAGGAAATGGCATAAGATAACAGGTATGGAGGTGATCTGGAAGGTTAAAAAATAATTTCTTACAGACACAGCCCTTTAAAAAAAATTACTGTTCTCTTTTAGATTAATATAGCATAACAAATCGAGACACACACAGACTCTGATGACAGAAATCTCCTGGTGACATATCACATCTCTTTCACATTGTCACTAGTACAGAATGAACCCCCAAACCGTATGTGTTACACCAATGTTGCCACGCAGTTGACAACTGGTTTTCCTTAAATATCTGTTTCCAATTCTTCGAAAGCTACAGACCATACTTGTTTTGCTTCACATGTGTGTGTTTTCCCCTTTTAATAACTGAAACCAGGTTTACCCTTGACTCTTTTGGTGTAGATAATTTTTGCTAATTGGTCTTCTAATGTCTTACACATTGACCAGGAGTTTTATTGACTCTTTTGTTTATAAGTGAATACTAATAAAAACAAGAGTGACATAATCATCATATTCAAGGATTTCTGATATGGTTAGCTTTTGGACAATGACCTATAATTTGCTAGTATAAATCTCTCATTTGTAGAAATGGAAGAGTCATTCTTTGCATTCTGTTGTTTCATAACTCATTCGTTTATACAAATTTGCAGTATAAGTTAATTATGGGAACTTAAAGGAATAACCATGTGATTGTCTTCTCTGGGCTTCTGCTTTAGACATCTGAATCTCTGTACCATCACTCCTTAAAAAGGTTTAATAAATTTTCCCAAAGAAAGCTACCTCTCCCCTGCATTTTTATCTCCCATAGAGTAAATATGTTTTCTATGTACAGCTGGAAACTCCCCAACTTTCTTTAAATCTTGCTGGCTTTAGATGGGCCCATGATGTTCTATTTGAGGCTAACCTAGTAAGGGGAAGAATGTTAAATTATCTGGGGCCATTGACTCAGCTTCCAACAGAGTGATCATAGGTCTTGGTTAAGATGAAGGGAATTGATGCTCCTGTCCTGGCTGGAGTTATTGATGGAGGACCCGAGTTGCCCAAGTTGACCCTTTGGCCTTCAAATCTGGTGTAACATGGAAAACCCCTCCCAGCATCATCCTTCTTCACGGCAGTGTCAGGAACCTTTTGTTTGAATATCTGACTTGTCTGGAGCCCTACAAGGGAGACAGGGCACATTCTGAGAGAGATGATGTTTACCATGAGCAGGAAAGGAGACTGATGGAAAGTCCCAGCTTATCTAAAACCCAGGGGCCAGACCTTGAGATAACAGCACTCTGTTTTAAAAGTGTTTATGTCCAGAAAGAGGAATTTTGCAAGGGCTCAAAACATGGCCACTGTGGCATGAATAGGGTCTCCCTAACCACTGCCCAACCCTAGAATGTCTGTTTTGGAGAGTACAGAGATGTCGTTGGGAAAAGCAAATTATATAGTACTTATGAGCCTAAATTTTTAACAATTGGTAACAGCAAAGTGAGATAATCTTGGTTTGGGAGAAAGTGAGGTAAACTATAGAGGAAGATTTATTTATGCATCTTCCCTCCCCACTTGCTGTTAATAACAACCAATTTAAGGGCTTAGTGTTCTAAATGCTTCATATAGACTTGTGACAACTTTGATTTTTATCATCCTTTTTCACAACTGAGAAAACTGAGGGTCACAAAACTTAAATAACTTTCCCATGACACAGAGCTGCGTACGCAAATACACATACATACACAGATGAAAGCTGTCTTGACTAAGTGGGATTGATGAGCCATGTGTGTTGACGATTAAGAAGCTCTCTCCATATTCCACTGTTAAGAGCAAGAGGACAGTGAACAGACAGCTACATAAGTAGCTTAGTTCTCCTAAAAAAATAGCACAAGTCAATCCCGGTGGATTTTGTGAAAACTGTAAAGATTCATTCCGATGACTTTTTCATCTTTACCCACTACGCTGAACAGTAACTGGTATAGTTGTTACTGGTGAAAAATGGTGCCAAAGCCCTGTCAAATTTTCAGTTCACAGAGAACACTACTGTCATTTTTTGCTGACTTTGACTTCCAGAACAGCACGGAGGGTTCCTACTTTCTGGAAAGACTTTCAACCCCAAAGAGTGGAAACACAAAATCTGTTTTGCTTATCCCTCTGTCACCCCGAGCATTCCAGCTCATTAAGGTTTCTGTGTATTGATTTGGTACATGGTGGCTGGGCAGAGTGGGTGCCAGGAGAGTGGCAGATGAGGCTGGAGAGGTGGATGATAAGATCTAGCGTGCTTTGTGGGCCCTGGGAAGGATCTGGGGTTTTTATTACAGTGTAGAGAGAAGCCATTAAAGAGATCGGTGCCAGCGGATGACATGATCTGAGGTATAATTTTAAAGGATCATCCTGGCTGCTTTGTGTAGTTGATGTTTGTGTACTTATGCTTTGGAAGGGGACAGCCAGGTCATGGCATCTTAGACTTGGGGAGTGGCAATTATGATGGGAAAGAGGGGATGGATTTGAGATGCATTTTGGAAATAGGAATTATAGGATTTGGTGATGGATTGAATGTGAGAAGATGAGGGTGGGGGAGAAGGAAGAATTTAGGATGACTCAAGTTTTCCTGGCTTGAGCAAATGGGTAGATAAAGGTGACATTTGTTGAGATGGAGAAGACTGCCAGAATAAAAGGCTTAACAGAGATAATCAAGAGTTCAATTATGGAAATGTTAAGCAGATATCAGGCACAAGCATGCAATAAACAGTTGCAAGTATTGACTAAGGTCAAGGAGCTATCTGGAATAGAGAGATAAATACGGGAATCATTGGCATATGGCTGGTCTTTAAAGTTTCGGGAAATGAGTAAGAACCCTTGTGGTAAACATGTCAAGTGAGAAGAAAAAGGGCTCAGCACTGTGCTTTGAGGACTTCAATATTTAGCAGAGACGGTGGAGCCAATAAAGGAAACTGAGAGAATGGAAACCAGAGGAAGAATATTTCAAAAAGGAAGGAACAGTCAGTTATATTAGCTGGGATCAAGTAAGACGAGGATTGCACTGCAAGGTTAAATATACATTTACCAGGGAAAATTATATGCCATGGGTGGTCTCAAAATTAGAGATTTGCAAAGACCTCAGGACATATGTTGGGCAAATAATAGAAGTTTACTGTTAGCTTGTAGAGCATAAAAGCTGTGTTAAATCACTTTTCAACTTAGCTAGATTATTAGTATCATGGGGGTAGGGCTTGGGGCAAAGTCAGGACTCCTTATCTAGTTAAAATCTCCTAATGGACAACTCACACAGAACACCAAGTTCTTAGCAATATATATCATAATTAAGGAAGGGAGAGAATTCAGGGAGCAAAACCAAAAGCTGTGTAGACAGGGCAGGGTATATCATCTTTATGGTCACAGCAGAGTTATTAGGCATTTATTTTCATCTTCATTTAACATATTCCTTTGAGAGCAGATCCAACAGGGGGATCTTGAGAAAACCAAAGTTTGTATTAAGCTTTAAAGGCCAGATCTTGCTTTTGGGGTCTAGACCAGGCCCTGGGGTTCTCTTTAAAAGAAAGGGGAGAAAGGTATCCTCTTTTTATGTGATTGATACCAAGATTTCCCTTCAGGTAAATTAGAAAATAAACTGACCAAACCGGCTTTGCCCAATTTAGGCTTCTTTTGAGATTGAGAAAAAACTGCAAGACTAAAATAGAACAGGAGATTATATCCAAAGGAGATTAAGAGATTTTTGGCAATTGCTGCAGAGAATCAGAGAGACATACATGCACAGCTGGAGACACAGAGAGAGAATAGGACACAGATCACACAGATAGAAACTCACAGCACTGGAGTGGGAGGCTGGGAAGTTGTTGGGAAGAGATCAAATGTTGGAACTTTCCCTGTAGAGGAGCTGTATTATGGAGGACCTCTTTCTCTGATTAGGTCCCAGACCTTTTTCCAGTATCCTGCAAATCAGAAAAATAATGCACACTGGAAGGAAAAGAGTTAAGGACATGGGTGGTTTTATTTGTACTGTAGAGCATTTGAGTTTCTTTGCACTTCTGAAGTCAATTCAGGGTGAAGTGAACATCTCCCTTCGAGGATAGGAGTATAAGTACCAAGCAGAGCCCTCCCACTGGAAGATGAGGACAGTAAGAGAATGTCGCTTTTGTGAACATCCGGGACAGGTCTGGTTGGATTCTTGTGCCACCATCTACGACCAAACATTCAACAACGTTAAATTCATTCATTTGTGCGACGAATATTCGTTGATCGTCTACCACGTGCCAGGCTTTACGCAGGATGTTGAAGGCACAGATTAAAGCCAAGCAGACGGGGTCCCTGACCTGGTGGTGCTTACATCCTAGGGGAAAGCACAGAAAATAAACAAGTGAACAACAAGATCATATGATTTCAGGTAAGGATAGGAGTGGGAAGAAAACAAAACAGAGTGCTGTGATAGAGAATGCCTTGGGGTGGGGGGCGGAATGGGTGGAATTTTACTGAGTGATCAAGGAAGACCTCTCTGAGATGATTTTTGTACTAAGGTAAGAAGGAGACAGCCATATACGGAACGTGCCAGGCTCACAAAACTGCAATGGCAAAGACGTTAGCAAGTTTGAGGAAGGAAAAGAAAGTCTATGTGCCTGGAGCTTCATGATGGGGAGGAGAATGGGAGATGATATATTTGGGGAAATAGGCTGCAGATAGGCTGACTAGGGGCGTGAGGGCCAATGGCTCATTTTAAGCTGCAGAGGTGACGTCACTGAACATGCAGTCGGGGCAAGGTGAGCGCAGTTGGCTCTTAGGAGCCTGTGCTACTGGCTCCAGCACACCACTGAGCACCTCCCTCACTGCCTTCTCTGCCTTTGGCTACTGATTGGGGCTGAGAATTGGGTAGCTGGATCCACAGGCTCAGCCACAGATGTGTGGAGAGCTGCGCCTCCCTCCTCACAAGTTGGCAGCTGCCTCCTGTTCTTTCTGGAGTGGTTCTGGGTAGACCCTACGTAAACATCCCCCAGTGTCTCCAATGCCTGGAGTTCTGCCATTTATAAATCGTTTCCTCCTTCTCTTCCTGGAGCCTATGCATTTTAGGTTGTTTATCAGCATTCTAGCCCCTACCCATTAGCCAGTAGCAGTTTTCTGCCCCCTGCTTTCTCCACCCCATCCCCCCAGTTGTGACAACAACACATGTATCCAGGTGTTGCCAAATGTCCCGTGAGAGGCGAAATTGCCCTGATTGAGAACTACTGCTCTAGAGAAATGTTGCCTGTGTGTACCAGGAAACACATAAAAAAATTGTTCACAGTAGAATTTTCCTTAACAATTAAAAGAAAAAAACACCCTGGAAAGCATTGAAATATTTATCAACAATAGAATGGATAAATAAATTGTGATATATTCACACAATAGAATACTATACAGTAACAATGATGAATAAACTACAACTTTGGAAATTTTTGAAATATTATTTTGAGTGAAGAATCAAGCTGCAGGAGAATGCAGACTCCACGATCCCATTGCACAGCATTTAAAAGCAAATGAAACAAACAAGAAGTGCAATGCCTAAGGATATATACTTATGTAGCAAATCTTGAAAGAGAAACTAAGGGAATGAAGAAAAAAAGCTAAACTTAAGACAGTGGATACCTCTTGGCAGGGAGGTAAAGAGATTGGATGAGGGAGGAGCACAAGAATAGCTTCTATTTCTTAAATTAAGGGGTAGATCACAGGGGGTAGAATTAAGGGGTAGAATACATAAAATGTATTATATTTTATGCTTTATTATTTATGTGTGTGACATGCATTCTTTTATAAGTAGCAACAACTGCATAAGAAAAAATGAAAAAGAAAGAAGAAATTATGGGTTTTTTCAGAAGAAGAAACAAATCAGTCCAGAGTGTGCCAGGAATGACTAAGTGAGGTGGGGAGAGCCATCCAGGGCTTTCAGAACAGTAAAAACACCCTCCTCTAATCCTGGCTTGATCTGCCTAGGGTTATAATGCTTTGAACACTTATCCTTTGACACTTAACTGAAAGACCTTGACCAGGTTCCTTTCCTTTTCTTGGGCCTTAGCTTCCACAACTGAAAAAAAAATAAATGTGGGGTCTGGATTGGAAATCAGGGTTGGTAAATCTATGCATATCTTAACTTCATTCTGTGCCCATGGCAGGCATGAGTAATTGATCACAGCACTCATTCTCTCCAAATTGGAAAGACACCTCCCAATTGTTTCCAACATAGAACTTCAACTGATCACACGTAGCAAGAGAGAAGTCTATATTCCTAACACTTGATTCCTAAAGTTCCTTCAAGACTTGTCATTTTGTGTCCTTTCCCTCCCATTCTCTATTTAATCACCCTAATTAGTTTGGGAGCTCTTTAAAGGGTAGGACCCATTCCTTGCACTTAGTGGATACTAGAGTTTCAGTAAAAACTGGCTGCCTGGAAAGCACCATTTCTTCCACCTTTTGCACCATTCATATCCCAGATAAAGAATGGAGCAAATCTTCTATAGCCCAGTAAGTGGACTCTGGCTGTCTATGAACTAAACCCATTCCACCCACTAGGCCATATTCAAGAGGACCAGGATCTAGTTTCTGCTGGAGATTTGTGAAAAAGACAAGGCAACTTCGAGAAGCCACGCGCAGGAGAGAGGAGCAGAAGATGTTCGCTCATAAGTGGGTTAAGAGAGGATGTGGCCTGGAGGTCTGTATGGGGCTACTTTTAAGGGGAAATAAAGGTAGTCGAAATGGCACCAGGCAGATTAAGTAGACTTTTCTCTCTGTTGACTTTACCAACTCACATAATCTCTTGGGGCTACACCTCATCCGTTAACTGTCAAATGCGGGAGGTGGTTTCTTTGATGCTCTGATTCCAATTCGATGGACTGACATTGAAACTGTGAGTAAATCAGCAAAAGCCCAGAGGGATAGTTTACAACCAAGCACCGCACGCCCTCCAGTGGCAGAAAACCAGTAACTCAGGTGAAAATGAACTCTCCATTATTGCCTAAACTAGATTTTGGAAGTAGTAGAATTTTCTTTTGCTCTTATGTGGATACTTAGGATACTATATAGATTTTTTTTTTTAATGGTGGAATGAAGCCCAGGAGTGTTATATAATGTTATCGATACATACAGACATGTATACAGAATGTCACAACTGAAGGTAATCACAAAAATAACATTCCATTTTTCATTACCCCTGATAAATGAAAGTTCAGACAGGCAGAGCAACAGGGCTGATGCTGTGACCCCCATCTTCTGGCTCCAAGTTCAGTGCTCGCTTCACTCTTCATTCTTGGCTTCCCCATAGCAGGTATTTTTGAACAGTTGCCATGGGCGTGGCACAGCCCTGGGCATCCTTGGGGAATAGTGATAACAATTATCAATGACTGAGTCTTACTCTGGGCAGAGTGCTGTTCTAAGCACTTCACATTCATTTCTTCTTAATTCTCACAACAACCTTATGAGATTGTATTATTATCTTTATTTTGTAGATAAAGAAACTGAGGCTTAAAGTGACATTAAGGGAGTTACTAAAATAAATGAAGTAGATGATACATCCCTAACCCCGAAGCCATCTACAGCCTAATTGGAAAGATAGGCTTGTTTATCTCTGCTGGGGGGGGGGGTACATCTGTAATTAGCTGTGGCTAATTTGGCTGGGACACAGAGTTTTGGAGCCAGGACATTAAGGCCTGAGAAAGGAAGTGGGTTTTCTAAGTGGATTCTTTGCAATGTCGATGGATGGGACTTGCCTCAGCACTGTAGGTCAAGGTGACCAGTAGGTTTCATCTCACATAATCGTCCTTATTGAGCATCACTTGCCCTTGACTGCACTCTATCTGGTGGTCCTAATCTGGGCTTAGGAAGAAAATGTGTTTGACCGATTAGTGATCTCTGCTACGGGTAAGTGATGCGGACGTTTAGCATGACAGCACCTATATATATTTGCTGCAATTGTTCTACCTGTACTAAATTCTACAAAGCCTACACATTCTACAGTGTTATCTATAGGTGCAGAAGCATCACTTGGGAACTTTATAGAAATGCAAAAACTCAGGCCCCATTCCAGACCCACTGAATGAGCATCTTCATTGTAACTAAAGACCGAAGTGAATTCTGTGCCCATTAATGTTGGAAAGTGCTGTGGTAAAGCTTGTTTACAAATACAGCTGTGACATTTCAGAGGACAAGGCCTGTGTTCTCCTACATATGATTCAGTGATGTGATTATTTTTTCTCTTTTCCCCCTTTTATTCATTTTATTTTTAAACAATCATACAATAAAATTGATTTATTTTTGGTGTACAGTTCTATGAGTTTTAATACAGGTATAGATTTGTAAACCACAATCTGAGTCAGGATGCAATACAGTTCAGTCACCCCAAAAAACTCTCATGCTATCCCTCTCTGGGCTCACCCACCCCCAACCTGAACCCCTGGTGACCGCTGATCTATTCTCTGTCACTATAGTTTTGTATTTTTGAGAATATCACATAAGTGGAACAATACTGTATGTAGCTTTTTGAGTTTTGCTTCTTTCAAGCAGCATAATGCCATCCATAACTGGGTTTTGAGAACATTTTTCTTTCTTTGTTACCCAGCTGTAAAGAAAATACGGTATAGTAAAATTCTGTGACTCCAGAGAAAAACAGCGATTTCTCACATGAATGTTGAGAGTCTAAATTATTCCAGGAATATATCAATGTATTTGTCTGTATGTTCTTTCAAGTGTGACACCATGTACTGAGTTTCGTTCCCAGACACACTCCATCTGATGTCTTTAGTTAAACTGTCACTTAGTATTTGTTCTACTTTATAAAATGTTTATTCATATTTCCTTTATTAGGCTAATATTTCCTTTTTTCTTCTTTTCAAACAATATTTTTAAAGGGTGGTATTCCTTAACTGTCTTTGTAAATTATGTTTTAGAGACAACTCATAAGTATATCCCTGCCTCGTGCTACCAAACATTCCAAAATGGAACAAACTTTAAAAAATATATTTTGAAACACAGAGCTTGTAAAAGCTCTTTGTAAGGAGCAAAACGACAACAACAACAACAATAACAACAGCAGCAGCAGCAAAACATTAAAACACTCTACCCCAGAATATAATCGTCATCATCATATTCCTCCTGCACGTTTGCCAATCAGTTTCCTATCCATCCTCTGTTATGAACCAACGGCCCTGGGAAATGCAGGAACCAAGCCAGGTGTTGTTACTGTCACTTTGCAGACGAGGAAAGTGATGACATACGGGGAGGGGAGCAGTCAAGGGTCACACAGCTGGCTGGTGATAGAGCCAGAATTATGATGGAAAACCTGAGTTCAATTATGCTTACTAGGCACCTGGTATTGCAGGGTTTTTTTTTCTATTAGATAATCACAAAGACTCTTAGATCTATTACATTCTAAAAGACAGGGATAATTTATCTATGAAAACCTAAGTTTTTTCTATTCATGGTGATCTTCTAAAACATGAGTATTTTGATAGCAAGTCTGTTCTGTCATGTTATTTATGCTTGACTCTAGTCACACAGAACAACCTCTTTTGAGGATATAATTCATTTGCCATTACAATCACACAAATAGACATTTTTGTCTCTAGAGTAAAACTCTAAAGACTGAGGCCATTTTCTAGTTCAATTTCCCTTGCTTCCATTTTTTTAGTTTCTAATTTTTTAAAAGTAATTTAATATTTTATTTATTTATTTTTGGCTGCGTTGGGTCTTCTTTGCTGCACGTGGGCTTTCTCTAGTTGCGGCGAGCGGGGGCTACTCTTCGTGGTGGTGTGCGGGCTTCTCACTGCAGTGGCTTCTCTTGTTGCGGAACACGGGCTCTAGGCACACGGGCTTCAGTAGTTGCAGCACGTGGGCTCTAGAGCCAGCTCAGAAGTTGTGGTGCACGGGCTTAGTTGCTCCACAGCATGTGGGATCTTCCTGGACAAGGCATCGAACCCATGTTCTCTGCATTGGCAGGTGGATTCTTAACCACTGCGCCACCAGATGAGTCCCCCTCCTTACTTTCATTTTAGAGCTTTCCAAGGTTGGAGTCTCTGTTGAGGCAGGGCTTTTGAGAAAATGAGACAGACTCCCTTTCTCCCTTGGAATTGCCATGGGACCTGGTAGCTGCTTCTTTACACCCTCTGATAAGATTTATTGGCACATCTTACAATCCAGGGAATAATCGATCATTTCAGTGGAAGTGGTTATAATTTTTAGTTCACATCTTCAGGGACACTTTGTATGACATGTGATCTGAAATGTGCTGTACTTTTGTAAATTGGGAGCCAATTTTCAAAGTTGTGGAAACTGAAGCTGAGAGCCTCTGTGAATTTTATTAGGATGGTTGACCTTTGTGCATAAGGCTTGCGTTCTATTGTCTCAGCCATTTTTTACCCATCCCCACGCATGTCCTGCACTGCCTCCAATTAAGACCAGCGCCCAGATGCTGTCTCCTGCAGGGATGACCTGCCACCATCCCATGCTGCAGAAATCTATTCAGGGTGAGCAACAGGCCCAGAATCCATTAATTAACAAGGGTGATGGGAAGTTGTAAACACAGCTGTCGGCTGCTGGCACACAGACCTGCCTGCATGTGGCAAGTGAAGAAATGTTGGGTGGTAACACAGTCTCATTGTCCAGGACCTCTCAAATGAACTTGAAAGCAGACCTCTGGCAGGGGAGCCAACAGCAATGCGCTAGTCTCTCCAAAGGTACCCAGAGGCAGGCCCCCTTTTTGTCTGGCGTTTCTATCTTCAGAGCCAACCCATCAACAGATGGGAGAGTTTTAAGGAAGAATGGGGAGAAAGCAGCAGCCTGTTTGCAAAAGAGCATATTTTCCAGTCATTAAGCACTTGTATTTTTGGTGAGTCCTTGGAGGAGACTTAATATCTGACCTTTCATTCCCACTGTCTTTTAGTAGTAATTATTTATCCTTCACCCCAAACTGGGCCTTGGCAATTTCCTTTCTAGGAGAGATACATTCATCCCTTTAGCAGACAAAGCTGTTTGACATAAGAGAATGATAGCATCTTATTTTCCAGAGAACCAGAGTCTACAAAATATTTCTATACTTGCTTTTCCATAAGAACTCATTTAAATCTCATTGGTCTTAGTTTATAGATGAAGAAACAGAGGTTCAGAGAGGTTAAGCAACTTGCACGAGGTCATATAAGAAGCCAGTGACAGGGGGACTTCCCTGGTGGCACAGTGGATAGGAATCCGCCTGCCAATGCAGGGGACATGGGTTCGATCCCTGGTCCCAGAAGATCCCACATGTCACGGGGCAACTAAGCCCATGAGCCACAACTACTGAGCCTGCACTCTGGAGCCTGCGAGCCACAACTACTGAGGTCCACGCGCCTAGAGCCCATGTTCTGCAACAAGAGAAGCCACCACGAGGAGAAGCCCAAGCACTGCAACCAAGAGTAGCACCCACTCGCCACAACAGGAGAAAGCCTGTGTGCAGCAACGATGACCCAATGCAGCCAAAAATAAAATAAAATTAAATCTTTAGAAAAAAAGAAAAGAAAAGAAGCCAGTGATGGGGTTGAAACTTGAATGGAATCTTCAGTCTCCACACCCTGTGCTCTTCCCAGTACCTCCCAGAAGCACCACCTGACCTTCTGAGGGAAGCAGGAGCTCATCATGAAGCCTGACTGTTGGCCCAGGGTGTTGGAATCCCTCTGCGTGCCCCAGGAAACAAGGCCCAGCCTTGATGACTAGCACTTCCTGCATCAGTGTTTAGACCAACACTCAAAGCTGACAGCAGGTTCCAGTAGCAAAAAAAGGAAACATGTGAGGCAGCTTGTTTGTAAATTAAAATGAGAAAAAAACCCTGGGAAAACAAGTGGACTCATAGGCAGGCCAAAGATGATGGTTGCTTTGATGAGTTCCTTCCTGCTTCTGAAAAAGTGCTCTCCATTCATGCTTCAGGAGGCCCAAAAGTGTCCAGTGGCCCTGGAATTTCTAATACTGTGTTCTTTAACAATTCAACCTGACATATATATATATATATACATATATATGTATGTACGTATATGTGTATATATATGTGTATGTATATATATATATATAATTTTTATTTATTTATTTTTCTATAAGTATAAATATAAAAATATAAAATATAAGTATCTATCAGCATTTACCTATTTATAATTGTTCTTTGCAAACTACAGATGCATTCTATATATTATGATATTAATTATATATTATACTATGTATAATTCTTCTGATCAGGTTTATTGGGACATTATTTGGCTCTCAAATCACAACATATTTTTGTGCATCTGTGCTTTCCAAAACCCAATGGTAGAAGCTGAGGGGTATCAGAAGTGATTAACCAGGCTCCCTGGTTTTGTGTTGCTTCCATTCTTGAGGGAAAGACTGACCTGTTGTAAATAACTTTTTAAAACATGAGACCAAAGGAAGTAAATACTATAACTGAATGAAAAAGTACGTGCTATGTGAACCAGAGGAGGGAGACCTCGTTCCGATAGGGCTAATGGAAGACTTCAGGTAGGTGAGGGATTTGTGGTGGGAAAGACATGCTGGGCTCAGGGTCCAGAGGAGCACAGGCTGGAGTGTCTGCAATGTTCTGTTTAACCAGGGGATGGCTGTAGGGTGAGGGACCTGTGAATGGCTGGGAGCAGAGGAAAGGGGACATTGTTAAAGTAGAAGGTCACAGAGGTGCTGGGAATTGAAGTGGGATTATTAATGGTTTTAAACGTCCAGGGGCCTGGGAGGGCTAATTATACCCCACCAGCCACTTCTCCCTGTTGATTTCCCTGTTGAAATAAAGTCAGAAATAGCAGCTAACCAGGACTTTAATTAGCCCTGGGAGTACCCAATAACCCTCACTGTCGAGTTCTGGACAAAATGCTGACTTTAGCTTGAAGACGAGGTTGGGCTTAAAGTCTTAAAAACTTAAATCTGAATCCTTCTGACTAGCTGAATTATATAGAGAGGCAAAGGCCAGCATGCCCAGGCATGCATATGGAGATATGGTGGGCCTGCCTGCCTGTCTACTTCTAGTCACGTGGAGAAGGTAAAGGGATAGATGGGATTGTACTTTTAACACACAGGATTATGACTCCAAAGAAAATGTGACATGAAAAATGATCTAGAATTTTGATCAAGCAGATTAATAACTCTTCCTCTCTTGAAAAGTTAGGGAGGGAGCTAGAAAGCGATGGCAAAATCTTGCATGATGTAAGGAGAGGGGCGGAAGTATTCCCTCTCCTACAGGCAGCCGTGGGTGGTGGGTGTGAAGTGGGTGAGAGTCCACGAGCGAGGAGAGCACAGATTCTGGTTGGCAGAACAAAATGGGAGACCTCAGGTCCTAGTAACACTCAGGAAGTTGTCAAGTCGATGGAGCTCATGAGTCAGAAAAAGGTGGATGGTCAAAGGACCAAGAGGAAATTAGGAGCAGAGCAAGGCAAGTAGGAGAAGAAACAAGTGGCACTGACAAGGCAATTGGAAGCGTTGCTGCCCACCTGTCCTCTTAATTCATTGAGACGAAGTCCCTGGTGACTCTCAGGCAATGGTGACTGCAGGCAGCCAACTTGGTAGTAAATGCAGTGGCGGGGTGTGGAGACACATTTGTCTGTGGTGGTGGGAAGTAGCGATGGGCGGAAGGCACTTTAGCTTCCCTCCTCCAACTCTAACATGGGCACCTCTGCTGTGTTATATACATGTGAGTTATGTAAAATATTGTTCTCTTATAGAGGTATTTCGATGCTCTGAAATGTTTGGAAACTATTGGTATGGTAGAAAATATTGGATTGGAATTTAGCAAACAAGTGTTTTAGTCCTGATTTTGCTATTTCAACTCTATGACCTTGAACAATAATAAACGCTATAATAATGACCACGATGAACACTCACTGATAGTGCGTTAAGCTGTGTGTTAGACAGTGTATGTAATAAGTACCCTCCACGTACTACTTCATTTAATCCTCACAATAACTCTATGAAATAGGTATATTATTTCCATTTCACAGATGAGGAAAATGAAATGCAGAAAGGTAACTTGATCAATGAGATACAGAGCTGATATCAGATCCAGGTCTCAAACGGAGGTCTGTCTGATATCAAAGACTATGATCTTATGACTTTCACTCCTACCTCTAATAGGTGAATAAATATCCTTGCCTATGAAAAATGCCATTGGTATTTTGATAGGAATTGCACTGAATCTGTAGCTTGCGTTGGATAGTATGGTCATTTTAACAACAATGCAAGAACATGGTGTATCTTTCCATGTAAGTCAGACAGAGAAAGATAAACAGTGTATGATATCACTTATATGTGGAACCTAAAAAGTACAACAAACTAGTGAATATAACAAAAAAGAAAGAGTCACAGATATAGAGAGCAAACTAATGGTTACCAGTGGGGAGAGGGAAGAGGGGAGGGGCAATATATAGGAGTAGGGAAGTAAGAGGTACAAACTACTGTGTATAAAATAAGTTACAAAAGGGGCTTCCCCGGTGGCTCAGTGGTTGAGAGTCCGCCTGCCGATGCAGGGGACACGGGTTCGTGCCCTGGTCCGGGAAGATCCCACATGCCACGGAGCGGCTGGGCCCGTGAGCCATGGCCGCTGAGCCTGCGCGTCCGGAGCCTGTGCTCCGCAACGGGAGAGGCCACAACAGTGAGAGGCCCGCATACCGCAAAAAGTTACAAAGATATGTTGTACAACACAGAAAATACAGCCAGTATTTTATAACAACTATAAATGGAGTATAACCT
Source organism: Orcinus orca (assembly GCF_937001465.1). Classification (NCBI taxonomy): domain Eukaryota; kingdom Metazoa; phylum Chordata; class Mammalia; order Artiodactyla; family Delphinidae; genus Orcinus; species Orcinus orca. The sequence continues at coordinate 30,705,001 of NC_064566.1, forward strand.
TTAAAAATTGTGAATCACTATATTGTACACTTTAACTTATGTAATACTGTACATCAACTATACTTAATCAAAAAATCCTTGTCTATTCTCATAGAGTATGTTGGGGTTTCAAATGAATAAATGTTTGTAATAAAAACATTGTAAGCTAAAAGCACTTTAAAAAGGAAGCAGTTATTATCCTACACAAAGTCTGATGCTTTTAAATGTTTGTTGAATGAATACATACTTAATTGGAAATGCAATTTATCTATCTCTCTATACATTTATCTATTAACTTTTCTTTTTTTGTTTTGGTCCTACTTATGTGAAGAATAGTTGTAAGTCACCAAAAAACAATCTTCTAGAAAATCTTTTAGTAGGAGGGCTTCTTTCCCAAGTTTGGTTGGTTTTAGAGGGTTAAAAAAATGATTGACCTTTGGGTACCCTTCATGAAAGGAATCATAAAAGTGCTCCCTCTATTAAGCACACTGTATATTAGGGGTACTTTTTAATCTCATTTAATTCTCAAGTGTGGGCATCATTATTTTCGTTTTACAGGTGAGGAAACTTAACCTTTGAGAGCTTGAGAAATTCATCCAAATTTATCTAGCTCGAAGTATAATCACGAAGCCTGAAAATAATGGCTGCCTTGGAATAAGAATCTGGCTTTGGAGGCAAAGCTGGGGGATGACTTATTATGACTGTTCACTTCTTACCAAGCCAAGAAAAGAAAAGGGGTTCCAGGGACTATTTGAGAAGCATTCCCCAAAGGACTGGATGAGTATGAATAGTTTCAGCAGCCCTGTGACACTGAGGAGGGAGGGCCGGTTACTCTCTGGAGCACTGGTAAGTGTCTCCAGCTCTTCCCAGTAGCTTTGGCTCCAACACCCATCTGGCGAGAATCTTGTTTTCCTCCTCAGCATAGCTGGGCTGGAGTTTCTGATAGTGTTTGACTTCAACAAGTTTCCACACGAGCCTCTGATCTAGTGTTGGAACAAAGCAACAGTGGAGGGAGGCCCAGCTCGGAATGAGTCAGGTGGAGACTGATGCCTTGTTTCTTGTTAAACACTGTTCCCCCTCCAGGTATGTACTTTGCCCCAACAGTCAAACTCTGTCAACACAAGTCTGGACTTCCCTCTCTCCACTAAGGCAAACACTGTTAATAGCAGAAAGGGAAAAAAAAGTCCATGGCTGAAATATGAAAACCTGTGCTTTCAGGTGCAGGATCAAGAGCCCTTCACCTTGCCAAACATTATTTGAATTCTGTAGAGCAAACACTGGAGTTTAAGTTACATCCTCGAATTCAATAGTTGGCATAGGATAATAATCACTGTTGAGCTCTCCCACTTGATACAACTGTTAATTGCTTTGAGATAAAGTGACAGACCCCATCAGAAGATTGTGAGTTCGTTTGCATTACCCCACTGGTTTTTTTTAAGTAGGGAAGAAACTGAGTTTCAGAGAAGTTAAGTGATTCACTCAGGCTTATATAGCCACTTGATGAGTGGGCTGTGTAGAAAGAACTGAGGGCTCCTAACTTGGATTAAAGTGACTTTCCAACCATGCTAGACTTAATTCTGTTTGGGTTGGTATCGATATCCACTGAGATAAAAAGATTTGTCTTGGTTGAGCTTGAAAACATGTTCTTAAGAAGTCACCTGCTAGTAACTAACAGTATTTACTATAGCTAAATATTCTGACCCAGTTTACCAGGCTCTCTAATGTTATGATTGAGAGTAGAACTTTGGGAGTCTGCCTTGGTTTGTGTCTCAGCTGCACTAATTATTAGCTCTATTATCTTACGAAATTTTACCTCTTCGCACCCCGATTTCCCTTTGCATAAAATGGGATATATGAATAACATCACCTAACCCTGAGTGATTATGAGAATTAAGTGAAATTATACATACACAGAGGTCAGAACTCTGCCAGGCACATAGTAAATACCTAATAAACGTCGGGGATCCCTGCTATTATGTGGAAGCTTAAGACGTTTTAGTTTTGTCTCTATCATTAACTAGCCTCTTACTCGCTGTGCCTCAGTTTCCTCATTGCTCCCCATTAAACATTGATTGAGTTTATGGGCTATGCAATGGAGACACTTATTCGTTTGATAATTTATTCTTTGCTGAATGAATTTTTCTTGAGTGCCAGCTGTGCGGGGTACCCTGTGAACAAGACAGAGGAGTTCCCTGTTTTCAAGGAGTTTATAGTCTGTGGGGGGCACAGAAAGTCATACAAGCAGTTAGAGGATGATTATGAGTTATGAGAGCAGAGTATGGGGTGCTGTGGAGACACACAGCAGGGGTACTCACATATTTTGTGGGTGGAGGTAGGGAAGTTAAGGAAGACTTCTTGGAAGCGATAATTAAGCTGAAACCCAGAGGATGGGTAGGAGTAACCGGCAAAGAGAGAGAAAACTGTTCTAGGAAAGAAGAGAGGAACACACGTGAAAGCCCAGCGACTGGGGAAAGCAAGGGAATCAGGTGGCTCTACCGTATTTCATCTACTTTGAGACACTATTCATTTTTAAGATGTGCCCTTATTTTATATACCCTTGAGAGAAAAAACATTGCCAGTCGAACTATGGCATAAAGTTTTATCATTTAGGGTTTTAATACTTTTTGAAAGAGTGTATTAAATTCTTTACTGGACATACATTTTATCATACAGTGCTCTATCAAATATAGGCAAATAAAAATATATGTGAAGTAATTTGCTTTCAGTATTCTTGAAACTTACTTCTAGAGTTAGATTCTTCTGAAAGGCATTTTTGATTCAGAGGCATCGATGTTGAGCTTTTCCACACAATATGGTCAAGAGCCTCGGTGATAGAATTCATGGCTGAGCTGAACGCCATTGGGGCTGGGCTCTTCAGCTGGGTTTGTGAGTACATGGAATTAGCTGTCTTTTGAGTCCCACTTGGGAAATGTTGCTAAACGCCTCTGATTCACCACCTCCCACAACATTTGGTGCAGAGAGGTGAAGAGGTGGCCCACTGTTGTTTCTGGGATTTTCTTCCAAGCTAACACCCATTCTGACAGTTTTGAAGCTGCTGCCTTTCATGTTTGTGCATGCAAGACCAAACCAATTAGTTAACAACTGTTGTCTGTTCTAGAATGATTTTTAAATGCATCCTAATCTCAGGGGGCGGGTGTTATGATGAGAAAAAAAAATGTGCATCTCCAAGGGTGATAAAATATGGCTAAAGCAGAGAGGGTGTATGTGTGTGTGTGTGTGTGTGTGTGTGTGTGTGTTACAGGGAGCAGGGTGAGATGGGCAAGTGGTAGCCTATGGTCAGACCAAATGTCTTAAGGCATTTCAACTGTATCCTAAGAGTGTTACGCTAACAAGGATATCAAACAGGAGAATGACAATCCTTCCGTCAAGTGTGGATAGGATTGGATGGGAACAAGATGAAATTTGGTAGATCGAGGGAAGAGGCAGGCTCCAGAGGATTCCTGCTTTGTGGGTTATTCTAATAAAAAGAGGAGGAATGATCATCATCTCAGAGCTCTTAGTGGGGGCTTCAGCCACCAAGATTGCTAGTCTGGGGTGGCCATCTCTCCCCCCATTACCAGGAAAAGGTGGTGTCCCAGGGAGAGGATCAACAAAGAAAGACACCTAGCTTTTCACCTTGAATGAGTATCCCAGATAACTGAAACGTCCCTTTAAGAACTAAATTCTCTTTTGGATGAAAGTCTCTTTCAATTCAATACAGATTTAGCTACCTTCTCACACTGGGGCCTGTTAGGTATAATACAACCCTTTTGTAAACTGAGACTATCACAAGAATATAATTATTCTTTAAATGAACACCAACAACCAAAAAGAGCCTCAATATTAATTAGTGAATGGGCTAACAATATGAGTTGTATAAAACAATTTGCTCCCACTAGTTTTTTAAAGATAATACCTGATACTTGTTCCTCATGATATGGTTTTCAAAGGATGTTTGCCTCCATGATCTCATCTGATCCTCCCAGCACCGTGTGTGTCAAGTCAGGGCCTCCTGGAAGCAGAGGCTAAGATGAAATGAAAAGTGCAGGAGATTTATTGAGGGAAATGTCTGTGAAAGGGCTTGGATAGGAAGAGCCTCAGACTGCAGTGTAGCTCTGAGTAGGTCTCTATGGGCTGACGGGGACCTCCACGGAGGAATCCTGTGACAAGCAGAAATGGTCTGGCTCTAGTTCACTGCCTTACTCAGTCACTAGCTAGAAGCAGCCTGGGGAGGGTGTGGCCCTGGCATGAATACTATCACAGATGCTCAAGGTGCAGCTGCCGGAAGTTGCTGGCTAATTGTACTCCTCCTGGAAGTTTTTCTTCTTTAAGGAAGATCTTAGCAGCAATGCTCCATGGCTGACACACCCTGTGAAGTAGGCAGAGCAGGTACTACTAGCCCTATTTTAAAAAGGTTTCAGATAATTAAAGACATTCAGTGTGATAATGGCAGATTCCCAGGTTTCATGGTTGTCTTGTTAAGCGGATTTTTAAAGTATTTTTCAAAACCCTGTTGTGATAGATGGTCTTTAAAGATGGCCACCATCTATTACTTCCATTGCTATAGGTCAATCAGCTCCTTGCATCCAGCTCCTCTCCTTGAATCTGGGATGGCTCTATGCCTTGTTTTGAATGCAGCGAAGTGTTGCTGGGCAGGTTTTAAGAGGACAGTCAGCTTCTCTCTTCCCTCTTAGAAGCCAGATATCATGTATACAGTTTGACGGTAACCTCATTCCAATTATGAGGGAACATCAGACAAAACCAAATTGCGGGACGTTCTACAAAATAACTGACTAGTACTTGTCAAAAAGGTGTGAAGAGCATGAAAGACAAGGCTGATGCACTGTTACAGGTTGGAAGAGACTAAGGAGAAATAATAATTAAATATAACGTGGGATCCTGGATAGGATTCTGGGATAGAAAAAGATCATTAGTAGGTCAACTGACAAAGTTTAATAGTGTCTGTAGTTTAGTCAGTAGCATTGTACCACATTAGCTTAGCTGTGGTCATGTATTAAGGTTAGGGGAACCTGGGTGATGGGTGTGTAGGAACCCTCTATACTATTTTTGTAACAGTGTCAGAGTGATCTGTAATGTATCAGTAGATACCTGAAACACCAGAACAGAGGCAGCAGCTCAGATCACTCCAGCAGGGTTCTTCTTGAGTTGCGGATCTTGGAAAAAAAGTACTGAACTCAAGATTGGGTAGTCGGTGGCTTTTCTGTAATGTCCTCTGAGGGGGGCAAATGATGTTTGGTTTACAAATAACCTCTTCACTGGTCTATTTTGAAGCTGAATTTCCTATTCTTCTGGTAACCCACTAATTTAAGGCAAGTATCATAAAAGGCATCTTGTGTGACATCAATTCTTGGAGATTCATCACAAAAGAAAAATGTTTGGTTAAATGTTTGGAAAATAATTGCACAGTTTACTACTTCTTGAAGATTATCTATGAATATTAGTATGTGAAAGGCTCTGAGAAATTCTGCAGTAAAGAAATCTATGTAACTATTTAACTTAGCAGTTATTCTCCAAATGTAACCAACCACGGGATCCTAAATGTGTATATTCAAAAATTTTCTTATGGAAGACATTTTAGGGAATGCCAGATGAAAGCATTGTGTACTGCGAAGGATTTCAAGCAGCAAAAGTGAATCCCCTTTTCCTAGAAGGAATAAAAAGGAGGCTGAATGTCAAGATTACTCTAAAAAGTTCTCTCACATTAAGAGATAGTTCAAATTTAGTAACCTATAAATATTCTTTCCCACTTCAAAAGTCTGTCAGTCAGTGGAAGCATGTGCATTAGTCAAGAATCTTAGTAATAAAAAGCAGAATCCACTCTGGGAATGGGATTTGTTATAAGACATTAATAAGTTTCTTACATTTACATGAGGGCCAGGAAACTTGTTTTAATGTTACACAGCTGGAAGAACATAGCAAGCAGAAACTCCCGGCTGCAAAATGAAGTCATCTAGAAGAAATTCCATTCCCAGTGATGTCTGGCTCTTATCATCTGAGATGCCAGAACCTTAATTATAGCTACCCAGAAGGACCAAGTACCTCAGATATGGTCTCATGGAGTGTGATGACTACACAATGTTACTCTACCTTGTGTCTCTTCTGCTTTCCAAGGACTGAGTTTCTTCATAGACTATGTCATATGAGTACTCTAGCTGCAAAGAATTCTGGGAAATGTAGTTTCCTCCACTTTCTGCAGTTATTGTACAGGAAGGCATATGGGAAAGGTTTTTGAACACGTATTGGGTAAACCAACTTGCAGTGCGCTAGATTTACTCATTCTTCGTTTGGCATATGCAAACATGAGATTGGTTTCATACCGTGATTGTCATTATTTTCCATTTCTACTCAGGCCATAAAACTATTAATAAATTCACCCATATAGAGAACAGACTTGTGGTTGCCAAGGAAGAGGAGGGTGGGGGAGGGAAGGATTGGGAGTTTGGGATTAGCAGATGCAAACTACTATGTAGAGGATGGATAAACAACAAGGTCCTACTGTATAGCACAGGGAACTATATTCAATATCCTCCGATAAACCATAGTGGAAAAGAATATGAAAAAGAATATATATATATATGTATAACTCAATCACTTTGCTGTATAGCAGAAATTAACACATTGTAAATCAACTATATTTCAATAAAATTTTAAAAAACTATTACTAAAACATGAAACATGGTAGCAATAATAAAGTCTAGAACTGTAAAAATGATAATTATTGTCATAAAACTAAAATAATAGTACTAAAATAATACATATAATATAGTATTAATAACAAGGCGAGTATTGTAGTTGTACTAAAATTCAAAACTATGGTTATAAAACTCAATGCTAATAAAATTTATTACTAGAGTAAAATAAAATTCAGTATTGTAATGGCAATAAAACTTAATATTCTTAATAGACTACATAATATGGATCAAACCTCAGTATTTGAACCTTGTTTTTTTCCTCTTAGTGATTAAGAACTTGGATTCTGGAAACACAGTACCTGGCTCTTCCCTGACTTTCTGACATTAGGTTAGTTAGGTAAGCAATTTAGTTCTCAGTTTCTCATTATGAATCGGAGGTAAGGAGAATTGAATGAGAAAAAGCAGGAAAGTATCCTGCTCACAGTAAGCACTCAATAAAAGTGTTAGGTTATAAGGGGAGAACTCGAGGATATGCAAATGAAACTCATTCTCTACTTCCCCAGAGACAGGAAACCTGCCTCTGTAATCTAGCCTTCTATGATTCCCTGATTATCTCCCAATTGGCTATCTCCTGCTGAGTTACCCACCATAATTTAAGAGGATGTTATCATCTACTACCCAGTTGTGGATTGACCCTTACTTTCAAACATGGAGTTTGGGGCCTGCATTTGGTCACAGAGCCACGAGGTCCTTTCTGGGGCTTTGTCTTTAGGAATTAGCCTTCCCTCAAGCTTGGGGGTCTGCCTGTACCTTTAACTACCCTTCCTTGGTTGTGGTTTTACAAAGAGAAACAAAGGCTTTGGAGCCACTCTTGGTTGGATTCAAATACTCTCTTCATCTCTTTTTAGCTGTGTCACCTTAGGCAAATTATTATTATTTTTTTATAGAATCTAATTTGTTTTATAGATAGATAGGTATGCTTCTAAAATAAGCTTTGCTGCCTGGTAAAGGAAGCAGCCCCATTGCTCTTAACAGAATTGTGCCATCACTGGGTGTTTTTCTGTCTAGTTTTACCATGTTTCGTGCTCACTGTGAAATGTGCTTCTGACTCTTCCTTCCACATAGTGTGGGCAGAAACTGTTAGAGTTTGGAATTTTCAAATCATGGATGTTCATGGGGGGTAGGTGGTGTGATAAGAGAATTATTTCTTTAAAAAAAAACTAAACTCAAACTTCTACAAGTAAGAAGGGAAGAGTTCTGAGAAGGAATCACTGGAAGAGGAAGGACAGTTTTCCAAGGGGGTTTTGCCTTTGATGAACACATCCCACTTTTAATCCTGAAGGCAAATTATTTTACCTCTCCGAACCTTGGGTTCACATGTAAAATGGTGTTAATAAAACTCTTCTCAAAAGCTTGTTATGAGAAACAATAAAGGACGCTGGATGATATCTGGCACAGTTCTTAGCACAAAGCAGGTACTTTGTAGCCAGCATCCCACCCCTCTCCAAGTCCTGCTCTCTGCTCTGCCCCACAGAGCCATTATTCTTTGTTCTACTACAGTAATATGCATGCGGTGGGAGGGGCTGGAGGCTGGACCTTGACTTTGTTCTGGCCCCGGAAGACCTCTGGATGTTGTTGTGATTGTTGTTTTAGTTCAAGAGAAAAAAAGTCAGATTGTTCCCTGTGTGTTTCTCCTCCAAGAGGTGGAACTCAGCTAAAATTCTGGGAACAGAGCGTTCAGGTCAACGGGGTTCTGCTTGAGAGGTTTCTCTGTGTTTCTACATTGAGTGGGTTGTTCCGGGTCTCTTGTTTGGGCAGATATTTACTGTCGCTTTACTTAACAGATTATTAACAACATTTTCCTCAGGGCCCTAGACTTCATAGAACTTCTGAGACTCTACATTGCAGCTTAGTAAAACTGTATCATCTTCATATAATCTCAATATAATTATTATCACAGTGTTGGCATTTACTATTTTGGTTGTATGGCAGAGAACTCAAGAGATTGCATTTTGTTGTTAGACAGAGACATCTAGGTTTAAGTCCTAGGCCGATATTGAAAAAATTATATCAGAGCCACTTGGTATGACTTGAAAGGGCACACTAATGCCCCCAGCTCTTGGGTGGCTGGATGGCCTAAGGTGCCAGGACCCAGGGATGGTTTCTTATGGCTGCCAGTACCTACAATGTGCGGTACTAATTGTATCCTTTTCTATTTGTGCATTGATGTGACGAACCTTGGGTTCCTCATCTGTAAAGATGATGATAATAATATCTACCTGACAGGATGCTGTAAGGATTAACATAATTAATATTTAAAAGTGTTTAAGGACAGGATCTGCCACATAGTAAGTAATATATGTAAGCAATTATTGTTATTAATAACAATATAGTTATAATATAGTTATGTAACTGTTATCTGTAAGAGGGGTATTCATGAATACGTATTTTGTACTTTGGGTAATAATCTAATACTATGTTATTTTGATGAAATTGTTCCAGCTTTGGCCATTGCAAGCTCTTTCAGTTTGACTTCTGCTTTTTTTTTTAACTTTTTTTAAAATTTTTTAAATTGAAGTATAGTTAATTTACAATGTTTCAAGTGTACAGCAAAGTGATTCAGTTATACACACACACACACACACACACACACACATATATACATATATATATATATATATATATATATATATATATATATATTCTTTTTCAGATTCTTTTCCCTTATAGGTTATCACAAGATATTGAGTATAGTTCCCTGTGCTATACAGGAGGTCCTTGTTTATCTATTTTATATATAGTAGTGTGCATCTGTTAATCCCAAACTCCTAAATTTTGACATGCCTCCCCCCCCCCACCCCTTTTGGGGTTTTTTTTTTGAGCGCTTATTTACTTTCTGCCACTGCAAGATTCTCCAGACCCACTTTGTATTTCCCCTGCCCCACCTCTGGAATTGGCCGTTCCACCGAGGAGCCCTTGTTCTTTTACTGAAGAATGGTATTCGAAACCAAGGTGTGAGGGCTGGAGGAGCCACTAGATTTTGATGCAAATACTTCTGCTCTCCTGTTAATGTCTGTTAAATGAAACACTAAGTTGAGTTGGTCTGAGAGGCCCTGTAGGGCAGGATATAGGCTAATAATATCAAGCCAGGGTCCAAGAAAGAGTATTTACTGGAGCTTGAGTATCTTCCAAAGCGGACACTGCTGAGGGGAGTCTGTGGAAGAAATCGAGCATGTTTTTGTGGCCAGTGTGAGGCATGATGGTTGTGTAGCAGTGACCACCTTCTAATGATTCCTCACTTGTTCAGTATTGGTCTACGTCTTTCATTCTGTTCCAACCACCTGCTGCTGTACAGTAAATTACTCCAAAAGTTAGTGGTTTTAAACAACGATTATTTTATTATGTCTCTTGGTCTCTGTGGGTTAATGATTTGGGGGAAAGGCTCTGTTGGATGGTTCTGGAGCCTTTCCTTAGGTTTCAGTCACTTGGCAGCTGCCGCTGGAACAGGGGCCTGAAGCGGCTGGGGACCACTCAGGTATCTCTCATCCTTGTATCCCTCCTTCTTGAGAAGTCTCGGGGCTTCTCCATGTGGTCTCTTCACATGAACTAGTTTGGCTTCCACACAGCATGGCAGCTTCAGAACAGTTGGGCTGCTTGCACACTGACTAACAGCCCCAGTGCAGGTATTCCAGTGGACAAGGCAGAGGGAGCCTCACCTTTTCTGAGCCAGCTTTGGATTTACTATCATTGCATCCTATTGGTTCTGAGGCACAGACGACGCAGATTCAAGGGCAGGGGACGTAGACCCACCTTTCATTGGGTGAAGTCACATTTTAAGAAGAGTCTGTGGAATGACATGGTTTTGGTCATCTTTGCAAAAAAAAATTCTGCCACACATTCACCTCAGCTATGCTGTCGAAAACTCTAGCATTTGTAAATGTGCCATAAACTCACAAAAGCTGAAAGCTGCTGCCCTAAAATCGATGGGTTTTTATCTGATGCCTTTCTGTATTTCTCTCCCTCTATTTTCACACCTTCACGGCTTCTTAGAACTCCTTCCATACCTACTATCATTCATCTTCTCTCCCATGTCGTGTTTTCTGATTCTCCCTTAGTGGACATAAAGATTTCCTTTAAAAACACTTCTGCTTTCCGTGTGGCTAAAAGGAGGCATGTCAAATAAAGGAAGCACATAAATGGAGGGGAAAGACACAAATGAATAATGGGAAACACAAGTAGAAACAATGATGGGGAAAACAGAGTCAGTGGTGTTGAATGATACGTGAGAGCACACGAAGAAGACACTGAAAAACACTGAATGGTGGAAGTAAGGAAATACTAAAGAACAGGGAAACCTGCACCAGTGCTAAGAATTGTCATGGGCGTATTATTTACAGAAGAGTGAACCTAGATATCTGGGATGGTTTGGGGGGCATCCTGAAACCATCAAAATTGTGTACCAAATTTTACACACACACACACACACACACACACACACACACACACACACATAGAAGAAGAGGGTCCATAGCACTTGGAACGGCGAAGTGGTATGTGGCCAAAGAATCTTTGAAATACACTGATAGAATGTCAGAAGCTCAGGCAGAGAAGGACGTGATCACAGTCACATGCAGGTAGGAGGGGGGCGGCTCTGGAACCTGAGGTCACTTGTTCAGGGCTATGAATCACATATGTCCAATATGGTCGCATTTCGGCCACACTCTGCTTTGCAGTCCTGCGAGGCACCGTGCTGACCCTACCCTGATTGTTTGTGTATCTACTTGTATCTCATTGCCCGTTCATTCATTCTCATTCATTCCTTCTCCTGTCTTCCTTACTGATCTGTATCCTACATCCCCACCTTTAGCAATTGCCATAGCCCACTCTGTTCCGCAACTGAACTTGTCCTCGGCACACCCCAACCCAACACACACACACACACACACACACACACACACACACATACTACAAACACAATACACACTCTCACAGCTTTGCTCCTCTAGGTCGTTAGAAATCACTTTTCTTCTATGTGCAAAGAGGTAAACTGGATGACATCGCCATGCATGGACAGGGTATGACAAAATCGAGAGGTTAAGAAATCTTCATTTCTTGGGGATGGAGGGACAGGGTCCAGTGGGTTCAAGGGGAACCCTTCCAGGCAACAAGAGAGAAATCTATTTTTCTATTTTCAACAAGTTTGTGCAAGGAAATTGTGTGTGTGTGTGTGTGTTTGGGTGTGTGTGAGATCAAGGCTGTGGGACAATTTCCAGGGCAAACCACTAGATGGAGGTCCTGCCTAAAGAACACACTCGAAGGCCCAGGCACTGCAATCTGCAGGCTTCCTCCTCTAGATGGAAACGTGAGTTGGGGGCACCGGGTGAAACCCTAGTCTACCCAAAGGGCCCTGTGATCTTGTTTCATCGTGGAACACACTTCCTCTCAATCTGCTTCAGCAAGTCTCCATTTTCTTACTCAGAAATTGCTCCAAATATGGGTCATTTGGTGCCACATGGTTCATTACACTTAGACAACCATAAGAATGTTTACTTTTTCCATGCTTTATTCCTCTGAATGTCAGAAAGGCCAGTTTTGTCTTTTATTCTCCATTTTATGAGCTTTAAGTGCCGCCTGTGTAGCGTTCTTTGTTCCTTGAAAGGAAACCTTGCAAACAGAGGTAATTCTCTCAATATGAGAATTTTGAGTGCAAGCAAGGTAGTAAATGAACTCAGATAAATCTGAAGGTAGCTAACCTCTCTTTCTGGGGGTTGAGTTGAGTTTTCATGACTGACGCCAATTACCCCATAGCTAAGGAACTCGGGACAGACTTTATTTTTATTGCGAGGATTACTAGAAGCAAGTGCACATTTATTCTGCAAATAAAAACTCCATGAATTTAAACATACTATAGATCGATTTAATGAGCTATAAATTCAGAAATATTTGACACTTTTTCCAACAAAAAGCTTCACACTTGAGATTTATGAGTGAACTGACAATTCACAGGGTCTGCCTGTTTCCCTTTTGTGTGTCAGGAGGTGACAACTTTGCACTTGACAAAGAGTGATTTGTTTTCTTGCTTAGCCGGATGGAGAACTAGGCTACATTAATGTTAGCCTGGGGAAATATTAGACCAAATGGCCTCTGAATCCCTCCTTGCTGGGCTGACCAAGGTCAAGGTGGCTGAAAGACAACTGCGGGCTGAAGATGTTTCTTTCCAATGTCCTCGGTGCTCAGGTAGGGTCCCTGCCACTGTTTTGTCTCTCTTTATCTCATTACTTCCTGCAGGTCAGCAGCAGGGGACATGGTTGTCAGTTGCATGCTCACCCCATTCCCTGTCCGAGACTGGGAAGAGGGCAGCAATATCCTACCATCCCAGCCAACTAGACCAGGGCAATACCACCAGGATCTACCAGGATAACTTAAGCTACTCTGAGTTCATATTTAAAACATAGGAAACAATGCAGGTAATTGGTTACACAAGTGATGAAAGAGCTATGATGCCTAAGAGGGCAGTAAGGCAACCCAGAGATCAACAATAACAAGAAGTCATTACTATCCCCAGGCTGGAAGGGACAAAGAGAGAAGGCGGTACCCGATCCCAAGGGCTAGGATCACCATTCAGAACCTGGAGCCAGAGAAGGCTGACAACAGGAGCCTGAGCCGTGGGGAAGAGGCATACCCCGTCTGAGATGATACCCAAGGCAGAGCAGGATGGAGAAATACCCTGGCTTTTTCCTTCATTGGCTCTTCAGTCTCCCAGTAATGCCTCCCATTGGCTGAACTCACCATACACCGGAAGTTGGCAAACATTTTCTGTAAAGGTCTGATAGTAAACATATTTGGCTTTGTGGGTCTTCTATCTGTACAGAGGTCTTCTACCCCTGTAAGCTCGTAGACAATTTTATGAAAAAATTCAAACTAAGATTATGCAAAACAAAGTGTTCGGTAGCATATTGTGTGACACAGGATTAGACCCAGGTGCATATTCTTAGAATATTCTGTTCATTTTTTTTTAAAGTTTCACATTATCAGTTTAAAGAAGATTTAACAATTGTTGCATGTACACGTAGGGTTAATTTATTTGCTTCTTTAGATATTTTCTCTCCTCCCCTCACCCCCCGTCCCCGCAAAAAAGATTTGCATCACCGTGTGATAAGGAAATATGTGTCTGCTGTGCTACATAGTTGCAGGCTCTCGGAGGACGTGGCACCTGTGACAGGGCTCGTTTTCTGGTCCTCCATCTGTCCACTGACTCTGCCTCTGGACCTAGTCTCACTGAGGATTTGATATTCTATAAACACTTCTGGCTCCTTGCATGACCCTAAATATTAGTGTTTCCTTGAGTTCTCTACTAGGTCACCTTCTTTTTCTCTTCCCCATCTCCTGACACAGGGTCAGTGTTCAGTAATACTTGTAGAATAAAGAGGGGACAATAGAATCCTCTTGTTTTTAGAACCTGAAATTCTTGTTGCCTTCCTAAAGGCGAGCAGCTATGGGGTCATGGAAATAGTCTTGGACCTGGAGTCTGGAGATCCAAGTTTTTATTCCCATTCTACTGCTTATCAGCTGCGTGATCTGGGCAAGTAGTTATATCATTTTGGATCTCAAGTTCCTCATCTGTTGTAGGGGGTTGATAACTGGAGTTGTTGTGAGGACTAGTTGAGGGACTGCTCCTAGCATAGTGGCAGCTGACCTTGAAAAGACTCTTCTCTTTTCAAGAGTACTGCTCTTCTGTTAAAAAAACCTCAGTGTTACTTGAACAGGCCTCATGCTGTCATGGGGCCTCTAGAAGTCTCAGTGCCCAGACCCATATACCTAAGCTGTAATAGGATATACTCCTCCAGTACTGTGTGCTTTCCTGTCTCACCACCTGTGCTTAAGCACTTCCCTTGTCTTCAATCTCTGCTGATCAGAAATGCATGCCTTTATCCCAGATCTAAGTCCATTTCTTTTAGGCTGTGTTGGGTTTGCTTACAACAGACCAACTCCCTACAGAAAAATACTAGAAAGGGTGGAAGATGTTTTAAAAATCTGTTTTAAGGGGGCTTCCCTGGTGGCACAGTGGTTGAGAGTCCGCCTGCCGATGCAGGGGACACAGGTTCATGACCCGGTCCAGGAAGATCCCACATGCAGCGGAGTGACTGGGCCCGTGAGCCATGGCCGCTGAGCCTGCGCGTCCGGAGCCTGTGCTCCGCAACGGGAGAGGCCACAGCAGTGAGAGGCCCGCGTACCGCCAAAAAATAAAAAATAAATAAATAAAAATAAAAATCTGTTTTAAGGGATCAGATTGTTACTAAAGCAGTCAGGACTCAAGGAGCCAAGATCCCAGAGAGAAGGGAAGCCCATGGAGGTGGTGAAGCATTCTAAATTGCCTTTCCCCTGGAGGTCTTCACTGATTTCTAAGTGGCCAGATAGAGAGGCAGAGAAGGCAAGAGAAACATGCATCTAAGGGGATGAGGGGAGAAGCAACAGCTGTTGGCAATCTTACAGTGCTGGTGCTGGGGAGATAAAAATTAGAAACAGAGTTTGCCATGGACTAAATGCTCCAAATAAAAGACAAAATCATAGGAGAAACTGAATGGTGCTTGGTAATATCTTGACTTTGGGAAGAATATTTTTGAAGGAGATTCTAAATTTTAATGGGGTATGTTTGTATTCTGTTCCAGAATGGAGTAAAAACAAGAAGGCCTATAAGTTTGTAGAATCTAAATTTGGTGACACATTCAAAAGAATCAGAGACAAGCTTTTGATAACGGTTGCCTTATAATAAAATATTTATCAAATAAAGATGATTTAAATAGAGGCAAAAATAAAGTGCCTTTTGTCACATTTGGGCTGAACTTTTATACATTTAATAAAAAATAAAATGTTGACGTTCTCTGTTTACTAGATTTTGCCCTGAGTTTGCTAAGAACCTTAGCACCTGTAGAAAAAAAGTATTTTCAAATTAAATATATAACGACCTCCTGAGAAGAGTCAGTTAAAGCTGTTATCAATTTAATAACCATAAAATGCTACTTTGAAGTTTTCAGACAATTTTATGAAAAAATTCAAACTAAGATTATGCAAAACAAAGTGTTCAGTAGCATACTGTGTGACACAGGATTAGACCCAGGTGCTTATTCTTAGAATATTCTGTTCATTTTTTTTTAAGTTTCACATTATCAGTTTAAAGATTTAACAATTGTTGCATGCACGCAGACGAATGTCATGTTAACTTTTTAAAATGAATTTAAATATAGTTTTAAAATGAATCTATTTTATAGATCCAGTCATGCAATAAAACCAACTTGTTGATCAAGCAATAAGTATTAAAAAATAATCAGACTCACTTTTCCCAAGAAGGCCTTTGTGGCAGTCAGGCTGAGAAGTGCGCTTTGTTGACTCTGAGCTCCTGACAGCACCCGCAGGGGAAGGTCATAGTCTCTCATCTCATTGTCCCCTTAATTCTAACCACTTATGGACAGTTAATCTCCACAGGAAGGGGATTCAAACTCCTGGTTCTCAGAGAGAGACTCTGTATTGCACTTTATTTTAGTTTTCCACACTGAGAGCAGACAGCTAGTAATTCTTACTAACATGTCAGAAATTACCCACAGAACAGATTGGCAGGTCCCTGGAGGAGAAAATAGATTCCACTTTTCTTGCCTGGACTATGGGTTATTCCTGCAGATGTTAGTCTTATGCTTTCCAATTATGTAACTTAGAAAACCAGAAAGGATAAAACACAAAATAAATTGACTAGAAAACCAAAAAGAATACATTAAAATTACGATGAAAACAGACAGGAGAAAAGAATAAAATAACATTGAATCATGATAAGGTCTTAAAAAGAATGAAGATAAGGAAGCAGTATAAATAATAATAAAAACACAAAGTAGACCAAGGACGATGGAAACACAGTAAAGAGTTAAAATGAAAGGAATAAAAGAGTCAAAGACTAGATCAAGCTAAGCAGAGATAAAAGCAAGGACAGGTTTAGGTTTATAAAAAAGAAATCAGTTTAAGATTAGATGTGGACTTGGCACCATAGGAGTTCTTTGTCTAGCCCTGCCATGTGAAAACAACCTTGGCCTTACTGGCTAAGCCAGACCTGTAAACTCGAGAGGCCTTGAAGGACTCCTTGGAAAGAACTCTAGGGCAGAGGGCCCTCAGGGCTGTGAGGTGGATGCTGGAATGCAGCTTCAGTCTACTAAGGAAACCCTTCTCTTCAAACCTAATTGACTGTGTAGGTCACAGATCGTGGTGTGGTAGATGGTTCCTAAGAAAACACATCTAGTCCAATCACCTGTCTATAGAGCTGTGCACTAAGGCCTATATTGAAGAAAGAGGTGTAATTCCAGTGACGGGGCTGAATAGGTGGAGGTGTAGGGAACACTTCTTGGCCACGCCATTTGGTTACAAGACCTGTCCAACTGAAGATCGTACTCTCAGCACCTCCTAAATGATGCTTTTCCTTGTACCTGAAATTTAGGAATTGACACAAGCTTGTTTGATGTTCCTGGTGGATTGGTTGTAGCGAGCTGAGCTGCACAGCTGAGATGGGTCCAATAACAGGATTTTCTCATCAAGGACACAGGAAGCCCTGCTGGCCTGTTGTGAGTCAAGGCTGATGGGGAGGTGAGGAGTGGGGAGGATAGTCCTGCGGAAGCCTTGGCTGGGCAGGGTTTGCTGGAGCAGATGGAGAACGTTCCCAAAGGGGAAGAAAGATGCAGAGCACAGCACGATCCTGGGCTGGCCCCCGCTTCGCCCAGCCTCTCTGGTGGTGCCTGGGCATCTCTGCACAGCTGCCTCTGGAGCAGGGGCCACAAGCACAGAGCTGGCGTGGTGGGTCCGGTCATCTACGGTAAGACCCAAAGGACCTGCAGGTGTCTTCAGAGTTGTGCCAGCTCTGGCGTGAGGGACCGTATTCATTTCCTATTACTGCTATAACACATTGCCACAGGCTTAAAACAACACAGATTTATTATTTCACAGGTCTGAAGGTCAGAAGTCTGAAATGAGTCTTATGGGGCTAAGATCAAGGTGTAGGGAGGGTGAGTTTCCTCTGGAGGTTCTAGGGGAGAATAACTTCCTTGCCTTTTCTAGCTTCTAGGGACTATCTATGCTCCTTGGCTCCTGGCCCCTTACTCCATCTTCAAGACCAACAACATAATATCTTCAAATCTCCCTCCTGACCTTTCACCCCCTCCCCTTTTCTCTCTCCTACCTCTGCTCCCTACTTTGACCCTCTGGAACCCCTCTTAGAAGGGCCCTTATGATTAGATTGGGCCCACTTGGATCATCCAGGATAATCTCCCCATCTCAAAATCCTTCATTTAATCACATCTGCAAAGTTCACAGGTTCAGGGGATTAAGACCTGGATAAATTTGGGGGTCTTTATCCAGCTTACCGTAAAAGCATTCATCCCTTGTCACTTCAGCAGGTGGCACAGTGTTCTGGAGAATCACCCACACTGAGGATGGCTGTCCTCCAGCCCCCAGTCCTCACGACTCTCTTGGTGGGGGCTGAAGGCAGGTACTGCCTTGTGGTTTCATTAAATGATGAGTGATTGAGCCAGCTGCTTTAGGGCCAGCTTGGGGATCCACTTCCTGTTAGAATTCTCAGCAGCTTAGGCCCCTGACTGCTTAGGGATAGGGGCACTGAGGGTCGAGTGTAAACTTCCTAGTACCAAACGTGTTCATTGCATAAAAGTATTCTCAGTCCTTATGGGTACTGAATGCTAGGCCAGGAAGCTGAACCTCACTGGTCAACAAGACTGATTGCTTTCAGATTTTATTGATTTTTGCTTATTTACTCTCTCCCCATGTGTTAGAATCTAGGCTGCATTAGAGCACAGATTTTATCTTATTCACTACGAAACCCCGATGCTCAGCTTTTCAGGGATATTGATGGTAAATTCTCAATAAATTTTTGCTGAATTAGAAAAAGATACCATCTTTGACTTCAGTGAACTAATAGTTTAATATGCTGAACTGGGCGGGGCGGGGTGGGGGGAGGTTGGAAAAATCGCCCTGGGCCAAACCTGGCTCACCATTTTTTGTCGTAAGTAAAGTTCTGTTGGAACAGGGTTACACCCATTATTTATTTATATTGTCTTTGGCTGTTTCATGCAACGTTAGTAGAATTGAGTGGCTGCAACAGACTGCATAGATTGTGATTTGGGGCTAAAATATTTACTATTCGGCGCTTTACAAAGAAAGGTTGCCATCCACTGGGCTGACAAATAAATAGTAACTGCATTGAGAGTAAAAACAGGGAAAGGAAATATACTGTAGGATGCCTTAGGAGGGCATAAGAGAGGCAACACTTTAGATATTCTTGAAGCATCCCATGTTTGCAGGGTCATGCCATTAGTGAGGCCTCTTAGGGTGTCGGTCATCTGTCCACAGTGGTTGTCATGGAGAACCCATTGCTTCAGCCTTCATGGTTCCTGCGCGTATGCTGCCTTCCCGTCACCCAGGAGAATCTTTGTTGAGGTGGGAACTCTAGTGTCTAGGATCCGGATTCCCAGATTAAGCCGTTCTGCTTTCCTTCTCAAGGTCTTTCCACTTTCTTGCTTTACTGTTGAGGTGTAGGGCTTGGATCCCTACGGTTCATAAACTTCTCTCCTTCCCACCCACCCCCCCAACCCCGTGTCCTACAATTGTTTCCTGTGACTTTATCACTTCTCTCTTCCCCTAACCTTCCAGGCAGTCTAACATAATCTAATTTCTTTAAAAGGTTTAGACATTTACAAAACACTTCAGCTTCTAATTTTCTTCCTTGGGAATTCCCAAAGCAAGAAATTACAAAGCTTGGTTACCTGTTTGGAACAAGCATTAGGTGGAAATGGCAATAACAAACAACAAATTGATATTTTAGGAAATTATCTTGCCTTATTTGTATTGCTGAGCAGTTTGGACTATATCCTGAAGGCAATAAATCTTAGATAAGAGAATGGTTTTAAGGAAGAGAGTGATAGGATTATCAATCAGGCTGATATTCAGTATTTAACAACCGGTAAAATGCAATGACCACTCAGTCTTAAAGAACTGTTATGGCAATACGGCTACATAATAGCTAAGGATGAGCTGGATTTGTGTGTTGTAAGTTGACCTAGCTGTTAAGGGCAGAATAGATGGGAGGCATCCCTACAAGATTCAAGGGAGGCTGGGGAGGAGAGTATTAGACTAGGAGAGAGATGATGGAACCTCTACTTGGGAAGTGACAAGGGGAATGTAGGAGGGTGTGCAGAGTTTAACTCCATTTTAAATGTAGAATCAAAGGGGTTTAGGTGAGTGAGTGGATGCTGAGATTGAGGGAGAGCGAGAGCCATGGATTGATTGCTCCCAGGGCTTGGGCAATGGGATGGATGATGGAGTTCTTCACTGAGTTAGGAGACAGGGTAAAGAAGCAGGTATGAAGTATGCAGGGAAGATGTAGAATTAACTTGGCTGGGGTACTAGACCTTCTGGCAGCCTCTGGGGGTCTTTCCTTTAATGGCTTAGTGAATAACTTAGGTACTCAAGGAAAGGGAAAAAACCTTATGCAGGAATGGAAAAGATCTCTGCATCAAGGGTACCATTTTGTGTAAGCCCAGCTTAGGGGGCTTGTAATTGTGCCTACTGTGATGGGGACATAACTGTTGACTAAGTCCCTTTTTGCTAGCCTGTCAGCACTTCTGTATGTAGGTTTTGTTTTATTAAATTTGGAGCCCTCTAGTCTAATCTCTTTCTCCTTTGTATTAGGTCCAGATAGTTCTTAGGTGGTATTTAAGGTCACTTTTAAAAAAACTTTTCCATTATGATTCTATTAAGAGTTATGTTTTCTTTATTTTTTTCCTTCAAAATAAGTTTTTATAAACCCTATTAAATACAACATATGCTGGTTTCACTTGCTGTGATTCTACAGAGAGATTTCGTGACAGTACAACACAGAGAAGGCACCTGGCAAAATTGGAATTTGACCTATATTTTTTCTAAACCCAAATATTATGAAAAAGCCCTTTTCCATAAGGACAGGATCTGACAATAGTAAAATGGTTATTTTTAGGCTATCAAATTATAATCTGTTGTAGAAGCCAAGGGCAAAGTTATAAATAGAGAGTACTTTTTTTTTTTTTTTTCCAGTACACGGGCCTCTCCCGTTGCGGAGCACAGGCTCCGGACACGCAGACTCAGTGGCCATGGCCCCACGGGCCCAGCCGCTCCGTGGCATGTGGGATCCTCCCAGACCAGGACACGAACCCGCGTCCCTGCATCAGCAGGCGGACTCTCAACCACTGTGCCACCTGGGAAGCCCTAAAAAAAAGAGAGTACTTAAAACTACATTTTCCTTCTTTCTCTCCTTCCCTCCCTTTCCCACCCCGTCCTTCTCTTCCTCCCCGTCTTCTTTCTTCCTATATCAGTAGGCACTGATGACCATACAGTAGCCTAAACACCTTCTCTACCTAGAATTCCCCAAATAGAAAATCAGGGAGTGGTTAAGGGATGCATTTATAAAGAGTCAAATGATGGAAACTGTTCAAAACTTTTCCAAATGAAATTTAGTTTCTGATTCAGTCCAGATTCTTCTTCATTTAAGTGGTTGGATCAAAGTTAGGACCTCTTTAAATAAAATATTAAAAAGCAAAATCTTGGGAATTTAACAATACTAGAGCCTGCTGTTTTTGTATTTCCATTAGACCCATAGCTAGAGGAGGACAGATGTATTGAATATGTAAATGTGCTTTTAGAGTTTATGTTTATTTATTATTTTTTAAATTAGTAAACAATTTTTAAGAGTTCTAAGTTCACAGCACAATGGAGTGGAAAGGACAGATCATTCCTCCTCACCCACAGCCTCCTGCACCGCAGAGTGCATTTGTAATAATTGATGAACTAACATGGACTTGTCATTGTCACCCAAAGCCCATAGTGTACATTAGGGTTCACTCTTGGTGTTTTACATTCTATGGGTTTTGACAAACATATAATGACATGTATCCACCCCTATAGTATCATACAGAAAACTTCCACTGTCCTAAAAATTCCAGAAACACCTTCACAGACTCACTCAGAGATATTGTCTTACCAGTTACCTGACATAGCCCAGTCAAGTTGACACAAAAAATTAAGTATCACAAGAATATTTGCCTTAAGTATTTATATGTATTTGGAGGACATTAAGAAAGAAAACTTGGATTTTAATTTACTCAGTTTTTACGATTTTGGATGCTTTTTGCTCATTTTTAAAGAACTGTGTTTTCCTATGCCATCAAATCTGTTTAGTCTGAAGAAGTTATTGTAGTACCTCTTTCACTGTAGATTTGCGAGCAATCAATTCTCTTAGTTAATGTTATAAAAAAGTGGCTTTTTTTCACTTTCATTCTTGAAAAATGTGTTCATTGGCTATAGAATTCTAGATTGACAGTTTTATTTCAGCAATTTAAAGATGTTGTTCTACTAGTTTCTGGTCCCCATAATTTTTGATAAGAAGTTCATGGTTATTTGCATCCTTGTTTCCCTTTATGAAATATATTTTTCTCTGGTTGCTTTCGATTTTTTCTTTTTATCTTTGGCTTCAGGTGTTTGACTACTATATGCCTAGATGTGATTTTATTCATACTTATCCTGTTTAGTGTTTGCTGAGGTTCTTGAAACTGTGGATCAGTACATATATCCTCAACTATGTTTGGGAATTTTTCAGTATTCTTTCTTCAAATAGGTTTTTCTTCTCCATTCTCTCTTTTCTTCATTTGGATTAAAATTATCCACATGCTAGGACATTTTGAGTTTTTCCTACAAGTTCCTGAAGCTCTGTGCATTTTTTTTTTTTTTTTTTTTTTGCGGTACGCGGGCCTCTCACTCTTGTGGCCTCTCCCGTTGCGGAGCACAGGCTCTGGACACGCAGGCTCAGCGGCCATGGCTCACGGGCCCAGCCGCTCCGCGGCATGTGGGATCTTCCCGGACCGGGGCACGAACCCGCGTCCCCTGCATCGGCAGGCGGACTCTCAACAACTGCGCCACCAGGGAAGCCCTCTGTGCATTTTTTGCCAATCTTTTTTTTCTCTCTTCTTCAGCTGGCATAATTTCTATTAATTTATCTTTAAGTTTACTGAGTATTTTCTTTGTTATTACCATTATGATCATAAACACATCCAGCTAATTTTATTTCAGATGTTGTATATTTTGGTTCTAAAATTTCAGTCTATTCCACTTAAAATTTTTCTATTTCTCTGATGAGATTTCCTCCTTTTCTTTTTTTTGCAAGAATAAAGATTTTTTTTGCTGAAGTACAGAAGTTTTTTTTTTTTACTGAAGTACAGAAGTATAGTTGCTGTACACTATTATATGTTATACAATATAGTGATTCAAAAATTTTATAGGTTATACTTCATTTATAGTTATTATAAAATATTGGCTCTATTCCCCATGTTGTACAATATATCCTTGTAGCTTATTTTATACCTAGTAGTTTGTACCTCTTACTCCCCTACCCCTATATTTCCCCTCCCCGCTTCCCTCTCTCCCCTGGTAACCATTAGTTTGTTCTCTATATCTGTGACTCTTTGTTTTTTCTTATATTCAGTAGTTTGTTGTAGGTTTTAGATTCCACATATAAGTGACATGATACAGTATTTGTCTTTCTCTGTCTGACTTATTTCACTCAGTGTAATGACCTCCAAGTCCATCCATGTTGCTGCAAATGGCATTTTTTCTTTTTTATGGTTGAGTAGTATTCCATTGCATGTATATACCACATCTTCTTTATCCATTCATCTATTGATGGACACAGGTTGTGTCCATATCTTGAGATTTCCTCATTTTTGATTTATTAAGGCATATTTTCTTTTATCTCTCGAGCATAGTCATAATCGCTTTTTGAAAATCATTGTTTGATAATCCCTGAATCTAGGTCATTTTGGGGTTGACTTTTTTTCTTACAATTTTATTGAGGTATAGTTGACAAACAGCACTGTATAAGTTTAAGGTGTACAGCATAATGATTTGACTTATATTCATCATGAAATGATTACCACAATAAGGTTAATAAACATCCATCATCTCATATAGACATAAAGTAAAAGAAAAAAAATTTCCTTGTGATGAGAACTCTTAGGATTTACTCTCTTAACAACTTTCATATATAACACACAGTAATGTTAATTATATTTATCATGTTGTACATTACATCCCTAGTACTTACGAAAGTATTTACTAAATCATGTAGCAAGTTCTGGGAACACCAAGAGGTACAAGGCCAAGGAGTTGAAATCTGGACTTTAGAGTAGAAAGACTGGGTTTCTCTAGCAACTCTCCACCTGAGTCACCCAATGACCATGGGCAATCTACTTAGCATCTGTTTCCTTACCTGTTAAGGATAATTTAAAAACATAATGTGGAATGCTAAGCAGTGCTTTTCACATTAGATGTACTCAGTATATGCTCGTTTCTCTCACTTTGTATGGCTCCACCAATAAGGGGGATTACATATATCAGGTAAAATGAAATAGATTTTAACAAAGGGTTATACAGAGGAGCCATGAAGAAGGACTATCTCCCACAGTATGGAAAGAAATGGGAGCACTTCTTGGAGAAGATATGTCCAAGCTGAGGCTTAGAGGATGAGAAGGAAGGACAGACTCAAAAGCACAGAGGTTCCAAAGCATATGACATATCTGGGAGATTGGAAATTGTTATACGTAGAGTATAGGGGTCATAGGTGGTAGGGGAAGGAATAGAAAATGTGGTTTGGATGTTTATTCAGGATTTTAGACTTCATCTTGAATGTAATGAAAAATCAGAAAATTTTAAAATAGGGAGTTGACGTAACTGTTATTTTGGAAAGGAAATTTTGTCATAGTGAGACTAGATGGTGGTGAGATTAGAGGTAGGGAGGTCAGTTAGGAATTTCTTATAGTAACAATAGCTACCATATACTGAGCATTAAGTATGGTATATTAATATAAGTATTAAGTATTTGTACTATCATAAGTATTCAGTGTTAAACATTTATATTAAGCATAAGGATTGAGACACTGGGCTAATTTTCAAACATAATGTCATTTGTTTCTTGCATAATATCTAATCTGCACAATAATATCTAGAGGTAAATATAACACTATTAACCTCCGTTTACAAGTGAGGAAATTTAGGCTCAGAAAAGCTAAGTAACTTGCCCAATATCACACAGCCAATAAGAAACCAGGGTAAAGAACTGAGTCAAGTTCCGACTGATTCCAACAGTTCAGGTGAGAAATGATGAGGGCATGAGTTAGGATGGAATATTTCCTTCTTTGTTATTTGAATAAGATATGGTTTTGTTAGCCTCAGAATCATTCTTCCTTCTTTCTTTCAATTCATTATATGTCACAGAATTAAACTGCTGCTCTTTAGTAACAATTGCTTAAGAACCACTGTTGAAAGAGATGTATCATTTGTGAGAATTCCCACCTTCCCACTTCCTTCTCCAGAGGAAACCTCTGGCAACAATTTAGTTGTATCTTTTTAGTATATGTATATATTCATACACATATAATACATATATTGTTTATATATATGTATACAATGGTTACTAAGCATAACTCATAGATAATCATAGAGCAATTTTATTTGTATTCCCACTGGTCCTTATCTGGGGAGCTAGTTCTTCCCCTGCCCTGGATGAGAGCACATTTAGGTCTTGTGCCTTCTCTAGTCAATTCAAGTCACAAAATACCATCTCAGTGCACTAATTACCATGCTAAATTCCAAGTCATAATACAAAAATCTGGCTTTGATTTAAAGTTGAGGCTTCATCCCTATTTCATCTTGGCCTTGCTTCAGGAAAGGAGGCGTGGTTGTTTTTATTCATCTTTCCTCATCTAGAACTTCTGCTTGTCCTCCCACATCTCACCAGCCTTGTCTTTCTGACTCCTTTGCGTAAGAGTATCCTTTTCCTCACTTCTGACTCATTATTTAATATTAGTCTTTTAAAAATATTCTGCCAATCTGATAGATACAAATATCTCACTGTTGTTTAATTTATAATTTCCCAATTACTAGTGAGATAGAGTATCGTTTATATATTTATTGGCCAATCACATTTCTTCTTCTGTGAGCTGCTTGTTCATGTCTTTTTTACCATTTCCTTATTAGTAACTTTTAAGAAATGATTTGCAATTTTATATATTTTTCCTATAATGTCATTTGTTAAATATTTTGCAAATATTTGCTTTCAGCCCGTCATCTGATTTTTGTCTTTTTGTATGATGATGTTTCTTGTATAGAAATTTTACATTTTGGGGAGGTCCAATCTTTTCCTTTATTTTCCAGGTTGTCTTGTCAAGGAAGGTCTTTCCTCCTCCATGGTTATAAAATATTCTCCTATAGTTCTTATTATATGTTCATATTTTGTGCATTTATCTTAACCCCATAATGTATCTGGAGTTTAGTTTTGTATATAGAGTGAGGTGGGGGGGTGTCTAAATTTAATGCTTTCAAAGTGGATGGCCAATAGTTTTTGATGCTACTTATTGAAAAGAGCATATTTTCCCCATTGATATGAAATGTCACCTTTATCACAAATAAAATTATAGATACGTTTCTGGAATCTATCTTATACCATGAAAGAGCCTTCTTTTCTTGTGTCAATACCATTGTTTTTGTCAATACAACACAGTTTGCTTTGATATCTGGTAGGGAAGAATCCCCTTTCCTCCCCTTATACTATTTTTAATGTTCTTGGCTATACTTACACATTTTATCTTTACATAAATTTTAGAATTAACTTGTCACAGTTTATAGATGATCCAGTTGGAATTATGGTTCTAATTGCATTTTATTATGAATTTATTAACTGGAACAGAACTGACATTTTTATAATATTGAACTTTTATATCCAGGACCATGGTATCTCTACAGTGTTCAGGTCTTTAAAGCACTTTAGTGAAGTTAACATTGCTTTTTATCTAAATCTTTCATGTTTGTTGTTAGATTTATTTATTCCTATATAGTCTAGTTTCCTTTTAAATTGTCTTCTCTAAATGGTACTGCCAGTCTTGTTTCAGCAAGATTTGACTCACCTCAGAGGAACTAATTTGTTTGAGTTATATAATATTCTGTCATGCTGAACAATATGGTAACATTAATTCTAAGTAGAAGAAAACATGCTAGATTTGGAGTCATGAAACATGAGATTGCACCCACCATTTATTATATGTAAATCATTTACATATAATATGTAATCATAAGGGTTTTTTTGGTTAGATTCTTATCTGTAAAATGGGAGCAATAATTTTAACTACACACAGGGTCATTATGAGTATCCAGTGAGATGGTATTTGGGAATATGCATTATATAAATGTAAAGGACTGTCAGTAGAAATCTTTTCACTAAAACATTTGGGAAAATGGTGAGTGAGTACACATTTTTATG
Source organism: Orcinus orca (assembly GCF_937001465.1). Classification (NCBI taxonomy): domain Eukaryota; kingdom Metazoa; phylum Chordata; class Mammalia; order Artiodactyla; family Delphinidae; genus Orcinus; species Orcinus orca. The sequence goes on from NC_064566.1 coordinate 30,732,016, forward strand.
GACTTAATAAGCTCTGGAAGATTCCTATAACTCAAATATCCCTGTGTGTTACAATATCCTTTTAAGTTAAAGAGAAGTAAACTTGTCAGAAACCTTTTTCAAAAGTCCATTAGAACAACTGCATAGGTATATTATGAGAGCTTCAGGCTGTAAAATAGCTGTCATTTATTGAGCATCTTCTAGATTCTAGTCACAGCACAAAGCACTTTACACATATTACTTAAATCTACAAGGTAGATATTATTATCTTCATTTCAAAGATTCCTTCCTTCTTTCCTTTCTCCTTTCAAATTTACTGAAAAGTTGCAAGAATAGTAAAAAGGAAATCTGTATGAAGTTTATAGCAATACAATCTTACCTCAAGGAACAAGAAAAATCTCAAATAAACAATCTAACACTACACCTAAAGGAACTAGAGAAAGAAGAACAAACGAAACCCAACGTTAGTAGAAGTAAAGAAATCATTAAGATCAGAGCAGAGATAAATGAAATAGAAACAAAGAAAACAACAGCAAAGATCAATAAAACTAAAAGCTTGTTCCTTGAGAAGATAAACAAAATTGAGAAACCTTTAGCCAGACTCATTAAGAAAAAGAGGGAGAGGACTCAAATCAATAAAATTAGAAATGAAAAAGGAGAAGTTATAACGGACACCACAGAAATACAAAGCATCATTAAGAGACTACTACAAGCAACTCTATGCCAATAAAATGGACAACCTAGAAGAATGGACAAATTCTTAGAAAGGTATGACCTTGCAAGACTGAACCAGGAAGAAATAGAAAATAGGATCAGACCATCACAAGTAATGAAATTGAAAATGTGATTAAAAATCTTCCAACATAGGGCTTTCCTGGTGGCGCAGTGGTTGAGAGTCTGCCTGCTGATGCAGGGGACACGGGTTCATGCCCCAGTCCAGGAAGATCCCACATGCCGTGAAGCGGCTGGGCCCATGAGCCATGGCCACTGAGCCTGCGTGTCCAGAGCCTGTGCTCGGCAATGGGAGAGGCCACAAGAGTGAGAGGCCCGCGTACCGCAAAAAAAAAAAAAAAAAATCTTCCAACATGGGGAAGGGTAAGATGGGATGAAGTGAGAGAGTGGCTCACTTATGGACTTATATATACTACTAAATGTATGGACTTTAGTATGGGATGAAGTGAGAGAGTGGCTCACTTATGGATTTATATATGGACGTATATATGGACTTATATATACTACTAAATGTAAAATAGATAGCTAGTGGGAAGGAGCCGCATAGCCAGGGAGATCAGCTTGGTGCTTTGTGACCACCTAGAGTGGTGGGATAGGGAGGGTGGGAGGGAGATGCAAGAGGGAGGAGATATGGGGATATATGTATATGTATAGCTGATTCACTTTGTTATAAAGCAGAAACTAACACACTATTGTAAAGCAATTATACTCCAATAAAGATGTTAAAAAATAAAAAATCCAACAAAAAAAACCCTGGACCAGATAGCTTCACAAGTGAATTCTATCAAACATTTAGAGAAGAGCTAACCCCCATGCTTCTCAAACTCTTCCAAAAAATTGCAGAGGAAGGAACACTCCCAATTTCATTCTATGAGGCCACCATCACCCTGATACCAAAGCCAGGCAAAGATACTACAAAAAAAGAAAATTACAGATCAATATGACTGATGAATATACATGCAAAAATCCTCAACAAAATACTAGTAAACAAAGTGCAACAACACATTAAAAGGATCATACACCATGACCAAGTGGGATTTATCCCAGGGATGAAAGGATTCTTCAATATACACAAATCAATCAATGTGATACACCATATTAACAACTTGAATAATGAAAACCATATGATCATCTCAATAGATGCATAAAAAGCTTTTGACAAAATTCAACATCCATTTATGTTAAAAACTCTCCAGAAAGTGTCCATAGAGGGAACCTGCCTCAACATAATAAAGGCCATATATGACAAACCCACAGCAAACATCTTTCTCAATGGTGAAAAACTGAAAGCATTTCCTCTAAGATCAGGAACAAGACAAGGATGTCCACTCTTGTCACTTTATTCAACATAGGTTTGGAAGTCCAAGCCATAGCAATCAGAGAAGAAAAAGAAATAAAAGGAATACAAATTGGAAAAGAAGAAGTAAAAGTGTCACTGTTTGCAGGTGACATGATACTATACATAGATAATCCTAAAGATGCCAGCAGAAAACTATTAGAGCTAATCAATGAAACTGATAAAGTTGCAGGATACAAACTTAATGCACAGAAATCTCTTGTATTCCTATACACTAATAATGAAAGATCAGAAAGAGAAATTAAGGAAACAATAAATTACCTAGTAATAAACCTACCTATGAAGGTAATAAAAGACCTGTACTCAGAAAACTGTAAGACACTGATGAAAGAAATCAAAGATGACACAAACTGATGGAGAGATATACCATGTTCTTGGATTGGAAAAATCAATATTGTGAAATGATTATACTACCCAAAGCAATCTACAGACTCAATGCAATCCCTATCAAATTACCAATGGCACTTTTTACAGAACTAGAACAAAAAATCTTAAAATTTGTATAGAGACACAAAAGACCCCAAAAGGCCAAAGAAGTCTTTAGGGAAATAAATGGAGCTGGAAGAATCAGACTCCTTGACTTCAGACTACACTACAAAGCTACAGTAATCAAGACAATATGATACTGGCACAAAAAGTGAAATATTGGTCAATGGAACAAGATAGAAAGCTCAGAGATAAACCCACTCACCTATGGTCAACTAATCTATGACAAAGGAGGCAAGGATATACAACGGAGAAAAGACAGTCTCTTCAATAGGTGGTGCTGGGAAAAATGGACAGATACATGTAAAAGAATGAAATTGGAACACTCCTTAACACCATACACAGAAATAAACTCAAAATGGGTTAGAGACCTAAATGTAAGACTGGACACTATAAAACTCTTAGAGAGAAACATAGGGAGAACACACTTTTACATAAATCACAGCAAGATCTTTTTTGACCCACCACTAGAGTAATGGAATTTAAAAAACCAAACAAATGGGACCTAATGAAACTGAAAAGATTTTGAATAGCAAAGGAAACTGTAAACACGATGAAAAGACAACGCTCAGAATGGGAAAAATATTTGCAAATGAATCAATGGACAAAGGATTAATCTCCTAAATATGTAAACAGCTCATACAGCTCAATATTAAAAAAACAAACAAGCCAATCAAAAAATGGGCAGAAGACCTAAATAAACATTTCTTCAAAGAACACATACAGATGGTCAAGAGGCACTTGAAAAGCTGCTCAACATCACTAATTATTAGAGAAATGCAAATCAAAAGTACAGTGAGGTAGTACCTCACACCAGTTAGAATGGTCATCATCAGAAAATCTACAAACAACAAATGCTGTAGAGGGTGTGCAGAAAAGGGAACCCTGTTGCACTGTTGGTGGGAATGTAAATTGGTACAGCCACTATGGAGAGAAGAATGGAGGTTCTTTAAAAAACTAAAAATAGAATTACCATATGACCCAGAAATCCCACTACTGGGCATACACCCTGAGAAAACCATAATTCAAAGAGATACATGCACCCCAATGTTCACTGCAGCACTATTTACAATAGCCAGCTCATGAAAGCAATCTAAATGTCCATCGACAAATGAATGGATAAAGAAGTTGTGGTACATATACACAATGGAATATTACTCAGCCATAAAAGAACAAAATTCGGTCATTTGTAGAGATGTGGATGGACCTAGAGACTGTCATACAGAGTGAAGCAAGTCAGAAAGAGAAAATCAAATATTGTATATTAACGCATATATGTGGAACCTAGAAAAATGGTACAGATGTACCAGTTTGCAAGGCAGAAATGAAACACAGATGTAGAGAACAAACGTATAGAAACTAAGAGGGGAAAGTGGGGTGGTGGGGTGGTGGTGGTGGGATGAATTGGGAGATTGGGATTGACATGTATACACTAATATGTATAAAATAGGTAACTAACAAGAACCTGCTTTATAAAATAATAAAATAAAATTAAAAAATTTAAATAAATTCCCATTTGATAGTCCCTTTCTTTTAATTTGTGAGCTTAATCCATTTTTTGTTTATTCTAATTGCAGTTAAATTGGGACTGATTTTTGTCATTCTATTTCATTTAAAAATTTTACTATATTGTCTTTTTATTTCTATTTAATTGAATTGTCTTAATGATGAATTCCCTAGTTTATTTTTGACTGAGTTCATTCTGCTGTTTGTCTCATATATTATGCTCTCAATTTTAAGTACTGTGTTTATTCATATCTGTTATTTTTCTTAATATCTTTTTATGAATATTATTATAACTCATATTACTACTATCTTTCCTTATCTCCCTAAATATATATTTTCATGTTTATTTTAAATTATTAGCCATTTGTTCTGGCTGTTTCTTTAGTGCTGCCTTTCTTTTATAATGACCATATCTTCATGTGACTTATTATTTTATCTTGTGAGATCACATTGACCTAGGGGTAACAATTACACTGGAAATGAATATTAATGAAGGGCCACCGGTCAGGCCCTAGTCTGTGTCCACCTCAGTGAGTTTGAGGAGAGGGGAAGAAAGAGGGCTTACAACATAGCACCATAAGATCGTTCTTGTTTAGTGCCACTCTACCAGGTAACTTCTCTTTTAACTCTTAGGAAAAAATAGCATGGTGAGGTTGTCAACACTGTAGGTGGTAATATTGCCAATCCTGGGGTTTTTAGAGCAGAAGGATAGAATCTGGCAACTGTACCCATTTTCAATAATTCTTCATCTCATTACGGCTACTGAGCTGCCATAAAATCAAGATTTTACCTAGCTGACCCCTGTGGTTGTGCTATTGCTGTAGATTTGGGTGTTGAAGGGACAGGCCATGATTTTTTCAAAGTAACAGCCTGAGAACAAGAAGAGAACTTTAATGATTTTCTCCAATTTATCTTCTCACTGCTTTTCAGACCATCTTTGGCCCCAGGCTGCATGGATCTGTTTCTTATACAATCGGCTCAAGACAGTCATCATGCTCGCCAGGGTTTCTCACGTTTTCTTGATGATTCTGGGAATCCATATTTCCTTCTTATGTCTATGGTTCTATCAAGTTTGACATTTGGCAAGAAGCCAGCAACAACACCTGCTGGTTTTCTATTCAGACAAAAAACTTGTAAAAATTTTTCTACATAGTCAAATGGCTATAATTTCTATTTTATAACTTCTGGGTTTTCAATGCAGATTGTGCATGCAGTTTCCTAGGTTTATTTTCAAGATTTTATTCTTTTTAAAAAATTAAAGTCATTTATCCATCTATAATTTATTTTTGTGGATGATGTAAGATTAGGATAGGGATGACTCTATTTTATTTTTCCAGAAAGACAGTCAGTTGTTTTATCATCACTTAATAAGGTACTCATCCTTTTATTTCTGTTTGGCTATTTCAGTAGCAATACCATAATAAATAAAGTGGCTTTGTTATTAAGCTCTTGAATCAGTAGTAAATTAGCTGCAGTTACTCTCAGGACAGTCCTATCACCAAGGATGGGACTCATATCCAGCGTCACTAATTCTGGCTATGTCTCCCGATTTTAATTGGATATACTTACTGAATCATTTTTTATATGCCAAAATATTTAAAATAAAACTTGCCAAAAATTAGCTTTTGATGTAAGGGTCATCTAGTTTGGTTGGCTTATTGATAAGCAAATCATACCTTTTTCTGTTTTTCTTTTTAAATACCACATTGTTTTTTAAAGTTAATTTAAAAAGCTACATTATTAGTGGTTGCTGCTAAGGGAAAGCAAATGGTATCTTTGATTGTCTTATTTAAGAGGCTTTCCAGTTGGATCCTGGTTCTTCAGCAGATAATCCCAGTGGGGAACACCTTGGTGATGGCTTCAGATGTGGACTTCTGTAAACTTGATATCAGGTGTTCCTTTGGTTCCTGGGAAAGAAGGTACATTATTTATCACCACCAATAGTTTCAGTGGTATCCAAGAAAGAGTGCAGGACTTTCCAGAAATCATTAAATGATAGCTTTCACAAGGGTTTCATCTTAATGCTGGTTGAATCCCACATTTCAAAGACACTGCCTAAAATTTGAAAGCAAATTGTATGGGGGAAAAACAAACCACTAAATACGGTTTCTTTTCATGTGCATATTTATATTCATTGCATCCTGTTTCCATCTGACCCTGACCCACCACTGGTCCAAGAATTAAATCTCTCTATGTATGTCTTAACTCAAAACAACTAGGACTGCAATTTTGCCCAAGCGTATTAAAAAGGAAATGCTTGATTTATGTCTTAAAATGAAAACATATCTATATGAATTGCATCTTCTGTACCCTGCTTCCTCACTACCTAGCTCCTTACGATGATTTAGGTTTCTCTGAATATGACTTAACCTAGAAAATCTCAGATGGTAAGATCTTTAATTTTGCATAAATGTATTAAAAGGGAAACCTTGTGATTTGTATTTTTAAATACATAATGAACACCAAGCAGCTGGATCAGCACACTGCTATTTCCTGGAGAGAAACCATAGCAATATTTGGGCTCATCAAGCATCATAGACAGTGATATTTTCCATATGGTCTCCAGAGAATGTAAAGCTTAGCTCAGTGCCGCTGCTTACATCATACATAAACAAGCCAAAACACCATTTTTGCATGCATGGTAAATGTTTTTTCATTATATTGATTTCAACAATTTGAGAACGTCTATAACCAATATCTTCCAGGCCATATCACAGTATGACATTTGGAAATGTCACTTTCTCCAAAAAGAAAAGGAAGGGAAATTTTTCCTCTCTTCTACCTACAAAGTGTGAAATTTGGATCATTTTCAAAAGTTTGTATCCCAAAGTGATACTCTGCTTGTTTATTCAGCAACCCTTCATTGAGTGTCTCCTGGGTGCCATGTATACTGTGTATTATGAGTATAACAATGTCCAGGGAGAAAAATAAACCCAAATAATTAGTTATTCAGAAAACCGTTGTATTGCAGCTATAGTAAATGCTTCCAAGGAAATGTTCAGTTTATAAAGAAAATGTGTGGTAGACAAGAGGCTGAGGAAGAAATATGACTTCTTGGGGCTGACAGACAGATGTAGTTGCTGACCTCTACTAACATAGAATAGGGTAAGGAGACTCTCTGTGACACTTCTTTTGCTACTGGTATACCAAAGGAAAATAAGAGAAATCTTTGAGAGAGGACAGTGAAACAAGTGCAGACAATGTGTGGCTATTCAAAGTCCCAGAGGCCTTTTCAGTCAGGGTTGCAATACTTCCTTTGGGCCATGTGTTCAGAACAGTGTTTCTTAAAGTGTCATCCACGGACCACCTACAGCCAGTTCCCTGGTATGCTTGTTAAATATCAAGACTCCAAGACCTAGGTCCACTGAATTCAAATGGGGATGTATCGGGAGTCAGCATTTTACACAAGCTTCCCAGTGATTCTTATGTACTCCATAATTTGAGAATTTTGCACTGATTTAGATTCTCATGTTTATTAGACCCCCAAATGACCTTTGTGCCCTTTCACTTTTGTCTGTGAATCAATTCTGGGATTACTTCACAGGGAAAGTAAAGTGAAGCCATTGGTCAGAAATCTGGAAGCAGCAAGGAGCCAGCCTAATTCCACGTGAAACTGAAATCCTCACAATGTGAGAAAGAAAGAAACCTGAACGGGAAACCAAAATATGTGTTTGAATTCTGGCCCTGTCACTCACTATGTATAACCATGGAAAGTAATTTCTCCTCTCTCTTTCTGTTTGTTCATAAGATGATCCACATTTTCCCAACTTCAGTCAGTGGAGTATCACCTTGAAAATAGTATCACCTGTGCTATTAGAAATATTTTTCTTGGGCTTTCCTGGTGGTGCAGTGGTTAAAAATCCACCTGCAAATGCAGGGGCCATGGGTTCGAGCCCTGGTCTGGGAAGATCCCACATGCCGCAGAGCAACTAAGCCCGTGAGCCACAACTACTGAGCCTGCGTGCCACAACTACTGAAGCCCGCACGCCTAGAGCCTGTGCTCTGCAACAAGAGAAGCCACTGATATGAGAAGCCTGTGCACCACAATGAAGAGTAGCCCCTGCTTGCTGCAACCAGAGAAAAGCCTGTATGCAGGAACGAAGACGCAATGCAGCCAAAAATAACATAAATAAAATTTATAAAAAGAAAACACAAAAAAACAAAATCCCAATTCCAGTAACTTAAAAAAAAAGAAATATTTTTCTTTTAATTGTTACTTAAGTTTAATTTGAAAAAGGAACTTCATATCATTACCATAAATGGAAAACAAATCATCACGATAATTAGAAAGTCATAAGTATAAAATATATAACAACTAAAAATTTAAAAAGTCTATCCCTGAAGTGCTAAAATAATCAAATCTACTTTTAATATTATTATTACCATACTTGGGGAAACAGTTAATTAAATAGTATTTAAGACCATTTTCTGTTTTATAAATCTAAGGACTTATTGGAGTGTCATGCCAATTATTTCATTATTTCTGGGAGGAAAAAAAGTTTAAACTTGAGAAACAGTTTCTAAAAAATCAACCTTGGATGATTATCAGGAAAAAGTATCATAACAAAAGCTATGAAAAAAATGACCTTTTTTTCCTCAAAATAAATGGCATTTAATGTTACTGTAATATTTAATTAAATGCTTATATTAAGTATACAGTATTTAAGCAAGAAATATTTTTCTTAATAACATCTTTTAACTGCATCTGTTTCTTTTTTCAAATGACTAAAACTAGAACAGAATTAGAAAAAAAATTACAGTTTTAGCATAAATGAAATTTGAAATCTGTCCACAGTATACTTATTGTGCATCATTTTTCAGCTTTATTGAGATATAATGGACATATTGTGTAAGTTTGAGGTGTACAACATGTTGATTTGATACACTTATATATTGCAATATGATTACACCATAGTGTTATCTAATGCTTCCATCACATCACATAATTAACATTTCTTTTTGTAATGAGAACATCTATGATCTAATCTTTTAACAACTTTCAAGTAAATATTAATAATACAGTATTGTTATCTATAATCACAGTGCTGTGCATTAGATGTGGTCTCTCTCTATATATAGACCACATCTTTTTTATCCATTCATCTGTTGATGGACACTTAGGATGCTTCCATATCTTGGCTATTATAAATAATGTTGCTATGAACTTTGGGGTGCATGTATCTTTTCAAATTAGTGTTTTCATTTTCTTCAGATATATACCCAGGAGTGGAATTGCTGGGTCATATGGTAGTTCTACTTTTAGTTTTTTGAGGAGCCTTCATAATGTTTTCCACAGTGGATGCACCAATTTACAACCCACCAATAGGGTATGAGGGTTACCTTTTCTCCACATCTTCCCTAACATCTGTTATTTGTGGTCTTTTTGATGATAGCCATTCTGAGAGGCATGAGGTGATATCTTATTGTTGTTTTGATTTGCATTTCTCTAATAATTAGCAATGTTGAGTATCTTTTCATGTGCCTATTAGCCATTTGTGTGTCTTCTTTGGAAAAATGCCAATTTTTTGATTGGGTTGTTTATTTTTTTGATATTGAGTTGTATGAGCTGTTTATATATTTTGGATATTAACACCTTATTTGTTAGATCATTTGCAAATGCTTTCTCCCATTCAATAGCTTGCCTTTTCGTTTTGTCGATGGTTTTCTTTGCTGTGCAAAAGCTTTGAAGTTTAGTTAGGTGTTTATTCTTGCTTTTGTTTCCTTTGCCTTAGGAGACAGATCCCAAAAAATTGCTATAATTTATGTCAAAGAGTTCTGCCTATGTTTTTTTCTAGGAGTTTTATGGTTTCAGGTTTTACATTTAGGTATTTAATCCATTTTGATTTTATTTTTGTATATGGTATAAGAAAATTTATTCTTTTACATGTAGCTGTCCAGTTTGAAGAGACTATCTTTTCTCCATTGTATATTCTTGCCTCTTTTGTCATTGACTAATTGAGCATAAGTGTGTGGGTTTATTTCTGGGCTCTGTACTGTTCCATTGATCTATGTGTCTGTTTTTGTGCCAGTACCATAATGTTTTGATTACTATAGATTTGTAGTACAGTCTGAAGTCAGGGAGCGTGATTCCTCCAGCTTCATTCTTCTTTCTCAAGATTGTTTTGGCTACTCAGAGTCTTTTGTGTTTCCATACAGATTTTAAAATTATTTGTTCTAGTTCTGTGAAAAATGCCATTGGTATTGTGATAGGGATTGCACTGACTCTGTAGATTGCTTTGGGTAATATGGTCATTTTAACAATATTAATTCTTTCAGTCCAAGAACATGGTATATCATTCCATCTGTTTGTGTTGTGTTCAGTTTCTTTCATCAGAGTCTTATAGTTTTCCGAGTATAGGTCTTTTATATCCTTCATCAAAGGAATTCATTTTGGTTTTGTAATAACAAAACAATAACATAATAATTGGTTTCTTTAGTAAAAATAAAAAAGATAGTCAAAACTACCTATGGTAAAGACTAACAACTCTCTATGGGACTGATTTTTTTTTTCTGTTAACTGGTAGTGTTGAAAAAGTAAAGATGAACACAAAGTCATCTCATTTGGATGTAGTGTTATACTAAATAAGATGAGAAGCCTGTATTTTCTACTGGGAAAAAGGTAGAACAGTTTCTGCCTTTTTCAGAGAGCTGTTGGGGGGATAAGATAATAGATTGAAAGTATTTTCAAAAGTTGTAAAAGACTAATAGCCTAAGAGATTATATATTTTTTTCTTATAAGGACATAATGAGAATTTATAAGAATAGTTTCTTAATTTTTACATTGGATCTAAGTGAGCTATGAAAATCTGATAAAATTATGATCCTTTGACTCAGAAAAATGTGCACACATACTACACACATAAATACACCCAGACTTTTACATACACTTTCAGGGTATTCATGTAATTCTCAAAGTCAAATCACTGGACCTAGAAGTCCATGAAAGAGATAGTAAGATTCTTTGGTTTTACAATATAATGACTAGAGTCTGATATCAACAGGCTAATACTATAGCTCTGTATCAACATTATCAATATGGAAAGCACTCAGTGCTATCTACTTATATTAGATTCAAGAAAAATGTTTTGTGAGAAGACGATTGGATCAACTTGTTTCAGGTCCTGACTAAAAGAATCTAGTAAAAAGTGGACTCTCATCAGAGACAGAGGCTGAGGGATTAATTTAACCAAATACTTGAGGACCTACCTGTTGCTTCAGGTGCTGGAATATTTTATTTGACCTTCACTTATCCATTCTCCAATGCTCTTCCTTTATTTCTGTAAAGCTGGGTGTCTGACATATCATTCTCCTTCTCTCTGGAGAACTTCTTAACATTCCTTGCAAGGCAGACTACTTGCAGCAAATCCCCTCAAATTTTGTTTGTCTGAGAAAGTCTTTATTTCTCCTTAATTTTTGAAAGAAAATTTTGCATTCTGTAGAATTTTAGTGTTTTTTTTTTTTCTTTTCAACCCCTTAAATATTTCACCCTAATCTCTTGCTTTCATGGGTTCTGAGAAGTAGTTACATGTAATTCTTATCCTTACTGTTCTATACGTAAGTTGTTTCCTTCCTCTGGCTTCTTTCAAGATTTTTTCTTTTTCTTTGATTTTCTGAAGTTTGAATATGATATGACTGTGTGTAGTTTTTTGATATTTATCCTGCTTGGTGTTCTTTGAACTTCCTGGATTTGTGGTTTGATGTCCGACATTAATTTGGGAAAAATTCTTAGTCATTATTGCTTTAAATATTGTTTGTATTCCTTTCTCTCTTTTTTCTCCTATTTCCATTACATATATATTATATCTTTTGTAGTTGTATCACAGTTTTGGGATATTCTGTTCTCTTTTTATTCATTCCTTTTATTCTTTGATTAATAATCTTGGAAATTTCTATTTTCATATCCTCAAGTTCAGAGATTCTTTCCTCAGCTGTGGCCCCTCTACTAATGAGCCCATCAAAGATATTATTCATTTCCATTATAGTGTTTTTTTATCTCTAGTATTTATTTTTGATTGTTTCTTAGAATTTCCATCTCTGTGCTTATATTATCCATCTGTTCTTGCAAGTTTTCTCCTTTTTTCATTAAAGACCTTAGCATATTAATCATAACTTTAAAAAATTCCTGGTCTGATAATTCCAACTGCCATATCTGACTCTGTTTCTGATGCTTGATCAGTCCCTTAAAACTGTGTTTTTGTCTTTTAGTATGCCTTGTAACTTTCTGTTGAAATGTGGTCATGATACATTAGGTAAAAGAAACTAGTAACTAGGCCTTTAATAATGTAGTGGTAAGATGGTGAGTGAGGAAAGTGTTCCTTAGTCTTATGATTAGGTCTCAGTCTTTTGGTGAACTTATGCCCCTGGACTGTGAACTTCACCAGTACATCTCAGTTTCACTCTCTTAGGTGAGACAGGGTGACTGCAGGGGTCTGGAGCTCTGTGTTTCCCTTCCCTCAGGTAGGTTAGGCTCTGATATAGCACCAACAGATTAGGCTCTGGTAACATAGTTTCCCCTGAGGGAAGGCCTTGTTAAGAACAGAATGATCTGGCACATTTTAAAATGGTTCCTTTCCCCTCCCCCTGCTGGAAGAGCAGGGGATTTTTCTCTGATATTCACTATGAGAACTTGTAGAGCTCCTGAAGATAAAACTCACAAAAATGTGAAGGCCTCCCTATGACTGGGGTCCCCTAGAGATTTTCCCTCTTAGATATGTCTACTCTGAGCCTCCAGCAATTTGTCAATTATAAATTAGGGTTTCCTACCCTGGTACTGGTCCTGTGGAAGTTTCTGCTCTGATAAGTTGTGATTTTCTGTACTTGCTTTTTTGTCTGTAGAGTTTGTCACAGCAGTTTACCCTGTGACCTCACTTGTTTGATGGATCTAGGAAGTGTTGTTGATTTTTCAGTTTGTTTTACTTTTTACTTGTTGTAAAGAGAGCAAGGGCTTTGAAGCTCCTTGCATGCTGGTCTGAAAACTGAAAGTTCCCTGCTGGGTTGTTTTAAATTGGTGAATGGACTGATCCTGGTAGAGAATGAAAAAGCTTCTGAGGCTAAAACTGGGTATGTGCATAGATAAAATGTGTTATACAAGTGGAAGAGGGAAAAGAAATGAGGTCCCACCTGACACAAAAACTGAGGTTTTTCTAGATGACTGAGGTTCTGGGGTTGTGACCTAGGATGTAAAATGGAGAGTACTAGTATGACCTAGCTTCAATCATTTATTCCACATACTTAGGCACTGGGGATATACTAATGAAAATATCTCTGTCTAAAGAGTTTATAATCTATTGGACACTGTTGGTTGGCTACTCAGCTTCTAGACTCATGGCGTTCATCTATTTCTTCAGAGGTACCATATTGCCTTCCATATCAGAGCACTTACTCTTTTTGGTCTGCCTGCTATGCTCTCCTTGCCTGTTTTTCTCCTTCACCTAGACAAGTCTCTCCTATCTAGAGCAGACACTGGTGGTTGCCTACACATCATCTAACCTTAATCTTCATCCTGATGTTTTAGTTATTTGCTCTTCTCCACACAACCACCTGCACCAGTGATAGAGACTACCTCCCCTGTCCAAGGGCAGATCCTGATTCATCTAAGCTAAACATGGAAATCTCATTTTCTTTTTCAGTCACTAGCTTAGGAGAGTGTATTTGACACAATTGTGGTTGAGAAGGCATGAGAGGAAGCCTGTAGGAGGGGTTCTAGGAAAAGTTTCTCTGCCTCCAAGAAAGAGAGCTTTCTAGGAATGTTTCTCTGCTTCCAAGAAAAATATCAGACTTTTTATTCCTTTTCACACAGCCGTGTCTTGATGTGATGCCTGGAACTTCTGTAGCCATTTTACCAACTTGAGGATGAAGCACACATATGAAGTAAAGCAGAAGCAAGAGAGATACAGAGGAGTGGGACTGACGAAATGTGATGTGGGGAGATTGCCTCATTCCTGGACTTCAAGTGTTGTGAGATAAAAATTTTCTTTATTGTTAGATTAAGAGTTTCTGTTGATGTCAAAAGTACCATTATATATATCATTCTTCATCAGACAACTCAAAAGTCAATTCCTCAAGGAAGGCTGAGCCCCACTCCCTTCAAATTAGTCCTATTCTCTTATTTTATGCTTTTGTAACTTCTTAGACTTTTCATCTATAGCATTTACCACAATTTGTAATTAATTACTTCTGTGATTACTTGATCAATGCCTGATATTACCACTAGACCATTAGCTCTACGAGGGCCCTTATGTCTGTCTTCCTCACCACTGTGTTACCAATGCCTTGAATAGTGTCTGGCACATAGTAGGTGCTAATGAATATTGATAGAATAAATAGATGAATATACAAACATTTATTTAAAGCTCACTGGGAGCCAGAGGAAAGGGTGCTTAAGCCTGACTTGGAGAATCAGGGAAGGATTCACAAGAGAGGTGAAAGGAGGAAGACGAGTTTTCCTGGCATAAAAGGTGGTAAGGAAGAATAGTCCAGACAGTTGGAAAAGTATGTGCAGCGACAAGAGGTATGTTCTAAGCTATTTAGTCTGAACAGATCACATTTTCATTGCAAGAACTTTTGGTTCAAATCTATCCTCAAAATGATATTTAACATAAAAGGGTATTTTTGTTCATAAAGTGTCTCCTGTTTCTTAGCTTAAATTCTGAACAGAGAAATTACCCTCAGTGTTACTCAGCTTTTCCATGGATTTCCTTCTTTTGCATAAATTCCCTCTAATGAAATTCATTTATTTACCTTTTAATGGTCCATTAGGGGGAGAAATAGAGAACAACAAAGATACCTTGTGACATGTCATTCTGGTGACCTGTGAAGTTATTCTGATTAACCAGCCAAGAAGCTAATATTCTGCAATTCAAATTGGAGAAATAGAACAGACAGTAAGAGTCCACGCTGCCAAATAGGGGTAAATTCTAATCCAAGTTGCATCAGATCTATTATGAGTTTGGAGGAAAGTCAAATCTTTAGACTATTATATCCAGGAAACCTAATCATCTTCAGTCAGCACCAGTTGTCGTAGCCCATAATATGTCATGTCCTATATAATACTTCAGAAATTGTTGCAATGGCATCCAATCCTTTTGTCCCTTCTTTCCAGGGCAGAAATAATTTTTCATCAGAGAAGGAAGTAGCCAGTCCATGGGGCGCTGGTTTGGAATGTTGTCATCTAGTGACTAAATATGATATGTAAGAGGTCTAGCTGATTTTGAATGTAAGCCACCGCTGATATGTTCAGGGTGTAACTGATTCCACAAACTAGGCCAATATCATTAGTTTATCATCATATCATGAGGCTTGTAATCTTGATCATGATCACTAAATGTCTCCAGGAAAACAAGTAATGATTTCATCCATCATTTATATACTTTCCACATGCAGATCTCCAATCCAGGTCTCTGTCCTGAGCTGTAGGTATATACAGAGCCAACTGCCAAATGGACTAGTCCAAGGACAATTCAAGTTCAGTCTGTTCAAAACTGGATTCGTTGTCTTGCCCACAAGCTTTCTTCTGCTCTTGTGGTTTCTCTTCCTAAGCATGGAATCACTGTTAATCCATTTTTCTTAACTAGAAATACAGCAGGCATCCTGGACATCTCATTCATTCTCTACATGCCGAGAGGCACCAAGTTCTCTAGATTCAGCTTTCTAATTATCTCTCTGTTCCCTCTCCCAGCATTCTGATTCAATCTTTCTTAATCTCTCATCTGGCTTCCTACAGTAAGTAGATTTATAACCTCATAAGTGGATGTACAGCTTCTAGCCTTGCTCATTTACAATTTCCTCCACAATGTAGCCAGGCGGATCTTTAAAAAAATGAATATCTGACCAAGGCACTTTATTGTTTAAAAACCTTTAAATGGCTCCTCATTGCTTTCAAGATAACATGTCAGCTCTTTAGTGCAACATACATTTTGACATTTCATGACTTGGTCCCTATCTCCGTCTCTGGCATCATATATCTCTTTCCATCCTTATCTACCCTCTCCCTCTACAACCTCTGTTATTATAACTAATTATAGTTAACATCTACTGAGTGCTTACCCTCAGCTAAGAGCCATGCTAAATGCTTTACATTAATTTTTTCCAAACTTCTCTGTTGATGCCTATCACCTGGGATCTTTGCTCAAAATACAGTTCCTAGTTCTTAGCCCAGATCTACTGAGTCCTAGTCTTCAGGGACCGAGTCTGGGAAGTTGTATTAAACACACACACACACACACATACACACACACATGACTCTTATCATCTGAGAAGTTTGGGAAAACACTGCTCTACATGAACGTTTACTTAATCCACATAAAAATATAATGAGATAAGAACTATTATTAGTCTCATTTATAGACAGAAATCTGAGGCTTAAGGGAAGAAGTCATTTGTCCAAAGGCACATAGTTAACAGATTATCATTATTACAATTTGAACCTAGGCATCCAATCCCAGGATTTACAGCCCTGCTATACTCTACTCTCTCAGTGCCTGCATTGTGATCACTTTCAATTCTCTGTGCTTCTTCTGCCCTTTGACTTGGAAAGTCATTTTCCCATCTTTGCCAGGAAAACTACTGTTAACACTCATTCAATTTACACTGAAGCTTTCATTAACCTCCCCAGTATTGGTTGTCTCCCTATGAACCGTTTTGTTAACATAACACATCGTCATCTACATCCTTATCTGTTCCTCTACCAGACTATAAGCAGGCACATCCCAAGTCCTTCTATGTCCTTAGTCTAGCACCGTGCCTGATATATACCAGGTATGTGATTAAATATCTGTCAAATGAATAAAAGTCTAACAAGTCACTTTAGTGTTGCAAGTGTTTGTGGTTTAGGTGCTGTAAATGGATGGAGCTAGGGTTTGTCCAGAAACTTATTTGTTTTCAGTTATTGAATGCAGCCTCTTCAAATCAAGCCATGCCCCCATTGAACTTACCTGTTTTCATTCTAGGAGTCTCTTAGGAGAGGTGAGACTGAGAACACAACCCATTTCATTTGAAGTATAGAGGAATCAAACATGTGTGGTGTACTATAGTAGCCCCAGGCAAGACCAGATGATGGGAAAGGACAAAGAAGGCCCCAGAAAGGGGCAGTGTTCCAAGAGAAAGAGGAGCCTGGGCAGGCAACATGGACTTACTACCAGAGTTCAGAAAATAGAGGGGTGTGCTGACATAGGCCTAAGACACTTTTGATCCAGACTCCCAGTGCCTTGGGCACACTATGAGTGTGAAACAAAAGTTAAAGCATGGATGGAAGTAGTGTTTTCACTCGGTCTTAAGGTGACAGGTAGAGCGCTACAGTGGTGGCAGTGATTAAGACTTTTGAAATAGGAGGCTTGGTTAGGTCCCAAAATGTATGGACTAAAAATCTATGTACTACCAGGATTTCAGCAAATGGAAATGCTGAGACTCCCCTTTTCGGCAGAGGTAGGGAAGGGACTGGGCACAACCAGAGTGGAACTTTCATGGCTGGTGGTGACACCTGTGTTCCATCACTGGAAGCAAGGCAGTGGCCATATAAGAAGCCAAGACCAGCAAGTCAAGCTGTCCAGAGGTTAACAAACATCATGTCTACTTATGAGTGTTGCATGCATCTTGGTTCTACCTTTTCTAGTTATTAGTTGAAGGCAAGGAGTGAGGAGAACTGATCCACGGACAGGGGTAAGCTATGCTGGCAGTCCTTGGGAGTATTTCTTTGGGGCAAGAGCAACTTGGTGGGCGGTGGAACTAGATTTTCTTTTCATTTGGCATATTCTTGGGTTTGGTATCATAATTTAGGTATTAAAAGAAATGCTGAGATCACCAAGTTGGTGAGGTCTGGAAATTGGGGTCACGTAATTCTGTAATAAGAGTAAACAAAAGAGATCTTTGAAAATATGAAGCCTCTTTCCAAGCATGCTAAAGACAGTCATATGTAGTCATGAAAAATGAGACCCTCCAGGCAACAGAGCAGAAACATGTTTTGAGACAAGTTTATTTGAAACACAACCTTTATTTGAAACAAAAGCTTTATTTAGAAGAAGCCTTACTTGAAGAAAGACTTTGATACAAAACTATTTGAAGGTATTCTGGAGACTCTCACAGATGTGCAAAAGAAATTAGATCATACATGCAATTGGACAGAAGAGATGCTTTATTTGAAAAAGAGAGAGCATGGCTACAACATCTAAAAAGTTGGCAGTGTATATGACTACAAAGAAAAGAGAACTCTTGTGTTAAAGAAATTAATGTGTTACTGACATGGCTCATGGCCTGTGAAGACAAGTAACCTTGCCATATCTTATAAAATACACTCACTGGAATCTTATCGACAGGAGATTCAGTTTCTATTCCGGACACTCTGCCTTAAGATACGAAGCCTTGACATGACCACATCCCAGTCGGCATAAGCTCCTTCTAGATGGCGGGATATCTCAGTTCCTGCTTCATAGCTCCGTCGGCCATGAAGTAAGCGCCAGTTATCAAAGGTAATCACATCACCTAGACAAAAGATTTTGTTCAATATGAATATAATTCTATGTGTAAATGATTTTCTGAGCTAGAAAATGTAAACTGCAAAACAGCATTGCTACTTGGTTCACATCAAGACGCAATATGTTTATTTCTTTACATGAAACTGCGCATTTGCTTTTTCATACAAATCAGGCCCACTGAATGGAGACTGCTTTAGACCTTTTGACATTTGAACTACATAGCTTGGGGGGCCCTTGTAGACACTTTTATAATTCTTACTTAAAGTATTATCTCTGTATAAAACCTTTGAATTGTTCTTCCTAATGGTTACTTATCTCTTACTCAGAAGTGTTTTTTTTAAATTGAAGTATAGTTGATTTATAATATTGTGTTAATTTCTGCTGTACAGCAAAGTGATTCAGTTATATATACATTCTTTTTTATATTCTTTTCCATTATGGTTTATTACAGGATATTGAATATAATTCCCCGTGATATATAGTAGGACCTTGTTGTTCATCCATTCTATATATAATAGCTTTCATCTGCTAACCCCAAATGTCCAGTCCATCCCTTTCCCCAACCTTCTCCCCATTGACAACCACAAGGCTGTTCTCTATGTCTGTGAGTCTGTTTCATTTGTGTCATAGTTTAGATTCCACATATAAGTGGTATCATATGGTATTTGTTTTTCTCCTCCTGACTTAAGAAGTATTTATTTCTACTTTAACAGCTTCAAACAATTATAAGGGTAGTGACATTCTTGGTTTGTCTTTCATGTTCCTAGTATTTTATGTACATAATTTCTATGCCTCATAAAAATCTTGAAAGGAGAGTATTATCTCCTATTTTCATACATGAGAAAACTGAAGCTCTGAGCAGTTGAGGCACTTGCCAGGAGATACACTGCCATTGAACGGTGAAGGTTGAATTCCAACTCCTATTTTGGGGGTACTTTTCTCCCACGGTATTTCCATTTTACATGTTGCTGCTCTTAAACTCAACTTGGTGTTGACTTCATAGCAGCGGACTTATGGAGATTTCTAGTATTACCTTATTATACCAAAGATCAGTTCAAAAAATAATCACACACGTAAAGTATCTTCCACTTGGCCCAATCAGTAGGAGGGAGAAATTATGCTTTTTATTTTAAATATCAAAAGCCTCAAGTTTGATGTCACTTTATTGAGTAGAGATGGTCCAGACAAACCATAGTGCTTTCTGCTCCTTTATCCAAGTGGCTGGAATACTTCAAGTACTACTTTATTTCAGGTAGCACCATGTTTGCCAGATCAGATAAGCGTAATGAGTAAATCCTACTCATGTACTTTAGAGTGAGACTCATGGAGATAATTTTATTTATTTACCAAGATAGGAAAATTAAGTACAGGTTTCAGTTTATATTGATTGGCTATCAAAATAGAAAATATAAGTCATCAGTCTTCATATCAGACATGAGATTTTATTTGGTCTGTAGCTTGTCTTTCAATATTTATTCTTTAGGTTAGAGGTTATTAAATTTTGGTGTGCTTAAGGATTACCTAGGGACTTATGAGTATTTTAAAGTCTGGAGAGTCAATTTAGAGGAAGGGTAGGGGCCAGGAGTCTGCTATTTAAGCAAGCTGGCTGCTCACCAAGACTCTGTTGTTAGTGTTCCACATGCCATGTTTGAGAAACACTGCTCTAGATATTGTGCTAAATGGTTAAGGTTGAAGAAAATCCATTCTTTCAGTTGTCTGAGAAAATGTGTTCACTGACCTGGATTCATCTTGAAAGTAAACTTGAATTCTTTACAATTCATGAGGTCAACAAACTCCTTCAGAGCAGCATAAAAAGGCTGAACTCTTTCAACAGGTACATCAAATATTGTGTCTCTAGTTGCATTATTGAAGTTGATGCGAACCACTTGGCCTTTATCGTCTAATCTATTTTTCAAAGAGAAAAAGTTAAAATATAGAAGTCATGAAATATCTATTTACATTTGTAAGGGTCATTTCATCTTGGAAGATATTTCTGAAATACAATATTAAAGAATCCAAACACATGTACAGAAGATATTAAGGTTATCTGTGGTACAATGTACTCATTTGTTTTTTTCACATATTCATTTAGCAAGAATTTTTTGAAATCTTACTACATAAGTTCCAGAATTGATTCAAATTAATTTAAAATAAATGTTTCTGAGAAATTCCAGTTAAAATTTGTTTAGGAAAATAAATTCATTCTTTATTCTTTAAAACAGTAGCTTTTACATATTAAAATATTTTTATGTTACAGTTCATAGGTCAATCACTTTATATGTTTCATCTATGGAAGTTTTAAATATGATTTTACTGGAACAATATTGGGAAGAAAAAATTGTTTTTTTTTTTTTTTTTTGCGGTATGCGGGCCTCTCACTGTTGTGGCCTCTCCCGTTGCGGAGCACAGGCTCTGGACGCGCAGGCTCAGCGGCCATGGCTCACGGGCCCAGCCGCTCCGCGGCACGTGGGATCTTCCCGGACCGCGGCATGAACCCATGTCCCCTGCACTGGCAGGCGGACTCTCAACCACTGCGCCACCAGGGGAGCCCCAAAAAATTGTTTTTTAAAAATTGGAAATACTCTGTTCTATTTCAATCCCTAGTTTATAGATGGGGAAACTGAGGCACAGAGAAAGAAGAGTCTAGCCTGAGGCACATTCTTTGGATCTTTCCATCTATACTATGTATCTTAGTGTATAGGCTTCTAGAAGACTGATACTGAATGTCATTTAACGTTGTATTCCCAGCAATTAACAAAGATCCTGGATATAACAGGCAGTTATTAAATATCTGTTGCATATATAACTTTGTATACATTTTTTCAGTACCTTTAGAGAGTACCAAGGTCTTTTTAGTACCTTGGGAGAGCCTAATATTGTGATCTCTATATTCTTTCTTAGAATATTGATCATGACAATGTAACATAATACTGTTTTCAATGTAACAAATGATAACATTATTTCTAAATTTAAGTTTGCTGGTTATAATTAGGAAGGCATGACCATTTAGACACAGAGACAAAAGGAAGAGACAAATTTTTTTTTAAGCTTATTCGGAGGGTGAACTTTTCTCCAGTTCTAAAACATCAGCCAACTTTACCTTTTCTTTAGGTACAGGAGTGATGGATAAAAACTGTAGGTGGGCAAGGATGGTGACAAAGTGCCAAGAATTACTCCTGGGCCAGCTTAGGAGGTGGTAATGTGAACCAACAGCTGACTGATGAGTCAAACCGAACAGACTGTCACATGTTCCAGGGGTTGGTGACACTGATTTGGGGTCTAGATTACACTTAGCTGGCTGCTCACACAGAGTGAACCATTATCAACAAGCTAGGTTATGGGAGGAAGGATGCAATGGCCTGTGGTATACAAAGTATGGCTATCTGGGCCCCTGTGCTTTGTACCTCAGATTAATAGTCAATCCTCTGAGCCAATGGCAAATGTAATGATAAACTCTAAGAAATAGTGACTAGCAGCAACTCTTTGCTTATTGAACAGTGACTGAAAACTACCTATTGAACCATATAGGGAAAGAATGTAAGAAAGGAACAGGTTTTCAAAAAAGGCTCTTAGAAATTGAATTTATATATATTGATAAAATACAAATATGACTGAATAGGCAGTGAAGGGCCCTCCCCTGTTGCCCCATCTTCTCCACATAGATAAAGGATGCTCTCTGGCCTGCAGGTTGTGGCTTTATGAACAAAGAATCAAGGAAGAGGACAGTCAGCAGAAGAGACTGTGGACCTCTGGGTTTGAGGGGTACAAAGGACAGTGCTTGGCCTTTCAATTGCCCCATTAGTGTTCATACTGCTGGTTTCAGACCCCTTTCACAGTTTCTGAGGGCATTTTGCCTTTTCATCTTATCTTTAAAATTCTAGCCTGACTGCTCCTGACCCACATTCCCTCCTCTCCCCCTGCATTATTTTCTGTACATATACCAATGACACCCTTTGTGTCATCCTCCATGATACTGACAAGTATGTCACATCTTTGAAACTTCTTGGGGTCTTCCATCCCAGCCACTCTGGTGATGTTTTGTTTTTTTTTTCCACTAACACCGTAATTCTTGCATGGGAATGGTTATGCTAGTTATGAGCTCTCTCTTTTGGAGTCCATGTATGTATCCTCACATATCTTTGAAAGGAACTTCGTGATTCATTAATCTCATGAAATCAGGATTGTGTGTCCCATGGTACATTGTATTAAGTTTTCATTTCCCAGAGTTCACACATGTGGGCAAAAAGAAGCAATTTCTCTGTGTGTGTACGTGTGTGTAACACAGCCTCTGTCTCTTTTCACCTGGTATCTACTTTCTATATGAGAAAATAAGAAACAAATTTGTTATTTAGCATTCTCAGTAATGACCTGAGGAGAAATAGAAAGTAAATTTAGTTATGAGGTCTAGAGAAGATGTTATCCTGAGGATTGAAGAATGTTAGAGGAGATGAGTGGCTGGCATCTTGAAGATCAACCTAAAATGCAAAATTGAATCTTAGTAAGCAGGATATTCTGTGTGCAAAAACAGAATGAAAGGAAGGTCTTGATGCAGGATTATATGCTGAGGAAGGGTAAAAAGCCCCCAAAGATGAGGAATAACCAGCTATGTATTAGCTATGCATAAAGGACAAGCATTTAAACAGAAACAAGCAACATGATGACTGCAAATTAGTAAAAGCAAAACATCATCAGTGATGCCAATAAAAGAACCCAAGGGAAAGACTGTAGAATCATCTCCTACAATCCAGGTGGATGCTGTGGACACGCCTCGTTAGTTAAAATATTATTTCTCATTGAGAGAGGTGATGTGAATTTGTTGTGAGAATATCACTATGGTCTTGCCCACCACATCACATTTTATGCAAGAAAAATTTATTTCAGACTTTAAAAGCATCTCAAATTTTGCAAATGGATTATGTTCCCTCCTTGCTTTGGTCTTTAGAAACTCAGAGCTGAAATTAAAATCTATCACCAGTAAATGTGTTGGATTATGAAAATTATGGCTAGCTAAAATTTATTCTGCCCTTTCTGATCCAGACACTTTGACAGGGCTGTCTGTATATTACCTCTATAATTCCCACTACAATTATTATGTGGTAAGTATTAATATCACTTTTTTTTTTTTTACTGAGAATTACTCCTTTTCGTGGCTTAGCAAGAATAAGTCACTTGACCAACAACTCACAGATAACAAGAGGAGTTGTGTTCATGTGACTGAATTTGTAACCAGTAGGATGCAACACTATAGCTTAATCTCACTATTATTTTCGTCCTAGTTACTTTGTTTTTTATTGTACTGCATGATACTTAACTTTCTCAGCAGCCTCCAAGATCTTTTTGTATTAGATAGGACATAAGCATCTCAAAAGACTTAAAAGATTTAACCACCAGGAAAATTAACCCAAACACTCAGGGGACCGAGGCCCTTGATTAACTGAAAACTCTCTTTGTTTCATCTCCTGTTGTTAAAAATACATTTTAAGTGAATTAATGTTAACCACTTGATATTCTTTATGGATATCCCTGAGACCTTGATAACGGCCAAATTCTAGAATGTTATTGCAAAAAATAACAAAAGCAAATTATGATGATAGATATTGTTAATCTCACTCAAGGAGACCTTCAAGATGGCGGAAGAGTAAGACGTGGAGATCACCTTCCTCCACACAGATACATCAGAAATACATCTATACGTGGAACAACTCCTACAGAACACCTACTGAATGCTGGCAGAAGACCTCAGACCTCCCAAAAGGCAAGAAACTCCCCACGTACCTGGGTAGGGCAAAAGAAAAAAGGAAGAACAGAGACAAAAGAATAGGGACGTGCACCAGTGGGAGGGAGCCGTGAAGGAGGAAAGGTTTCCACACACTAGGAAGCCCCTTCCCGGGTGGAGACTGCGGGTAGCGGAGGGGGAAAGCTTTGGAGCCACGGAGGAGAGCATAGCAACGGGTGCGGAGGGCAAAGCCGAGAGATTCCCGTACAGAGGATCAGGGCCAACCGGCACTCACCAGCCGGAGAGGCTTGTCTGCTCACCCGCCAGGGCGGGCGGGGTTGGAAGCTGAGGCTCGGGCTTCTGTCGGAGCGCAGGGAGAGGACTGGGGTTGGCGGCGTGAACACAGCCTGCAGGGGGTTAGTGCACCACGGCTAGCCAGGAGGGAGTCCGGGGAAAAGTCTGGACCTGCCTAAGAGGGAAGAGACTTTTTCTTTCCTCTTTGTTTCCTGGTGCGCGAGGAGAGGGGATTCAGAGCGCTGCTTAAAGGAGCTCCAGAGACGGGCGTGAGCCGCGGCTAAAAGCATGGACCCCAGAGACGGGCATGAGACGCTAAGGCTGCTGCTGCCACCAACAAGAAGCCTGTGTGTGAGCACAGGTCACTATCCACACCGCCCATCCCGGGAGCCTGTGCAGCCCACCACTGCCAGGGTCCCATGATCCAGGGACAGCTTCCCTGGGAGAACACACGGCGCGCCTCAGGCTGGTGCAACGTCACTCTGGCCTCTGCCGCCGCAGACTCGCCCAGCACTCCGTGCCCCTCCCTCCCTCCGGCCTGAGTGAGCCAAAGCCCCTGAATCAGCAGCTCCTTTAACCCCGTCCTATCTGAGCAAAGAACAGACGCCCTCAGGCGACCTACACGCAGAGGCGGGTCCAAATCCAAAGCTGAACCCCGGGAGCTGTGCGAACAAAGAAGAGAAAGGGAAATCTGCCATCAGCCTCAGGAGCAGCGGATTAAATCTCCACAATCAACTTGCTGTACCCTGCATCTGTGGAATACCTGAATACACAACGAATCATCCCAAATTGAGGCAGTAGACTTTGGGAGCAACAATATATATATATTTTTTTCCTTTTTCTCTTTTCGTGAGTGTGTATGTGTATGCTTCTGTGTGTGATTTTGTCTTATAGCTTTGATTTGACCACTTGTCCTAGGCTTCTGTCTGTCCATTTTTTTTTTTTAGTATAGTTTTTAGCACTTGTTATCATTGGTATATTTGTTTTTTCATTGGTTGCTCTCTTCTTTCCTTCTTTTTTTTTCTTTTTTATTACTTTTTAATTATTTTATTTTTAATAATTATTTTATTTTATTTATTTTATTCCAATCTTTCTTTCTTTTTTTCTTCCTTTTCTTCTGAGCCGAGAAGGTGGGAGAGCTGAGGTCAGGACATTGGTCCACTAGAGACATCCTGGCTCCACGTAATATCAAATGGTGAAAGCTCTCCCAGAGATCTCCATCTCAACACTAAGACCCAGCTCCACTCAACAAACAGCAAGCTACAGTGCTGAATATCCTATGCCAAAAAAATAGAAAGACAGGAACACAACCTCACCCATTAGCAGTGAGGCTGCCTAAAATCATAATAAGGTCACAGACACCCCAAAACACACCACTGGATGTGGACTTGCCCACCAGAAAGACAAATCCAGCCTCAACCACCAGAACACAGGCACTAGTCCCTTCCACCAGGAAGCCTACAGAACCCACTGAACCAACCTTAGCCACTGGGGGCAGACACCACAAACAACAGGAGCTATGAACCTGCAGCCTGCAAAAAGGAGACCACAAACACAGTAAGTTAAGCAAAATGAGAAGACAAAGAAACACACAACAGATGAAGGAGCAAGGTAAAAAGCCACCAGACCAAACAAATGAAGAGGAAATAGGCAGTCTACCTGAAAAAGAATTCAGAGTATTGATAATAAAGATGATCCAAAATCTTGGAAATAGAATGGAGAAAATACAAAAAACGTTTAACAAGGACCTAGAAGAACTAAAGAGCAAACAAACAATGATGAACAACACAATAAATGAAATTAAAAATTCTCTAGAAGGAAAGAGTAGCAGAATAACTGAGGCAGAAAAACGGATGACTGACCTGGAAGATAAAGTAGGGGAAATAACTACTGCAGAGCAGAATAAAGACAAAAGAATAAAAAAATTGAGAACAGTCTCAGAGACCTCTGGGACAACATTAAACTCACCAACATTCGAATTATAGGGGTCCCAGAAGAAGAAGAGAAAAAGAAAAGGATTGAGAAAATATTTGAAGAGATTATAGTTGAAAACTACCCTAATATGGGAAGGGAAATAGTTAAGTCTGGAAATCACAGAGAGTCAAATAAAGGATAAATCCAAGCAGAAACACACCAAGACACATATTAATCAAACTATCAAAAATTAAATACAAAGAAAAAATACTAGAAGCAGCAAGGGTAAAACAACAAATAACCTACAAGGGAATCCCCATCAGGTTAACAGCTGATCCTTCAGCAGAAACTCTGCAAGCCTGAAGGGAGTGGCAGGACATATTTAAAGTGATGAAAGGGAAAACCTACAACAAAGGTTACTCCACCTGGCAAGGATCTCATTCAGATTTGACAGAGAAATTAATACATTTACAGACAAGCAAAAGCTAAGAGAATTCAGCACCACCAAACCAGCTTTACAACAAATGCTAAAGGAACTTCTCTAGGAAGGAAACACAAGAGAAGGAAAAGACCTACAATAAAAAAAACACAAAACAATTAAGAAAATGGTACTAGGAACATACATATTGATAATTACCTTAAATGTAAATGGATTAAATGCTGCAACCAAAAGACATAGACTGGCTGAATGGATACAAAAACAAGGCCTCTATATATGCTGTCTATAGGAGACCCACTTCAGACCTAGGGACACATACAGACTGAAAGTGAGGGGATGAAAAAAGATATTCCATGCAAATGGAAATCAAAAGAAAGCTGGAGTAGCAATTCTCATATCAGACAAAATAGACTTTAAAATAAAGACTATTGCAAGAGACAAAGAAGGACACTACATAATGATCAAGGGATCAATCCAAGAAGAAGATATAACAATTGTAAATATTTATGCACCCAATATAGGAGCACCTCAATATATAAGGCAAATGCTAATAGCCACAAAAGGGGAAATTGACAGTAACAGAATCATAGTAGGGGACTTTAACACCCCACATTTACAAATGGACAGATCATCTAAAATGAAAATAAATAAGGAAACCAGCTTTAAATGATACATTAAACAAGATGCACTTAATTGACATTTATAAGACATTCCATCCCAAAATAACAGCATACACTTTCTTTCCAAGTGCTCAAGGACCATTCTCCAGGATAGATCATAACTTGGGTCACAAATCAAGCCTTGGTAAATTTAAGAAAATTGAAATCATATCAAGTATCATTTCCGACCACAACGCTATGAGACTAGATATCAATTACAGGAAAAAAATCTGTAAAATATACAAACACATGGAGACTAAACAATACACTACTAAATAACCAAGAGATCACTGAAGAAATCAAAGAGGAAAACAAAGAATACCTAGAAACAAATGACAATGAAAACATGACGACCCAAAACCCATGGGATGCAGCAAAAGCAGTTGTAAGAGGGAAGTTTATAGCAATACAATCCTACCACAAGAAACAAGAAACATCTCAAATTAACAACCTAACCTTGCATCTAAAGCAATTAGAGAAAGAAGAACAAAAAAAACCCCCAAAGTTAGCAGAAGGAAAGAAATCATAAAAATCAGATTGGAAAGAAATGAAAAAGAAATGAAGAAAACAGTAGCAAAGTTCGATAAAACTAAAAGCTGGTTATTTGAGAAGATAAACAAAATTGATAAACCATTAGGCAGACTCATCAAGAAAAAAAGGGAGAAGACTCAAATCAATAGAATTAGAAATGAAAAAGGAGAAGTAATAACTGACACTGCAGAAATACAAAGGATCATGAGAGATTAGTACAAGCAATTGTATGCCAGTAAAATGGACAGCCTGGAAGAAATGGACAAATTCTTAGAAAAGCACAACTTTCAGGGACTGAACCAGGAAGAAATAGAAAATATAAACAAACCAATCACAAGCAGTGAAATTGAGACTGTGATTAAAAATCTTCCAACACACAAAGCCAAGGACCAGATGGCTTCACAGGCGAACGCTATCAAACATTTAGAGACGAGCTAACACCTATTCTTCTCAAACTCTTCCAAAATATAGCAGAGGGAGGAACACTCCCACACTCATTCTATGAGGCCACCATCACCCTGATACCAACACCAGACAAGGATGTCACAAAGAAAGAAAACTACAGGCCAATATCACTGATGAACATAGATGCAAAACTCCTCAACAAAATACTCGCAAACAGAATCCAACAGCACATTAAAAGGATCATACACCATGATCAAGTGGGGTTTATCCCAGGAATGCAAGGATTCTTCAATATATGCAAATCAATCAATGTGATAAACCATATTAACAAACTGAAGGAGAAAAACCATATGATCATCTCAATAGAGGGAGAAATAAGATCAGGAACAAGACAAGGTTGCCCACTCTCACCGTTATTATTCAACATAGGTTTGGAAGTTTTAGTGACAGCAATCAGAGAAGAAAAAGAAATAAAAGGAATCTAAACTGGAAAAGAAGAAGTAAAGTTGTCACTGTTTGTTTGCAGATGACATGATACCATACATAGAAAATCCTAAAGATGGTACCAGAAAACTAGTAGAGGTAATCAATGAATTTGGAAAAGTAGCAGGATACAAAATTAATGCACAGAAATCTCTTGCATTCCTATACACTAATGATGAAAAATCTGAAAGAGAAATTAAGAAAACACTCCCATTTACCATTGCAACCAAAAGAATAAAATAACTGGAATAAACCTACCTAAGGAGACAAAAGACCTGTATGCAGAAAACTATAAGACACTGATGAAAGAAATTAAAGATGGTACAAACAGATGGAGAGATATACCATATTCTTGGATTGGAAGAATCAAAGTTGTGAAAATGACTATACTACCCAAAGCAATCTACAGATTCAATACAATCCCTATCAAACTACCAATGGCATTTTTCACAGAACTAGAACAAAAAATTTCACAATTTGTATGGAAACACAAAAGACCCTGAATAGACAAAGCAATATTGAAAAAGAAAAACAGAGCTGGAGGAATCAGGCTCCCTGACTTCAGACTATAGTACAAAGCTACAGTCATCATGACAGTATGGTACTGGCACAAAAACAGAAATATAGATCAATGGAACAGGATAGAAAGCCCAGAGATAAACCCATGTACATATGGTCACCTTATTTTTGATAAAGCAGGCAAGAATATACAATGGAGAAAAGACAGCCTCTTTAATAAGTGGTGCTGGGAAAACTGGACAGCCACATGTAAAAGAATGAAATTAGAACATTCCCTACACCGTACAGAAAAATACACTCAAAATGGATGAAAGACCTAAATTTAAGGCTAGACACTGTAAAACTGTTAGAGGAAAACATAGGCGGAACACTCTATGACATAAATCACAGCAAGATCCTTTTGGAACCACCTCCTAGAGAAATGGGAATGAAAACAAAAATAAACAAATGGGACCTAATGAAACTTCAAAGCTTTTGCACAGCAAAGGAAACCATAAAGAAGATGAAAAGACAGCCGTCAGAATGGGAGAAAATATTTGCAAATGAAGCAACTGACAAAGGATTAATCTCCAAGATATGCAAGAAGCT
The DNA here is from genome assembly GCF_937001465.1 of Orcinus orca. Taxonomy (NCBI): domain Eukaryota; kingdom Metazoa; phylum Chordata; class Mammalia; order Artiodactyla; family Delphinidae; genus Orcinus; species Orcinus orca. Next base: position 30,762,092 of record NC_064566.1, read on the forward strand.
CAGGCAGCTCAATATCGAAAAAACAAACAACCCAATCCACAAATGGGTGGAAGACCTAAATAGACTTTTCTCCAAAGAAGATATACGGATTGCCCACAAACATATGAGAGGATGCTCAACATCACAAATCATTAGAGAAATGCAAATCAAAACTACAATGAGGTATCACCTCACACCAGTTAGAATGGCCATCATCAAAAAATCTACAAACAATAAACGCTGGAGCAGGTGTGGAGAAAAGGGAACCCTCTTGCGCTGTTGGTGGGAATGTAAATTGATATAGCCACTATGGAGAACAGTATGGAGGTTCCTTAGAAAACTAAAACTAGAACTACCATACGACCCAGCAATCCCACTACTGGGCATATACCCTGAGAAAACCATAATTCAAAAAGAGTCATGTACCACAATGTTCATTGCAGTTCTATTTACAATAGCCAGGACATGGAAGCAACCTAAGTGTCCACTGACAGATGAATGGATAAAGAAGATGTGGCCATATATACAATGGAATATTAGTCAGCCATAAAAAGAAACAAAATTGAGTTATTTGTAGTGAGGTGGATGGATCTAGAGTCTGTCATACAGAGTGAAGTAAGTCAGAAAGAGAAAAACAAACACCATATGCTAACACATATATATGGAATCTAAAAAAAAAAAAAGTTTCTGAGAAACCTAGGGTCAGGACAGGAATAAAGATTCAGACATAGACAATGGACTTGAGGACAGGAGAAGGGGGAAGGGTAAGCTGGGATGAAGTGAGAGAGTGGCACGGACTTATATATACTACCAAATGTAAAATAGATAGCTAGTGGAAAGCAGCTGCATAGTACAGGTAGATAAGCTTGGTGCTTTGTCACCATATAGAGGGGTGGGATAGGGAGGGAGGGAGGGAGACACAAGTGGGAGCGGATACGGGGATATATGTATATGTATAGCTGATTCACTTTGTAATAAAGCAGAAACTAATACACCATTGTAATGCAATTATACTCCAGTAAAGCTGTTAAAAAAAAAATCACTCAATAGCTAAGTGTTGTTTTCTTTTCGTTTTTGTTTTTTTGCCTCTGTTCTCTAGCCCTGAAGAGTCTGCACCCATATTGTGTCACAACAAAATGGTAATTTGTCATAGGGTTTTAAGGTAACTTTTTTTTAAATTGTTGTATTTAGCCCATTTATATTTACCATTACCATTACCATGTCATTACCATTCATTTTCTCTTTTTTTTCTTGAATTTTATTATATTTTATTTTTTATAAAGCAGGTTCTTATTAGTTATCCATCTTATACATATTAGTGTATGTATGTCAATCCCAAACCCCAATTCATCCCACCACCACCACCCACCCCCCTGCTTTTCCCTCTTTTTGTCCATACGTTTGTTCTCTACATCTGTGTCTCATTTCTGCATTTCAGACTGGTTCAGCTGTACCATTTATTTAGATTCCACATATATGCTTTAATATATATTTGTTTTTCTCTTTCTGACTTACTTCACTCTGTGCAAAAGCTTTTAAGTTTCATTTGTTCCCATTTGTTTATTTTTGTTTTTATTTCCATTACTCCAGTGGGTGGGTCAGAAAAGAACTTGCTGTGATTTATGTCAAAGAGTGTTCTTCCTATGTTTTCCTCTAAGAGTTTTATAGTGTCTGGTCTTACATTTTGGTCTTTAATCCATTTTGAGCTTATTTTTGTGTATGGTGTTAGGGAGTGTTCCAATTTCATTCTTTTACATGTAGCTGTCCAGTTTTCCCAGCACCACTTATTGAAGAGACTCTCTTTTCTCCATTATATTTCCTTGCCTCCTTTGTCATAGTTTAGTTGAGCATAGGTGCGTGGGTTTATCTCTTGGGTCACTATCCTGTTCCATGCATCCATGTTTCTGTTTTTGTGCCAGTACCATACTGTCTTGATTACTGCAGCTTTGTAGTAAAGTCTGAAGTCAGGGAGTCTGATTCCTCCAGCTCCATTTATTTCCCTAAAAACTGCTTTGGCTATTCCGGTCATCTGTGTCTCCATACAAATTTTAAGATTTTTTGTTTGAATTCTGTAAAAAAATGCCATTGGTAATTTGATAGGGATTGCATTGGATCTGTAGATTGCTTTGGGTAGTATAATCATTTTCACAATATTGTTTTTCCAATCCAAGAACATGGTATATCTCTCCATTGGTTTGTATCATCTTTGATTTCTTTCATCAGTGTCTTATAGTTTTCTGAGTACAGGTCTTTTACCTTAATAGGTAAGTTTATTCCTAGGTATTTTATTCTTTTTTTGCAATGGTGAATGGGATTGTTTCCTTAATTTCTCCCTCTGATCTTTCATTGTTAGTGTATAGGATTGCAAGAGATTTCTGTGCATTAATTTTGTATCCTGCAAATTTACCAAATTCATTGATTAGCTGTAGTGGTTTTCTGGTGGCACCTTTAGGATTATCGATGTGTAGTATCATGTCACCTGCAACAGTGACAGTTTTACTTCTTCTTTTCCAATTTGTATCCTTTATTTCTTTTTTTTCTCTGATTGCCATGGCTAGGACTTCCAAAACTCTGTTGAATAATAGTGACAAGAGTGAACATCCTTGTCTTCTTCCTGATCTAGAGAAATGCTTTCAGTTTTTCACAATTGAGAACGATGTTTGCTGTGGGTTTGTCAAATATGGCCTTTATTATGTTGAGGCAGGTTCCCATGGTTTGCCCACTTTCTGGAGAGTTTTTATCATAAATGGGTGTTGAATTTTGTCAAAAGCTTTTATTGCACCTATTGAGATGATCATATGGTTTTTATTCTTCAAGTTGTTAATATGGTGTATCACATTGATTGATTTGCGTATATTGAAGAATCCTTGCATCCATGGGATAAATTCCACTTGGTCATGGTGTATGATTCTTTTAATGTGTTGTTGGATTCTGTTTGCTAGTATTTTGTTGAGGATTTTTGCATGTATATTTATGAGTGATATTGGTCTGTAATTTTCTTTTTTTGTAGTATCTTTGCTGGTTTTGGTATCAGGGTGATGGTGGCCTCATAGAATGAATTTGGGAGTGTTCCTTCCTCGGCAATTTTTTGGAAGAGTTTGAGAAGGATTGGTGTTAGCTCTTTTCTAAATGTGTGATAGAATTCTCCTGTGAAGATATCTGGTCTGGGGCTTTTGTTTGTTGGAAGATTTTTAATCACAGTTTCAATTTCATTACTTGTGATTGGTGTGTTCCTATTTTCTCTTTCTTCCTGTTTCAGTCTTGTAAGGTTATACCTTTCTAAGAATTTGTCCAGTTCTTCCAGGTTGTCCATTTTATTGGCATAGAGTTGATTGTAGTAGTCTCTTAGGATGCTTTGTATTTCTGTGGTGTCCGTTGTAACTTCTCCTTTTTCATTCCTAAATTTATTGATTTGAGTCCTCTCCCTCTTTTTTTTTTTTTTTTTTTTTTTTTTTTTGTGGTACGCGGGCCTCTCACTGCTGTGGCCTCTCCCGTTGTGGAGCACAGGCTCCGGACGTGCAGGCTCGGCGGCCATGGCTCATGGGCCCAGCCGCTCCACGGCATGTGGGATCTTCCCGCACCAGGGCACGAACCTGTGTCCCCTGCATTGGCAGGCGGACTCTCAACCACTGCACCACCAGGGAAGCCCAGTCCTCACCCTCTTTTTCTTGATGAGTCTGGCTAATGTTTTATCAATTTTGTTTATCTTCTCAAAGAACCAGCTTTTAGTTTTATTGATCTTTTCCATTGTTTTCTTTGTTTCTATTTCATTGATTTCTGCTCTTGCTATAAACTTCCCTGTTAGAACTGCTTTTGATGCATCCCAGAGGTTTTGAATCGTCGTATTTTCATTGTCATTTGTCTCTAGGTATTTTTTGATTTTCTCTTTGATTTTTTCACTGGTCTCTTTGTTATTTAGTAACGTGTTGTTTAGCCTCCATGTGTTTGTGTTTTTAACGTTTTTTCCCTGTAATTGATTTCTAATCTCTTAGTGTCATTGTCAGAAAATATGCTTGATATGATGTCAATTTTCTTAAATTTACCGAGGTTTGATTTGTGATCCAAGAAGTGACCCATACTGGAGAATGTGCCATGTGTAATTGTGAAGAAAGTGTAGTCTGCTGTTTTTGGATGGAATGTCCCATAAATATCAATTAAATATATCTGTTCTATTGTGTCATTTAAAGCTTGTGTTTCCTTATTAATTTTCTGTCTGGATCATCTGGCCATTGGTGTAAGTGAGGTGTTAAAAGTCCCCCACTATTATTGTGTTACTGTTGATTTCCTCTTTTATAGCTGTTAACATTTGCCTTATGTAGTGAGGTGCTCCTATGTTGGGTGCATATATACTTAGAATTGTTATGTCTTCTTCTTGGATTGATCCATTGACATTATGTAATGTCCTTCCTTGTCTCATGTAACATTCTTTATTTTAAAGTCTATTTTAACTGATATGAGTGTTGCTATTCCAGCTTTCTTTTGATTTCCATTTGCATTGAATATCTTTTTCCACCCCCTCACTTTCAGTGTGTATGTGTCCCTAGGTCTGAAGTGGGTCTCTTGTAGACAGCATATATATGTGTCTTGTTTTGGTATCCATTCAGCTAGCCTGTGTCTTTTGGTTGGAGCATTTAATGCATTTACATTTAAGGTAATTATTGATATCTCTGTTCCTATTACCATTTTCTTAATTGTTTTGTTTTTGTTTTTGTAGGTCCTTTTCTTGTCTTGTGTTTCCCACTTAGAAAAGTTCCTTTAGCATTTGTTGTAGAGCTGGTTTGGTGGTGCTGAATTCTCTTAGCTTTTGCATGTCTGTAAAGCTTTTGATTTCTCCATCGAATCTGAATGAGTTCCTTGATGGATAGAGTAATGTTTGTTGTAAGTTCTTTCCTTTCATCACTTTAAATATATTGTGCCACTCCCTTCTGGCTTGTAGAGTTTCTGCTGAAAAATTAGCTGTTAACCTTATGGGAGTTCCCTTGTATGTTATTTGTCATTTTTCCCTTTTTGCATTTAATAATTTTTCTTTGTCTTTAATTTTTGTCAATTTGTTTATTATGTATCTCAGCGTGTTTCTCCTTGGGTTTTCCTGCCTGGGACTCTGTGCTTCCTGGAGTTGGGTGGCTATTTCCTTTCCCATGTTAGGGAAGTTATTGACTACAATCTCTTCAAATATTTTCTCAGGTCCTTTCTCTCTCTGTTCTCCTTCTGAAACCCCTATAATGTGAATGTTGGTGTGTTTAATGTTGTCCCAGAGGTCCCTTATGGTGTCTTCATTTCTTTTCATTCATTTTTTTTTTTTCTGTTTTGCAACAGTGGATTCCATAATTCTGTCTTCCAGGTCACTTATCTGTTGTTCTGCCTTAGTTATTCTGCTATTGATTCCTTCTGGTGTATTTTTCATTGCAGTTATTTTATTGTTCATCTCTGTTTGTTCTTTAATTTTTCTAGGTCTTTGTTCTTTAATTCTTGAAGGTCTTTGTTAAACATTTCTTGCATCTTCTCGATCTTTGCCTCCATTCTTTTTCCGAGGTCCTGGATCATCTTCACTATCATTATTCTGAATTCTTCTTCTGGAAGTTTGCCTATCTCCACTTACTTTAGTTGTTTTTCTGGGGTTTTACCTTGTTCCCTCGTCTGGTACATAATTGTCTGCCTTTTCATTTGGTCTATCTTTCTGTGAATGTGGTTTTTGTTTCACAAGCTGCAGGATTGTAGTTCTTCTTGCTTCTGCTGTTTGCCCTCTAAGTTAACTTTTAAACAGTGAAATCTGTCCTGTTAAAACTGGGAATCTCAGGAGCTATTTTATCTTCTTCCCACCTCAATGACCTACCTCTCAGGGTATGTTATTATGAACTAGGATTTATTTTTCACATGTGTCTTTCTCTCACACCATCATTCAATTTGTCATGAAAATATGCTGTTTTGATATGCAAAATATATCCCCAAGCAGACCCTTCTCCATACTGCTGCTATCGCCACCTGGACCACTCATGTTCAAGTTACCCTCATCTCTGACCTCTGGTCGTGTAGGAGCTTCCAAGCTGGTCTTCCTGCTGCTGCCCTTGCTCTTGTACACTATATTCAGCACAGCAGCCATGGTGATCCACTTAAAATGTAAATGACTTTATATAAATATAGATGCCTCTCTTTTGGTCAAAATCTTCCAGCAAGCCCTTTTTTCACTAAGAATTAAAGCTAATGTTATTACAATGACTAGTAAGGCTCTATATAAACTTACCCCCACCTGGCCTCCTTTTGTAATACCATCCCCCCATTGGCCTCATTGCTGTCCCTTGAACACACCCAGCATCTTCTTAGGGTTATCCTAGGAACTTTTCTCTAGCTGCTCATCTTCTGGAAAAACTCCCTCACTTCTTTAAATTTTTGCTGAAATATCACCTACTCAGTAAAGCTTATCCTTGACACACTATTTAATGATACAAATTTTATCCTCCCTAAGTCTTTGGCTCTACAGATTCCCCTATCCTGCCTTACTTTTCCTTTTTTCTTAAGCACTTAAAATATTTTAATATTCATTGCAATTTACTCATATATTTTAAAATTCCTGATTCTCCCCTCCCCTATTAGAAAGTAAGCTACATGAAGGCAGGAATCTTTGTTTTGTCCACTGATGTATCCCAAGCACCAAGAAGAGTGACTGGCTTCAGTAAATATTTGTTGAATGAATAAATGAAAATCATATGTGTATATAATAAAGCTGAGTTAGTAAACTGGGGATTTGATTATTTATTAAATGAGTTTATTTTCGTATTATTTGGTTATTTCTCCTAAAAGAAGAATACAAACTCAGTTATAAAATTGGAAAACACCCCAGCATTCATTAACTGAGGTTGGATTAAATAAAACATGTCCTAGAAACACAATGTAGGATAATTCTCATATAAGAGAATAAATGTGTGGTCCTTGTAGATACTTGAAAAATTATTGTGAAATAATGTTAAATGAAAAAAGCACACAAAACATTCTGTGTAGGGAACATAAGAGTTTTTGGCATCAGTCTGGGGAGATGTCACTGTTTCATTCTCAGCCCTTGTAGTTCAGGTGAGCCTGACCTTACTCCAGAGGTGAACATGTGATCCAGGGACAGCCAGTCAAAATTCTCTGACTTCCTAGCCATGGTGATTGCTTCCAGTATAGACTTGAACACATGTTGAGCAGCGAATCTACATCTTTGTGTTAGCTATTGGGAAGTAAGTGTTTTCTGTGTGCTGTGATTATCAGCTCTAATAACAATGAAAACTTGGAGCTTCTATTGATTATCTTTGAAAATGAAGCCAACACAGAAGATATGTTGGCTAAGAGGTGAAGGAAAAAAAGAGATCAATATCAGATGATATTTTAAAACTCCTGGACCTACCTAATTTGAGTTATATTTTTTTCACTTCTGAAAGGGTCCTGATTAGCATACAATCACACTGATTATAACTCTGTAGAACTTATATTTTTAAAATGAAGTATACATGAAGTCTTAGTTACTCTTCTTATATTGATTAAGAACAGGGAATTTGATAAAGAATTTTTTTAATGGTGATAGTGTTCTTTTTTCCTCTTTCATTCAAGAACTGGAGTAAACAGTTAATAAAAACTAAAGTTCGTGAGTTAACTGAATTTTTCTGTTGTTTAAGCTTTAGGTTAATGAAGGCTTTGCTGTCAACAGTTTTACTGCTCTGACAAATTTAGAAACAGTACTTACTCTATAATTTTGTGTTTCGATTGTACAGAGAAATCGCAGTAATCCACTCCAATGTCTGTAAAGTCCACAAAGGTGGAGGACAGAATCTGGAATGCCCAAGGATTTTTTTCCTTGAGCTTTTGGCATACGTTAAATCCATCTACAATTTCTGAATCACCCCCAGTGACTGTTTGCTTTATGCAGTGCAGAAGCTGAACCTATGAAAAGAAACAGAGAACTATGTTTTAAAATGGTATGCACTTAACATTTTTGACAGTTTTAAGAAAAGATTCATAAAAGTTACTGAATTAAAATCAGCAAACCTTTTATATCTGTCTCTTTGGTGACAACAGAGAAAGAGGTTAGGGAGAAAAAGTTGCTTGTAATCAATAATTTATAGTTCAAACATTGTTATAGTTGAAGACAAGGGCACAGGCATATAATGTTCATTAGTAAACAAAAGGCACAGATCATAAGAGCAGTGATCTTTTGAGTGGGCACTCTGTGTTGACTTTACAGAGGAGGTGGGATTTAACATGGGCAAAGGAGGATGGATAAAATTTTGGATACATAGAATGGAATGGCAAGAGCTAATCAGGTGGCAGTGTTGATGGGTATGCAAAAATGCATACTTCACTGGGTCTCAAAAAGTTTGGCTGTGGTAGAGGGTCACAACTGGGAATAGTAGATCCAGCTGGAAAGGTAATCTAGGATTTCATCAGGAGAGTCTGGAATGTCAGATGAAAGATATTGGACTTTCTTGTGCACAGAGGGGAATTGTTAAAGTCTTTTGAATATGGAAGTAATGTAGTCAAGACTGAGTTGGAAATTATTAGTCTAGTGGTGTTGACAAGAGATACATTTTTTAAGGGGGGGAACTAGTGAGAGAGTAACTACTTGAGAATCTAATGCAGTAGTTCAAGCATAATGATAAGGGAATGAGGAAGGATGTGGCTATGAGGATGAATAAGCCCAAGGTACACTGGGAATGAGAAACCAAAAGGAATGTTAGTTACTTTTACTAAGAGTTAGGGAAAAATGTTTAACATTATTTCATTTTGAAAAACTAAATGTAGTAATATTTTAACAATATTCTTCTGAATGGAGTTGATTTGTTTTCCTCGGTTATATGATTCTTTTTGGTAAGTCAGCATGGGTGGGTGATTTTGAATACTTTTTTTTTTTTTTTTTTTGCGGTACGCGGGCCTCTCACTGTTGTGGCCTCTCGTGTTGCGGAGCACAGGCTCCGGACGCGCAGGCTCAGCGGCCATGGCTCATGGGCCCAGCCGCTCTGCGGCATGTGGGATCTTCCCAGACCGGGGCACGAACCCGTGTCCCCTGCATCGGCAGGCGGACTCTCAACCACTGCGCCACCAGTGAAGCCCTGAATACCTAAATTTTTAATACCTAAATTTAGACAGTAATTTTTCTGCTTAAAGAAATTAACACTATTCAGCTTAAAGAAACTAATACTATAAACTAAAACTTCCTCTTTACCGAATAAAATAAAAATAAAAGCCAGTGTCTGACAGTTCTTGTAGAAAGGAAGAGGCAAATATGATCAAATACTCAGACTAGGGGGATATCAGTATAAGGGGGGAAAATATCTATTTGGCTTGGTTATCTCCGTAGATGGCTAGGGCAGTGCTGTCCATTAGAACTTTCTGTGTTGATGGAAATGTTCTTCTGTGCTGCCCAATATAGTAGTCCCTAGTCCTATACAACTACTGTGCACTTGAAATGTGGTTAGTGTGACTTAGTTAGCTTAAATTACAATGTAAACAATCATAGATGACTAGTGACTACTATATTGGATAGTGCAGATCTAGAACACAAATTCTGCCTCCTCCCAAGTCCACACAAAATTTCTCAATATTTAAAATTTTATACATACTTGATCTTAAATTATGATGTTATAATGCATATTTATTAATTCCTCACAACAGTCCTTAGAATTCGATAATTTCATCTCCATTATATAGATGAAGAAACTGAGAGTCAGGTGTAAACACTGGCCAGCTGGTAAGAACTCTGCTAATACATGGCAAAGCTAACGTTCAAACCTCAGCCTATTTGCTTCAAAGTCCTCATACAGCAAGTTCCTTTCCTGTAACAGGAGAAGTCCCTTTATAGTACTCTTACTAATTTGGTATTATGTGGTGTGTGTGTTTATGTGTTTTGTAAACTTAAACTTCCATTACAGGTTGATAATACCTTATTTTCTGCTATTAGGAGATAACTGATCTAAATGAATAATGGTTCAGTCCTTAAACTTATGCCATTTTTTTTAAGCTTGAGAAAATATGTGCATAAGCTGACCAAGTCATTGTAGAGAATTATCTCATCGCCAGGGTAATGAGGGGTGAAACAGCATGATTAAAAAGAAGATGAAATGGAAATATCAAACTCAAGTCTTCCAAACTCCAAGAAGGCAAAGCAATAGCATAACTTTGTCTTTGGGAGGATCTGAGTGTTCTTTAAATCCTTTTATACTCTGCCATAATGAAGTCACAGAATATTGCAAATACAAATCTTAAAAAAAAAAGGGTCAGCTGATGTCTTTTACATGTGGCAAGGCCAACTAATAATCTTCTTTTGTACATTTACATTTTAATGCCATCTTATGAAAGAAAAAAGACGATGGAGCCAGACAATACTTTCATCATGAATTCAAAAGGTAAATATACGCCTGATGTGTATAAAACCAAATTTGATGTCATGTAAGTCATTCAGAACCAAAAATATTTTCTTTTTAAATGTTACTTTATGGCAGCATGTGACTTTTGGCCCAGACAAAGACAGTGAAGGAAGCAACATCTGTGTTTCATTAAAGATGTCTCCTTATCCTCCCCCACGTGATTGAAATTGATCAAACTGAACTCTCAACAGGTAACTCATTATCCAGATCATTTCATCTGTACTGAAAAGAGCATTGATTTATTTTATTTGTTATAAAAGAGCGCAAACTTTGGTTTAATCCCTGAATAATTCAAAATGGAAATTTAAACAATAGCACAAGCAGGTGGCTACATTTTATTCATTATTTTTACCAGAATCTAGACATTTCAGGAATCATTTTTTATTTAAAAATCTCCTATCAGATCACTTAGATTTGGATATTGCACTTGCTGGTAGAGATTGGTACAATTTTGTGGCATTTTTAAACCTCTTTTTGGCATATTTATTAAGTCTCTATTACATGCAAGGTGCTGGGTTAAGTCTTGAAATTTATGGAAGTATGATTCAATTCCTGTATTTTGAGAGTTTGTAATATATGACAATGTCGATAAATAATCAACATTTTATAGAAATTATGGTAATTAGAAAGTCCAACTCAAGATCCCTATGGTGTGGTGAAAAAACTTGATGGAGACCTGGTTTCAAGTTCAAGTTCCCTATTAATCAGATGTCACCCTGTGAAAGTATTTAACCATGCTGGGTACCATTTCATCATTTAACATAAAAAGACATGATGTCTCCTGTCTACCTTAAAGGAATTCTAAGAGGCATCAAATAAAGCAATATAAGTAAAAATGCTTTGAAAGAATATAAAATGCAGAAAAAAATATAAAATGCTATGAAAATGTCAAACCTTATACTTCAGGGACATTTATGAAGTCATTTAATCACTTTTCCATAGGCTTTCAATTTTAACCCAGAAACAAACATAAACTCATAAAAAGCAGACAATTTAAAAATTCAAATAGAATCTAGTCTAATTTTTAAAACTTTATTCCATTTAACTTCTCCAACCTGTCTTTGGCAGATGAACTGAGCTGATTAGTTTGGCTTTTAACCCTCAGGGTTTTAGAAAATTTCTGGACCACGTTTAAAAGAAATCACATTGTGTGCCTTCCCCTCAATCCCTACCCAAAAAGGTGACTATTGTGGGTCATTTCACTGTCGTCATTTAGTTCAGAGAAATCATGTGGTGTTTTACAATCAACAAAATAAAATATGTGAAGTCAAATACTAGACTAGCTTAGTTAATACTGATGAGGACAATGGGTAACAAAGGCACAGGGAAAATGTGTCCAGTCAATATGATGAAAAACACAGGAATTTTGATTTTCCCCCATTTCACCTTCATTAGCTAGGGAACTGCCCCAAATTTCCATTTACTGTTGAAGATATAAATTTCTGTGTGGCTATTTCATTTAGCTCTAAAAATAGGAACAAAATATCTTTTCAAAGGTAGTTTCCTGACCATTTATTTCTTGGTTTAACAATGATGCTTTTGTAAAAATGTAGCTGGTTTAGTAAAATGGTAATTTTGTAACAATGTAGTGGAAGAGGAGGCTTCCAGAAAATCTGGAGGATTTGTGGTTCCATGGTGAACATCTCCCTGCTCAATGAAGTATCTGATAGCTGGGAGAGTAGATGATTTCCACAACCAGACAGGGTTATTCTGCTTCTTGTATTCATACTCCTTTGTAGTATATCTTTGCAGCTTCTCCCATAAAAGGTGGCCTCTATTTCCTCACCCCTTGAATCTGGGCTAAACTTATGACCTGCTTTGACCAATAAAACCTGGCAGAGATGACATTCTGCTGATTGAGAGGAGAGGATGACAGATCAAATGGAGCAGGGGCAAGTCATCTCAGCTACCACCTAGGTCAACCAGTCCCTAGCAGACTTAGCAACCGCAGAACTACCCAGCTGAACATAGCCCAAATTGTAAAGACATGAGCTAAGTAAATGGCTGTTCTTTTAAGCTGTGAAGTTATGGAGTGGGTTTTTTTGTTGTTGTTTTGGGGTTTTTTTTTGCAGCAATAGCTAACTGATATGAATGGTGGCCATGTGACTTTGTGGGAAAAACTCTACATTGTGTTCCCTGGTTTTATTTTCTCTTTTAACTCTCTTGGGAATGGTAAATGTTCAAAAAGACCTCAAGATGTACCACTGTGGTAAAATGTCTTGGCAAAGCAACAAATGCCAATAGTTATTTCCAGGGAGAAATGAAGAAATGTTAAAACAAAACAAAACAAAACAAAACAAAAACATGAAAATCTTCTATTCCTTGGGAATATGAGGCTATTCAGGATTTAAGTACAGAGATTTTCTGAGTTTGGATTGTGTTTGGAGAAAGATCTACATAAGACAAATTAGCTAGTGAAACATATAATCTTCTAGGCTCAAAATGTAGGAGGATATTAGTCCTTGGCCTGCCTTGTGGAAAATATGTTGAGGCTCACCTTACCCCAGGTGGATGATGGAGGGCTGGATAATCAGTGTGGAAGCTTAGCTTCCCAGTTGTGTAAGCCACATTGTTTGCATCGATTTTGTCTTGCACTTGCCAAGTGTGTCTGTAAAATACAAGAAACGTGTTTAAACAGGCTGTCACTAAGTCAGAGGAAATGTGTTAGAATGAACTTGAGACATGGGGCAAATGGAAACTTCATTTTATGAAATAATTACCATAATGACTATGAGTCAGGAAAAGAGTCTGACCTTTCTTTGTCCAAAGTAACGGTTTCAGAATCGGCATCTCCTCATTTCTCTTCTCCTCTCCAAAAAAGAGGCAGAATTTATAAAGAGGTGTATATGGGTGTAGGTTATGTTTTTTAGTAGCTTAATGCAGTTGAAAAAATGATTCATTGAGGCAAAATTTACAGAACATAAAAGGAACCACTTTAAAGTGAACACTTCAGAAGCATTTAGAACATTTACAATGTTGGTAACCAACACCTCTTTCTATCTAGTTTCAAAACAGTTCCATCACTCCAAACTAAAACCTCTTACCCATTAAGCAGTTTCTTCCCATTCTGTCCTCTTTCCAGTCTCTGGCAAACAACAATCTGCTTTCTATCTCTATGGATTTACCTCTTTTGGCTATTTAATATAAATAGAATCATACAATATGTGACTTCTTGTGTCTGGCTTCTTTGACTTAACATAATATTTTTGAGATTCATCCATGTTGTAGCATGTATCAGTACTTCATTCTCTTTTATGGTTGAATAATGTCCTATTGTATGGATATACCACAATGTTTCTATCCATTCATCATTTGATGGACATTTGCGCTGTTGCTACTCTTTGGTTATTGTGAATATTGCTGGTTTGAACATGTGAACATGTTCAAGAACATGCATTTATTTGAATAACTGTTCTCAAATTTTTTGGGGGGCGGTAATACTTAGGAGTGGAATTATGGGATTATGTCATAATTATATCTTTAACTTTTTGAGGAAACACCAAATTGTTTGCCACAACAGCTGAACCATTTTACGTTCTCACCAGCAATGTGTGAGGGTTCCAATTTCTCCACATCCTCACTACACTTGTTGTCTGTTGTTTGTTTTTTTAAAATTATTAGAGCCATCTTAGTCGGTGTGAAGTTGTAGCTTGTGGGTTTGATTTGTGATATCCTAATGACTAAAGATGTTGAGCATTTGTGCTTGTTGGGCATTTGTATATCTACTTTAAAGAAATGTATTCAAGTATTTTTCCCATTTTAAAATTGTCTCTCTTTTTTTTGTTAAGTTGTAAGAGTTCTTTATATATCTGAGATACTAGATCCTTAGATACATGATTTGCAAATATTTTTGCCTCTTCTGTAGGTTGTCTTTTCATTTTCTTGGAATGTCCTTTGATGTTCAAAGTTTTTAATTTTGATGAAGTCCTATTAATTTATATTTGTTGCTGTTTTTGGTATTATATGTATGAATCCACTGCCTAATTCAAGGTCATGAATATTTACCCCTATGTTTTCTCTTAAGAATTTAATGATTTAGCTCTATAATTGATCCACTTGGAATTACTTTTCTATAAGTGGTGTGAGTAAGAGGTCCCAGTTCATTCTTTTGCATGTGGGTATACAGTTGTCCTAGTACCATTTGTTGAAGAGAGTATTCTTTCCCCATTGAATGGTTTCAGTACCCTTGTTAAAAATCAATCAACTATAGATGTACGGGTTTATTTCTGCACTTTCACTTATATTCCATTAGTCTATATGTCTATCCTTATCCCAGTACCACAATATTTTGATTACTGTTGATTTGTAGTAAGTTTTAAAATCAGGAAGGGTAAGTCCTCCAACTTTATTCTTTTCAATATTGTTTTGGCTATTCTGAACCCCTTGCAATTTCCTATCAATTTGAGGATTGGGTTTTCCATTTATGCCAAAAGGCCATTGGAATTTTGGCAAGGACTGCATTGACTCTGTAGCCCACTTTGGTTAGTATTGATATCTTTAACTATATTATGTCTTATAATTCATGAATATAGGATGTCCTTCCATTTATTAGATCTTTAATTTCATTCAGCAACATTTTGTAGTTTTCATTTTACAAGTCTTTCACCTCCTTGGTTAAATTTATTCATAGGTATTTTATTCTTCTAGATGCTATTGTAAATGGAATTGTTTTCTTAATTTCCTTTTCAGACTGTTCATTGCTGATATACATAAAACAACTGACTTTTCTGCATGGATCTTTTATCCTCCAACTTTGTTGCGTTCATTTATTAGCTCCAGTAACTTTTTTGTGCATTCTTTTGGGTTTTTTACATACAGGATCATGCCATCTGAGAAGAGAGATAGACTTACTTCTTCCTTTATCATTTGGATGCCTTTATTTCTATTTTTTGCCTAATTGCTCTTGTCGAAACTTCTAGTACAATGTTGAATATAAGTGGTAAAAAACAGCATTCTGTCTTATCCCTGATCTTAGGGAGAACTTAATGAAGTTTTAATTACACTCTTGTAACTTCACTCAGATCAAGAAACAGAACTTTAAGCTCAAACATATGCCCTGTCCCAGTCACCATCCTTTCTTCTCTAGAATAGCCATGACTGTGACTTCTATATTTATCATTTCTTTGCATTTCTTTACATTTTTATTCCCTGAACATGTATCCTAAGACACTATGTTTAATCTTGCCCATTAAAAACAACTGTTATGTCTTTTAAGTCTCTTAATCTATATGTTTCTCTTCCAGCCTATACTTCTTACAATTTATTATTTGAAGAAGTTAGTGAATTTGCCCTATAGAGTTCCTCACAGCCTGGACTTTGCAGATTGTATACTCATGGTGTACTTCAACATGTTCCCTGTCCTCTGTGTTTCTGGAAAATTGGCAGCTAAATGCAGAGGCTTGGGCAGACTCTCTCTTCTCTCTTGGACAAAACTGTAGATGTGATTGTGTTCTTTTATTACAAGGCACAGAATATCTAGATGTCTTTCTTTTTGTGATATTTGTTGCTCGTGCTCAATAGCTAGACCCACTAATTCACTGGGGATTCCAAATAGTGAAATACCAAATTAATAATTTCTTTTTTATTTATCAGTTGGAATACTTTTAAAAAGATTCATTTTCCCTCATCTACTGTTTGTTTACCCCATATAATAGCTTAAATAGGGATGATGAGATAAATGCTTGATTCTTTCCTTTATTTACCATTTTGCTATGTAATGGGTTAGTTTTCTACCACTCCAAGATGAATAATAAGTTTTCTAAAAAGTAACATCATTGATGAAAATGGATTAAAATTAAATAGAGGTAATGGTTTCACAACATTGCCAATGTACTAAATGACAGAGAAATGCACATGTTAAAATGGTTAATTTTATGTTATGTCAATTTTACCTCTATTACCAAAGAATAGCTTGACTTAAACGTTATAAAAAGTTAATTAAAAAAATAACTAGAAATTACTTGCAACTCTGTGGCAAGAGAAGCAACTGTTATTCAGATTTTGTAAGGCTTTTCCTTGGAAGATTGAAACAATGGGTAATTGGAAGGAAGCTGTGTCTCAAAATAAACCAAAGCTGATTTGAAAAGATGTCACTATACATGCATGCCATTTTATTGCTGTTATAATGTCTATTTGTTAATTTATGTTCATATTAAGTCATTTTCAATAAATATATATTGAAAAAACCTATTCTATTCCAGGTATTGTTTTAGCATTAGTAATATAGTAGGGAACAAAAAGGACAAACAAGTAATCACCAAATCTAATATCAGATAGAGGTAAGTGCTATAAAGAAAATAAAGCAAGGCAAGGAGATAAGGTTTGGGGTCAGGAGAACATCATGGTCGAAATGATGCTTTGGGAAGTATCTAGAAAGAGCTGAAATTTTTCATAGAAACCTGAATTAAATAAGGGAAGGAGAAATGTGAATGTCTGAGAGATGTATTTGAGGCAGAGGACTCTGAAATGAAAAGGTTGGGCTTTTTCCCCATTCTCTGGGACTGAGAATGAAACTAGCTATTTTGCTCTGTTTTTTTTTTTTTTTTCTCATTTAAATTTGGGGTGGAAAGCCTGGTATAACTTTCATTAAAATTAAAGAGCCATCCATATGTGGGCATAAACTGGAAAGAGACATAGTGAAAGGAGAAAAGGGTATGTATAGCCTGCTGCAACTCAAGTATGAGTCAGGCAATCCATTATATTGTTGTGACTATAGCCAAGAAATACATGTTCTCTATGAAGTTCGTGTCACTCCATGGTCCATATATAATACAGATTCAGATTATTGTCAACATCAGCATTCCAAGAATAATCTACATATAGGAAGGGATTTAGGTACAAAAAGAGTAATTTCATCAAATTATAGAATATATAATGTCTTCTAAGAAGATGATGCTGTCGACACTGTCAGGAGGAAATGACTTTATTTAGATTTTCTGTCCAAGAGTGATGATCGTTTTGCTTTGATCCATCTACATTCTCTTTCCTGGTTCCTCCTACGATCAAGGGTAAATGAACTGAGTTTTACTGTGGCCAAGAGCTGGCTGAGATTCAAGGTGCAAGCTTTAGGCAGGGAACAGATCTTTTCTTTGACACTAACTGGCTTCTACAGGGCTGGGGCTTGTGACTTGACTTCTTCAAAGCAGTTCTCCAGCCCTCTGAGCTAACTGGCAGGGGATGGTAAACATTTTATAGCCCTAAAGTGTCTTAGGCACGGTATGGGATGTATAGCCTAAAAGTCTATGCTCACACATAATGATAAATCCTAGGAAAGGAGTTTGCCAGTTCCAATCATAAAACCTTCTCTTAATAGTTATAGCATAAGTCTGGAAAAATCTTAGAAATGTCATTTGATTTACCTTTCTACCTCCTTATAGAAATGAGTCATGCCAGGAAGGCTTCTATGACTCTAAGCTTTCACTTATCCTTCTCAAATCCAAATCTCCAATGAAACATAGCAGAAATAAATGCAAGTATGATCCATTGGCCTGTGTAGAAAGCATTTTTAAAAAGTCCGCTTGTGGAGCCTTAGTGAGATTAGGGTGTACTTACATGCACCTCTTATTAGTGACATATTCTTAGGTTGTTCTAAGAAAGGAAACAACTCAAGCAGATTATAAGGAGCTGTCATGCAATAGAGGTGCAGGACCAGATTGTTCTAAAGAGGAAGAAGCAGGCTCAGTGTAGCATCTAAATCTGATGGTGTAGACTTGCTTGTAATTGTACTTGGGGCAGGTAATTGTCACTGTACAAATAATACTGCTTTTGCCAAAGATGTTATTAAACAAGCCTAAGTATTTTCACTGAGCTATTCATGTCATTCTCAACATTTAATTAGAACTTTCCCTATTTTTCCTCATCTATTCAAGAATTTTGTCAAAATCTTCTGTACATTAAAATCATGATGTTAAGGTAGCACTGTATTTCATGGAATTGGTTTGAATGCTAATTTACTAGATTCACCCTAATCTAGATGGCCAGTCATAGATACCATGGCATTTCATGATATTAATAGTGTTTTGTGACAAATTTGAATCCTTCAGTATTTATGGAATGCTGAAATTTTGTTTTCACTAGATTTTTTCTTTATAACCTGGGTGATAGATTTTATACTCTTTTGGTTAGTGGCTCACACTTGGAAAATCATGCTGAATTTATTTGTAATCTTTTTCTTTTTTGAAGTACTATTTATATGAAAAGATGTTCTAAACCTGCAACCTGGATTTATTGTCCCCAGCAGCTACAACCTCCAATGTTGACCTGCTGCAAACTCTTATTGTCAGATATAAGAAAGAATGCCTTTTTTGAACATCATTACTTATCCCATTGTATCAAAAACATAATATTCATATCTTATTTTTATTTTTTAAGTTTTAACATGGAAAACTCTCTCCTAGCTAAAATAAACCAAAAAATTTATAGTTAACCATCTAAAGGAATACATATTGCTTATTATTTCTAACTATAGTTGTGATGCTTCCACATGTGACTTGCTAGATGCAGTCACTCATCAGACATCCAGATATTTATTTTTCCATTATCATTTATTAGACACATACAATGGGCCAGGAACTGAGGATGCAGAAGTGAATAGAATAGTCATGGTACTTGCACTTCATGGAACTTACAGTCTATGCAGAAGACATATTAGTGTGATTTATCTTCCAAAGCTAACGTACAAGGTGTTATGAGAGTAAAGAAGTGACAGTCAGGTGGAGACCTGAAGATTGAGTAGGATTTACTTAGAAGGCTAAAGGGCATTGCAGGCAGAAAAAAATAGCTTGTGAGAAGGCCTAGTGGAGGGAAAGAATATGATCTATCAGAGGATGTGAGAGATGAGCAAGGAAGATTTGCTCAATGGCTATTCTTGGCTTCTCTTCAAATTTCTGCTTCCCTATAGTCCTGTAAAGTCTTACAAAAAAAAAAAAAAATCTCATTACAGCAGGGAACTGAACAGCTCCATAAAACATAAAGATATGAAGTAAACAAGGAGGATTCTGGAATGTTGGTGGTGACAAAGTTTTTAATCTCTCTGAATTCTCTCTGCAAGACATCTAGAGTACAAACCCCAAAACTCAGTGACAATATCTAATTAAAATTAGGTGACAAGTTATTTCCATGAACCCCCAAAATGAGTGAGTATAGAGATGGGCCTTCCAAAGCAACTGTGTAGGAGGAAGCAGAGGGAAGCAACTAGATGTCTGATGGACCAGAAAAATTCCCAAATTACTGACAGATATTCACTGGAAAGTGCAGTAGGGCAACTTGAGAATGGTAATTAAATCTGGGAGGGGATTTTGACATTCCACTATAGCTGAATACAAGAGGTCTATAGTAAGGAGTTGGAATAGTCTGAGCACCATGAACTCTAAAATCTTACTAAATTCCCTTCCATGATAAAGCTTCCTTCTGAGAAAAAGATCCTATGTTGAGCATTACAGGGACAAAGGAAAAACGTCTAGATGAAAGTAAAGGAGAAGGACTGGGAGGTCTTAGAATGTTATTGTCCATAATTTTGAAATATAGCTTAAAACCATAACTTATAAAAGGTTTCTGAATCACATCTCCCTTTAATAGTTAAGAAAACACATTTTATATAAAGATAAGCAACATAGAAATGATTAAGGTTTAGTCTCATAGTTAATTTATAAAAGAGAAAGAAAAAATAGTGAAATAGCACACCTACAGAAAATACATCATTGATAGAAGGATATGCCCCTAAAAGATGAAAAATATATATTTTTCTGTTTCTAACTTCTATTTTCTACTTATAGCTACTTCTAATGAATCCAGAAGACTTTGGTACAATATATGAAAGAATAACTTACATAAGAAGCAGAAACTCAAAAATGGGATGACATACTCAGAAAAGAAAAAAAAATTAAAAATAATTAGAAAATGAAAACTAAATTAGAAGAAATACAAGATCAAATAAGCATAACAAATAATGCCTTTGGATGACTACAGGATGAAAGGGAGGAAAATTTAAATGTCAAAAAAAAAAGAGAAAGAGATAGGGGACCTTCAAGGTGGCCTGAGGAGTAAGATGTGATCACCTTCCCCTCCAAAAATACATCAAAAATACATCTACACGTGGAACAGCTCCTACAGAACACCTACTGAACGCTGGCTGAAGACCTCAGACTTCCCAAAAGGCAAGAAACTCCCCATGTACCTGGGTGGGGCAAAAGAAAAAACAGACACAAAAGAATAGGGATGGGACCTGCACATCTGGGAGGGAGCTATGAAGGAAGAAAAGTTTCTACACACTAGGAAGCCCCTTCACTAGCAGAGACAGGGGGTGGGTGGGAGGGAAGCTTCAGAACCATGGAGGAGAGCACAGCAATGGGGGTGCAGAGGGCAAAGTGGAGAGATTCCTCCACAGAGGATCGGTGCTGACCAGCACTCACCAGCCCGAGAGGCTTGTCTGCTCACCCGCCGGGGTGGGCAGGGGCTGGGAGCTGAGGTTCGGGCTTTGGAGGTCAGATCCCAGGGAGAGGACTGGGGTTGGCTGCGTGAACACAGCCTGAAGGGGGCTCGTGTGCCACAGCTAGCTGGGAGGGAGTCCGAGGAAACGTCTGGAACCGCCTAAGGGTCAAGAGACCATTGTTTTGGGGTGTGTGAGGTGAGGGCATTCCTTCCCCGAGTGCCCACAGAAGGCAGAGCACTGCCTAAACGAGCTCCAGTGATGGGTGCGAGATGCTGCTATCACCGCGGACACCAGAGACGGGCATGAAACGCGAAGGTTGCTGCTGCAGCCACCAAGAATCCTGTGTGCAAGCACAGGTCACTATGCACACCTCCCCACCTGGGAGCCTGTGCAGCCCACCCCTGCCAGGGTCCTGTGATTCAGGGACAACTTCCCTGGGAGAACAGCGCGCCTCACGCTGTTGCAATATCATGTTGGCCTCTGCTGCCGCAGGCTCGCCCCGCATTCTGTACCCTTCCCTCCCCACTGGCCTGAGTAAGCCAGAGCCCCCAAATCAGGTGCTCCTTTAACCTTCTCCTGTCTGGGCGAAGAAGATATGCCAGAGGGCGACCTACATGCAGAGGCAGGGCCAAATCCAAAGCTGAACTTCCAGAGCTGTGCGAACAAAGAAGAGAGAGGGAAATCTCTCCCAGCAGCCTCAGAAGCAGGGGATTAAATCTCTACAATCAACTTGAGGTACCCTACATCTGTGGAATACCTGAACAGACAACAAATCATCCCAAAATTGAGGTGGTGGACTTTGGGAGCAACTGTAGACTTGGGGTTTGCTTTCTGCATCTAATTTGTTTCTGGTTTTATGTTTATCTTAGTTTAGTATTTAGAGCTTATTATCATGGGTAGATTTATTTATTGATTTGGTTGCTCTCTTCCTTTTATATATATATATATATATATATATATGTATATATTTTTCCTTTTTCTCTTTTTGTGAATGTGTATCTGTATGCTTCTTTGTGTGATTTTGTCTGTGTAGGTTTGCTTTTACCATTTGTCCTAAGGTTATGTCTGTCTGTTTCTTTTAGTATAGTTTCTAGCACTTGTTATCATTGATGGATTTGTTTATTGGTTTGGTTGCTCTCTTTTTAAACTTACTTTTTCATTTTTACAATTTTAATTATATAATTTTTAATTTTAATAACTTTATTTATTTTATTATTTTTTCTTTCTTTTTTTCCCTCACTTTTGTTCTGAGCCCTGTGGCTGAGAGGGTCTTGGTGCTCCAGCCAGGTGTCAGGTCTGAACCTCTGAGGTGGGAGAGCAGACTCCAGGACATTGGATCACCAGAGACCTCCCAGCCCCATGTAATATCAATCGGCAAGAGCTCTCCCAGAGATCTCCATCTCAATGCAAAGACCCAGCTCCAATCAACCATCAGCAAGCTACAGTGCTGGACACCCCATGCCAAACAACTAGCAAGACAGGAACACAACCTGACCCATTAGCAGAGAGGCTGCCTAAAATCATACTAAGTTCACAGACACCACAAAACACACCACCGGGCACAGTCCTGCCCACCAGAAAGACAAGATCCAGCCTCATTCACCAGAACACAGGCACTAACTAGTCCCCTCCACCAGGAAGCCTACACAACCCACTGAACCAACCTTACCCACTGAGGGCAGACACCAAAAACAATGGGAACTACAAACGTGCAACCTGCCAAAAGTAGACCCCAAACACAGTAAGTTAAGCAAAATGAGAAGACAGAGAAACAAATAGCAGATGAAGGAGCAAGGTAAAAACCCACCAGACCAAACAAATGAAGAGGAAATAGGCAGTCTACCTGAAAAGAAAGAGTATTACAAGAGACAAAGAAGGACACTACATAATGATCAAGGGATCAATCCAAGAAGAAGATATAACAATTGTAAATATTTATGCACCCAACATAGGAGCACCTCACTACATAAGGCAAATACTAACAGCCATAAAAGGGGAAATCTACAGTAACACAATAAGAGTAGGGGACTTTAACACCCCATGTTCACCAATGGACAGATCATTCAAAATGAAAATAAATAAGGAAACACAAGCTTTAAATGACACATTAAACAAGATGCACTTAATTGATATTTATAAGACATTCCATCCCAAAACAACAGAATAAACTTTCTTCTCAAGTGCTCATGGAACATTCTCCAGGATAGATCATATCTTGGGTCACAAATCAAGTCTTGGTAAACTTAAGAAAATTGAAATCATATCAAGTGTCTTTTCTGACCACAACACTATAAGATTAGATATGAATTAGAGGAAAAAATACACACACAGAAGCTAAAAAATACGTTACTAAATAACCAAGAGATCACTGAAGAAATCAAAGAGGAAATCAAAAAATACCTAGAAACAAATGACAATGAAAACATGATGACACAAAACCCATGGGATGCTGCAAAAGCAGTCTAAGAGGGAAGTTTATAGCAATAAAATTTTACCTAAAGAAAGAAGAAACACCTCAAATAAACAACCTAAACTTACACCTAAAGCAAATAGAGAAAGAAGAACAGAAAAAATCCAAAGTAGCAGAAGGAAAGAAATCATAAAGACCAGATCGAAATAAATGAAAAAGAAATGAAGGAAACCATACTAAAGATCAATAAAACTAAAAGCTAGTTCTTTAAGAAGATAAATGAAATTGATAAACCATTAGCCAGACTTATCAACAAAAAAAGGGAGAAGACTCAAATCAATAGAATTAGATACGAAAAAGGTGAAATAACAACTGACACTGCAGAAATACAAAGAATCATGAGAGATTACTATAAGCAATGATATGCCAATAAAATGGACAGCCTGGAAGAAATGGACAAATTCGCAGAAAAACACAACCTTCTGGGACTGAACCCAGAAGAAATAGAAAATATAAACAGACGAATCACAAGCACTGAAATTGAAACTGTGATTAAAAATCTTCCAACAAGCAAAAGCCCAGGACCAGATGGCTTCACAGGCAAATTCTATCAAACATTTAGAGACGAGCTAACACCTATCCTTCTCAAACTCTTCCAAAATATAGCAGAGGGAGGAACACTCCCAAACTCATTCTACGAGGCCACCATCACCCTGATACCAAAGCCAGACAAAGATGTCACAAAAAAAGAAAACTACAGAACAATATCACTGATGAATATAGATGCTAAAATCCTCCACAAAATACTAGCAAAGAGAATCCAACAGCCCATTAAAAGGATCATACAGCATAATCAAGTGGGGTATATCCCAGGAATGCAAGAATTCTTCAATATACACAAATCAATCAATGTGATAAACCATATTAGCAAATTGAAGGGTAAAAAACATATGGTCTTCTCAATAGATGTAGAAAAAGCTTTTGACAAAGTTCAACACCCATTTATGATAAAAACCCTCCAGAAAGTAGGCATAGGGGGAACTTACCTCAATGTAATAAAGACCATATATGACAAACCCATAGCCAACATCGTTCTTAATGGTAAAAAACTGAAAATATTTCCACTAAGACCAGGAGCAAGACAAGGTTGCTCACTCTCACCATTATTATTCAACATAGGTTTGGAAGTTTTAGAGACAGCAACCAGAGAAGAAAAAGAAATAAAAGGAATCCAAATTGGAAAAGAAGAAGCAAAAGTGTCACTCTTTGCAGATGACATAATACTATACATAGAGAATCCTAAAAATGCTACCAGAGAACTACTAGAGCTACTCAATGAATTTGGTAAAGTAGCAGGATACAAAATTAATGCACAGAACTCTCTTCCATTCCTAAACACTAATGATGAAAATTCCGAAAGAGAAATTAAGGAAACACTACCATTTACCATTGCAACAAAAAGAACAAAATACCTAGGAATAAACCTACCTAAGGAGGTAAAAGACCTGTACTCTGAAAACTATAAGACACTGATGAAAGAAATCAAAGATAACACAAACAGATGGAGAGATATACCATGTTCTTGGACTGGAAAAATCAACAATGTGAAAATGACTATACTACTCAAAGCAATCTACAGAGTCAATGCAATCCCTATCAAACTACCAATGGCATTTTTCACAGAGCTAGAACAAAAAATTTTACAGTTTGTATGGAAACACAAAAGACACTGAATAGCTAAAGCAACTTTGAGAAAGAAAAATGGAGCTGGAGGAATCAGGCTCCCAGACTTTAGACTATACTACAAAGCTACAGTAATCAATACAGTACAGTACTGGCACAAAAACAGAAGTATAGATCAATGGAACAGGATAGAAAGCCCAGAGATAAACCCACACACATATGGTCACCTTATCTTAGATAAGGGAGGCAAGAGTATACAATGGAGAAAAGACAGTCTCTTCAATAAGTGGTGCTGGAAAAATTGGACAGCTACATGTAAAAGAATGAAATTAGAACACTCTTTAACACCGTACAGAAAAATAAACTCAAAATTTATTAAAGACCTAAATGTAAGGCCAGACACTATCAGATTCTCAGAGGAAAACATAGGCAGAACACTCTATGACATAAATCACAACAAGATACTTTTTGACCCACCTCCTAGAGTAATGGAAATAAAAGCAAAAATAAAGAAATGGGACCTAATGAAACGTAAAAGCTTTTGCACAGCAAAGGATACCATAAACACGATGAAAAGACAACCCTCAGAATGGGAAAAAATATTTGCAAACGAAGGAACTGACAAAGGATTAGTCACCAAAATATATAGACAGCGCATGCAGCTCAATATCAAACAAACCAGCAACGCAATCCTAAAATGGGCAGAAGACCTAAATAAACATTTCTGTCAAGAAGATATACAGATTGCCAACAAACACATGAAAATATGCTCAACACCACCAATCATTAGAGAAATGCAAATTAAAACTACAATGAGGTATCACCTCATACCAGTCAGGATGGCCATCCTCAAAATGTCTATAAACAATAAATGCTGGAGAGGGTGTGGAGAAAAGGGAACCTTGCTGCACTGTTGGTGGGAATGTAAACTGATACAGCCACTATGCAGAACAGTATGGAGGTTCCTTAAAAAACTAAAAATAGAACTACCATACAACGCAGCAATCCCATTACTGGGTATATACCATGAGAAAACCATAATTCAAAAAGAGTCATGTATCACAATGTTCATTGCAGCACTATTTACAGTAGCCAGGACATGGAAACAACCTTTGTGTCCATCGACAGATGAATGGATAAAGAAGATGCACATATATACAATGGAATATTACTCAGCCATAAATAGAAACAAAGCTGAGTTATTTGTAGTGAGGTGGATGGACCTAGAGTCTGTCATACAGAGTGAAGTAAGTCAGAAAGAGAAAAATAAATACTGTATGCTAACACATATATATAGATTATAAAAATAAATGGTTCTGAAGAACCTAGAGGCAGGACACAAATAAAGACACAGATGTAGAGAATGGCCTTGAGGACACGGGGAGGGGGAAGGGTAAGCTAGGATGAAGTGAGAGTGACATGAACATATGTACACTGGAAAATGTAAAATAGATAGTTAGTGGGGAGCAGCAGCATTCCAGTGGGAGATTAGCTTGGTGCTTTGTGACCACCTAGAGGGTGGGATAGGGAGGGTGGGACAGAGATGCAAGTGGGAGGGGATATGGCAGTATATGTATATATATAGCTGATTCACTTTGTTATACAGCAGAAACTAACACACCATTTTAAAGTAATTATACTCCAATAGAGATGTTAAAAAAAAGAGAGATCTGTATCAAATTACCCATTATATTTTTCACAGAACTAGAATAAATTATCCTAAAATTTATATGGAACTATAGAAGACCCAGAATTGCCAAAGCAATCCTAAGGAAAAATAACAAAGCAGGAGGCAAAACCCTCCTACACTCAGACAATACTACAAAGCTACAGTAATCAAAACAATGTGGTATTGTCACAGAAACATACATATGCATAAATTTTACAGAACAGAGAGCCCCGAAATAAACCCACACTCCTACGGTCAATTAATCTTCAACAAAGGAGGGAAGAATATAAAATGGGAGAAAGACTCAAAGCAAGTGGTGCTGGGGAAGTTGAACAGGAGTATGTAAATCAATGAAGTTACAATACATCCTCACACCACACACAAAAATAAATTCAAAATGGCATAAGATATGACACCATAAAACTCCTAGAAGAGATCATAGGGAAAACATTCTCTGACATAAATCATATCAATGTTTTCTTAGGTCAGTCTTCCAAGGCAATAGAAATAAAAACAAAAATAAAGAAATGGGACCTAATCAAACTTACAAGCTTTTGCACAGCAAAGGAAACCATAAATGAAACAAAAAGGCAACCTACGGAATGGGAAATAATATTTTCAAATCATGACCCACAAGGGCTTAATTTCCAAATTATACAAATGACTCATACAATTCAACAACAAAAAAGCAAACAACCCAATCAGAAAATGGGCAGAGGCCTAAATAGACATTTCTCCAAAGAAGATGTACAGATGGCCAAGAGGCACATGAAAAGCTGCTGAACACCCTTAATTATTAGAGAAATGCAAATCAAAACTACAATGAGGTATCACCTCATGCCAGTCAGAATGGGCATCATCAGAAAATCTACAAACAACAAATGCTGGAGAGGGTGTGGAGAAAAGGGAGCCCTCCTACACTGTTGGTGGGAATGTACACTGGTGCAGCCACTATGGAAAACAGTATGGAGGTTTCTTAGAAAACTAAAAGTAGAATTACCATATGATCCAGCAATCCCACTCCTGGGCATATATCCGGACCAAACTATAATTCAAAAAGTTACATGCCCCCCTATGTTCCTGAATATGGAATACTATTCAGCCATAAAAAAAGAACAAAATAGTGCCATTTGCAGCAACATGGATGCAACTAGAGATTATCATACTAAGTAAAGTAAGTCAGAAAGAGAAAGACAAATACCGTATGATATCACTTATATGTGGATTCTGAAATATGGCAGAAATGAACTTATATATGAAACAGAAACAGAGTCACAGACATAGAGAACAGACTTGTATAATTACCTGGCAGGGAAGATACCATGATCATGAGAAGATTAATAAATTTATGTTTACAAATAGAACTGATTGTAGGTAAGGAAAAAAGATATCAGAAAACTAAAAAGTTGGGAAACCAAACTGTAGTGCTAAGGAAGTCACCCTTGGGTGCTAATACTTTAAACTAGAAAACCATGTAAGTGAATATGTTAGTGAATACCTTAAAGTTCAGGGGCGCTATTACATGTGGGGAGAAAAGAGAGGTTTGTGATTGGTTAGGACTTGTGGATGGGCTGTAGAATGGCTGGCAATGTTCCATTTCTTGACCTGGGTGGTATTTAAGGGTGTTTGCCTTAGTAATTCATTAAGCTATACATTTGTTTTATGCGATTTTTCTGTATCTATATTCTACCATGAGAAGTATTTTTTGAAAATTACTTTTAAAGGTTAATAATACCCCCAACAATAAAAATGAAGACAGGTAATGATAGAAAGATGGCAGCTGCCTCTAAAAACATAAAGAAAAACATTACAGCAATTTGCTCCAAAGTTCCAAAGGCCTTCATTAGGAAAAACTTAGAATGTAGTACATTGCAAAAAAACACACAAAACTACAAGATTTCCACATTTACCATATTTAATAGTTTTTGGGGGGGTGAAAGGAAAACTGTGCTTAATTTATTTCATCAGAACAAGAATTGGATGCTAGTTTAGATTATTAATGTGAAACATTAAAATATAAACTTTAGAAGCAAGAAAAACTACAATCCTGCAGGCTGTGGAATCAAAACTACAATGAGGTATCACCTCACACCAGTTAGAACGGGCATCATCAGAAAATCTACAAACAACAAATGCTGGAGAGGGTGTGGAGAAGAGGAAACCCTCTTGCACTGTTGGTGGGAATGTAAATTGATACAGCCACTATGGAGAACAGTATGGAGTTTCCTTAAAAAACTAAAAAGAGAATTACCATATGATCCAGCAATTCCACTACTGTGCATATACCCAGAGAAAACCATAATTCAAAAAGAGACATGCACCCCAATGTTCATTGCAGCACTATTTACAATAGCCAGGTCATGGAAGCAACCTAAATGCCCATTGGCAGACGAATGGATAAAGAAGATGTGGAACATATATACAATGGAATATTAGTCAGCCATAAAAAGGAACGAAATTGGGTCATTTGTTGAGACGTGGATGGATCTAGAGACTGTCATACAGAGTGAAGCAAGTCAGAAAGAGAAAAACAAATATTTTAACGCCTATATGTGGAACCTAGAAAAATGGTACAGATGAACCGGTTTGCAGGGTAGAAACTGAGACACAGATCTAGAGAACAAACATATGGACACTGAGGGGAGAAAGTGGCGGGGTGGTTGTGGTGGTGGTGTGATATATTGGGTGATTGGGATTGACATGTATACACTGATGTATATAAAATTGATGAATAAAATTAATAAGAACGTGCTGTATAAAAAAATAAATAAAATAAAATTTAAAAAATTAAAAAAAAAGAAAAATAAATACAAACTTTATCCTCTCTTGTGACAAGTTATCTGTTTGTCAACTGTCATTTTCCCTTTGCATAAACAGTTGGCTATAATTTGAATTTAATAGAGGGGAAGGGAATGAATAGTCTGGTACTGTCATTATGGTTTAGTTTGAGAACTTTCCACATAATCCTGTCAAATTATAGCCTTGCATCTGGGCTAGCAGTATGAGTTGAAGACACATTTGATAGTCAACAATTATTATGGCATTAGGGATTATGGGAAAATGTTAATATCAACAAACCACTGTAGTGGTGTGCTGTAAAGGAAAGATTACAGACTGTTGAGTCAAGTAAACCACAGTTTGCAGCTGATTCTTCTGCCTCAGTTTCTTTACTTTTAAAATGGGGATAATGATTCTTATCAAAATCGTCAAGATTCAAGATCATGATGGTAAAGCATGGAGCTCAATACTTAGCACATAAAAAGTGCTTAATAGAAAATTATTTTCTCCCATCTCAATAACAGCAGCTGCCTGTCTTGGCTGCACAGAGTATAACCAAAGAGGTAATGGGGATCAGAGGGCTTGTGGAAAAGCAACTGCCTTAGTAGGGTAGCCTGTAAATTTCCTCAAGTGATTTCTAGAGGAGCATGAGATACAGAAATTATTTTTCCTTTCATTCATGAGATGACCTCATACTCAAGTGGTTTTGTTGGCAGCTACTTTACCGTGAAACCCAAGATAACAAACGGAACTCCAGGGACTGGCTCTTGGCTGATAACGTAAACTGGGATTCACAATGGCCGAAAGAACACAGCTTGTTACTCTGCTTGGGAAACCCTAATACTCAGGAGAATACACATTTTAAAGCTTCCCCAACCCAATCCTCAAATACTGTGATCAGTACTAAATCTAAAACAGCTCATTAAGAAATTTCAGGGTAGATTTTTCACAAAGTAGGATGAAATTACAACTCAATTCAGAACTCAGACAAGTTTTCTTCCCAAGTCTGAATTGCTTCTAGGTTAGTTTTTATTTTATAGCCATTTTTATTCAAGAAGGGCTGTGTGGTTTTCTCAAGCAATTGCTTGGCTAGAAACTTCAGCAAAATGGGTAAACTTGTTTTTTCTTCCCCTCTTCAGTCCCCACACTTCACAAATGTTTTCTAGTAACATGTATATCAAGCAAGTAGCTGTTTCAAAGTCAGATTTGGAGGAAGTATTAATGGTAGGAGCAATTTCTAAGGGGCCAGATGCCAAAGAATAATCATATTTTTCACTCATACGTCCTCAATCTCTAATACAAGCTAATGTGTGAAGTGCTGCTGGGCTGGCTTACAGAAATGCTAGCAGAAATCCAGTGAATGCTGGAAAGGAGATATGTTTGTTCTCCCCAGAGGCTATTTCAATAATGTTAATTTTTAACTGGCTTGGCTGGTGCATTTGACAAACAGCCCAATAGAAACATTTGCTGTTTGACATTATTTTATTCATCTCATGAAGCCTGCATGCAAGGTACTCATGCAGATGCAGAACTCAGCAGTAATAGTAGCATTTTTAGATTTTTTCCAGCAAATTTTCATCCAAAGGCCTCAAAGGGCATGATAGGTATTAAAACACTCCTTTAGAAAGAGAAACAAGGCCTCAGTAGAGGAGAATCATAGAACTCTGGGAAACTAAAAGTTTAGACCAACTTCTCACCTACAAATAGCTGGTGGTGAAGCCATGATTAAGCTCTGCTTCCCTACTGGTCCCATGGGCAGCTCTCTGGGTAGTAAGGCAATACAGATGCTCTGGGGCATTGGGTCCTCAATTCTTCCCTAAACTTTAGGGAAGGAAGTATTTCAAAGTATTTATTTATTTTCCACTACAATTTGTGGCCTTATAAGTTTTATTTAGCATTTACATATCTTTCATGCTGTCTCCACAAGATAAAATTTGACTACCACCAAGATTCATAAATTTCTTTGCTTTTACACCTATTCCTCATTGTCTCTCATCATCTTTATTTTATTCCTGATGTTAGTGTTTCAGAAAAATATATTTTTTAATTTTCACCTGATTATTCTTCTTAGTCTAATCCTTGTTACATGTGTTACTGCATCTTGCTTGTGCTAGAAAATAAAATATTCTTAGAAAGAAGAAAGAAGAAGAAAGAACCGAACTTCTGGGCTCTGATCTGGAAAAGAGGAGTTTTGCTAGCTAAGGTTGAAATTTGTATTTTTCTTCCTCTTGACTTTCTGATGAGTTGTTCATGAGGTTAATTTTCTAAGGACTGATAAATGTCGACAATGCTAAGAAAGAATTTTTGATGTCTTGATCAAATGGAATTTCTCAATATCATAGCATACATTCCCTTTCATTAACGTTTCCTGAGAGATAAGTGTGTGTGAGACACCAAGCTAGTATTGAGCAGGCCACTGTTTCTGCCTGTAAAGAGCTCAATATGATGGTGGCAATGGCAATGAGATACACATGCCTTATTTTCAAAGGTTATCCTGGCTAGTAGTCACAAGAAAGGTAATTAGTTAATACACAATATTAATGGTAAACACTAACAAATACGATGTCGAACCCTCCTCTCCCACCCCATCTCTGTGTCTCACACACACACACACACACACACACACACAAGTATATATAAATAGTAATACCCTGACCACACCAGTTAATTTAGTTGTCCAACTAATTAGAGAAGAAATTCTCAGGTTATGCTTTTGCCTTTTTAGGGAAGAGCATGTGAACTTCTCATTGTTGTCTTAATTACAGTCTCAAAATATGATGACTAGCAAATATTACTACAACCCAGGAAACTAACAGTAGTGATATCTTACAACACAGTAGTTTATTTTCTTTCACACTGTATGCATTATCCCTAAAAGTGGAATCTTCCACAAGAAACAGAAATTGCCTAACTAGATATTAGGAATATATGGGAGAGAAGGGAATTTCCACCCCTCTTTCTGGATGGGCGGTTCAGAATGCAAAACTGGCTAGGATGAGTAGTAAAGTACTTATTTTGTTTTCTTGTAATGCCTGGGCATGGGGATGTGGCGCTGGTAGTGATCTCACAGAGCTGAGGCTGGGAGAGGTGTTCTCTCCCTTAAAACTGCAGAGGCTACCAGATCAAGGGAGGATGTAGCAGGGATGGTGGCTGGAACACAGGAGGAGAAAGATTAATATGTCAAGCAACTAGGGCACGAAAGGCCAAAAAGCAGCCAAAATCAGAGGAGGACTTGGAACATGTTGTTTGTAGACAGGATAAAGGAGATGGAAAAGCGAGGGAGATGCATGCAAGAAAGAAGGTGTTAAGTTGGAAGGGAGGAGAGCAATCTGAGCAACGTGAGAAAGGAGCTATGGCTGTAGTTGTTCCCCACCAACTCTCTTTGGTGGATAAAATGGTTTGCATCTAGGGCTTCCCTGGTGGCGCAGTGGTTGAGCGTTCGCCTGCCACTTCAGGGGACATGGGTTCGTGCCCCGGTCCGGGAAGATCCCACATGCCGCAGAGCGGCTGGGCCCCTGAGCCATGGCCGCTGAGCCTGCGCGTCCGGAGCCTGTGCTCCGCAACGGGAGAGGCCACGGCAGTGAGAGGTCCACGTACCACAAAAAAAAAAAAAAAAAAAAAAAAAAAAGGTTTGCATCTAAGTTGGGCTAGCTTGAGATGTGGAGGAGAAGTATAGAATTATATAGTCATAATTAAATATGTATGTAGTAATGTCACACTATTTATACAGTGGTAGCCTGTGTAAGTTTGAGGAGTCTGGCTTCATTCTCTCTAGCTGCCATATTGATAGCTGAATATCACCCCATCTTCACCTTGCTTTCACCAGGCTGGGAGAGTATCACCCTTGAGCTATGTGCTACCTTTTAATTACTGTTGGCATGTATTGACTATCTTGTTCCCTCATTTGTAATGCCAAAAGTCCAGGGGTACTTTACAGTTTGTTCCTTGGTTTTATGGAATATTTATTGTTCCAGATTATCTAGATGAAGTCAACTCAACTCTTTATATTCACCCATATACAGCAATCACCAAAGATAGTTTTGCATAATGTAGAAACCCAGATCTAGTTCAGAACAAAATGCCTGGCATGGTGCCTTGCATGTGGTAAAGTATTCAAGGAATGGTTGTTGTATGGATGAGTAAGATGACAATACCACCGACCAGGACATTCTCTTTCATTGACAGTGACTGTACTTTCTTTAAGATTTACTCTGTGGGATGCACTGTCGAATGCATTATTCTAACTTGCATTCAGTCATTGAAGATGGCAGTAGAGTGTAGTTTACAATGACTATTTCCCATTGGGTTAAATTATGTCATAAAATTCAGATATTTTGTTCAATAAAGAAAGAAATGATCCAGAAAGCTATTTTCATTCCTTTTGTGGGGGTGGGGTGTGGTCAGGGACATGGGATGAGGCTTTTGGCCTCATTCTGTAAAAACTACATTGTTCCAAGTCAAAGGTTTAAATCCTCCTGAAAAGGTCATCTTTTTACATACTGCTCCACATGTATATGTATTTGACAAAATTGACAATGGGGGTTTCTTTACCAACTCTTATTCTTTTCTCCCAGGAAAGATTTCATCATTAAGGCAGTAAGGTTACTGAGCATTTCATATGGCTGCATGAAAAAATATTGCCTAGATGATGCACTGTCAAAAAATGTCAAGTATCTGAGAAAATACAGCTGTGGAAAATGATGTAAACATATATCCTCAAAGCTATTGCCATTTTGATAGGTGGACATAATTTTATAACATGAAATGCTCTAATAATTATTGCATTCGTCAGCTGCTTTATAGTCTTTTAAAAACTCGGTGTGAATTTATTCATTATATATTTATTCCTTGCCTACCCTATGCTAAAAATACAGAAAGTTCTGGAATCTACTGTTTTTGTTTATCCAACCAACAATCTAACAATGTAGATGACAGCCAAAACCCCAAAATAGACATTATAATTCTCACTTTAGACCCACACAGTTTAAATTCTCTAAACTAGTAACCCTATTTGAATGGAAAAGTACTAGGTTAGTTTCCCAAGGCAAGCACATGTGAAGTAGCATCAAGTTATTATTGTTTTTGGCAGCTAAGCAAGAGCGGAAACCAGGCTCCTTGAAAAATCTACCCGGAAAGCAAAGTTTACCTTTAACATTCCCCACTTTGCTTTCTCTGTCTCTTTCCTATTTCTGGCATTATTATTATTGCCTTCATTATTTATTGCCTTCATTTATTCTTTCTGTTCACTCAATCACCAACCAGTTATTTTTCAAACAAGAGTAAGGCCAGGGCTTCCCTGGTGGCGCAGTGGTTGAGAATCTGCCTGCCAACGCAGGGACACGGATTAGAGCCCTGGTCTGGGAAGATCCCACATG
The DNA here is from genome assembly GCF_937001465.1 of Orcinus orca. Classification (NCBI taxonomy): domain Eukaryota; kingdom Metazoa; phylum Chordata; class Mammalia; order Artiodactyla; family Delphinidae; genus Orcinus; species Orcinus orca. Next base: position 30,796,809 of record NC_064566.1, read on the forward strand.
CCGTGGAGCAACTGGGCCCGTGAGCCACAACTACTTAGCCTGTGCATCTGGAGCCTGTGCTCCACAACAAGAGAGGCCACGACAGTGAGAGGCCCGCGTACCGCGATGAAGCGTGGCCCCCACTTGCCGCAACTAGAGAAAGCCCTCACACAGAAACGAAGACCCAACACAGCCAAAAATAAATAAATAAATAAATAAAAAGAGTAAGGCCAGTGGAGAAACAAAGATATGAAAGGGAGAGACCCTGTCTAAGGCAGCTACTGATTCTGTTCTAAAGTCACGTCCAGGCATTAACACAGTACAAAGAAGAACATGACAAGTGCCATTTAGTCTACATAATTGTGAGAGTTCAGAGGATGTAAAGAAACCAAGCTCCACACCTCCTGTGACCTGCCTTCTCTTGAACTACCCTTCCTCTCAACCAGAGGCTTATGACCTTTGCTGCAAATGAGTATCTCCTGAAGTGTTTCTAAAATTCCTGATACCCAGGCCAAATCCAAGTCCTGTTAAAAATAAATATTTCTGGAGATGGGACCCAGATGTCAGTATTTTTTAAATTGGTTATTCCACTGTGCAGCCTAGGTTGAGAAACATTGTCCTAAATATCTCCCTTTTTTTAAAATCTCATGTTACCCTAACTTCAGTATAGAAAAGGCAAGTAACTTCGGGGGAAAATATTCACTTTTCTCATTCTGTTGACAAAATCCCCCCAAACAAGTAAGCAAACAAACAAAATCAAAGCTACTACAACAACAACAACAACAAAACTGTTCTCTTCATTAAGTTCTTGAGGTAGGGAATTCGAAATTACCAAAAAAAATAAAAAATTAAAAAAAGAGATCTTGGCAATTATTGGTGGAAGAAGCAGTAAGGTGGAAAGAAAGGCATTTTCTGGAGTGTGGTATAGTTTGAGAGATTTAGGGAAGAAATGTGATCAACTGCTGAAGGTGAAATTGTGTAGGTAAACTCTGTGGTCAGATGCAAAGATCTGGGACAAAAGGAATGGAAGAGTAGTAGGAAGTCTGATTTGTTTTGACAACAAACCTTTAGTATTCATTCCAACAAATTTCACAATATTAGATCAGTGGCCAAATTATTAAGCCTTTTTTAGGATTTGTAACAACAAAACAAAATAAAACACAAGTTATAAATCAGGACTAAGAATCTGACCCTTAATGTGATGGATGGGGGTGGAAATTAGGGAGCCATAACAAAAAGCCCCAAATTTGGCCACTGTAATGAAACTGTGAAATGTGTTGGCCTCAGTGCAAAAAGTCTGTTGTCAGCAAATAAAAATGAAGTAAAAAGAACTTAGAAGATATTTGAAGTGTTCTGTTTACCTCCAGTGCCCTAAGGCATCTTTTCAATGTGCTTCCTTCATACTATGATTGATAGTGAGGTAGATTAGAAAGCCCAGGGATGGGACAGACACAGATTCCAACTCTGGTTCCTTGTTTACTATCTGTGGAAACTTGGGTTTATACTTTAATTCTCTGGGCTTCAGCTTCCTCATTAGTGAACTCAGGGATAATATCTATTCCAGAAAGTTGTGAAAAATAGAGAGAAAATAATACAGTTGGGGCTCTTAATAATTTCAAGACTCTTCCTCTTTCCTTTGTCTGTTGTTGCTGCTGTAATCTGTTAAAGCAGCTTAAATTCTTACAGATGTAGGGGAGATAAAAATTTTGTATGACACAAACTCGCTAATGGTAAAAGTTTGTTCTTGGGATGGGGGTGGGGACTGGGTCATCCAAGCCTAAACATGATAGAGTCTTCTACCATGAATAAACATGCTCAAATCATTGAAGGCAAGTGACTGAATATTTTTGACCTTCTGTTTACCTGCAGACGAGGTCTTGCTCTAGATTAGCAAACCTAAGGGCAAAGTCAAAGGCTAGCAGGGCTCTTGCAGGTCTGAGGTGGGAGTTGGGGGCAGAATTCGTGAAATTGGAGAGTGAGAATATGCTGTCTTCCGGGCTCAGCCTTTTCTTACCTCCAGCAGGTTGCTGGCAAGCAGGGGTTTAAGCTCAGTTGTTGCTACATTTGATTTTTCAAGAAAAGTCAGCTCCATATTTAATGTAAAATCTCCCAGTTTTTAAGTGTTGATCCCATTTTTTTTCAACATCATGTGAGCCAAACAAAACACATCTGAATACTGCCCGTGTGCTACCAGTTTGCAAACTTTGCATTTTGCAGGTCCTTTTCACTTTTAGTGCCCTCTACTCTGAGCCCAAGAATAAGTGTCTCCATCGCAAATGACAGGCTCACCCTAAAGATTAGAAATACAGTCATACCCCCACTTCCAGGTAGTGTTTCCTGTTGCTAGTGTTTTCTTTATCCGTAATTAATGTTACCTCCCAGGCAATTCTTATGCAAACAGCCTCTTGTTCCAAAGTTAAAATCAATTGTATTTCCTGTTACTTGTTAAAGTGCGTAGACTTAATTTTCTGCATGTTAGCTTTATTTAAAACATCTGGTGGCTGGTTTCATTTCCCCAGGGCCCAACCTAATTTTGTGCCAACTCTTGGGAGGTAAAACTTTAATGAACGTTCACATTTGTAAAGCTGAATATTTTTAAAAAGCCTTAGAGAAACAGTCTTCTATCCCACTTGGTATGGACTGAATTGTGTCCTCCCCAAATTCATATGATGAAACACTAACCTTCAATGTGACTACATTCGGAGAAAGGGTCTTTAAGGAGGTGATTAGGGTTAAATGACATCCTTTTTTTTTTTTTTTTTTTGACCAGGGATTGAACCCAGGCCCTCTCCAGTGAGAGCGTGGAGTCCTAACCACTGGACTGCCAGGGAGTTCCCGATTACATGAAATCTTAAGGGCAGGGCCCTAATCCAGTAGGACTGGTGTCCTTATAAGAAGAGGAAGAGATACCAGGAGTGCTGGTACCCTGAGGAAAGGCCATGTGAAGATACAGTGAGAAAGTGGCCAACTGCAAGTCAGGAAGAGAGCGCTCACCAAGAACCAACCCTGCCAGCACCTTGATCTTGGACTTCTGGCCTTCAGAACTGTGAGGAAATAAACTTGTATTGTTTAAGCCACCCAGTCTACGGTATTCTGTTGTGCGGCCCTAGCAAACTAATCCTCAACCTTTAACTATCCTGTCTTTGGCGTCTGACGTCATTCCAGTCATTCTCAGAGAAATTCCACTTTTAGATTCTCATCTGACTTCCTGTCAAGACATTGTGGAAATTTCTATATCATCAATCAAAAGAATCCCTGTCTGGAAAGTATATCAAACCCTATATATGATGGCAGAACACCAACTATTGGGTGACTTACCCATAAAATGTGAGATAAAGGAAACCAATCCTTTTCCCAAGTTTTAAAACTTCTCCTCGTTTGTCAGATGCTCCTGTGAGTCGCACTATGCCGACTTTCTTGAGCCTGGAGAGCCACCTGTATGCATGTTCATCATCTTTTAAAACATCTTCAAAATCCAGAGTAGGTAGCTGGAACTCTGAGCCCCAGTACTGACACTCTGTGAATTCAGAAAAAGAAGAAACCAGATGGGATTGCACTGTTTTTAACATACAATGAGAACCTCAGAGAAGGGACTAGTTCATGGAAGCTGAGCTTTGTTCTATCATGGAATTGATTAAATTTCAGTCATATTAGAAATGCCTAAGTTACCAGCTCTTCTTCCCTGGACCCAAGCCAGTCTACTCTATGCTTTCTGCGTACAGCTGTGGAAGACCCATGACAGGTATTCACTATAGCACATTTGTCAAGAGAATGTTGTTTAGCTTGTGATGGCTCTTGATACATAGGTCCTTAGGGCTTCTTTGCCTGGACATTGCTTAGAAATAGCCTTGAAATAGTGTGTATTTTAACAGCTAAGTTATATTGTTCAATTCCAAATAGAGATAAAATCAGAATCATGTGCTAGAACAGCGTATGCCTATCCCTGGGGGTCGGGGTGAGAAGTGTTTGCCATGGTAGGAATTGCTCCTTCTTCCTCTTGTTTTACCTGATAAGAAGCTTTCTCTAGGGTCAGCTTGTTCACAGGAGTCAGCAAAAGCTGTCCATGGGGAGGAAAAGATGAAAGTTGTGCTCATGGCATGCACAAGCACTTTGGTGACAATGCCACATGAGATAAAGTCAAATGCCTTTCTTTGTTTTCTGATTCCTCATGATTTATGGCTCATAAAAATGTTTACTTGAAAAAACAGAAAGGAAAACAAATGTAGAAAATAATTTGCTTACAAACCAGGCTCTCTCAAAGGAAGTAGAACATGGAGGAAACATAATTTTGCCAAGGAAAATAACTCAGATATTAACAATTGCATTCAGCAAAGACCACTCTAGCTAATCCACTTGATTTCTTCATTTTGGGGGAAAGAATTTACCTTAGGAAGGCAAGCCTTCCTAACAAGTGACAGAATGAGGTCTTATGATCTCAAAATCATCCTGTGCAATGCCTCCCTTTTCTAACTGGGAAATATATGTCATGTTACAGAAAACAACCCCAGAGCCTCCAGTTTAAGACAAAAGATTGGGTCAGTGTTCCGTTGTAGTAGTTGTAGATTGGGAATCATTTCTTTTTTGATGTCAGCATGGCTGTTTCTGCAGAACCAAGGATGTCTCAGGAGTCAGATGTTGGTTTAGTAGTAGCAAAGATACTTACAGGTGCAGGAAGCCACTTCCTGATCTCCCATCAGCGAGTTGCATGAGGACATTCACAGAGATGAGCAGGTGTGTGTCGGGGCGGGGAGGGGGGGGAGAACTAATCAGATTATAAACACATATACTGCCAAAGTTTGCATAATATTGCATAATGCATAATGAGGCAGAATTTTCAGGGCCTAAATTGCAAACTCTAAATGAGTCCTCCCTAGTGGCTGCATTCATTATTTTGGACAATGTTAATATTCTTCAGTATTGAATACATTCCAGGTGACTTACTGTATCTTCTCAGGAAGTCAAGTTTATATTCAGCCACTGGTTCCTAATTTTTGTTTTAACTCTTCTCTTTGTGGGACTAACCGTAACTGAAAGAACTATAGCCGTTCCTGTTCCTTTTTTTTTCAGTGTTTCTTATCAAGTGCTTTTAGAGAAAAACCTTAGAATTTACTATTAAACCAAGTCAGCTTGGCAAAGAGAAGCAGCTCAGCACATGGGCCAGAGCAAGTTGGCTAAAGCGATAACAATGGGGTGTGAAGAGTTTGGGATATAATCATAATTTTTTTGGAGGGTGGATGGTGTAAAATACATATTTTACCATGTCGTGAGACACAGTGATAGGCAGTAGGTTTTCAGGAACTCATAGTCTATGGGAGACTTGGACACGGAAACTGACAATTAATATGGTAGATGCTATAGTTGAAGTACGTTCAGGATACCATGGAGATATCAGATCTTCTGATCCCTTACCTAATGCTCCTTCTACGATGCCAGCTGCTCTTTTATATGCATGAAGTTCCTCAGGTCTGTCCCTCATGCCTCAACTATTTCTTCTGAAGTCAAAGTTGGTTTTATGGGCCCAGCGTGGTTCTGCTGCACCACTCTGCTCTCTAACAAGAGTTGGCTTTATATGAAAGAGCTTTTGTTCAAAGAGGCAATCTATTTGACTTTGTTTTGAATATTGGATTATATGGTTGTTTGCTTTGCCACTCCCATTTGCCCTTTGCATTTACAGTCTCCAGATTGTAATATCTGGTACTAATCAAAAAGGTCTGTGAAAAGAAGGTGATAAATATCATCAATATTACTTATTGGCTACCATGCTAGAAAAGTCATTTGGCTTCCAGTGAAGAGAAAAATTTCCTGGGCAAAATATCATTGTTAACGACATAATAAATCACTATCTCCTCTTTCCAAAGCTTACACCTAAGTAGACTACACCCAGAAACTTAAAAAATATTGAAAACAGCTTTAAGCTTGTTGAGCCCCAAATGAAAGTTATAGGTCCATAGAGTATTAGAGGTAGATGAGAGGTGGAGACTCATCTTGCATTTTCACATTGGCTTTAGGATTTCCCATCCCCATGGGTTCTTATTATTGAATAAAAAGATCATCTAGACTACAGCGGAGGATTCTCCTAGTTCTTGGGCACTGTGATGATCTGGCCAAGGGCAAATTTTTCATTCCTGTGTAGACTGTTAGATGGATTAGCTACGATCTACATGGCCATCTATAGCAATGTGTTGTCTTTATTACAAAGGGTTAAGTCATTAATTGATGAGCCTTTGTTATAATATTTAAAAGAAAAAATTTGTTGTCCTATTGAGAGCAAACCAGCCTGGAGAGATAGTATGGTCTAGACTGCAATATTGTCAAATAGAACAGATGAAGGAAATATTCTCTATCTGTACCATCCAGTATCATAGCTACTAATAACACGTGGCTATCGAGACTTGGCATATGGCTAGTGGAACGAAGGAACTAAATTTTTTCCTTCATTTAATTCAAACTGATTTAAACTTAAACTTAAGTAGCCGCATATCACTGGTACTGTATGAAACAGGACATGAACAGAATAAAGAACATGGAGCTAAAGAGGCCTGGGTTTGAGTCATTGTCTTGCTTCTTACCAGTTTGTTTCCTTATCTTTTCTCTGATCCTCCAGATAAGTACGGTTATAAAATAACCGTACTTATATTTACCTTGCAGGTCATATGTTGACCATGCAATGAGATTATGCAAGGAGCTTGGTACAGTGCCTGGCACATAGTAGACTAATAATAATAATATAATAGTTAATATTTGCTGAATACTTTCTAGGTGTCAGGTACAGTGCCAGGTGCTCTCCATACCTTATTTCTTTTAATGTCCATAATAAATATATGCGATAGATGCTTTCAGTATTCCCATGTTACAGAGAAGGGAACAGAGATCCAAGTCTTTCAGCTAATGATTTGCAGAGCTAGTTAGGCCAATTCAGGTGACTAATTCCAAAGTCTGTAATTTCAACAACTACACAGAAAATAAACATTTAATGCCTTGAAATACTGTTGTTACATGTATTCTTAAGTCCTATGTCTGAATGTCCACGGCTTATTCTATCCCTTACAAAGGAAATCTACTTTCTAGATGAAAAAGAAAGCAGGGCAAGTTACAATTAGGAACACTCTGTCTGGACATGTTCAAGCATGAGTGTTTAAAGATAAACCTTGGCTCCCAGTCAGGATTTTAAATGCAGAAAAGTCTTTATGACTAGGCACAACTCTTTGACAGCATTGCTATTCATTGCTTTTGTGAAATGAACCAAGGCTTAAAAATCAGCTAGCTTCGTTTTTTAAATTTATGCCAGTATATGTCAGTGATCCATGCCAGTCTGGTTTTACTTAAGGCCTTTATCACTTTCCAGAGAGTTTTGGTGACTGTGTAGCAGGGAAATGTAATAAATAGAGATGGAAAAAACACTTTCACAAGATGTAAATATTTTCAAAACTTTTGTATTTTGAGCATTTTGTGGATTCAAGAAGGCTCTGCTAAGGGCACACACTATATACATCTATATATAATTATAGCATTTTTTAATGAACTTTTGTTTCTACATGAGTCATTTTCCCATTAGAGAATAACACACACGCACACACAAACACATGCTCTCAAACACACACGCACATACACACCAGATATTCTTTGTTTTAAAATGACAAAATGAGTTAGATTCTTTGAATAAATTTGTTACTCTTTACATGTGTAAAATTAACCATATTCACACCAAGACTCAGTATGAAACTCAGTATGAGGCTGTTCATATCATATATAGCATAGTCTGTACTATACATAATTTCAAGTTCATAGGAGTTTACAATCAGGGGTTGGTCACAATACCTTTTACGTTCTACAGAGTTTACAGTTTTCCAACTATAGCTCCTATTTTGGTGTGCCTTGGCAGGAGCTTTGAAAAAGTCAGTGACCAAGGGTCACAACCCATCACAGGATCTGTTTCCTAATACGAGCCACTCACAGACTCAGTTATGCCAGTTGTGACTTTCAGAGACAGCGCTATGACTAGCCAGTTTCCAAATTCATCAAAACATCCCCGATATAAAATACTCCAATCTTCCGGGAGAAATAAACTACATCTTCTTAATAAATCCACCAGTAAGATCATTCTATGATTTCTGTACAGAAACTTTGACATTGCAAAAGTTATTTAGAAGCATTTTCCCTGTCTCCCCGCAACTGCAAAACACCACTACTGGGGACCATAAGAAAACATGCTGGCCTAGAGTAAATCATTTGTTAGGTGAATACATTAAAAGAAAATTTAAATTTCACACTTGGGTCTGGAAACATAAACAGTGTGGAAAATGACGGAATATTTAAGGCATGAACCACCCTTTCTAATTTAACTTACGGACTTACTAATAAATGCTTCCTTGAACATGTGCTTCACACATCATAAAATTTATGAACAGGCTACATGCTGGCTTTCAAGACACCATTTGTACAAGGCTTCCTTTTCAGGATTAAGCCTCACATTCCTGGATCCTGAGTTGTATTTCAAAAAAGGAAAAGACACAAAGAAGCTCTTCAGTTAAAGATTCATGAGTACAGCGTGCAGGGTTGCAATGTGTTATTTCAAGAGTTTAGGACCTTCTGTCTACCTGCACGGAACTGTGCTGTTGGCTCTGAAAAAGCTCATCTCATGTGCTGATGAGCAGCTGATTGCTTACTGTCTTTTCCTATAAATATCTTGCAGGGGCCCAGCCATAATCAAAATCTGACCCCCAGATTTTGGGACTTTGATTCTCTTCTCTGCACTAAGGAAATCCTGCCCTCTTTGGAAATTCTTTTACCTCTTGCCTAGTGAACTCGACATGCCTTTCAAGATTCTGGTCACTTGTCCTTTTTTAGATTGAGATCTTCCAGAAGCTGACCTTGAGATGAGGATTTGAATGCAAGCAATTTACTAAGGAGGTCTCCCTGGAGGCACCAATAGGAGGTGGGGAAGTGAGAAAGGGAAGGGGGCCTCTGGAAGGTGTTTTGATGAACGGGTTACTTCTTTTGCAGATGGGGCTCAGCACTGCTGGACCTCATGGCAACACTGTAGACTATACTCAGATACAGAGTTGTCCCACCCAGGGACAAGGAAGCTGAGATGCAGAGGCCACCCACACCTACCCCTTATTGGTTGAGAGCTGCTTCTGGGCATTCACTCCTTGGTCGTTCTGGCCTTCCCTGTGTGTTGGTCAAGCATGCTCCCTCAGGCAGAGAGAACCCTCCAGGAGCTTGGCAATCTCGCAATAGCAAGCTGTTGGCAAGTATGGGAAGAGTGCTGAGGAGGTCTGATGGGGCAGTGACAGCCTCTGCAATGCCCCCCTTCAGGATCTCCAAGACTGGGTTAGATGGCTATCTTCTGTGATTCCCAGCACCAATACACACCTCAGCCCCTGTGCTCACCACCTTAGGCCGAAAGGATCTTTCACTTACTCCACACGTATTTGCTGAAAGTCTGGCTATGCGAAAGAGGTTGCATTGGTGAATAAAAATAGATGTGGGGCTTCCCTGGTGGCGCAGTGGTTGAGAGTCCGCCTGCCGATGCAGGGGACACGGGTTCGTGCCCCGGTCCGGGAGGATCCCACATGCCGCGGAGCGGCTGAGCCCGTGAGCTATGGCCGCTGGGCCTGCGCGTCCGGAGCCTGTGCTCCGCAATGGGAGAGGCCACAGCAGTGAGAGGCCCGCGTACCGCAAAAAAAAAAAAAAAAAAAAAAAAGATAGATGTGATTGTTGCCTTTGGGATGAAAAAGTGAATAAACAACCAAGCAAGCAAATAAATACATAAAAATAAACGTTGTAGTAAGTGCTGTGGGCGTAACGAATGGGGTATATTGACAAATAATCATTGGGAGTGGGATGGAGAACTTATTTGCTTAGACATGGCGGATAAGAAAGCTGTAACTGAAAAGAAGCTTTTTAAGCCACATCCTGAGAGGTGAGAGAAGCCAGTCTCGCAAAGGGCAGGGAAAGTGTCTAAAAAGGAAAGACAGTAGGAAGAGGGGTGATCTCTTAGCTTGTTGGAGGAACTCAAAGTCACTGAAGCTAGGACCCATGAGACAAAGAGGTGGATGTTGCAGATGAAGGGAAAAAGTAAGCAAGTGTGGGTCAGCAGGTCCTTCTCTTTTTCCCTCTGCCACTGGACTGTACGGTCCTTGCAAACTGTAGAGATCCTGTTGCTTATCTTTATTTCCTCACCACTGTTGCCCCCTTACTCTTCCTCCCCCTGGTATATAGCCCAGGGCTTGCACCCAGTAGATTTTCGGAAAACTGCTATGTTCTGTATCCTAAACAAATCTTTGTTTATTTCCTAATGATGACTGGAATCAAGAAGCAACCCCTGAAAAAGTAGTGTTTGAGCACACTTTAGTATTTTAAAAGATGGAGAAATCCATAAAACCTCTCCTCTAGGTGATAATCCCACCAAATTTGAAAAGTCTCCCTGAGAATGTACAAAAGATGCTTCTAAACATGTTTACGTTGCTTGAAAGAAGAGAAACACATTTTTGTTTTGAACTATTAAGTACCCGGTAATATATATATGCTCAGCCCCATATATATAATATATATATGACAAGAGTGACGATTTAGTTGGAAAAAACAAGAACTCATGAAATAATGAAGCAGCACTAAAGGGGAGTGTGTGAAAAACACTTGAAAAAATGAGAGTGAACACTTATTGGGCATTTATAATTCCAGGCACCCTTCTAAGCACTTTACATGGAGTGATGCCTGTAATCCTGACAACAACCCCATAATAGAGGTTCTGTATTATTCCCCCTTTATAGATTAGACAGGCGTCAGGATCATACCTAAGTTAGGCAACGTCACACAGCTAATATATGTCAGGGCTGGGATACCCACATGAAGAGCTAGACTCTGGATATTCTGAAAAAAATTTGTCAAAGGATAACAAGCACCAAAGGATGTTGATAAGGGAGATTATTATCTCAGACTCCATTGGAATCGGCAGGACTAACAGAAAATTCAGTTTTACCCTCTGTCCTTGTTGTGACTACCCCCTCTGACATCTCTCAAAAGGTTATAGAACACCCTCTTGATGGCTTTTAATTCCAGAGCACACATCTCTCTACGGCACAGCCTATCCTGGTTCCAGACGGCTCCAATCAACACTATCTTCTTCCTTATGCAGAGGCACATCTACGTCTGTCACCTTCTTTTAGGCACTAATTCTGTGCTCCAGAATCATGCAGAATATGGCAGTCTTGGAGATGTGTATAAAGACAGGCCCTGAGCTGAGTTTTTCTTTCCAAGGCTAAATAGTCTCTTTCTCTCCCGTATTTTTCATGTTTTATGGCTCCCAAGCCCTGCACTACCCTCTTTGCTCTCCTCTGGGTGATGCTTTCAAGTTTGCTGATGTCCCACAGCAGCCTGGGCGTCTCAGATCAGACATAACACTACAGGCGTGCCGGCACGGTGGGCTCGCTACTACATTTTTATTCAGGCCGCCTAAATCTAATTAACTTTGTTTTGGCAGTCTCAAGTCTGTTGACGCATACTAGTTTTTCGGTCAACCAGAATGTGTACGAATTCCTCCTCAGCCAGGTTTCTGAAGCTAGTTCACTGAGAACATATTAAGCACATATAGAGTTGAGGATGCGGGTCCAATTTGATAGGGACTTTGTGTCAAAATTCATCACTCAAGGTTTGAAGGTGACAGATGTGGATTCAAATCTGAATTCTGATACTTCCATCTACGTGACCTTCAGAAAGTGATGCATTCTCTCAGTTCAATTTCTTCATCTGGAAAATACAGAGTTAAACAACCTGCAGGGTTGTTGGGAAATTTAAATGAGATGATACCTAGAAGGAACTTGACATTGTATACTTAATTAAATCTGCACTTGACCCAGAGCAGCTGAACATGGCTGGAGGAAAACATACCATGATGAGTGATGTTATTGCACATCCATTAATCTATAGTTAACTCTATCTCGTGCTCCCCTCGCTGACTGTTTCTCACGTTCCCTGTCCTCAAACTTCCCACACTTCCTCCTCCTATTCATGCTTAGCTGATAACTTTGCTTCCTATTTCAGTAAAAAATTAGAAGGACTCAGAAGAGACTTCCATACACCCCATCGCCACATCGACCAACCTGCCTGTGTCCAAGTCCTTATGGCCACTTGATGTAATGTAGATAAATTGGTAAATTTCACGATCTCTTTCTCTACCAAAATGTAAACTCCTTACAGATAAAGTCTACCTCTGTTTTGTTCATCAATGCATTCCCAGTACCTAGAACAGCGGCTGGTACATAGCTGACACTCATTAAGTACTTGCTGAATAAATATAATGCATGGAAGATGTTCAATAAATGGTACCTGTTATTAATATTAGCTATTTCGCTGGATTCCAATTGTCTAGTGGGGATGACAGTCAAATACACCGACATTGACCCTTCAGTGCAATAATTGCAGCGACACAAAAAGAGGAGCCGGCACCAATTGCTGCAAGCACAGAGAAGAGGTGGATGACAGAAAGGCATTCAATGAAGCACATGTTCTTCAGTCAAATCTTGGCTCTGTTACTTCCTTGTCTCTTTGATTTTGGACTAGTTACTTACTTTTATCAGCCTTATTTTCCTCATGTGTAAACTGGTTACAGTGATGTTGCCTTTGTAAAGTTGTTGCTAGGATTAAATAGAATAATACACATCAAGCATTGAGCTCTGTGCCTGGCAGATAGCAATGCTTTAAAAATATGAAGAAGGAAGACTGGCAAAGGATAGGGGAAGAGGAAGGGGAGGAAGAGGGCGTATGCTGTTGGTAGTTCAGATGGAGGGTTGGTGGTGGAGGTAGTGAGATGTGGATGGATTCTGGATTGTTTTGGTAATAGGGCTAGTAGATTTTCTTGACACATTGGGTGTGTAGTATAAGGGATAATGAGGAGTCTAGGGTGGTCCTGCTGCCTGAGAGATGGAGTTGCCATCAACTGAGATGGGAAAGACTGTGTGTGAAACAGGATTACCTAAGACCATCTGCTCCCATCAGAGGATTCACCTTTTCTCTGGTTTTCTTCATTTTTTCTTATTGCTCCAAGTAAATCACTTTATAAATCTCCTTTTTGGTTGTCCATCATATATTGTGCTTGACCAATTTATTCTGGGCTAGAAACTTCCATCACGTCTCAGTGAAGTTAGAGTTGAGAGACTCTGCTTCCTCCTTGCATGAGCAATTGTTCTCTTTAGGTACATTTCCTCTATCTTCCTTATTCATATTATCTGTTTTCTATATGGTGATGAGACTGTATTTAGATGGGTCTGGAATTTTTTTCATCCAAGTATCTAGGTTTGTACATGAAATATATCTACTGAGTGCTGGTATTTTCATCTGTAGTGATCCTTGACTAACTAGTAGATAACTCACCACTTTTCCCCAAGTTTGCTGATCATCCCAGCTTCACTAAACGTTTTTACAACACTGATTGGAATTAGGGTCATAGTTGACCAGTGTTTTCATTGCCTTCCTTGGTATTATTTAAAGGAAACTATCTGTCAGGTAGGCAAAAATTTGGCCCAGACCTCAAACCAATGTCTGAATAACTAAAATCCTTTTCGTGGCAATAATTCACCTCTGAGTCACTCACAAGTGTTTAATCGGATTATATCATGATTATTCGTCAAGTAAGGGGAACTCACGCATAAGAGGTGATCATGCCACTGTTGTTTCTCTCTCCTGCCCTTACCTGAATGCTCTTTATTATGCCTCTGCTATGTTCATGGCTCTCTAAGTAGAAGGAGAAGGGGAGGGAAAGGACCTAACAGGGTTTGAGTATCCACAGTGTGGCAGGCAAAGTACTTACATTTTTCCATTTATTCTTCACATCCTGGAGCTGAGAGGCATTGCCTCTTTTACATATGGAAAAAGTGAGAGTCAGATCATTTATGACACTAGGTCAGGTTCACAGAGCAGAAAGTCAAAGCCCCTCTGCTGACTCCAAAGCTGTTCTCCTTTCAAAACACTGTGTTGTTTCACGGGGGGAAGCACTTTCCTAGCAGACCACATTCTTTCACTTCTTCTCCTAACAAATTCTAACAAAATTCTTTTAGAAAAAAATATATGCTTCCATTGTTACATTATAGCTTTGCATTTTAGTGTTACCAGTGAAATTATGTCCATTTCCTGGGCTTGCTTTCTTTCTGGTCTCTAGTTTGTAGTTTGACTTGGGGATAAATATAAATATAAATATAGGGTAGGTTGGTAAAGGGCTTCTTTGGGATGTGAGTTACACCTTGCAGGATGGAAAGGTGAAGTTTGGCCAGACAGAAAGAATAGAATAAGTGATCTGAGAAACTAGGAGTTTGGACAAAAGTAAGAATCCACATGCTTGCTGAGGGGGCACTACATTGTGGGATGATTAGAAAGTCCCAGGGAAGACTTTGGACTTTATTGTGCTGCAGTGAAACACCAGAGCCAGGGGGGAAGAAAGATGATGGTGGGCATCGGGAAGATTACCCTGCAGAGTTGTGCAAGCTGGGAGTGAACACAGAGGATTCAAGTGTGAGATAATAAAAGGCTTCAACTAAGTTGTTGGCAAGAAGGACAACCTATATAACCTTTTCCCCCTAAAACCTTTTGAATGTCAGTCTTCTCTGGGCAAACAGGTGATGTGCATGGAAGCTTAACAGCTAATGGAAAAAAGAGAAAGAATTTTACTAATAGGATTCTACGTTTTTTCGTTTCATATGTTTCATTGAACAGTAAACATATACTGTTCAAGAAGCCTCTCAAGGCTGTTCTCTGTAGTTATTTACAACTGCTTTCAAGGGAAACTTGTGAAGATGAAGTGAGTTAATATGTAAAGTGAGACATTGTTTTTCTCTCAACATGGCGCTACTCAAGGTGATAAGTAGGTACCATCATGCAGTTAAAGATTTAGGGGCATAGACAGGTTAAGTACATTGCTCAAGATCGCAGACCTAGAAAGACCTAAGTTCAAGAGCACTTTTAATTTCAGTGCTACACTGCTCTTTTGATTAAGAGCAAAGTTACAGATTGAGAAATATACGGAATTTTGAGGAAAAGAATAAAGTTAGAGAATTCATTCAATGGAGCAGTGATTAAAAATTATTTACCTAATTTGCTCAGCTAGATATTAGGCAAATACACAGAATGGGTAAATAGCAACATCAAGATTCTTTTTAAAAATCAAATTTTTCCTACAGTGATAGAAAACTTTAAAAAGAAATTAAAAATCAATTTTTTCCATGGGCATATTTGAAAGTTTGGGACTGGAATCTTAAGGAAGAAATTTAAGTAAGATGAAGATATCTACTATCCCAAAACTATAGTTGTTCTGCTGTGTTCTGTCATCTTGAAGAACAAAGTAGAACCAGAAGTGAGAATAATTGTTTATAACTTATGTGTAGGTTTGGTAAGAGTGAAGCTAGCATGTAAAGCAATCCAACTTTACTTCTTGAAATTGCCACACTTTGGAATTTTCTAAATTTATAAATTCTAAATTTGCAGTCCAATTGCCAATGTTATAAAACTTATTCCTGGGCTGCAAGAAGAAGTAAGTCTTGTTTGTGAGAAATGGAAGTTCTTCACTCACTGAAAAAAGCCCACTCTACCCTGTTTGAGAAGAAAAAGGAAGGAAAAAAAATAAATTTACTTTAGTGTAACTCTAGAAAATTACTTTTCCAAGAATAAAATAGTTAGTATATTTTTCTTAATTTTTGATGTGGTAAGTATACTGAAAAGATATGAAAAGGGAATACAACGTAATAATTCTTCCTTAAAATGGATTTGTTTTAGATTCTCAAAAATATCCTCAAACTTTTTCAAGTCTTTTAAAGATATCAGCTTTTGAAGACACCAGCTTTTCAAAATACTATTTCACACTAACATTGGATGGTGACACGATTCTTTGTTTTATGAAGTTGTTGAGTAATAAAAAATGATTTTTTAAAAAGAATATAATGTTTATTACCTAAAAATTTAAAAAAGTAATAGATGTAGTACACAGGCCTTTTTCCCCCAGTATTTCTGTAATGTATCTAGTTGTAAAATAGACATCTTTAATATTCGATTGGACAAAAATTTCGTTCGGGTTTTCCATAACATCTTACGAAAACCCGAACAAACTTTTTGGTCAACCCAATACTTATCTCTGAGTATGTGGTTATGTATTTTCTAATTGGAGGTATGGATGGAGATGAGAAAAGGCAAAAGAAAAAGGATCTGACCTAGAGTTTACAAGTGGAATCAAAAACTAGGCAGATGGCTGTGGGAACAACCCGCAGATTCGGGGCCTCTGCTGGGTACACAGCACTGCAGGGTACTTCCCAGTCTTGGAATCTTGAATCTCCCATCTTGAACTCACCCATGGAGGGATATTAGACCCTTTACATATTACTCCCACGTTTACCAAGTACAATGCAGAAACTGAGTGGGATAAATGATATGTAATTCAGAAAAGAACAAGACACGTTGGAAGACATCACTATGGCACAGAGAAAAAGTGAAGCAAAATATGCATTTGTAAACTCACAAGCATTTAAGATACCTGTATTCGTTTCATCAAAACCCCAAAGACATTTCTCTGAAAGTCAATAGGTTCATTTAACATATGGCAGGCAAAGTAGAATAGAGACTAGCTTCTTAAACTTACGAAGACTTTGAACCATTCTCCCACCTGTGCATCAGACAATGTGAGCCTGGATGACCTCAGGGAAGGAATTTTTATAAGGTCTTTCTTGGGAAGGGAATGTATTTTGGTACATAACATGGTGAATTGATTGCTCTAATGCAACTGATTTAACAGAGCTCTTCTGAAGCCATTCTGACCTGGCAGTTCTGATACAGTTGGAACATTCTAAGGCAGCTTGAAACAAACAAACTCCCAGTCCTTTTTATAATTACCAAGTAATATGTGAAAAAAATGCCCTCACCCATCCCCGACATGCACTGCAGATTCCCACCTCTAGGGGTTTAAGAGAGGGAGAAGGATGGGGCAAAGCTTAGGGACATGGGTGAAATATTACATGGGAGTTAGGCATGTTTATTGTGTACATTACTTGTTAATTTTTTTTAGAAGATAGTGATTTTTTTCTCTTTTGGAAAGTTTCTGTAAAAGTAGCCTGGATACCAAACCAATTCTGTTCTTTGCACTATAACAGAAAGCTTCATCTTCAAGGAAACACATGCCCTCTGTAAGAAAGGGGGAGCTCTGTTTTTTGGGTTGTTTTTGTCACCATGTGCAAGGCACAGAGATGTTAGAGGGACCTTATAGCTCCTTGAGATTTTTCACTCCTCTTGTGGCATATTCCTTTTGAAACAAAGGAGGGAGTCATAGCTATGTACCGAAGGGTTGTAGTCTGATAAAGTACACAGGTGAAGACTTGCTCTGCTAAAGTGGAGCATATTGAAACAAGGGGAAATATCCTTTTCTGACCGTGCAATGTACTCACTCCCTGCACTGCTGAGAAAACTGAGCAGACTGCTTCCATAGAACAAAAGATTTTCTTCAAATTACCACATTTTAAATCTCAATTTGCAATGACAAATACTACTGATGTCAGAGAATAATATACAAACATTTCAGTACCAGTTCAAGGAGATAGATAGGAAAACAAGCATTCATTCTGCCTTTGAGTGTTAATAAGAAGAACAGATATTTAGGTTCATATATATATAAGGTCATGCTATGTATTGATATTTTCCCCCATTTTAGTCTTATCAATTTTATTTTGGGAATTTTGCATCATGAAGTTAGTCACAAAAAATGAGTGTATAATTATGTCAATTTCACATGGAGGTTAAAAAACAATTACGTTAAAAAATCTTCATATTTCCAATGTTTTATTAAAGTCTTCCATTTCATCCACCTATCTGGAAACACTCACATGCAAGGCTTCAACAGTCTGGTTTTAAATTGGTAGAGATTAGAGGGCCAGCAACCTCCTGTCTTCCAGGTCAATGATATGTTTCTCTTGAGTACAAATTCTACCCCCATCCTCTCTGCTACTTCCCTAGTTTAAGTTCTTAATGGCTCTTACAGGACAATTTCTAGGCCATGCTATAGTTACCTTGCTCCCAGGCACTACCCATGCCAATCCATCCAGCACAGATGACCATGCCCAAGACCTTTCTACAACACAGAACTGATCACTTCACCGTCTTTAGTAAGATAAGTACAAACCAAGCACCAAAGGGGTACACTGGAGGGGGAGAGAATGCATCAAGAGAAAAAGGAAGCTAAGAAGACATTCACAACCTTGTAGGCATTTACGAAATTATATGCATTTGGTAAAAATCAGAAAGATACAACTCTGAAAATATAAAATGCATCCTAAAGAAAATAAGTAAAGCAATCTTCTTAAACTTATAAAGACCTTAAACTCATTTCTCTGGAATTTTAGGAAGAGAATCAGCCTGGGAAACTAATGGAAGGAAACATACTTGACCTCTGTGCTGGGCAAACTTCCTTGCCTAAGGGTTTAGGGCTGAGCTTCTTAGTAGGGTACTTAAGCCACTTCCTTCCTTGTTGCCTAACAATTTTAACTTCACCCATATTTTAAACTAATTGCAGTTTCCCGCACCTACCCTGCCCTTTTATGCTCCTCTGATTTTCTACATGCCCTTTTCTCTGTTGAGAATTTCCTTTCCTTCTATCTTTGTCTGACAGATCCTTCAAAACCCAGCTCAAGTATTAGCTCTTATTTGAGTTCCATTTCCTTGTTTCTTCAGAGTCCTTCTACATTCTAATTAACCTTCTATGCACACTTTCATGTACTGAAAATGATGTACTATACTTATTTGTTTCCATGCCTAGTGTCCCCTCCTCGACTGGATAAATCCTCTAGGGCAGAATCCATGTCTTTTTAAAACCTGGTATTTCCTTACAGCTTCCCGCACGAGATAGGTGCGCGATATACGTGCAGTTGACTAGAAATTTATGACGGAATGATCGTTACCATGCCTTCTTTCCAGCTGTGGCTGTCCCATGACAAGAGTTTTTTCTGGCTGATGGTTTTTTCATTTTTGAGTTCAACATCTAGTGCCAAGCAAAGATCAAGGAAAAGTGATCTTCATCTTGACGCCAGATTTTAAAAGTGTTTCCTCACTCTAAGGAAAGAGCAGTAGAGGAAACATTGCCACTGAGGACTAAAAACAAAATTCTTTGACAAATGTAACTGAGTTTGTTTACTTGTTCTGAGTATGAATGTTTGAAAATATGCAATGGCAGGGAAATAAGGTGTCAAATTCTACCGGCAAAAAGCCATAGAAGCAATATTTCAAAAATGGTCCATTAATTTCTTCTTTCACCTACCAATTGCACGGCTTGAGAATATATTTTCAAAATCTGATCTTGTTTTAAACCATTAAAATAGTTTCCGTTGTCTAACTAGCAGCCAGTCCTCCTTATATTATTCATGATTGCAGCCTGTCAGTGTGACTAGTTTTTTCCACTGTGTAACTGAATGTAGTATCATTTCCATCCTGCTACTGCCTGATAGTACTGAGAAATGTAAGCTATAAAACTGAACCCGTCAAGAAATATTAATGGAGGGGGTGGCCATATACTTTTACAATGCTTAAAAGCATAAGCTGTAATAATAAAAAGTTGGCTTTTATTCCCTGAAAATAATCAAAAGAAGAACTCGAAGGAAATTAGAGTAAAATCCAACGGGATTACAAAATTAGGGCAGAGTTAAGGAAAAATATTTTGAGTACCAGAAGAAATCTAAAATAAATAAAAAATAATAATATACTTGTGATATTGCTATTTGACCCAGACAGTTGCCACTCAGTTTTGTAATTGAAGACTCTTTGAAGAATCTAGCAAAGCACTCACTGGGGGGAAGGCAGGAAAAACATCTTTCCCTTGATATCCATCTGGATTCCACCAGCTAGCTGGACTAGATAAAGAGGAAAATGGATTCCTGGTGGTTTAGACAGAAAGCACTAGAGCAAAACATTGTCAGGTGTCAGAATGTTGAGATTAAGAGAATGGAGGAAGCTAGCTCTTGATAAGACTGGACTATGCTCGAACAGGAAGGAGACCACGTCATACCCTATTGATAACCATGGGACAAGGTGAAGCTGTGGGGTTCAAGTTGGCTATTTAGTAACATCTCCACACCCAGTAAACTGCTGTAAGTCTAACATTGAAAACCATGCAGTTACCACACATGTTTGAGAATTTCAGATTCGAAAGGAGTAAGGTAAAATCTCTAATTTGGTGTATGACCCAGAAATCCCAGAAGAGGTGTGTATAAAATCCAACAAGGCTGGTCAGTTGCCCAAAGGGACAGTGGTCCAATATATCTGGTAAACAGCAGAAAAGAATGTTCAGGGAAAGTTGGCTTGTTAGTGTGTTTGTAGAAGTCAAGGTTCTAGTAAATACATATGAATCAGCATGTTTTCAGAATTTGAAAACATGAATTTGTGGGCCTTTGACCCACATCATCTTATGACACAAATCTTCAAAATACACAGAGAGTAAAGTATTAATACTTCCCACTTCTCCCCAGCACCTCTGTTTGAGCTGTATTACTGTGTATCTCCAAAAATCGTATTTAAAAAATAACTTTTTATCTATATTAAGTATTTACTTTGTCTCTCAGATCAAAAATTAAGTCTTCTTCATAGAGAACAGACTCATAGTTGCCAAAGGGGAAGTGGAGGAAGGATGGAGTGAGTTTGGGGTTAGCAGATGCAAACTATTCTATATAGGATGGATAAGCAACAAGGCCCTTCTGTATAGCACAGGGAACTATATTCAATATCCTGTGATAAACCATAATGGAAAAGAATATAAAGAAGAATGTATATATATATATATGTATAACTGAATCACTTTGCTGTACAGCAGAAATTAACACAACATTGTAAATCAACTATACTTCAATAAAAAAAGAAAAAAGACTGAAAGCAAATTTTAAAAAAACCAACAAAGAATAAAGTCTTCCTTTTCCACCGAATCTTTTTACTGGAGATTTTCTGAACATTTCTGTGTTCACAGATTCCCTTGGGATTCATATAAACTCTCCCCAAGCAATTTGCTGTGCACAAGCCTGACACACATACACACACACACACACACACACACACATGCTCACATGCACACTCAGTGTTGTCAATGTTGTGTATATTATTTCATGAGGTTCATAGATCACATAGTTTTATCTGATGCCAGGTTAGGAATTTCTGCCTTATTGATTCTGTGTGGTTCTGGCCTTAGATAAAATTCTTAAGGGCAAGTCTGCCTCTGGTTCATCCTGCTGCTTTGCAGGGAACACTTATGGATATCTACGGTGTGCCAGTTTTTGTGTTAGATGACAAGGATAAATATTTGCTGCATTTCTTTTCTTTCTGTCTCTTTAGAATGTCTAGAACTCCTCTATGTTTCTTTCCATCTCTACCTACATGATCTGTGTTGGTAAATCATTAAACGTTCCACATAAATTACAATAATACTTTAACCAAAGCACAAGGGTTTTAATTTGCTTCTGAGCAAATTTCTTACCAGACAAGTTTTAAAGGACATTGAAGACCATAGCAAGGTTACCTGGCAAAAATAATTCTCTCTGGAGCTTTTCTCTGGCCTGCTGTGAAAAGCATCTTTTCTTCAGCCAATCAGCTTCATATTCACTGTAGTGGTCATTTGGCCACGTGATATGAACCTTATAATACAGGAAGCAAATATCACTTAAACGTTTATTATGCTTCTATGTACTTTCGTTCTCCACTCTTGCTGTTTCTGAATGTTATTTAAGGTTATCAGGGAATCGAATGAGCTCTTGCTCTTTTTTCTTTCTGTTTTTTAACTTATATACTCACAGGCATAGAATAAGCTTTTGGAAAACAAGGAAACTGAAAGCCAAGGGGATACAGCTGAGATCTGAGGCCCTTTAAATATCACAAAGAAATAAAACCTGGCTAGATCTGAGTTCTTGTTCTATATTCTGAAAACCTGTGGTCCCTAAACTTTCTGTGATGGTTAGAGATCAATTAATATTCCTGCCAAGAGTGTCAGAAATAGTAATGATGATGATGAGGCAGATAATAATAGTAAGAATAACACCATTTTGAGTGTATACTATACAATGAGCGCTATAAATATAACCCACTTAGTCCTCATACAACTTGAGGGAGAAGCGATAACTAATACTCACATTTTTCAGGTGAGCAAAGTAAGAGGAAATAACATGTCTAAGGTCCCACAGCTAGCAAGCACTGAACCCTGGGGGTAAAGTCCTTAATTTGAGATGGAGACAAGAGTGGGAGAGGATGACCTTGCTGGTCACACTTGCTCTTCTGATAACTATCTTAGCAAATTTGGAAGAGAGAAACACAGGGTGAGGCCACATCTAGTTTGTGGTTTTGAGAGCTATGCTCTCAGGAATCCCATACAAAGCCTTACACATTTACTCACGAATTTGACTAAAAATATTCATCAATACAAGTTTTTGAGCGCTCACCATATGCCAGCCACATGCTAAGAGTTTTACTCATATTAGCACATTGAATCTTCACATCATCTCTAGGAACAAATTTTGTTAGTATCCCTCATTTCTAGATGAGTAAACTGAAGCCCAGGGGCATTCCTTTTATTACAGACATAGTTTGATTGTGTCTTCAAGGCTGCCACTCACTGAAGGAATAATGAGCAACACTGTACATTTTATTAAAATAATAGCAGTAGTGATAAAAATAGTATTAATAATAGTAGAAGCTTCCATTTAGTAAGCATGTGGACTTCGCACCAAGGACTATGCAATCACGGCTTTATTTATAAAATATGATCTAATAAAATATAATTCATTATGTAAATTATTGGAGACTAGTTCCTTTATTTAAGTTGAGAGAGAAGGCAGAGATAATTTAGAGATAGGTACCTTTTTCCTGTCAAACGTCAAGCCTTTGATACCGATGTTCACATCAAGAGCTTCGATGAGAAGTTTCCGTGCTTTTGCAGAATCCAGGTAACAGTCGGGACACTGACAGTTGTCCCTCAGCCACACAGCGGGGTAGACAGACTCTACACCATCCTGCCAGAGGATTCGCATCAAATGAGCCCCGTCCAGCGCTTCTGCCTTTTGGATGGCACAGTGCATGTTTCTGGTCCTTGAGGGTAAATCTTGTCAGCTACCTGCTATGACAAATCAGTGTTAAAACGACTCTCAGGAAGATCGGCTCTGAACTTGACTTCAATTCAAATGGACTCTGGCTTCTGCTATTTGCTTGAGTTTGTGGTTTCACTTATCAACGCTAGGACCTTTGTTCTGATGAGAGTGTTTCATGAGCTGTAAACAGAAACACAGTGACTGAAAGTAAACAAGATAAACGTGCTGAGTCAGGATCCAGATGAAAAGAATTCCTTGTTTTTCTCACAGTAATTTTAGATCATAAGTTCAGAACCAAAGACACAGGCACTTTTATGTTTGCATAAAAGCTCTGGAAATGTTTTAAGGGAGAAAAATACTCCACAAATTGAAAGTGTAGTAATCATACCTGTGCTATTTTAACTGATGCCCAAGTACACTGGCTCCAGCCAAACTAAATATTTTCTATCGTTCAACCTCTATACTTTCAAATCTCAGTTCCTCAGCTCATTCTGCCCCCATTGCTTGGGATGACCTTTCACAAACTTTTCTTTTCATGGGCCAACCTATCTGTATCCAGATGATCTGACACATAAAGGCTTAAATAAGCAAGGAGTTTATTTTTCTTGTGTGAAAAGAAGTCCTAACATGACTGTCCAGTGATGGTAATGTGATTTCACAGAACCATGGGAAGCCCAGGCTACTGGTAGATTTTCTCCTTCTACTTCTTGCCTCATGTTTGCAAAATGACTGCTGCATCACCGATACCACATCTACATTCCAGAGAGGAAGAAGGGAAAAGGAAAAACGTCATGTGGCAGCTAAGTCTACCTCATTTTAAAACATTTCCCCATCTAGCAACTTCCAAGTATATTTCATTGACCAGAATTATATCACAATCTAACCTTAGCTACAAGGGAAGCTGGGAAACATAGCTGTTTACTAGTCACATGCTTGCTCTGCAGAAATCAATGTTTTATTAGTGAGGAAGGAGAATAAGATAGAGTTAATATGCATTCAGCAGCATTGATCACACCCTTTAAAACTTACTCATATAGACATCTTTAAGGAGGCATTTTGGAGCCTTTCAGACAACTATCAATGCCATTTGTGCCCAGTCTTCCTTATTTTTTGTTTACTTTCATAATTATCTCACTTTTTTTTTGAGGTCTGAAACTTCATGGTGATCTTTGTATCCTCTAGTGCAGCAGACACATAGAAGATATTTAATATATATTTGAATGATAACTCTAGCTTTACATATGAGGAGGAAAAATAGAACTCTATTCTGTATTTAAGTAAGATTGTATCTACTGAAGTAAAAGCATGACTTACATAACTTGATCAAGGACAGGCAAAGTACTGCCTGTGGGCCAGAAGTTTTTGTACAGCTCATGAGGTAAGAATAGTTTTTACATTCTTATAAGGTTTGAAAAAATAAAACAAGAACATGTGACAGGGAATGTATACAGCCTGCAGAGCCAAAAAATATAATATTTGCTCTTTTACAGAAAATATTTGCCAACCTCTGAGCTAGAGAAGAGTTTACTATGTTTATTCTTTTTGTTCTTATGTGTTGTATGCTATTTAAGGGTCTGGTTATATTATCCCAAATTAACTGGAAACATCCCTGCCCAGTGAAAAATCTATGGCAATTACCCAAGTAAACAGCAGGAGAAAGAGGTTGGGGAATACCAGAATACAGATGATACCATCTTAAGTTCTCCCAAGGAGTAAGACAATTAAGGAAAAAAACCTTCTTATTTTTATTGTTAAACTTTCATGTGTATCAGTGTATATTCTAAGCTTAACTCAGTGTCAATAAAGTGTTTATTAATGAGCTTGAAAATGTCTTGGTAGAAAGTATTTTTATAAATTTCACACATTGAATTTTTTTAAAACATTTTTATTGGGGTATAATTGCTTTACAATGGTGTGTTAGTTTCTGCTTTATAACAAAGCTAATCAGCTATACATATACATATATCCCCATACCCCCTCCCTCTTGCATCTCCCTCCCACCCTCCCTATCCCACCCCTCTAGGTGGTCACAAAGCACCGAGCTGATCTCCCTGTGCTATGCGGCTGCTTCCCACTAGCTATCTATTTTATATTTGTTAGTGTATATATGTCCATGCCACTCTCTCACTTCATCCTAGCCTACCCTTCCCCCTCCCCTTGTCCTCAAGTCCATTCTCTACGTCTGTTTTTTCATTCCTGTCCTGCCCCTAGGTTCTTCAGAACCATTTTTATTTTTTTTTAATTCCATATATATGTGTTAGCATATGGTATTTTTTTTTCTCTTTCTGACTTACTTCACTCTGTATGACAGACTCTAGGTCCATCCACCTCACTACAAATAACTCAATTTCCTTTCTTTTTATGGCTGAGTAATATTCCATTGTATATATGTGCCACATCTTCTTTATCCATTCATCTGTCGATGGACACTTAGGTTGCTTCCATGTCCTGGCCATTGTAAATAGTGCTGCAATGAACATTGTGGTACAGGACTCTTTTTGAATTATGGTTTTCTCAGGGTATATGCCCAGTAGTGGGATTGCTGGGTCATAACACATTGAATTCTTAATGGATACATTGTTTGAAGGGTGCATCTCCTACCACAATAAATACTGTGCTGTACTTAACTTGGCACTGTGCCAAGTCATACTAACTGTTGAACTGATCACACCGATAGATGTATCTGCACTAACAGACACTAGTTACAATCCAACCTTCCTTTTTAGGCTTTCTCTCTCTTTTTTCTTTATTTTTCTTCTTCTGCTTAGCAAATTTGAACTGGAGAGGGAAAGTGCATTCCCAGGTATTAGGGGAACCTCAGACTCTTCCCCCCAGCCCTCCTGAAATGGATGTTCTGAGGAGGGTATTTCGAGAGCAGTGGCCACATCAGGAGGGTGGTTGATGGAGGCTGCCTGAGGCACCTGGGAGAGGGTGGAAGAACTGGAAAGACCTGGGTGTTGCTGAAGTTAAATTGTTTGGGTATCTATGAAGGAACTTGGTGGGTTACTTCTACACTTCACAATTCCTTTCTCAACTTCATGACAAATGTGAATGGTCATCCAAACAAAAGCAGGGAGCAATGGGAAAACAGTTTCCCTCTTCAACTTTTCTTGATTTATTTAAAGCTGTATTGGGGCAAATGGGCTGAAAATTTAAACAGGGAGAAACCATCAAGGATCATCAGAACTTGAAAACAGATTCTTCATGAAAATGAATAGGCTTGTACGTGTGTGTGATTTGTTGAAATCTGTTTTTCAATTTGACTTGTTAAAATTGAGCCCTGTTATTGAGATCAGCTCAGAGCTTTGTGACCACCTAGAGGGGTGGGGTAGGGAGGCTGAGAGGGAGATGCAAGAGGGAGGGGATATGGGGATATAGGTATAAATATAGCTGATTCACTTTGTTATACAGCAGAAACTAACACAACATTGTAAAGCAATTATACTCCAATAAAGATGTTAAAAAAAAACCTGAGCCCTGTTGAAGCATAATGACCATTTAGTTATTTGATAAACTATTGTGTTTCTCTGAAGAAAAGAGAAAAAAAGAAAAAGTTTGATGCTCCTAGATATGTATGTATGTATATCTATATCTGTATCTCTCTCTTTATATCTATCTCAGTGTGACCTTTTTGCTGAATTAAAGAGGTCCTATAAAATGAAAATGTTTATTTATTTTATACTTAACTATTCTGCTTCTTATTATTCACAAGTATAATTTAGTTTATGAAATATCAGCTTGACTTTTGTGGGAGGAAGTAGTTTTACCTGTCCTGGAAAATAGACCTTGGATTCAGGTCAGGGGGGATTACTATCTGATGGGACAGATTTCTTTTAACTTCATCCCATCACTTGATGTGTATGTGTTGTTGTTTTTGTTGTTTTCCTTCCTAACTCACTTACCATATTTTTCCCCTTCAGAGTTATGGAAGTGTGTTTGGCACTCTTGTTTTGCACAACTAAATTGTTTCAGAGATCATCTTACTTAAGCCATGGGTGTGATTTTTGTCATCTTTAAAATTTTATAAACTCAAATTTTGTCAGCTGGTTTGGAAAATCAAGAAAGTAGCTCTGAAAGTTATCTTATGTATTGATCTTGGAAATAAAAGAAACTTAGAACTAGAAATCTCAGAGCTGGAAAGAAACAGTCTTCAATATCACTGGGTTAAGTGCCCTCTATTTTTATGCAAGGAAAGTGGAAGCTCAGAGATGTTGGGTATGATTTGTCCAAGCACATACTGCTGGCTAGAGGGAGAGGTTGCCCCAAACCTGGATTTGCCAGTCCAGTACACACATAGAAAGTGAACAACTTCTGGTTCTATACAAGAGAGTGCAAAAATTCCTCAAATGCGAATTACAACTAATTTGAATCAGAGGTTTTAGTTAGGATTCTCAGGAAGTTGATGTAGAAACTACATAGTTACTATATTTAAAATTAAAATTGCTGGAGATTAATAATATGCACCTGAGAAGGCTGATTCATCTGCTAGATTACTCACCCTCCAAAATAAAAGGCCGTCATTTTTGGACTGATTTTTATAATGGAAGACCAGATAGAGTGGACTCATGTTATCAAATGTCAGGATCTGTTAATATCTATTTTCTCTTCCTCTGGTAAGTCACCAGACTTGCTGTCATAGAACAGGATTCTCTGTGTTTGACCTCCTGCTTTTAGGTATTAGGATCAAAAAAATGATCAAAATGCAAGAAACATGCAAATCATATGGGTAGGTGTGCGAGGTGTATCACAAAACCATGTATTTAGCGCTTTTTATGTTCTAGCTGCTCTAATGATGCTTTCGACTGCACAAACCTTATTTAATCCTCCAGAAAACACTGTGAGATCCGTTCCATCACTTCCCTTTTACAGATGATCTTAAGCTTCAAGAGGTAAAGAAACTGATTTGAAGGCAGAGGAAATAGAAATTGTGACCACTACACAGGACTACCTCATGGAGAATCTGTGGCTGAATAATTTTCCAGGCAATAACTTCAATTTACCAAAAAGGTACTATTAAAATAGTAGCTAACTCTCATGATTATTGGTTGTTGATTGACCTCACCATCCGACATTTCATCATTGAAAGGAGAGGACAGGAAGAAGTTTTCAGACATTACACCATAAAGGCTTAAAATATTATTATTCCTTTATACACAACCTTTAAATCATAAAACTCAGTTTCCACTTGGTAAGGTAGAAGTTGACCAAACTGCATTTGTAATGTGTGAACTTTAATATGGTTTGAATAAATACATACTCTACTCATTACATTTGCTACCTAAGTCCTTTTAACTTTTAGAAGTTATTGCTTTTTTCTTTCTCTACCTTGATTTAATAAGTGGCTGAGTTACTTAATAATTCATGAATATACTCTCATGGGAATAATGAATTCTATGAAGCCATTAGTAAAACTGGACCATTCTCTTGAGTAGGTTTACCCTTCTGACTGCTCCCTTATTTAAAGTACCACATTTTTTTTAAGGTATCACATTTTATGCAAACACTTCCTTCCTAAATTATAAAAAGGAAAATTTTAGCTTCAGTCTGGTGGCATTACTACATTCAGATTGAAACTCAAATTATCAATTCATTTGTTTACCAAGGTAAAGCAGAGTACTGGGTCTAGATTTTAAGAAGGTTTCTAAATCTTTGCAACAGAACATATATTCATTATGAGAAATTCTATGTTTTCAAATAAAATCAATTCAAAATACCTGTCCTATGTCTTCTTGAGCTATATTCAGGAAGCAAAATAATTGAAAGAGGGCACAATAGCCTTAATTGACCAATATTCTAAAAAAGCATGTTACATTCAGTTTGGGGGCTTAACAAAGGGCCAAGGTGTAATATACAGTCACTTGCTTTGGGCTGGGTGGTGGATTAGTTAGTGAACATTTCCAGTTTCCAGCCAGAACCCCCCCTCCCCCTTCACCCAGTCTACTTTTTAGACAGTATCCTCTCTGTGCCCGCTGTATGCTTCCTGGATCAGCTTAGGGACTGCAAAGTAATTTGACTACGAGACTAAGCCAAACATAATTGGGAAAAGGAAGCTGCCAAGAAGCAATCAGATCCACTGCATTCCAAAATCAAGCCTATTCCTAATGCCGGGTGGACCATCCCCATCTCAGCCCACATGGCCGTGAGATGCATGTGACTGGATTTCCAATTGGATACTCCCCCCACCCCACCCCCAATCCATAGACCCGAATCCACAAGCCCTTCAAAATAAGGGAAAGTTGAGCTCAGTTATACCTGTTCTCAGATGTGCGTTGTGTGCCAAGTCATGCAAAATTTACCAAGGAAAGAAAACATCAGCTTTGATCTTCAATGTCCTTTGGGCAGGTAGCCTCCTGATGCCCGTCACCTTCCAGATGTATCTGCCCCCAGTTTCCCTACGTCTGATGTACTGCTCTGACTTGGAAGCCTTTCTTCCTGTTCCTGGCAGCACCACTGCTGCCCTGCCCCCAGACACAGCTGAGGTTTGCAAATGAGGAAGGATGTCCCAATCTGAAGGTGTAGCAACTCCTGACGGGAGCTTGGAGATTAAAAACAAAAAAAAACAAAAAAAAACATGAAGAGCTTTTATGGCCTAGAGAAGGAGTTAGAAAGAGAAAATACTTTAACTTCTACTAGTGCCTAAAACCACAAAACCCCAGGACTCACTGCAATGCATTGCCGTAGTTAGAATCTTTCCTGGTAAAAGGAGAACAGTTCTCACCTGTCTTATCTCCTGCCCCTGAGCCAGCAGCAGCAAGTGAAGGAACGCCTTCACTCCTGTCCCACCTGTTCAGGGCAGCAGCTTTATTGCTGAAAAACGCACTTGGAGAAAAGACATTGAGATGCACATTTAACAGGGAGGAGCTACTAGCTCCCACCTGAGCAGAGATGAGGTGGTACCTCCGTGCCCATAGAATATTCCATATGAGTCTCTTTGGAGGGAGCTTGACTAGTTCTCAGGGGCTAGTAGGAAGGCTGGGATGGTCCCTCCCGAGCCCGATGCCCTCCTTTCTCTGCTGCTTTGGCTGGAGTGAACAGTAGCGGCCAGAGAGCATGGGGCTTTTCTGAAGGCACCTGGTTGCCAAGTGACTTGACTCCCAACACACAGCCCTTAGGGCAACAAAAGGGAAAGACCAGGGTGGGCAGCCTGCCAGGGACCCAGAGCCTGGCTGCCGGGCCTTCAGTAGGTGCGTGCGCCCTGCAGGGGGAGGGCTGGTGGCTGCCGGGCCTTCAGTAGGTGCATGCCCGGTGCAGGGGGAGGGCTGGTGGGCAAGTCTCAGGTCCTAGTTCTTAACGGGGGTCCAGATTCCATTAAAAGAAAGTCTGCAGGTGGCAACTGAAGTCCAGGAAAGTGACCTATGAGCCCTCTGCCCTCCTCTCACCAAACACCACCCTTCCCAGGAAGACACCCAAACAGCCTCAGCCCACAACTTGTTGTTTCTTGCCTGAAGGACTCCACAGCTGTGAGACTCAGACAGGCAGCCACAAAAGAGCTAATGAGAGAGAGAGAGAGAGAGAGAGAGAAAGAGAGAGAGAGAGAGAGGGAGAGAGAGAGAGAGAGAGAAGGAGAGAGAGAGAGAGAGGGAGAGAGAGAGAGAGAAGGAGAGAGAGAGAGAGAGGGAGGGAGGGAGGGAGGGAGGGAGAGAGAGAGAGAGAGAAAATGCAGATCCATTCTCCGTGGCCTCTTCTACAGTCTCCTGCCCAGGATAACTCCCCCCTTCCAGAACTGCAGCGTCCCCTCCATTAATGATGCCCTGTCAGCTCTTTCACAGTAAAATTTAAACTGTGTCCTTTCATCAGTGGTCTCCTCCTCCATCTTCCTTCTTCCCTCCCCCAAGTCTCCAGGTCAAAAGACTGACACGCAGGAATCCAGTGAAAATCAGGCAGGTTTTGTTTCCCACATATGGGAGGAGAAGGTGTGTGGACATGGGGGTCCTCCATCAGTGTTGCCAGCACTTTAAACCCACAGTAACTGAGGTGATAGGTATGCCAGAAGCAATCAGTTAATTATATTTTAAACATTAAGATGACATAATATTGTAGAAATACACTCCACTGACTTTTTAAAATTTAACTTAATTTAATTTACTTTTTTATACAGCAGGTTCTTATTAGTGATCCATTGTATACACATCAGTTTATACATGTCAATCCTAATCTCCCAGTTCATCACACCACCACCGCCGCCCCCTGCCGCTTTCCCCCCTTGGTGTCCATACACTCCACTGACTTTTATTTCACACTTTGTGCTTTAGTAACAATTACTGGAATAAATTAGGTAAATTCTGTTCCAGCTTTCAGAACATTGTTGAAAAACTGGGTTGCATGAGCACGGTTTCTAACAGAAGAGTGAAAGAAAACAAAACGACAACAATAAACAAACCTGTTAAGGTTAAAGTTTAAACACCTGCACATAAAGAATTAATTCCCACATTGAAAGCAAACAGACAAATCCTACTCTTGACTGTGAGAAGCCTCTTTAAGATTGAAAAAAAAATAAAAAATAAGCGTTTCCCTGAGGCCTCTCTTCTATCTGTATTAACCCTTTACAGTTTTCAGCTTGCTTTCATATATGGTCTCTCAGTGTACTATCCTGGCAGTGGCAAACAATGTTAAAATTCTGGGTTTCAGATAGAGAAAATGAGACTGTAGAGGTTCATGGACTACAGAAGGTCACAAAACGTGCAAGAGGTGACATCCGTACCAGAGCCAGAAATGTTGATGTTTTGCCCATGTGTTTCTTTTAGGTTTAGGTTGAAGAAAAATTTATTTTAAAAGTTAATTCCATGTTAAGTACAGCTAATTGAACTTAAGTACAGCCAATGAGTTAGACGTTAGAAACACATTGTAACTCCGTTTTTATTTTAAACAGAAATAGAATGAATGATGCCCTCATTTCAGTGAGCATGCACAAATGAAAGATGGTCTCGATTACTTGAAAGGCTTCTTTGGTGTTGTCCAAGTGGCAGAATTTGATGAGACTGAGCAAGATCTCACTTGCAGATTTGAAGGTGGGTGGTGTTTCCAGAGGAGGAAAGCCACTGGAGCCTGGAGACTCCAGTGGCAACATACCTGTATCATATGTAGCATCTGGTGATGCTAAAGAGGGTGACTTGGGCTTAAGAAAACATTGCTAACTGGCAGGACTCTTTAGTTTCAGTGAAATCTAGTGCCTATGGAAAGATTCTGCTGTTTACACCATTTCCACTTTTGAAGGAGGAAAAACTAACAGGATTTGCACACGATACTTCCTATACAGTCAATAGATAGTAGCATTCTTTCTGTTTAAATTTTAGTCATTTCATAAAGGTTGAAAACACACACACAAAAATTAATGATATTAAAAAGACTATAATTTATACATACTTCTCTATAAAGAAGAAAACCAAAATGACCCATAATCCCACTGACCTCATATTATTAACCTCATATTATTATTCAGAAAAATATGGAAATACAATCAATGAAAAGCCTTCCTTCTCTTTCTTTTGAATTACTTTTCCCAAAAGTAATAGCTGTTAAAAATTATTTTTAGTCTACACTGAAGTATTTACCATACATATGTGTAACCCAGTGGTATGCTGGTAAGCACTGAAAAACCAGCTCTCTGTGCCCACAAGTTTCTAATTTTCAGGTAAATAACAAAAATACTTTCATTATCTAGGGTGATGGGACCCATGAGCAAGGAGCAAGCCCAGCCCAGAATCTGCAGAAGGACTCATTCAGGTAGGTAGAAGGAACACTTATATTGAGTGGGAAGCTGTCCTGAGTCCTTCCTCAGACATCATAGCAAATACTGTGATGAAAAGTAAATATTGGTAATCATTTTGTGAACTAAAATCAATAGCCAAGCTCTGAATTTTTAGTCAGTCTCCAAGAACTTAGTAATTTCTGAAAAAATAATCTGTCCATAAATAGTCACTATTAATCTTATGATTAATAGTCACTACTAATCTTAAAGAGGGGTGGTAATATAACCAAATTGATCTTGAAAATAATTTTTTAAAAAATATTTAAATATTTGATATTTAAACTATTATATGTCCTCTTAGTGAAATATGAGCTCCATGAGGACTTTGAGACTTCTGTGTTTAGTATCATTCTTAGAACAAACAATAGAGGACTCTACGCTGTGCCCTGTGTTTTAGGGGGCTCTACTCTGGCCCCTCTCCATCCATACCACTCCCCATAGGTGACTTCACATGGGACCGGGGGACCCACCTGGAGCCTGTACCATCCCTCCATTCTAGATGATGCTCTGTGAACCCAGACCCTGACATTTCAGACCTGCAAAGACTTGTGTCTGCTACCAGGGTCTGTAACCATTCTCTTCTCTTCCGCTAGGCCACTGAGGTTGTACAGCACCCCTGATATGAAAAACCCTAGGCCCAAGGGGTGGTCCAGGGGCAGCTCTGCATGTGTGTGCGGTGTACAGATAGATGAGCTTACATGTGTTTTCTGGAGTGTTCACATGATCTTCCTCCCAGTGAAGGGTGAAACTTGAGATTGATGAGAAGTGGACAGAGCTGTGGCCTCAGGTTGCCGGCTGAGGGCTAGAGTGTACGGGCTGGCTCTCCCTTCCCTGTCAAAATCTGGTGCAGAACAACAGGAATCTGGGAATTATAAATTCAAACTTGGCCTCCTAGATTATTTTGAAGGTATATTTTTCAAGGTTGGGGGATAGAACATATTTTATTCAACAGTTAGGTTGTCACAAGTAGTGGTATGCTGGTAAATGTTTAACAAGAGGCTCTCTGAAAACAACAGCAGCAACAACAACAATGAACCAATTTGTAGTGTTTTCCATTTGCCATGGTGTAAATTCTCCCACCACGGCCAAATTCAAACTGCCAATGCAACATTACTGAATGTGAATTTGGGAGGAGATGCATACAGCTGGCTATATGCAGGAACCACCCATTCTTCTTGCATGGCCCTGCAATAAATCTTTCTCTGCTCCAAACTCTGAGGTTTCAGTTTGTTTGGCCTCATTGTGCATAGGTAACATTTATATTTTAAATATTTAGCTTTGTAGTATAGGAGCCTCAATTTGTACTCCCATTCTTGGAACCCCCCCCCCCCAGCCGAATGTTAATGATCACCCTAGTGCATAGAAAAGTGCTGGAATATAGTAAACCTTAATAACTATCTCTTGGATAAGAGGCTTTATAGGTGCATGACTTTACGTAAGCCATTCAGCTATAAATTCATCTGTACTTTATAGAGCTCTTGACCAAATGATACAGTTCATGTGAAAACATCTAGCACAGTTCTTGGCACCTTATATACAATCAATAAATGTTGTTGAAAGAATGAATAATAGACTTTCAATAAATTTTCATATGTTTTTTATTATCGTATTTGGGAAAAATTCAAGTTTTTTAGTTTAAACTGTTCTTAGGTTTTTGTAATTTTCTGCAGTTGTCTATAGGTCAAGACAAATGCCCATTTCTTTGAGGGTTTTTCTTGGAGAATCCTTTGTGATAGACATCTCATTTTCATACAGTTCCCAAGGGAACAGTGCTCACACAATGTTACTCATTTTAGAAAGTTTGGTAAAATTCCATTTGGCTACAAGTGTGTTATTCGAGCTTAGGGGAGGAAAGGCTGTGTTTTATGCTCTAACTTTGTTCTCAGCTGTATTTTGTATCCTGGGATAGTGAAGAGAAAAAGGGCTTTGAATTAGTAGTTGAGATTTAGTCATTCCATATACTATCCTCAGTGAGGAATTCAAGATGAACATGTGAGAAATAAGGAAGATTCAGCAGAGGCATTCTCCCTCTCATTTGCTTGGCTAACTGAATAAATCTTAATGATGAGTAATCAGTTCTGCTGAGAGAGTTGTTACCTGTGAAACATAGTCCATTGACTGGTTATTGATACACTTAATTTAAACGTTGCTTTTTCTCAATCATTCCTAATAGCAGATATTTTACTTTTCATGAGGGTGTTTTCTTCCTCCCAAAGTATTTCAGTATTTCTCCCATGTGCTCAATGAACCATTTTTTCCCTCCTCAATATTTTTTAGCCGATAGCCATGTTTTCTTTGTTTTTTTTTTTTAGGTGTAATTTTTCTTCCTTTCCTTTTTTTTTTTTTTTTTTAGCCATGTTTTCTTTTCATAGTGTCACCAATAGCTTTTTGTTTTACCTCCCAATTTCTATGAAAAAAGTTGAGTGAGCTCTGTTTCTATTATCTCAAAACTCTGGGAAAGAAATCTCTTGTAAATAGCAAAAATATGTCTGGGAATCTTCCTTTACACTATCAAAAAAACAACACAGTTCTTTCTCCAAAAGATTTCCAAAAAAGAATATCCTAGGATCAGACCACAAAAGTGTTGAGAACTCATCTGAACAGGCTGCTGAATGGAAACACAAATGGATCCCTATGCACATGAACCTAAAGGTAGCACTCAGGAAAATCATCAGTAAATGGAGAAGTACAATTGAAGTTGGGAAGAACCTTAGACATCTTCTGATCTAAAATCTTAATTTATAGATGGTGAATCTGGACTACTTCTGCAGGAAAGAAAAACCAGATAACATCAAGAGTGATATCATCTAGGTGTCCACTCTAGAGATTTTCATTTCTATGTTAGTGAAGATAGCTTGGGTTATGGTGCATAAATAAATAACTGCAAAAGCTGAATGGCTTAAAGCAACTGTGAGGTATTTCTCACACATATGACATGCCCATCATGTGTGGGCAGTGGGATCTTCTCCATGAACTTGGGGATCAAGACTGATGAAGTCTCTACTACCTGGCATATCACCAGATGCTGTAGCAGAGGGACAGTAAGCATGGCTAATTATGCCTGGACTTTAAAGACTCCCATCTGTAAGTGTCACATACCACTTTCACTCATTTTATTAGTTAAGCAAGTCAGTCATCACACATCCCTTCGAGGAGGTAAAGAACTGCAATCCAACCGTGTTATTGGGAGGACGAAAATGGAATATTTTTGAACTGTCCCAATGTCTGCAAATCCTTATCACTCCTACAGTCACTGACAATTTTCAAATGTGTGAACTCACAGACATAGATTGTAAACATAATATATACTAAGGCATAATAAGACCCTAACAATAAGATGTTTTGAGAATACAATTATAGAAAATTAATTCTAGGAAATTAGCATAGAACTGAGTGGCTGAAACATTTCTTCCAACTCTCACCTGTCTTAATTAGTAAGACCCAAGCAGTTGCAAGATAAGTGATATTAAGATTATCTAAGGAAAGTGACAATTGAAGGTGAGGAAACATTAAAAACCAGGAGTTAGAAGAAGAAAGCTGATAGCACCCCTCCAGCACCACCAAAGGATTTGGCAATGCAGATGGATGCATTAGTGTCTGACAGCATATATCCAGTAATGTTTGAGACCCACAAATAGTTCTCCTTGCCCACCAACATATTTTTATATCAAAATTTGGCTTTCACAGATTTTTTTTTCATAGAGGGGGAAAATGGACAGCTTAGGCTAATAGGAATATTTTCCATCTCAAAGTTAAGAGTTCTTGTTCTAATTCAACAAACTGGTCTCTAGTTTATATGCTTCAGTGTGGACATTGCAAGGCAGTCTCACTTAGTGTTATCAACTCCGAGAAACTGACATTTTTGGGGTCTGCAAGGCTAATACTTGATTAAGATAAAGTCACCCAGGAAACGCTGCTGGATAAGACCTTCTTCTCACCAATATCTGACCTCCCATCTCACCCTCTAAAAGACAGTTCTTCCTTCTCCATTGGAAACACTGTCTTCAAACTATGATGTGCAGGGTGCTAGTTAACTTTCTTTCTTAACATGATCTCTTTTCTGCCAAAAGAAACTACACTAGTAATAGGCATCCCATTGATTGAAAGGCAAGCATCTTCTCATTAAGATTTAGTCTCTTCCTGAGATCTTTTCAAATGCAAATATCCTTTGAGAGAAGCACTACTTTGTCACTAATGTTTACTGAGCATTTCTTGTGGAGCAGACACTTTAATCAGTGTTTGATGCTCTATTTTGTTCAACCTTCACAAAACCCAATGAGGTAGACATTATTATTCTTACTTTACAGGTGAGTAAACTGGAGTTCAGAGAAGGTTGTTAACTTGCAAAAGTTTATTCAGCTGGTAATTATCAAGGCTGGAATTCAAATACAGTTCTGACTTCAAAACCAGAGCTCCCCATCACTATGTAGCAATGAAGAGACTAAAAGTAATTGCAATATTCATTTACTCACTTCTTCAACAAGCATGTTTAAGAGCCCACCATAAACACGTCGAGATGCTCCTCAGGGAGCTATTATTCCACTGAGGAACATAGACAATAAGGAGGAAATAAATTAATGAGATAATTTCATAATGAGATAATTTCACCAGTTAGTGGTAAGTGCTGTAAAAAATACTAAACAGGGAAATGAGGTGGAGAGAAATTTGAGTGAAAATATATTAGTTGTGGTGGTCAGGGAAAGCTTTTTTTTAAATGCAGAAAATGCTCAAGCTGAGAAGCGAATGATGAGAGAGCCAGCCTTTGGGAGAGGATGAAAAACATTGCAGGCAGAGAGAACAGAGGACAGGAGAGTATAAGAACATTCCAGGCAGGGAGAAGAGCAATGGAAAATGGTTTGAGAGAAGGGTCAGTCTGGTGCCCTTGAGGAAAAGACGGGCCACTGCAGATGCACATGGTGATAAGGGGAAGAACTGGAGGAGATGAGGTTAGACAGATGAGCGGGAATCATTTAGGGCAGAAGATGGGAGGCAGGGAGCAGCATCTGCTCTTGGATGAGAGTAAAAGACACAAGAGGGAAAAATTGAGGAGTCTTGGAAGACAGAGGTTTAAAAAATATTTCTTTCAAGGGACCAATCTTACTCCCAGAGATTCTTACTTTGTACCCACCCTGCCAAGACCTAGTGACAGGTACTACAGATTTGGATTTAGCTATGCAAATCATTGCATTCCTTTAAGCACCTGTTGAACACAAGACACAAGATTGTCTATAACATTGAGCACAGTTAGGTCAAGCATGCATTATTACAAACAGCTGTTTGTAATTAAGACTTTCACATTTAGAAAGATGTGTAACACACTGATGGTGGTTGAGGTTAACACAAATAGCTGGAAATGGGACTAAATAAATGATACCCATGGATTTGAGGACATAAACTGATAAACATGCCTTCCTAAGATTATCAAATGGTTCCCAAATCAACACTGTAACATGGGTCTGAATCCTATAGGTTCACCTTGAAATTAGGGGGTTTCTAAGGCAAAGGTTCAAGTGATCTCAAAGATGGAACATGTTTCTTATTCTGTGGCTAAATTCTAGGAGACCCAGGGGGATCCAAGGGAACTTTCCTTGTTGTTTTCTTGTGAGTGTATCTCCTGCATAAACCTTTTTCTGCAAGCCAGCAATCAAATTCAACAAAGTAACAGATAGTTCTGTTTTCTGATTTGTTGTTTAACAAATGAAGTGCTCTCCAGCCTGTTTGGATACCTCAACAAAAGACTTAAACATATGTGTGGGTAAATGGATTTAGGGTTTGATAATATACTGTGGAAGATGAATTTAGAATGTGCCTGGAAGAAAATATATACTACATTGAAATGTCTTAAAGAACCTGGTCCAGTGCGTGCAATTTGTGGGCAGACTTGCACTTGAGAAAGTATATTAAGTGTCTTTTGTTCCCTTAACACTAGATCCTAAATCTCACATTCCTTTCTTATCCAGATGTATTTACAATACTTTAAATTTTTTCTTAGCTTTGTAGGGTTCTATAACATTCTTTGTTTTTCTTTCATGATCATTTTTCCAATTAGCTCACAAGGCTCTGATGGCATTTTTGGCAGAAAAAGGGTAACTCCTCACTCACTACATGATTTGAACAGTGGGAAACGAGAGTTAACACACCATTTATATAAAACATTTGGGAAACAATGATTTGTGGGTTCATTATTTGTCTAGCCAAATTTCAATTTCTCAAAATACTCTATTTTTTTCCTACTTCAGAGAATGTCATCTTGAGTATAAAGAGCCACTAAAAAATGCTTCATCCAGACATGTGTCCTTGATTTGCAAACGTAGGAGTGAGTTTTAACTTTGAGATGTTTTTAGACAGATAGACTAGAGCTATAAAAACATCTCAATGGAAAGGCTTTACTCTTCTAATAAATTACTTAAAAGGGTTGGGCTGGCCCATTAATGGCTTTAAAAAAATTAATAAACACAGAGCTCTGAGACTGAAATACAAATGGAAATCTGGAATTCATTTGTTTTATAGTACACTAACATTCCAAATATTTTTATTATAACTTACCATATTTGATATATTACTAAGTTAAAAAACATTAATGATAAATACCAGGCACAAAAGAATTGTGACATGTCATATGAGTATACTAATTTATTGATTTCTTAGTGAGTTTGGAAATAAAAGAAATCATTAATGGAGATTATGGCTGTATAATTCTGGATAATGAAGATCTTTGTTTTATATTTAAGGAAATATTTTTATCTGTTTCACTTTCTTTTCTTATAAAATCTTACATGATCATAAAATTTTAAACAACATGGAACTATATAAAGTACAGGACTGAAGTTCTCTCCTTACTCTCTTGTCCCCAAATTAATTTGCCAGAGAGAATCATGGTAACAGTTTGGAGAATACCTTTCCAGATTTTTAATGTTTATATAGATTTACATAAAGGTATGCCTACACACACAGTTACATACATACATACATTTATACAAGAGACATGTATAAGTTCATACATGTATATAAGAAATGAGATTATACTATATACGTAGTTCTACAACTTGCTTTTTCACTTGGATTGTGGAAAACTTTCCCTATGAGCACATGGAGTAATGCCTTACTATCTTCAACCATTGATATTGAAAAAAATGAGACTTTGTTTTTTCCTCTCGGCTTGGTAAAATTGGAAAAGATTGTTAAGGCCTGTCTTTAGGAGGGCATGGAGAAACAGGCCCTCCTAGGTCCAGTGGGTGGGAATGTAAATAGTGATGATATGAAGAGCTCTAACAGCTTTCCAGGGAATTTAAGCAGTATATAACAAAGTTTTAGTGTGCAATGTCTTTGGCTCAGAAATTCCTCTTTAGTTTTCTAGCATATAGAAATAATTTTCATATGTAAAGTGATATATTCAAAGAGATATTTATTGCAGCACTCTCTGAATTTAAAAAATTTGAGAAGGTAAACAACCCAATGCCTATAAATATGGTGGAATGGCTACATTAATTCATATCCATCCTTTTTTTTTTTTTTTTTTGCAGTGGGTGGGCCTCTCACTGTTGTGGCCTCTCACTGTTGTGGCCTCTCCCGTTGCGGAGCACAGGCTCCGGACGTGCAGGCTCAGCGGCCATGGCTCATGGGCCCAGCCCCTCCACGGCATGTGGGATCTTCCCGGACCGGGGCACGAACCCGTGTCCCCTGCATCGGCAGGCGGATTCTCAACCACTGCGCCACCAGAGAAGCCCATATCCATCCTTTTATTTCTCACATTGTGCCAGTTGGTTGGGCTACAGCAGTTCTAGACTGGGCTTGGCTGTAGTTCATGAGTTGGGTTCATGTCCTCTCCATGGGTCTCCCATCCTCTTTGGACCAGTGACCACCTGAGACATGTTCTTCTCATGGAAAAAAGCAGAAGTGCAAAAGGGCCAGCCAATCCATATAGTGCTATTTGAGTTCTTGCCAACAATCCATATGCCAAAGCAGGTGCCATAGCTGAACCCAACATGAATGCAGGATTCATGCCATTATCTTCCAGTCTATGGAGGAGGTCAAGGGGGAGGGAGTGACCATTTGCAAACAATCTAATGAAATCGAATAATCTAAACAATTTTAAACAGATCCCACAGGTTTCCAATAAATTTTAGGTACAAAGAAGTCCAATCCAGTCTAGTTGAATTTAAAGCTTCAATGTCATATTCAATTTACTGCTTATGTTCTACTCTTCTACATCCAACTTCAGCTTGATTTAGGGCTGGGGCACCTGTTAGATCTCTCTCTTCTTTATCTTCCTTTTCTTGTTCTCTCTAGTATGGAAAAAGACGGAATAGTACAAGCATCACTAACTGAGCAGGTCTCAGCAATTCTCCATGTCTCTGGGCAATCTCTGAGTCACTGGCTAAGATGGACTGGCTGCTGATGCCCCTGTAAGGCAAACATGCTGACTCTATTGTGGGGTACAAGAGGCCCCTTTGAGCTTTCCTTACTGCCTAGTTTTTTATTATGAGATTCTTTCTAGCTTAACTGTTTTGAACCCATGCAGCGTGTGCTCCTGGCCGTTTATCCCACAGCTTCCTGATGCTCTTGATATCTCACTGGGTGCCCAGCCCTCTTGGGTGTGTTACCAGCAAGATATTTCCTGTTCAACCACCTTTTGACATGCCCACTTAACCTTGAAAATTTCACACACCTTTGCCAAATCTCACCGTTGAGGTCCCTCTCTCCATGCTGCCATCTCTCTCCAGTCCCTTTGCCTTGCTCAAATAGGCAGATTAGCATGATTATTGCCTAAGCAAAGGTCCAAGCAGGGAATGAGATAACAATTTCATGTTGCTGTGGACACCCTCAGGCTCTCAGATTGTCTTCTATGTGCCCTCCTCATTAGCTTTGGGGTGGGGTAAAGTTAGGAGGCACCTTTTCTTTCTCCAAAAGAAGCTGGAGTTGGGGAGTCAATGACTCTCTACTCCCACACACTGCTAGCTCTCTGTCTTTTTATTTAGGCTGGTTGTTGTGTGGCAGGGAAGAGAGGAAGATGACTCAGGTAGCTGAGATATGGTTGGGTTTGGAAGAGCCAGATCTACTGCTTCTAAATAAGCCTTGGAGAGAATTTGGCTCACCTTTGTTTTTTGCTCTTTTTAAAATGTGGGGTACTTGTCACTTCTTTGTCATCAGCAGAGGCTCCCAAGAGTCAATTCTAAGGAAATGGGAAAAGTTCATTCAATTTCATATTACTTAGTATATGTGAAACTGGGATTTCCAGTCAAGAGCAGCCATGCTACTAGGGAAAGTATTATACCTTCAGGATATAATTTCAGTGCCCTGGAAATATCCTGTCTTGGATAAAAATGCTCCATCTTAAAATTCTTAGTTGGTGGGATCCTAGGGATAAGCATTGCTTCCAAAATGACTAAACCAAGAGAACATCTTAATCTCTTCTATCCTCGGTTCAGCTGTCTGGCACCCTATGTCTGAGTGGGTCAGAATTGGGTGGCTAATTGGAACCATCCTGAGAGGCAAGATGCAAGGATATCACTTAAACTTACCATATATAGTACCAGCTGTAGCCTTCCCAGTAGAAACACTCTAATCAAAATAAGGAAATCATCATTCTTTTTGACACCTTGTGAATAACATTGTTGACTCTGAGCTGGTCTTATGGCTACTGATCATGATGGGGTAGAAGAAGGGTGTTGGAATCAGAGAGATCTACATTCTAATTCTGATCTACTCCTTCCTAGCTGTGTGACCTTAAGCAGTTAACCCAAGTTCAGTGTCTTCATCTGAAAACTGGGAATCCTAACAACGACCTGATAGCATTATTGTAGTTAAATGATCTAATGTATATAAAGCTATTAGCACACAGCATGTGCTTAATAAATGGCTACTCTTATTTAGAAAAGCATGAAAGCAGATAACTGATTGAGTTAGTATGACATATACATGCTTACTTAGAGAATATCTGCTACTGCCCTCTAATAACTTAGGCACACTCTATAGAAATTTTTAATTTTGTTTGGAAAACCTCTCTCTTTTTTACAAGTCCTAATTCTGAAGAACCTATAAATAATATTGGTAATTCTTTAATATATCGGTCTCTAATGGACTAGCCAAAATTTAAACAAATTTAAAATATGTTATATTTTATGAAGTAAAGCCCCCAAAAATGGTCTTCGATGACAACCAACATATACTGATTTTCAACATTATGATTGTTTACATTTTTCATTACTTCCTTGTATTCATGCCAATGCACACATACCCACTACATTAGTCAGTGCAGT
Organism: Orcinus orca; assembly: GCF_937001465.1. NCBI lineage: Eukaryota > Metazoa > Chordata > Mammalia > Artiodactyla > Delphinidae > Orcinus > Orcinus orca. The sequence goes on from NC_064566.1 coordinate 30,839,876, forward strand.
TTCTCTCCTATAGTTACCAACTGAAGGATGGCCAACTCTATGTATAATGCAGTTGTTTAATATGCATCCATGGATTTAAGCATAAAGAGGAAGCACCTCACACAGCTTCGCTTGGGATATGTTTCTTTTATACTCTAGTAAAATGAATACATTTGTTCAGGGAGACATGTGCCCTAGCATCACAGAACTTGTGGCTCATGGCCTGCCATTGTCTTCGAGGGAAGCAACCTGTTACATTGGAAAGATTGGAAAGAGCATGAGATCTGGAGCCTGTGGTGGAAGTTGCCATCTGTCCACCCAAATTCACTCTTCCCACATTTCCCAGCCCCCCTCACAGTTAAGTGTGCTCATGTGACTTCATTTTTGCTAACACAGTTTGAATAGGAATAATGAGTATCCTTCTAAAGCTGGCCTATACGACTTCCCCAATCTGTTCTTTCATGTTCTTTCCTGTACACGATGATGAAGATTTAAAGGGTTATAGAGCCACAAGACAGAGAGGTTTAGTCCATTGATGACCACATAAAGGAGAGCTGCCCCACTGACTCAACTGATGCTCCTGGGACACTTATGTGAATGGGAGGCTTCTATTGTGTTAAGCCACTGAAAGTTTGGGGGCTAGTATCACTGCAGCTTAATCAAACTAATACATAATCAGGTAGACTTAAGTCCAAATCTGATACTTACCTTTTATTAGATATTTGGTGTTGGACTCTTCACTTATCCTCTCTGATCCTCTCACTTTGTATGAAATATGGATACAAAAATAGCTACATTACAAATTCTTATTAAGATTTTAGAGAAAGTAGGTAAACCATCTAAGTTAAAGCTTTAAAACCATTTTTTCCTTGTATTTTAGACCCAGGAGCACAGGATTGGATTAATCATAGTCTTTAGCTACGAAGCACTCTCATCACTGGCTCATGAATGGTTGCATTTGTTTTGTTGTTTGTTTATAATTATTCATTTATTTTCAATAATACAATAAACACTTGAGGACTCACCATTCAATATAAGAACTAGAATACTGCTTGAAACTACCCTTTGCTCACCCATTATGGGATAGATTACAGTTATTTGGCATAACCAGATGTTGGACTATAGAAGACCCTGGTTCTTGGGTTGTGGGGCTTTTAATCTCTATGGTTAAGGGTGCTCCAGCTCCTCTGCCAATGTGATCAGATTCCAGAATAAAATAGCAAAGTAATATAGCAAAACTTTTAGTCCAGCCCTATCTTGCTAGTTGAGTCTTCTCAGTAGAGGGTACCATTAGCCTTTCCCTTGCAGTGATCAGGAGGTCAGGGTCCCAATCTATCAGTTGCAGCTGTATGATGATGTGAGTGAATGGAAGAATTTGTCACCTGGCAAGAGTATTCATGTTCACAGAAGCACCAGTCCATCATGGGGCATCATCAGTGTGCTGGGGTCTAAGACTTGAGGTTAACTGGGATTGACGTCACCTTAAATATTTGACCAATGCTGGTTTCTATGAAGTTTTGCAGGAAGTCATCTCTTTTTCTGGGAGATCAGCCTGCAGTGGATTGGTCTCAGAGAGTTAATATGTACCTCTCAAACTTATTATCTAAATTCTTTTCAACACTTGGCACTTGTCAAAAATTATTACTACTATTATTATTTTGCCAATCAAAAGGGTCTAAAATGGCATCTTATGTTGTGATTTCCAGATATCTGATGATACTAGATCTTTCTCTGTGTGTATATTGGCAACACACATTTCCTTAACCTCGAGGTGTGTGCTCATGCCTTTGACTATTTGTTAGTGTGTTACTTGTCCTTTCCTTATGATTTCCAAAAGTTTTTTATATGTTGTTATCAATTTTTTATTGGCTATACATGTTGAAAATATCTTCTTCCAGTTCATAACATGTATTTTCACTTTCTTTAATGTGTCTTCTGATTAGCAAGTGGCCTTAATTTTAATATAGTTAAATTCATCCATTTTTTCACTTACATCAGCACATTTTGTATTTTAAGAAATCCTTTCTACATTGAGGTCAGAAAGAAATTCACTTATATTTCCCACTAAACTCTTTACTTTTGACATTTAGTTCTCTAATCCATCTGGAATTGATTTTTATGGGGCAGGCAGAAATCCAATTTTATTTTTCGCTGTATGGATAACCAATTTGCGATGGTCTTTCTATTACATCATTTGTACTTCAGGGATTTGAGTTTGACATTCTACCTGGGTTAACATCATGCATGATATAGAATGGGCTTCATTATTTCTTCCCTTAGATAAATTCTCCCCATCATAACTGAGTGGGAAAAGGTTCTGTCCTCACCAAGGCTAATTTTTTATTTTTTAGTGAAGCTGATTAAACTGTTTTTTATATTTTTCTTAGTGGCAAAATTATTTGATCTGATTTGCTCTAAACCATTTCTCTTAAGTTCTTCCAACTGGGCCATATTATTGCCTCCAAATCCTCCCTCCCTGATCACAATCATTGATGAAAGATGAAGCATGTGTGCCTTGAGTGTCTGGTCTCCTTCAGTAGAGGTTTCATCCAGGGTATTCAAGGATCACTTTGAAGAAAGTATAGGTTTGAGTGTTCTGAAAAGCTGGGGAAAGACACACTGGTTCAAAAGTGAAAAACTGTTGAGATGGTATGTTCTGCATGGCATATATGCACCCAGTATATGTGTGTGGTGGTGTTTAGTGAGTTCCGTGGCCTCATTGATGAAATCCAGATCTCTGTGGTCAGCAAGATCTGGTGGTTTCCAATGATGGTTCTCTCCAGGGAGAGAGGTTCATTTTCAGGAAAAAATAAAAATACTAGTTAACAAAGTTAGCATATAGTCTTGTTTTGGTAAACTTTTGAGCCACATAAATATGGACCACTTTTTTAAAAAAATCAAAGTCTATTCTTATTATTTTAAAAAGTGTCTTATTGAATAGGTTGCTTAAGAAGTGTTCCCCATGAGCATAACTTTGATCTCTCATTTTTCTTTAACAATCTTTTGCACAACTGCAAAATAGCATTGATCTAACGCTGGATAAGGGATGTACTATAGAAACCCAGTAACAGAGAGAGAAAACAATAGAAACCCAGTAACAGAGAGAGAAAACAATAGAAACCCAGTAACAGAGAGAGAAAACATTTTTTTTTTCTGAGCTTCAGGAGGAAAAAACCCAATCCATGTGCTGTTATCTGCAATTTCTATTCAGCATACATTACTCCATCTGATTCTGCAAACCAGTGTTGCCATTGAGTCAGAGTCTGTGGTTAAACCAGAGCCCCAAACTACGCTGCAGTCTGTTATGGCCACTTCACGATGACACACCACCTACAAACACAGGTAGTTGCTTTGGAAAAACATTTTACTTGGAAATCCTTGCCAGAAATCCTAGTAATGTAGTGCGACACGTAATTTGTCTGAGAAGTGTTTAAATAAGGGGTTCCTGAAACCTTATCTGTCAAGATTCCTGTGAGCACAATTTTCTGAATGGTGGTCAAATAATCTAGTTTTATAGTTACTGTGGGTCTGAGAAAAAGCCTGTCCATTCATTTCAATTTGATTCGATTTAGGGCAATTCAATTCAATTCAACTATAGTTGCTGAATAACACATAATAGTTCAATTATGCGGACTTTATTGAGAACCTATTATATACAAGGCAGTGTGCTGGGGGAGGTGAAGAGAGACCATTTTGCTGTATTCATTTTACACGAGGAGACTAAAAGCTCCTTGGTAGCAAGCAATACAAATCCCTCTGTCTACTTTAAGCAAAAGGATTTAGTGGAAGTGTTCAGGGGTCATAGAACACAGAATTATTATATCTGGCCATTTACAGCACTCATATAAGCAAATAGCCATATAAGCAAAATTCATATGACCACGGATGACTTAAATGTACACTTATCATTGTACATTTGTCCTTATCTCCAGATATTCATTTTTGTGAGATATACAACAAAATAAACATCAAAAGTTTATAAAAATGGCTCTGACTATACAGATCCTTGTTTATGCCTTTTAGAATTTAGATTAAAAATTTTGAGAAAACACGGGTAGTGATGCATAAATGTTATTATCCTTGAAACTTTTTTTTTTTTTTTTTTTTTTTTTTTTGGTGGTACGCGGGCCTCTCACTGTTGTGGCCTCTCCCGTTGCGGAGCACAGGCTCCGGACGTGCAGGCTCAGCGGCCATGGCTCACGGACCCAGCCGCTCCGCGGCATGTGGGACCTTCCCGGACCGGGGCACGAACCTGTGTCCCATGCATCGGCAGTCAGACTCTCAACCACTGCGCCACCAGGGAAGCCCCTTGAAACAATTTAAATACTATTACTGAAGGACTAGAGAATAGGGGGCATGTAGAAAGTTTGTCTTTTATTGTTCTCTTCTATGTATTAAGAATTTCATTGGTTTGTCTTGTAGCTAATGAGATAGTTCAATATGAAAAACTGAGTACAATATTGAAATAGTCAATGTGCTTGAGCTTGTGGTTTTGATTAATCCCATAGCTGGCCATGGTGTTATGTCAGAGAAACCTGACTTCTCATGCAAAGGGATTACCTAGCCAAGACCTCAAACTCAAGATTTTTATTGAAAATGTCCTTAAATGCAATAAAATGGTAGTAAGTAGACTAGGCTCAGGAACAATAGGAACCAATGTATAATATAATATAATATATAAATGTATTATGTAATAATAATGTTATATATTATATACTGTATACATTATATAAAAATATGTGTATAATATATTTATCAATCCAGAGGCCGAAAAAATGCAGGAAGATTGGACCATTTAACAAATATCTCCAGCAAGACCAAGAATCTTGCATGCTGGTGATGTTGTAGTCATTGCCACTTCATCCTCCCCGTGATGAGAGTAATTGCCCCTCAAAGTTCCCAAATCATCTGATTAGCTGAGATTTGGTCACAGACCTATCATGGCTGAACCAGAGTCTGGTCCATAATTGGAGGTGTGCATTTGCAAGCCAGGAATTACCCTTCTATCAACTTCAAAACCAATGGGGGGAAGCTAATTCCTCCCAAAGAAGCTGAGTACTATTGAGAAAAGGGATGATGCTGGGAAATTCCTAGTGTAGGCAAGGTGGACTTTGTCACATTGCTTAGAGAGGAAGGAGAAGGAGGACGGAGAAGGAGGACCAAAAAGGGGCCGTTTAGTTTGAAGGTGTATTAGAAGGTCATTATTGTTGGTGATAAATGGGGCAACAATGAAGTGCCCTCTAAAAACACACACAAAATGAAATAAGATGGCCACGTGAGAATTAAACTATAACATGAACACTTCAGGTTTGATCCATCAGAGATGGTCAAAGCTACGTAAAGAAGAAAGAGTGCCTTTCAGGCCAGTAAGACAGGACTGAAACTTGATTGAAGGAATTACCTTATCTAAGGAAAGAATGTGTCATTTCAGAAGGGATTTTGACCAGCAAAGAGAAGCAGAGAGACACAAGCCAGAGGGGAGAGTGCTCTGATTAGATGGTATAAACATCCATTTCTCACAGGCAGATGCATCCTTATCCTGGAAGCAGACATGCTGGTGTCATTAAACATTCCAGTCACCAGAGTTGACTGCAAGACAGCCAGTTCTTGGCTGATCAAGGTACCTCCTGATAAACTGGCTTCACATGGCTTTTCTACAGGGAGAGAATATACAACAGAAAGAGAGTGTCCAACTGTTCTATTTCTTTTTTAACACATACCCTGGTTTAGATATCCAAATCAGTACAAGTTGTCATCCCAAATATAATTAACTGAAAGACTGCTAAAGCCAACTTTATGGGTAATTTTTGAGAAATGAATCTCAATAAAGAGATGGTTAGATGAAGCCAGACTGCAGGGGATTAGAGCATGAAAGTGTCTTAATAATAACACTCCTCTATATTTGTGTGGTGTCTTGTAGTTTTCAGAGCACTTTCCCTTATATTATCTCATTTCACTATTTTGTGAGGGAAGCAAAGATTGCAAAACCTACTTGAAAGTAAGGATGCTAGTATTTAGAGATGAAATGATTCACAGGTGAGAACTGGCAGAGAGAGAACTATTTCTCCTACCAGTCCAGTGTTTTCCCATTGGTCTACGCTTTCTATCATTTCTTTTTTTTTTTTTTGTGGTACGCAGGCCTCTCACTGTTGTGGCCTCTCCTATTGTGGAGCACAGGCTCCAGACGCTCAGGCTCAGCAGCCATGGCTCACGGGCCCAGCAGCTCCGCGGCATGTGGGATCCTCCCGGACCAGGGCACGAACCCGTGTCCCCCGCATCGGCAGGTGGACTCTCAACCAGTGCGCCACCAGGGAAGCCCCTATCATTTCTTCAGCATTGTGCTACTCACCATGGACTTGGAAAAGGTAAGTGAGACGCTGTCTGGCTTTCAAAGAACAGGCAGTGCTGCAAAGCTACACACTTACATAATGTATTTTGTATTTAAGCTTTAAGAGGTATCAATTCAGTCATTCATTAATCCAATCTAAGCATTAGAACTATGGTGAACAATAGGCAACTATGATCTTTGCTCCCATCAACCTTTCAAATCTGGAAGATATTGGTTGTCTACTTTCTGTTTGCTTCAAGGCCCAGGGACTTGGAACTCAAAATTATTGAATGTCTATGATGTGACAAGCACGATCCTGGAAACCTTATAAGTATTATTTTACAAAATCCTCTCAACTACATTATAAGGGAACTTTTCTTAAAGATTTTTGAGGAGATTCCCAGATCATTTATAATTTACTTTCCAGATGTCTCTTTCTCTGGTTAAAATCTAAACTCCATGAGGGCAACAGCTAGCTCTCTTGCTCCCTGCTGTAGTGTCAGAACCTAGCATAGAGGGTTCTTCAAGCATAGAATATTTCTTGAACTGAATAGAAAGAACTTGTCCTTTATTTATTTTTTTTCCTGACATTAAAATTTTATATTATAGACATTTCAAACATATACTCAAGTAAGGAGAATAGAACAAAAAAGTCATCTATATCCAGTTTCAAAGACTGCTAACTCATGGCCAATTTTATTTCACCTCTACCCACATCCCTCCCACCTCATGACCTTTCCTATTAGATTATTTTAAACCCAGTCTCAGACATCATATTATTTCATGCATAAATACCTCAAAACATTGAAAGAACCTGTCCTTTAGAGATAAAAGGTTAAGTAGTGCTCTCAGTTTCTAGAGATTGTAAGTGGTGGATCAAAGATTCAGACAATGGTCCAAATAAAGCCAGAGTCTCTGTTTACCTGTTGATCTGGATCTCGTTGTCTTTCTGTGCACTGAATTGATAGTATTTTTCTTTTCAAACTAATCTCAGAGTCTTATAACCATGAATTTCTCTTCCTTTCATGCTGTTTATCTTTTTCCATTAAAACAACCCAAACCAAGCTTTAAACAAAGATCAAAACAGTAATTAAAAAAATTTAAAAACAGATAGAAACTCAAGATACATATATATATTTATAGATATGCATGCATGTATATGTGTGTGTGTATAAAACTAACATTTATAAAATACATACAACTATAAGGAAGAAAATAGATTTAATTCTACCACACACTCCATATATATTTTACACACATAGCAAAATTGCTATCAGCTCCATCATTTCCTAACTGTTTTCATTTTTATCCTTTTCTCTTTCTGATCTTTTCTTATCTTCATCTTTTGGCTTTGAAGGAAGGGTCTCAGCTGCTTACTCACCAACTCACTCACAGCCCTGGAACAATGTGTCTACAGCATTCTGGTTTTTGGTTCATGCAACTCCAGAGTTCTTCTGCTTTCCTTTTTCCCAGCAAGGAAACATTTTCCAGGAAGAAGGAGAAAAAAGATCTTTCCATGTTTCTCTCTCACTGATTCTCTTCTTTAAGAACTCTTTCTTTCTTCCTGTAAAGTTTCTCAAATGGACTCTACACTTAGGAAACACAAAATATACCTCAAAATTTCCTCACATTTAGAAAGAGGTACTTTCTCAAATTGAGGAAGAAGAATTTTCCCTTTCATTCAGATTTCTAGCAGAGGACTAGAGCAGATTCCACATCTTTTCTTGAGCAGTTTTTGTAAAATTAAATTTTTTATATAATTCAGGAGATTACTTACCTACTTAATATCTGGATCCTCAGAAGGTTGCTCTAAAAATATTTTGAAAAAATTTCTATGCTCTGCCACCATGGGAAGTTTAAAGTGATAATGTCACTTATAAGAGAATGATTAATTGAACAGTAACTAGAAAGAAAATAGCTCCTCTCCCACTCTCCTCCTGAACAAATCATGTGAAGGTTTTATCAGAACAAATCTCATCCTTGACTTCCCTGTCCAGGTCTAATTCCCTTATTACAAACTGTTTTAGCAACGTCTACTTCTCAGTTATCTCATCTATCATAGTTGCAACTGTCCATCTATTCATTTAATCTACAACGCTTACTGAACATTCTGCTCTGTGTCAGGCATTGTTTTAGGCACAGAAGTTATCACAGGAAACAGTATAGACAAGGTCCCTGCTCTCACAGTTTTCTCTTGCTGGGGGAGACAGACAACAGAAACCTAAATGGAATAATTTTAGGCAGTGATAAGAGCTATAAAGAAAACAGGGTAATGTGATAGAAAAAGAATGTGGTGGAAGTCTATCTCAGATATGATGTGTTTTAGCTAGCTATTGCTGCATAACAAATGACCTCCATGTTTCTTGGCTTAAAATGATGACAATTTAAATTTTGTGCAATTCTTTTGGTTGACTGTGTTCAGCTGGGTGGTTTTTCTATTCCATATTCTGTGATGAGGTCATTCATGTGGCTGCATTCAGTTGGGGGCTCAGTTGGCCCTGTCATGTCCATCATGGCCTCTCACCTTCCCTGGTCTCTCTCCATGTGGGCTCCTTCATGCAGTAGTCTAGCCCAATGTTCTTCACACCTTTGTAGCTAGATTCCAGGGGGAAAGAGTGGAAGCTGCTCTTGGCCTTTTAAAGTTTGGGCCCAAAACTGGCACAGTGTCACTTACACCACATTCTATTAGTCAAAGCAAGTCACATTGCCATCCAGATTCAAGGGGAGGAACGTAAAATGCCACCTCCTGATGAAGGAAGCAGCAAAGAATTGGGACTGTCTCTAATTCATCAGAAGGTAAATGATTATTTGATTAGTGATTCTTTCCACTAGACTTTAAGCTCTGAGAATGCAGGGATAATATCTACTGTTGCTCACTATTGTTATATTAATGTCTATAATGGGTACCAAAATGAATGATAATGTCAGTAAATGTCAGGAAAGGATGAGGAAAGAAAATACTTGATTTACATATTACCTCCTCCCCATCTTGTAATTTTAAAAGGTGCTGTTAATAGATCATAGAATTCTTTCTCCTTATATTGATAAACCTTTAATATCCTACCTGACACAGTGATCCAGGTAGTCTTTATTAATCACAGTTGTTATGCATTATATCACCATCGACAGGAACCCTAGAGAAGGCTTTAGGGAGGTAGTATGAGCTGGGCTTGGAAAGATATGTAAGAACTGGAAAAGCAGGAAAAAGGGACCACATTCTTCACTGGTTTATATTGTTCCTTTAGATGAATTAGAACAAGGTGTCACCTCTTGGTAGATGAATAAAAAAGAAACTAAAAAGCAAACAAAAATACAATGTTCCCCTTCTGGGTGGATGCATTCACTTGAGTTTGTGAGCAGACAGTAACTTGTGCATGAAGAAAAAGGAGCCCTGTTCTCCAGGCAGATATATTCCTTGTCCAGGGAACATGGCTTGATCTAATGCTTTGGTGGATTACACAAACTTCCCAGGAGTACATTGAGAGTGTATTTGGATATGAGCAATCACAGGGCGACATAAATGAAGGTTATGCTTGAGTTCTTCCTTTTCAACTCTAGAGCTCCTCTTTCTTATAAGCAATGGTCTTTCAGGTTGAAGATTCATACCTACAATTCTTTATTTTAGGACCAGTTGAGTACCCTGCCATCAGCTAGGTTTACAATGATGACTAGCCAACATCCAACAATGATTATGTTTCCTCCATATCAAAACCACCAAGTGCAAAATGAAAGTGCCAATCAACCAGATGTTTTGTCTACATCATGCCAAACTATTATTTAGAAAAATCAACATCCCTCATCCCTTTTAATTGTCTTGCCAGAGTGTAGAGGAAGCCCTAATCAATGGAAGGGCCAGAAATCCAGTTGTCTTTTGAAGCCAAGGAGATAAAATTAGCCTCTTGATAGATGCTTTCACTTTTCAGCCAGATGTTAGGGCATTATAACCATGATACTATATAAAATATGTGAATTTGCATCAGGATGCCTGAAAGTCTCTAGTATCTCTGAGTGCTAATATGTTAGACAAACCTTTGTAATACAAATATTCCGAAATTTGTACTTTCTTTGTGCCTTGAATTCTATAATACACCCATTACGTCTGGGAAGAATTTTAACCTGATATTCAAGATCCTCAATCTAACTATCACATCCCTATTGTCTCCCTGCTGCCTTATGTCTTACATATTATAGACCAGGGTTTCTCGACCTTGGCACTACTGACACTGCAGGCCAGATAATTCTTTGTCGTGGGGGTTGTCCCGTGCACTGTAGGATGCAGATCAGCATCCCTGGCCTCTATCCCTTTCCTTTCATGTCACACTCTATCCTAATGCATGTGGTTCTTCCTCCTTCAAAACGTTTTTGTTGGGAAATGGGGTGGATCATGTGTCAGTGTGGTTTTTTCCTTTTGCCAAGAGCCAGGAAGGAGATAGGAGGAGAGGAGGGGCCAAACAGGTAAGGGACAGGAAAAAGAGTGTGGACTCTACCTTTATTACACAGCAGAAACGAACACAACATTGTAAGGCAATTATACTCCAATAAAGATGTTAAAAAAAAAAAAGAGTGTGGACTCTAGGTGTTAATCATTTTGATCCCATCGTGTTCATGGGACGAAGACTGCTTGCTCTTTGTCCTTTTACACTTAATGAAATAGTGTAACATACATGCCAGACCATATACCAAGCTGGAGTCTCTCATTTGGTTCTCTTCAAAATACTAGGAGATAAGGACCATAATATCCATTTATAGAGAAGGAAACAGGCCCAGGGGGTGTAGTCATTCGCCACAGATAACCCAGATGACAAAGGAAGAGCCATGATTCAATGCAAGGCAGTCTGTGCCCAAGAGCCCCTTCTTAACACTCTGTTGAAGTTTATATGCTTTAAAAGATATTATCCTTGGGCTTCCCTGGTGACGCAGTGGTTGAGAGTCCGCCTGCCGATGCAGGGGACATGGGTTCGTGCCCCGGTCCAGGAAGATCCCACATGCCGCGGAGCGGCTGGGCTCGTGAGCCATGGCCACTGAGCCTGCGCGTCCGGAGCCTGTGCTCCGCAACGGGAGAGGCCACAAGAGTAAGAGGCCCGCATATCGCAAAAAAAAAAAAAAAAAATGATATTATCCTTGAGACAGTTTGCTTTGGTTTCATCTTCCTGTTACTGAGAGATGGATCACCTGGGAGAGAAAGCCAACTGAATTCCCATCTTCCTTGTGTATAGAAATTCCAGGGCTTTCATTTGCCTTTAATGACTTTCTCAGGTCTTTCTCTTGAGAGTGAGACCTTCCAGGCTTGAGCTCAGCCCAAACATGAAAGTTTTGGGAAAGAGTTAGGAAAGTCTGTTCAGCTGTTTTTGTAGCTGGTAAGGGGGTGGGGAGGGATACGATAGAAAGTACCTTTCCTCCCATTCCCAAAATAACTTAGTGTTTGGACTTTCAAATTAGCATGTGGTCAGACGTTTATGAGAAAGTCCAGAATTAGTTGAAAAAGATTTGAATTCAAGACTCCTCCTGTCCCCTTACTGAGCACAGCCATGAGCATGAACTACACGGCTTATCACGTGGTTGGTGAACTTGTGAGAGAAGGGCTGAGGATGTCCTGCATGGAAAGCTCACCAGTCGTAAGCCGTGGCAGCTTTGGGGTAATCATTCGGGCCTCTCCCCTTCATTCCTCCTTTGGCCTTCTCCCCAACAGGGTCTTCCCCAGATTTGCAATTCTTTCTATACAGCTCCCTTAACAATGCTGAATTTATACAAAGACCCAACCTGGGGTTTGTTCATTCATCCATTCAGATCTAGTGCTAGGTGTAGTGCTTGGAATTTTATTCATGTTATTTCATTTATTCACCCCAACAATCCTATGTTGTGGATATCATCATCACCAGTTCACGTAAAAGAACCCAGGTTATGGTCAGAATAAATAAACTGCCCTTGGATGTTTGTGTTGTAAATGTAAAACTGAGATTCAACCCAGAGGTTTGTCGGTTTGCAAAGCCCATGCTTTTAACCACTGTAAATCATTGCTTGCTGGTAATAAAGTAGAGCAAGGAGACCTTGGTTATTATGCTACAGAAGGAAAGGTTGGAGGCTATGGAGCCTGGCCAAAGGAGCTGCCGGGTCGTTGATTAAATTGATATGGAAAAGGGATAAATGAGGCTGTGGGTCCCTGAATGGTGGAAGCTCCATGAGGAGAGATTTAAGTTCAAACTACAGAAGAAATTTCTAAGAGTTGGAACTCTCTGACAATTGAATGCACTCCTCCAGAGACAAAGGAATGCACCACAATTTGAGGAGTGCAAGCATGTGGGCTGTATTATCACTTGGCAGGACTGCCATATTATAATATAAGAAATTCAGGCAGCTGACGACTGACCAGGTAAATGGGATGAACTTGGCCCCTCGGGTTGTGATTCTGTGACATCCTGGCCTTAATACCATGAGTTTATATGACCTGGAATAAATTTCTTCACTTGTTTGGACCTCAGATTCTCCATTTGTGAAGGTTATTTCTAGCTCTGATGTTCTCAGACTGTGTAGCTCTCAGGGCCAAAACTGTATCTAGGGATGTAATTACAAGTACGGTTCTATTTCTATTTTAGCCTGACAGAGGTTAACATAATGTTGAAATCTTGGGTTTCATGATCAGGTTGGCTGGCTCAATCCCGAAAACTTGAGCTTGGGGTCAAGGTCTTCTCCTGCTAACTTTCTTTCTCTAACATTTCTTTCTCAGATAATCTAAAGTTTGTTTTATTTAACTCCCTGGATCACTGAGGAAGAACTTTCTCCAAATATTCCTGAACTCCTGATTTAAAGACTGCTCGATCCTCCCAGAATTAGCATTCCATTAGAAGGTAGGAGGGGTCAGATCAGGAGAGGCTGGTAGCCAGAGAGGGGACTCTGGCAAGGCTGGGGATCAGGGAAGAGGCAAGAAGAGGGGTTGGCATTGGCATTGGTGACATTCTAGAAAGGTCATTGAGCAATTTACAAGCAAACCTTCTGAAGGGTTATTGCAAGGTTCACCTGTGTTGAATAAATGTGATATGCTCAAAATAGTGTGCTGGGCACATAGTAAGGAGTGTAAAAACATTGTCTATTGTTTTATTTTTATTATTATCATTATTATTACAAGTATTATACTCTGAATCTAGTAAAGTAATTGCACATAGTAGGTATTCAATAAATATTTGTTGAATGAACAGAAAAATGAATGAATAGCCCCTCTGAAAAATAGTTGTTTAACAACGAATGAAAGGCAAAGTGGTGGCTTTGGTAATGGTCAAAGTTTTTCAGAGTAAATGGGAGAGCCCTGTAAACGCTGACATCCTGGTAATATTACATCATTATTGCGAACTGGCAGTCCAGATTTTTCACTGCAATTCTTTTTATGACAAAACTCTTGGAAATTAGAGGGGCTGTGGAAAATGTGATTATGGGATAAGTATTTATCATTAGTATGGCCTTTGCCAATTTCTGAGCCTGAATGAGTTTTTGCTTGAGCCAAACAGTTAAAAATTGTTCTATTTCTGAAGTTTCCCAAGTGAACAGAATGCTTCTAGAATTAGAAAAGAAGTGTTGCCTATTTATTCCTTAGATTTACTGCTAAATATACGCACAGATTAGCGTTCACTGGGCCACACTGTCTGCTTTTATGCTGAAGAGGATGTAGATCCAGGTCTTCTCTGAGTGTATCTGCAGGGATCACCATGCCCTATCCTGAGTCGTTGTTCAACGGACCCAGGGCCTCTTCCACTGCAGCGCAGGTAGAGAGTGCATGGGGGAGAAGCAGGCAAGCTAGAGAATTACTAACTTCAGAAAGTCTCACTTCAGGAAGTCTGCAAGCTGCACGCAAATATCCCCGGGTCCTCTTAGTGAAGACCGCATATGTCCCAGCTGAAACAGGGCTTAGATCAGTACAATCTACCAGCCCTGCCAAGCTCATGACCTGGAGACTATAGAGTAGGGGTCCCCAAGCCCTCTTAAGAACTGGGCCACACTGCAGGAGGTGAGCGGTGGGTGGGAGAGAGAGCGAAGCACCCCCTGCCGGTCCCCTTCGCTCGCATTACGGCCTGAACCATCCCGCCTTCCCCCGCCCCACCAGTGGAAAAATTGTCTTCCACGAAACCGGGCCCTGGTGCCAAAGAGGTTGGGGACCGCTGCGATAGAGGACTACCAGGCAGTTAAGGCCAGCAAATCCCACAGCAAGAGTGTGGGTTTACATAAAGAAAATCATGCTCTCACCCTAATGCTTTCCATATTGAGATCACCACAAATGGGCTCTGGTTTTAGTCTGACAGGCCTGAAACTGGACTTGTCCAGGGTACCCAGGACCAAATATGTAGTTAGTGCTCAGTAAATATTAGGAATTAATATTCTTATTCTCTCTCACTTGGTAGCCCTGTTGCCAAGATTTGCGAGTTCTCTCGCTGTAGCTGCCCAAGTACTGCAGTTCCCGAGTTTCTTTCATGTGCATCGTTCCCGTGCTCAAGGCAAGAAGCAAAGGCACTGTGAACATTTGGAAAGGAAAGGTAAGCAAGTTTGCTAACTGTTATTTCCCGCAATAGCATTCATTCTCTTGGCCTAGATAGGGAGGAATGTTCGAGGTATACACACATACATGCAAAGGAGCTTCTCTTACATGAATTGGAAGAAACACGTCTTTGGCTTCTGAGATGCCTGCCTAGAATGGGGAGGTTAATACAGGTTCATGACACATACATACAATGTCTAAGGCTTATTTGAAATACATCTTTTTCATTTTACCCTAAGAACACATAAGGTGTCCCTTCTTAAAGGAGGGTCTTCGATGAGCTACCCATGGCCAGACAGCATGGTTATAGTGGCACGCACTCGGGCTCAGTATTATAGTAAGTCCTCTTCATACAATGGCATATCAAATCCTCACAAGAACCCTGCAAACTATGTGTCATGATTCCCACTGTACAGAGGAGGAAACGGAGGCTCTGAGAGGTTAAACGATTTGCTTAGTTTCTGCAGCTAATAAATTGCAGAGTCATGATGTGAATCCGAATTCTGCCTCTACTTCCCATGCTCCTAATAGCAAAAGGAGAGAGAGAGATGGAGAGCAAAGGAGGAAACAGGAGAGAAAGAGCTTTGCTAAGGCAAGGGGGAGGGGAAACCAGGGCAGGAGAAAACAGACACTTGAAGGGTAGGCAAAAATGTACCTCAGAGCAGAGCGAACCCACTAGATTTTCTGCTCTTTATAATTTAATCTGTAGTCGAATCGTGGAAAATGTTAGTGGTTGACTCAGTGGGATTGCCAGCAAAGCATACATTTTGAAAGTTGAGCGGAGTGCCTGCATTTAGAGTCGGGCAAAGATCAAAGCAAGAAAAGACATTCAGGAAACACATTTCCTTAACTCCTGCAGGAGGAAACTTTTCACAACTGGAAAATGCAAGCCATTACTGCCAATCCCAAAGCATGGAGGCTCTCCCTCATTAATCATAGCTGTCAGGTTCTGCTCTGTAAACAGCAAGCTATTGACACACAAAATGTCTTCTGTTTTTCGTGGAAAGGCAAAAATGAGACATGGTGAAATGTACAAGCCATACGAGTAAACACTGTGAGAGTCAAAATAGGATGCTCTGTGCCCTTATCGAGTACGAGGCAATGACAAATTCTGAAGTCATTTGAAAGCCTCAAAAGAAAAGTTATGTATTTAGATATAGCTTATCCATCTTAAAACTCCTGTGAAGAAAAATGCAGAATAAATAGAGATGCAGTGGTGATGCCTGAGATCATTAGTAAAGGGGAGATGTCTAAACTTTAGTGAGATCACAGTTATCTTTGTGTAATAGGCAATCGTGTGGTTTGAATGCAAATCTCCACCTTTACAGGTCTGTCCATTCCAGCCTAAAAAGTAGGGTAGACAGGGCTTGGGCTGGTGGGCCAGAGTTGGAGCTTTGAGTGGGAGGGGTCAGCTGGGGTCCATATATTGCCTGAGGTAGTCATTCATACATATCCAGCCACCTTTTGGTAGGGGAAGGTGGTCAAGAACCTGAGGGAGCCAATGCTAGAGTCACATCCAAAAGGGGAGGAAGAGAAGTGGAACCAAGAGTTGGGAAATTGGATCAATGCAGAAGAAGGTTGGGAATAATGACACGCACTCTTCTGTGGCAAAAGCAATAATGAGACATATTGGTAGAGGATCAAGACCAGTTCCTGCTGTCTTTCCCATTAGCACCTTAGCCCAAGCCTTCCTCATCTCTCATCAGCATGACCTTGTAGCCACCTATCCAAGTGGCTTTCCTGCTTCCACTCTTGCTGCCCCACATATAATCTCCTCCCAACATGGTCTCTTTAGTGTAAATCAGATCATACTACTCCTCACCTTAGACCTCCAAGTGCATTGAAATTTGAATAATATCCAAAAGGAAATTAGATCATTGAAATTTGAATAATACCCAAATATTATCCAATATTACATATATTATATTAATTAATATCTAAATAGATGCTCTCCTTAGACTTCAAGTGCATTGAAATTAGAATTATATCCAAATTTCTTATGATAACCATCTAGTTCCTATACTACCTAGTCTCAGTTCTCCTCTCTGACCCCAAGCTCTTTCTTTCTCTGATTTACTCTGCTATCATAAGACATGTTATGATAGAAAGTGATAGTACATGTGAAAGTGATTGGAAAAATGTCATATTTAGAGAGAAACCAGTTGTTCTTAGGCAAAGAATCACAGAGTGACACAGGTATAAGGAGATACTTGGCCCAATAAAATCAAGCAGAGAAAAAAGTTCTCTGAGAGAAATTGGGTTTAACTTTTTTCGGTTAAGGTAATCATATAAAGAAAATGTTCATTTCACAGACCACATGTCATAGATCCTGGAATAGGCAGAGAGTTAAGAAATCATGTGTCCAGTCTCCTGCTTCCAGAAAGGAAAAGCATCATTAGTGGTTATGAGGGCAATAGAGAAGTCAGATTGCCTGCTTTTGAATCTTGACTCCACTCGTGTTTAGCTGCGAGACCTTAACCTCTTTGTGTCTCAGTGTCATTATACAAAAAGTTCAGAAACTACAACATCTACCTGAAATATGACCCCGTGAGGATTTTATAAGGTAATGTATGGAAAACACTTTGAGCTGTGCCTGTTCAGTAAATATTAGCTATTATTGTCTTCATTTTGCAAGCAAAGTGACTGAATTTCAGAACATTGAAGGGACTTCTTCAAAGTTGCATAGCTAACATGTGTTGGGCCAAGATCTGAATCCAGAGCTTCCACCTCCTGAAGCATGGTGGATAGATTTAAGCATTTTTAAAAGATTTATGCAATTGAGCATGTTTAACCTTAAACTTCACATTGGCTACAAAACAATGCATGATTATAATATCATTTTTTCTAAAAAAAAATACAATACATAGATATGTGTGTAAAGCACTACAAGAATGCACACCGAAATGCAAATAGTGAGTGTATGGCAGGGAGAGTTTGAGAATATGAACGATTTTGTTTTCTTTATGTTCTGTTGGTTGCCACGTTATTAGAATTCAGCAGGTATGGCTTATATAACTAGAAAAAAAGTTATTTAAAAAGCAAAACAACAACAATAATAACAGCAACAATGAAACTCCTTTGTCCCTTGAATATGTGGTTATACAAAATCCTTATTTTATTTACACTGTTTTACATTGTCCAGACAATTCTAGTTTAGACTCTTGCTGGACCTTGTACATACAAATCCACAGTGTGCCAAGCTCACATCAGTTTATAGGTGTCAGTTTCCTCACATGCCTGAACACAGTTGTCCCTCTGTATCTGAAGTTGATTGGTTCCAGGACCCCCGTGGATATCCAAATTCAGGGATGCTCAAGTCCCTTATAAAAAGTGGCTTAGGGCTTCCCTGGTGGCGCAGTGGTTGGGAGTCTGCCTGCCGGTGCAGGGGACGCGGGTT
Source organism: Orcinus orca (assembly GCF_937001465.1). Lineage (NCBI taxonomy): Eukaryota > Metazoa > Chordata > Mammalia > Artiodactyla > Delphinidae > Orcinus > Orcinus orca. The sequence continues at coordinate 30,858,101 of NC_064566.1, forward strand.
CGTGCCCCGGTCTGGGAGGATCCCACGTGCCACGGGGCGGCTGGGCCCGTGAGCCATGGCCGCTGAGCCTGTGCGTCCGGAGCCTGTGCTCCGCAGCAGGAGAGGCCGCGGCAGTGAGAGGTCCGCGTACCGCAAAAAAAAAAAAAAAAAAAAAGTGGCTTAGTATTTGCATATAATATACTCACATCCTCCCATATACTTTAAATCATCTCTATATTACTAATACCTGATACAACATAAATGCTATGTAAATAGTTGCCAGTGCACTATTTTTGCTTTTTGTTTTGCTTCTTGGGACTTTCTGGAATATTTTTTCTTTCAAATATTTTCTATCCGAGGTTGGTTGAATCCAGGGATGCGGAACCCGCAGATACAGAGAGCCGACTATACTATTTCTATCCTAGTTACCTCATATTGTGGCACTTAAAAAATGTCTGATAGGGCTTCCCTGGTGGCGCAGTGGTTGAGAGTCCGCCTGCCGATGCAGGGGACACGGGTTCGTGCCCCGGTCCGGGGAAGATCCCACGTGCCGCGGAGTGGCTGGGCCCGTGAGCCATGGCCGCTGAGCCTGCGCGTCCGGAGCCTGTGCTCCGCAACGGGAGAGGCCGCAACAGTGAGAGGCCCGCATACCGCAAAAAAAAGTCTGATAAATAACATATCCTTGGGGATTCTGATTCTGGAAATAGTATTCCTAAGGACCACCCTGATTCCAAAATTACTAAGATGATTTGCAGAATCTCATTCTCTATACTGGTGAATGATTGTTATGTATTTCTGTATTCTATTTCTAACCAAGATTTTTATGTCTCCAGTTGTTTTTCCTTTTATATTAAAACATTTATAAACCACATTTACCATTCATATTTCACACCCTAGTATTATTTCTTTATTAAGAAGATTTTAATAATCATACTCTGAAAAATGTCCCAAGGAAATTTGACCATACCCTTTAGGGAGATTTCATATCTTTAGTAGCTTTCATGGATGCTTTTATTACTTGTTAAATAGTTTATAATTGAAGTTTCAAGGCTTCTCTAAGAAAGTTTTGTGTCTGTTTCCTTAGCAGAATTTTAAGTGAGAGTTTAAAAGACAATGAATGTATATAAACTGTGGAACAGCCTCTCCGTGCTGCCATTCATAACACACCCACACCTGCCAGCTTCTCTGAGTGTGGCTTTGGTTTTTGCAGAGGCTAACGTGGCCTGGTGTCTTTTATCGGCAGACTATAGATGGACAGATATCTATGGAATTCTTCAAAGTAGGTATATAGCAGTTTTCACATGGTCAGATTGAGAGTGTGAGGATACTGCACAATGCATTACATGGAGAAAGTATCAGTGAGGAATTCTGTTACCAGTGGAGCCACTCAGCTTCTGACTGACAGCTCTCAGGCATCTGAACTGCTGTAGGCTGTAGGCTGCCTGGCCTAGAAGGGACAATGTTTGGAGTGGACAGCTGGCAGCTCCACTGGACCCTTACCCTCCACATTCTTCTTTTATTTGATCATATATCCCACTAGATAATCATCAGCTTAAAAAGTGAGAGAATAGTGAAGCAAATAAGACATCACTGTTTTAACCTTGGGAAAATTACCTAGGCTTTCTGGGCCTCAGTTATAAAAATAATGATAATAATAAATACAGTAAAGCAACAACTAACATTTATTGAGGATTCACTCTGTGTCAGGTACTATTCTAAGCCCTTGGCATATGTTAATTCCTTTTATATAATCCTTTCCTCACACAGTTTGTTGTTAGAATTAAGGGAAATACCCTGGCAAAGTTCTTAGCACAGGCTCTAACCAATAATGCTGAGTTGAGTTCTCAAAAAAGTTGGATATTTTGTTGTTGTTGTTAACAATAATAACAATGACAATAATAATAATAATAATAAATGTCTCCTACTCCAAATAAAAAAAAGCCCTAAGAGGTTTTTTAAAACTTTCAGTTAGTTGGTGTCCCAACACTTTGTAATAGCTCAGAATTACCCACAACCTAACCTAGTGCCTGACACATATTGAGTGATCAACAAATATTTATTAAAGAAAGACTATCCTACATTGAATGTTCTTGTAAGTAGATTTCTCAGGGAAGAAAGTATATAGTTTTCTTCAGATTCTTAAAATATTTCATGGTCTAAAAAATAAAGAACCACTACTTAAAAAAAAGAATTTGTCACTGTGTGAGTAATAAAGTCTTAGTAAGAATAATAAGGAAGCAGAGAGGAAAGATCTGTGTGGGGCTGGCTCCCCGTCATAAGAGGATTTGGAAACTCCTTGTGATACTAGCCTCTGGGTTGATAGTCCAGGATGGCTTGCTTTCCCCACCTGGGAATTCCAATTTGCCCTCTGGGGCCATTTACATAAGACTCTGTGAGATTACTGGCATTACATCTAGCCTTGAATGGATGATTCAATGTCAGATAATTTCATTCTGGTTTTGTAGGAATCATAGAATGTCAGCACTGGGAAGAACCTCAGACATTATCTATTTTTGGGTTTCCAAATTTGTAGCAGATGTGTCACCACTCGCCTTCCTGCACGCATGGAAGATATCTCTAATTGGGTACAGCAATCTTTACATCTGTGTCATTTAAATCCTTTTTGATGTACTACTGTATGTAGTCATTCCCAACTGATTGAAATTAGCATCAAGAGGAAATCAGTTTTCCATTGTATCATGAGTCTAATATCCTCTTATTACAACTGGGAAAATTAAGGAGATGACATTTAATACGTCTGTGGATTAGATGTGATTGCTGTGAAGTGAGTGATATGAAAGTTTTGAGATAGGAAAGGTTGTGACTACAAACTACAATCATTTAGGTACCAAATATCATCTCCTTTGCCTCTGCTGTTACTTTTTTCCTCATCTTTCACGGAATAAAGATAGAAACCCTCTTAAAAGATCTTTACCTTTTTCCCACACACCAGTCTTCTCCCCATACACTAGAGGCGGCTAAAAGAAATGACAAATGATTATTTGAAGTATTATTCCATATTTTGTTCCTTTTTATTTTAAACAATGAAAGAGTTATGCAAAGCCTCAGGCCTCAAGCCACTCCCTCTCATCTCTCAGCATCTTTGAAAAGAGCAGTGTGGGAAAGTCCCATACTTAAATCTAGGAGACTTGGTGCTGTTAGAACTAACTGAGGATCAGTCACTTTCTGGGCCTCAGTTTCCCCTATTGTCATAGGAGGATATTGAACACTTCAGAGGGATAGAAAACTGGATTCCTCATGCATGGGAGAGAAAAAATTGCGCCCTGTTGGAGAATAGATTATGAACACTTATTTCCCAGTGTGTGTGTGTGTGTGTGTGTGTGTGTGTGTGTGTGTGTGTGTGTGTGCGCATATGTATGAAAGGAAAGCATATTTAAGGGAAGGGTGAGGATTGGCTGGGAAAAGGTATGAAATAAAGTGCATTTCCATTTTAAAAATCATTAATGATATAACGTAGACCTGTCTTCAAAGTTATTAAACATCACTGTGATTCTTACAGCTTAGAATGGAGCCTTCCCTCTGCATTCTGAGGGCATATAAGCTCTGAGCCTTGCCATAAACTTTTCCAATTAATTCTAGGGGAAAACCAGAGAAAATTGGAGTTTTTAGGCAGACCAGCAGAGATCATGTTTTGGCACAGCCTAGATTTTATTTTTTCCTTTTGATGATGGTAAGGGTGGCCAGGGAAGGGAGGATTGCCAAATACGTAGCAGTCCCTCTGTCTTCTTTATTATATACTCTAAGTAAACTGGCTTCAATCCCAGCCTTCTCTTCCCTTTTGCACTGGCTCTTCTTTGCAGTATGAAAGTTATGAATATAAATTAGAAAATAAGCAGGTATTATATGAGAACATATTTATTGGCTGAATAATAAAACTTAGTTAAGGAGTTATGAGAATTAAAATTCCCTCTACTTGAAGTACAAATTTTCAATAAGCAAACAGAAGCAAAACCCTTAAATGAGAAAGAATACACTGGTAATCTAAATCACAGGCATTTGGGGGGGTGTCAAGGCAATCTACCTACTTCTTTGTAGTGGACTGCAGTGCTGATGACACAGACACACAATGAGAGACACAGCAAATCAGCATATCACAGGAGTGCATAATCACCACAAACCTTAGACTTCTTGAATGTGACCCCTTTAACTTACACATACCCACAGGACATCTCCCTGCAAAAGGTGATTTGCATATAGTTTCTAGCCAATGCTTAAGAAAAAACAAACCAAAAAACCCAAATCCAAAACCAAAAAGAAAACAACTAAAGACCATGGTTAATAAATAAGAAGGAAAAGGAGAAGAAACCGGCAACTTCCATCCTCTGCCAGGCATGCTGAGAAGCACCTCTGACCTCATCTGAAAAACAGGCGACTTTGACAGCTTTCTGAGCCCAGGAGAGAAGGCTGAAGGCAGAAAGGAGCTGTGCACATGCTCCCTGGGTATGTTCACATAATCTTCAGGATGAGGAAGATTAAACAGTCCCTACTGCGTAAACTGTGTCCTTTCAGAGGTGGCTGAAACAGGTGTCTCTGCAGAGATATAAAGCCCTTCTAGGAAAGGCAGGAGACATGGTTTTAAATTCTTCTTTCCAGGTGACAAATCAATAGCAATCACATAAATAGTGTACAAAACTAAAACCACTCAACTCTCACTTCTTTCTTGTTAAGATCACATCAGATCACTCTCCAAGTGCAAATCTGGTTATAGAAAGTAATAAGTATATGGGAAAAAGACCCGTCTCTGTCCCCCACCTTCCACCACGGGTCTGATGTGATTCCCTCTCCCTGGAAGTTTGCCCTTCCACCTACACTTTAAGATAATCGTTTTTCAGCCGACCTAGCCGGGTCCCGTGGCTCCTGATGGTGAGGGCCAGCAGCTCGTATTTGTCCCTGAGCCCCACGGAGATGTCGAGCGTTTCCTTCAGCAGGGACCTGGTGTGGACCAGCATCCCCAAGAAGTCCTCGTTGAGCCTGCTCTCTTGCCGGCTGTCCTGTTCCTGGCCCTGCTTGAACTTGCTTTCCAGCTCAGTGAGAGACTTGTCCGAGTTGGAGTAGGCATCCCCGATCTGGTGGGACTCCCGCCGCAGATACTTGCCGTAGCTCTGCTCCCCGTCTAGGTCGTAGGAGATGCTCTTACTGATGCCCTCCAGCACGCGTCCCGCGTCCTCCACCTGGCGGCCCAGCACGGTGAATTCCTCCCGCAGGGTGAGGCTCAGCAGACTGCTGGCTGGGCTCCCCTCCCCTTGAGAGCAGCGCCGTTGGTCACTCACCCTGAAGAGCAGCTGGCACTTCTCGGGGTCATCGTTCTCCTCGTAATCCCCGTCGGGCACAAAGTAGTGGTGCAGAGATCCATTGGACATCTCTGGATAGAGAGGGCCATCGAAATAGCCCTGACACAGGTGGCACAGAAAACCCATCCAGAGGAACTTCATGAACACCATCCTGGATATTCAGGATGACCGGGGACCCCTGGAGAAGACTTTTCGCCCAGGCGCGAGGAAGGGGGTCCCCTAGGGAGTCAGCGCCTCCCTGAGACGGCGTCAGCCTCAGTCCCAGTAGCCTCGCTGCACCCTGGCACCCCCTCCCCAACTGGCTTCATGTGGCTGCGGCACCAGAGCCTGGGTAGCAGCCGCCGCGCCCGCAGCCCAGGATGCACCCTCGCTCTGAGCTCCTGCGCTCGCTCGGGTGGCTGGAACTCAGCCGGCTCCTTCCCGGCGGGATCCCGGCACGGATGGGGAACCCCTGCTGCAGCTCTCTGGCTGGACCCTGGCTGGCTCCGTTGCCCTACTCTGGCTGAGTTACCCCTCGCTCCTTGGGAAATGGAGCCTGTAGCTGGAGAGAAAGGTTCTTGCCCTCTGATACTATTTCAACTCCTGGACTGGGTGGGAATGCGGAGCTTTTCCTTTGGCTAATGATATCCTGAGGATCTCTTTGCTCTCAAATTACAGCTGGTTTCGTCACTTGGAAGCCAGGGAACAAGTTTGGAAAGAAACCTCTCACCAGGTCTGTGCTATTAAAGGTACAGGGTCTCTTTTTGAGGATTGGTAAGGAGACCCCGGAAAATAGAATTTAGCTTGAAGGAGAAAATGGGAAGAGGATAAATAGAATTCCCATAACAGACAGACTGTTTTGCTATTAACGAATCGGGAGGAAGGGTAATTACCCTGGAGAAATGCCATTTCACTATTTAAAATTGTTTCCAAAACAATAAAATAAATGTCAGTTAGATTGCATTCTGTAGGTATGTCTATTTTTAGCATTAAAAAGTTTATGGCTTTAAAGGAAAATTTGAAGTGTATGAAATTGCAGTTTTGTTTGGAAATGGTTAATTCAAGTTACAATAACTTTAATACTTTGGTATAAATAGGAATATAGAAAACTGATTAACGTATGGTTGCGAGTATGTATAGGAACAAAAGCTGATAAATGGAATTTTGCCAGTTTAATAAGTCAATGGGCAACTGAGATAATTGTTTAATTTCATGAAAGCCCATCCTTGCTAAGCTCCTCCATTGCATCTTTAACCTAACACCTTTACAGCTATTGCCTCTTTTGGGACACTTAAAAGTTTTTGAAGAATATGGGACTGGCACTGTTATCTCCAGTTTTCTGGGTGGAGAACCCAAGGGATAGAAAGTTAAACAAATTATTTGTTATCACAAAGATTGCAGTTCAGCCAGCCAGTACTCATTAAGTCACTGTGTCTTTTAATTTAATTTAGAAAAAAAGTATTTTTTTCACCAGGCCGTCTTAGTTTTTGATTTATGAATTGCTTAGCATATTGCCATCCTTCAGGCCATCTCATTTGTTCATCAAATGTTTATTGAGCATTTACCATTCGCCAGAGTCTATTTTGTTCACAGAAAGAGCAGCGAACAAAAATAGAGAGAAATCCTTGCCTTCCTGGAGCTCACATTCTGGGACATGGAAAGAAATTTAATATAAATAAATAAGAGAAATTGTATGTCGAATAGGGGAGTGGAGGAGAAGACAGGGAAGGAGTGGGAAAACAGAGGCAGCGTCCCTATTTCTATAGTTATTTCCTCTTTCTGCCTTGAAATGTACCTGAAACACTTATGTGATTTGCCTGTGTTTATGCTTATCTCCCTCTCAGAATGATAAGGCACTGGTGTCATTTAGCGCCACAGTGCCATACTTGCTGCCATCACTTTCAATGACATAAACAACCCTGGCTAGACAGTGAGAAGTCCAGTTAAGTAATTGGATATTTGTTGATGTGATGCCACATGCATAGATTTTGAGGAGCGTGTTGACCACACATTTTAATTTTTATCCAGAGACTTGGCATCATGAAAACGTAGGTCACATGAGTTTTCTTAGGGTTTATGCTAACTAAAGACTATGACATTTTCACTGTGTTTCAGCAGAAAACTCCAACTTTCTCCATTTAAGAGACAGGACTCTTGGACTCAAGAACCATATTGCTTCATTCCTTTTCCCCTGGCACCTTGACAAATGACAACAGATGGATTCAAATTGGCCAGTCAGCCAAGAAAAGCAAGCAGAATTTACTCTGATTCACTCTACTTCTTGCACAATCCCTTCTCTGACTTGCTAACCAATTCAACTAAACAAGCCTATTTTAAGCACTTACTACTACTTGCCCCCTACTATGTGCAGGGCACAGTGTTAAGTTAGCTACAGATACAAATGTGTGCAATAAAAAGTTACAGCCTCCAAAGAGCTTGTTCTTTGGTTGAAGAGTCAGACGTGTATATACACACACAGTATTTGCTTTTTCCTGCAGTTACCTCCTTTAAAAGACAAACTGCATGTCACGAAGCTGGAAGGAATCATTCTGGTGCAAGTAACTGAAGGTCCAATTTAATCAGACTAAAGGCAAAGGAAATTCCTTGACTTACAGAAAGTCTAATATTAGATTGTTTTCAACCCAAACCTGTCCAGAATCTAGTTTTTCTCTTACCATTTTTTCATTCTACTTCTTCAGTTTATATTCATTCTTGGGCAGTCTCTTTCATTTGTGGTTCCAAGATGGCTACCAGTGTCTTCTGGGGTTACAGACTTCTTTGTTCATGTTAGCAGGAACGGCAGGTTAGATTTCCTGGTAGCTCAAATACAGGTCCTTCAGATCAGCCTCAGTGGCCACAGTTGGACTGATTTAGAAGATGAATCCGTCCTTGAACCAGGCTGATCATAGTCAGAAGTTTGGGATAGCCACTGGGCTTAAGACAATAAACCCAGTTCTGCAGCCGAATGCAAGTTACCATGCAAACTATATAGTTGGGAAACAGGAACCTGCTTAACAAGGGGACAGCGTGAGAGTAGATTCTGGGGAAGTAACTGCAAATATTCCCCCTTCCCCATGCTTTTGTCTTCAGTACCCACTTCTGAAAGACATTGGCACCCTATTGCAGTGCTGTGCTGGTAAGCATTCAACAGTAGGCTTGAGGGGAGGAAAGAACCCCCTTTCTAGCATTTGCTGATTTCCATGGGGTAAATACTCTCACCATGGCTGATGCCATTGAGTGCAGAGTTAGAATGACATGGGCAACGACACATCATTATATAGCATTCCTATCATACAGATACATTAGACACAGATGACCACTAAAGCATAGAATATAGTAAAATGTAGTAAAATAATTAAGAACTGATGAGCTTTACTTATGCATTCCCTTTAATTTAGTATAATTTATTTAATTGTAAGTTTAGATAACTTAATTTTTAATAATGGTGATCAATGTTTAACAACTGACTTGCAAAATTCCTGAAAACCTAACAACTGGCTCTCATGAGCCAGTGCCAGCCAGCTCCAGCCCGCTGTAGCCTTTTGCATTAAACGCTTCATTTTGTTCACTTTTTATAAACATTTGTTCATACATTCTTCGTATATGCCCAATTCCATCTTGGGCTGTTCTACCAGGATCAGAGTTAAGGTGGGCTTCTGAGGATTGGTCTAAAACAAATGGAGCCAGAGGAAACATCTAAACACAGACAAGCCACATAGAGGACTTTGAAGAGTAAAATCAAGAAGCACTATCTGCTGAAAGGGACAGCAGTTGAGTTTAGGGCTGAAGATTAGAGACAAAGTTAAGGGACAGGAACTAGGTGAATTCAAGAATAAAGGAGGAACTCAGGGTCAGGGGCCAGAGTCATATAGATGTCATGTAGATGAACACCGTTGCCCAGTACCAGCTTCTTATATGCAATCCTTGCTATGCAGTACCAGCAGGTTTGGCTAGCTTAAAACTTGCTTATCCCTTATCCTTTTCAGTGCACTTTAAAATCTTGCTCCTTTGGTCCAGTTACCACTTCAGAGAAGGAAGGAGGAATTCAGGTTGGCACCCTGAGCCTAAAGACCTGTAAGATTTCTTAAGCTCTGTGACTTACCCCTGACAGGTTTTTTGTGATCCTCTGACTGTTTCTGATTATGGTAATGGTAGAACTTTTATAGAAAAGGGCCTTGTATGCATTAAGTATAAGAAAGGTTGGGGAGATTAGGTTCCACTGTATAGTCTTTTAGACTATATTTGGTTTCTAACCCGAAAGGAGCCTCTGGGAAGTGGAGGCTCCCAAAATCCCCCCAAAACTGTCAGGCTGAATTCACCCCTGGACCATGTCGAAGAAGATAAATGAACAAAGGGAATTAGCCTGGGCCAGAATAGGGGTCCTGGGGTGGGAGAAGAGGGGAAAAATAAAGGGGGGAAGATGAGGACACAATATTTAGCACTTTGGGGATTATGTGATCAATTAACCTGTCAGTAGCTTTTATTGAGCAGCCATTGTTTACAAAGGGTGGGAAGGAGAGAGGAATAGAAATGGATGAGAAAAAAAGAAAACAGAGAAGTAGGGAATGAGGAAGGTAGCAAGGAAAGAAGGAAGAAAAGACAGAAGGAAGAAAATAAGGAAGAGAGTGGAATGCATTTTGATTTTCTAGTCAACTATTTGTCACATTAACTCAGTGAAATGGTCATTATTATTTACTTTAAGAACATTGGTTAGGGGCAGAGGAGAGTTAATTAACAAGAACAGTCACACAAAGTTCCCATCAAAATTAGGCAATAGGGCTTCCCTGGTGGGGCAGTGGCTAAGAATCCGCCTGTCAGTGCAGGGGACACGGGTTTGAGCCCTGGTCCGGGAAGATCCCACATGCTGTGGAGAAACTAAGCCCGTGCACCACAACTACTGAGCCTGCACTCTAGAGCCCACGTGCCACAACTACTGAAGCCCACATGCCTAGAGCCCAGGCTCCGCAACAAGAGAAGCCACCGCAATGAGAAGCCTGTGCACCACAATGAAGAGTAGCCCCCACTTGCCGCAACTAGAGAAAGCCTGCGTGCAGCAACAAAGACCCAATGCGGCCAAAAATAAATAATAAAATAAAATAAATAAATTTATTAAAAAATAGGCAACAAACTCACCTATGAAATCATAATTAGAATGGTTACAAGGAAATAAGTATAATGTGTGAAGAGAGTGATTAGTTCTCCCATCTTTCTCTATTAGTCAGAATAGGCATGATATGCTGTGGTAACAAGCATCACTAAATGTCAGCACCAAATTCAAGTCTTCTGCAGCTCAAGGTGACTCAGTAACTCTCCTCTATGTGGCAACTCTACCTGACCATTTACAACATGAGACCTCCCTGGTTAACGTGGCAGAGGAAGAGGGCTCCAGAGAGACACGTGCTGCACTTAAATGCATTGGCTCAGAAGTGACACGTGCCACTTTGCACACTGCCTATTGGCCAGTGACATGACCCTGCCTTGGTGCAAAGGGAAGGGGAGTCTAATTCTTTCATGTGCCCAGAAGGAGAGGAAAACCAGATGTGGAAGAACACTAGGTATCTCTACCACACTTTCCAGAAAAAAAAGCTGTTAGAAATATTGTAGAACTGCCAAACAGGAAATGAGGATGTAGGTTGTGAAATAGATTCTACAATAATGCAAATATTTCTTATTTGCAGCTAGGTTAGAAAATACTCTCAAAGAAAAGACTATAAGCACTTCTTCTATTGTCACTACCAGATTCAAGGAATCTGTGATCCTATCCACCCATTTCACCCATCAACACAGTCTATGCTAATCATAGAGGAAAGGGCTAGGGAGAGTCAGAGAGGTGGAGTAGGAGAGTCTGAAGGTAGGGAGGGAGGTCAAGAGTATGAGGAGGGTTTCCAGGAAGGTACAGGGGGAAAGCATGGTATCAGGTAGAGGACCACCCTTAGCTGAAGGGGATTCTGAGGACACAGGTACAAGAAATAATGCATATGGTGGTGGGGAAGGGAGGGGATGGAGGGGGGCAGTTAAATTCTCAGGGAGGAGACGCATCACTGAAAATAAGAGCTAGGGGGTCCAGAGGAGAGAAGGAGAGTGCTACTAAGAGGCTTGAGCCAGGGATCAAATAGTGTCTGTCTGTGCAGCACCATGCCATGTAAGCTAAGCACAGTATAAGGATTCAGAGTCATTTGGGAGGGATTTTATCCACCATTGTAGATGCCTCAATGGCGTCCCACTGCACTTTGACTGAAATTCAGCTTCCTTAGTTAGCCTACCAGGTCTTGCTCTGTCTGATCCCAGCTTCTCAATTTCCACCTTCTGCAATGCCCCACTTTGTTCACTATGCTTAAGCCATATGGGATTCTTGTTCAAATTTGTTCTCATCTGAAAGTCTTTACTCATTCTGTTTTCCCTGCCTAGAACCCTCTTACCCAACTCCTGTCCTGGTTCATGCATACTCTCTCATGTGTTAACTGTAATGCCATTTCCTCTAAAAGTCTCTCCTTGATTTCCAGATTTTACTTAGTTCTCTTGAGCATTCCCTATCATACCACCCTGTTCTTTTCCTCATGGCATTTTCCACTATTTATAATTGTACTTTATGTATTTATTTGTTCTAGGTTTGTCAGTCCAGCTCAACTTACAGCATATGAAGATAGGAGTTATGTTCACTTCTCTCTCCCCAGTGCCTGGCACAGTGCCTGAATCATAGGAGGTGCTTAATGAGTTTTCGTCAGCAAACCCTAGGTTAAGTTGATCACTTCCTATTTAGTGTTTGACAAAGTGTTTTTGTAGTATTTCAGAGGTACTTTTTCTTTGTTTTTTTGTAGTGTGTATTGCATTGCATTGAGTTTCTGTTAAACTGGTCTATCTCCCCTACTTAACTGTGAGTTCCCAAGTGTAAGGATGTGTTTTACTTACCTTTATTTTCTCTGTGATTAGCACAGAGCCAAGTGTATAGCAAGGACCAAATACTTGTTAGTTGTTATGATAGCTAAACTGTAGAATTCAAGGAATTCTATTATTTAATGATGGTCAGATAATCCATCTTATTTGAGCACATGTTTTATCCAGCCAACAGTCAGCCAGTGATGTCTCACACTTAATCTGGATGATCCTGGCAGGAGAGAAGGAAAGAGCCCTATGCATTCCAATATTCAGAACATTCTGAAGGGAGTATCACTCAGAAGGGTGACTTTTGACCCACTCTAAGTAAACTATGCAGCAGTCTGTACATGTGATCCTAGTGTTCTGGTCTATAAGCTTCAGAAGCATCAGACCACCCTGCAGGGTAGTTTGTTATTTGCCTGGTAAAGATTTTCTCTTTTCTGCTGTTGAAAGCACATGCCTGGGTTGTGATTGAACCGGGTTGGAGAAGAATCTGGCCTTGTTTATTTCCCCTCTTTAAGCAATGTTTTTATTTTTCCTTATTTTAATTCTCAGGTCCGGTAGAATCGGGGGAGATGAGAAAAGGTAGAGACAGAGTATGAGAGAGTAAATTTATTGGTCTCACTTCAATTCTTCAGGCACTTTGTTCAGCAGCCCACATGGGGAAATAGGAGGAGTAGATGCAGGTCTACACTCTGTGGAGGTTGTGGGAAGCATGGATGCAAAGAGTCCGCAAATTGAAGTGTACAGTGAGGATCACAAGGGGGTCCCACAAAGACTGTGATGATTTTAGGGAGTTGAATCTCACATCTGATTGGGAACAGGACAAGTGTCATGGAATTTTTAAGCCAAGAGCCACTGACTGAGGTTACCGACGAACAAAGGGGCTGAGTCATTCCCCTTATTTAAGGCGTTCTGTTGTTTCTGGTCTCAATAAAACTTACAAAGGAGCCCATGAAATGGCCAAAGAGGTGCCCCTCAGAAATCAGCCTGGGCAGGAAATGGAGGGTTGTGGCAGGGTTAGTATTCACATTGTTCTTTCTTTTCTTTGTTAGAAAAGAGGAATATCTTCCACACTTGCGTTTCTTTGTTCTTGGCTGCCTTTTCTTTTTCAAGATCTTGAGGACTTTTAAAATGTCCTGCAGTGAACAAGTCCTTGATTATGCTTTAAATCCAAATTCAAATCTAATTTTTAATTCTAAAGAAATGCAGTTGGAAGAGGATGATAGAGGCTATTTTGAAGGTGAGTCAAAAACGGGCTTGTCATGATTGCCTTTAGGAGAAGAAGTCTGATTAGACTTCACAAAGCTTATTTCCAGACTCTAGCTCCAGGCTGGACATGATTTACTCCACAACTTGTTTTGCAGCTTTGTTTATGCCACCTAATGACCCACGCTTTGTTTCTCATTTTTTTCACCTACTCCTCATTGGGCCCTTATCGCTAATGACCCCAAATGTCAAACAGATGGAGGGAGAAGAGCCAGCCCATCTAGATGTTTGTCATATAACAAGTCACTTAAATATGCCTGTTAGGTATTGAATCTTAATTTAGGGCATGTGCTTGTTTGAAACTGGGATGCTCTTCAATCTGACCATGTTCAGAGTAGGTGCTCAGCAAATATTTGTTGATAGAAGTATTAAACAAATGATCATGAGATAAGTGAGCCTACCAATTTAATAATGACCATATGTTTTGAACTATGGCTGTAAGAGGACTCAATGGTATAGATTTGAGACACGATTCATTAGGGTGGTTAAGACTCTTCAACAGAATTTACATAACATGTAGCTAAAGATGATTTAGACTGGGCAAACATTCTCATTTACTGATGAACTTTTTCTGCAAAATTTTGTTTACAACAAACAACTCTTGATTTGTTGGGAGTGAGTCTGAGTCACAGCTTATCTTATCTTTAGCATGCTATTGCAGCTCTGTAATGATCAGCAAATAAAACAATGTAAGGAGCTATAAAAGGAAAGTGTGATATATTTGGTTACATAAAAAAGTGTACGTAAAAATTATTATATAGTTGATAAGGAGCTAATATCCAAAACATATAAAGAACGCATACAACTCAATAGCAAAAAAGTAAACAACCTGATTAAAAAATGGGCAGATCTAAATAGACATTGTTCTAAAGAAGACATATAAAATGGTCAACAGGTACATGAAAAGATACTCTACATCCTTAATCATCAGAAAAATGCAAATCAAAACCATAATGAGATATCATCTCACACCTGTTAGAATGGCTATCATCAAGAAGACTAGAAATAACAAGTGTTGGGCAAGGATATGGAGAAAGGAGAAAACTTGTGGGCTGTTGGTAGGAATGTAAATTGGTATAGCCACTGTGGAAAACAGTATGGAGATTCCTCAAAAAATTAAAAATAGGACTCCCATATGATCCAGCAATTCCACTTCTGGGTATTTACCCAAAGAAAGCAAAAACACTAACTTGAAAAGATATATGCACCCACATATTCATTGCAGCAGTATTTACAACAGCCAAGATATGGAGACTAAGAGTCCATCAATGGATAAATGAATAAAGAAATTGTGATATGCACATGCAATGGAATATTATTCAGCCACAAAAAGAATGAAATTTTGCCACTTACAGCAACATGGATGGACCTCGAGGGCATTATACTAAGTGAAATAAGTCAGAGAAAAATATGCTCTCTCTTATATGTGGAATCTAAAAAAATTTTGTTTTAATTTAAACAACTAAGCTCATATAATAGATTGGTGGTTGCCAGAGGCAGAGGATGGTGGGTGGAAGAAATGAACGAACTGCTGTTGTTGTTTTTAGTTTAAATAAATTGAATTAAAATTTATTATAGTTGTAATTAAATAAATTGGGACAATATTTACAACACATTTTGATAAGAAATGCTTAATATTCTTCGTGTGTATTGTGTTCATAGAACTCAGTAAGAAAAACACTGTCACACAAGAAGATAAATGAGCAAGTGACATGAATAGGCAGTTTTCAGTAGAGAAAATTATAGACCTGTTTAACATATAAAGTATGCAAACTTGCAAGTAATGAAAAGCCAAAAATTAAAATAACAATGAAATAATGTTTGTCTTAATACCTTAGTATAAAATAATTATAGTTCTTAATGCTTTAATGTCACAGAAAAACAAGTATACTCACATACTGAAAGTGAGATATTAACGGGTTTGACTTTTCTGTAAAGCAATATGGTTATTTTTATCAGGAGATTCAAAGGTTTTCATATCCTTGGACCTAGTAATTTTGTTCTTAGAATATATATCAGCAACATAAACAGAAATGCACAGAGAGATTTATGAGCAAAGATGTTCATCACTGCATTGTGTCCAAGAATAGGCACCTAGAAACAAGCAAGACATCCAAAAGAGAAAAAGTTAAATACATGGTACACCGTACGTTGGAACTATTTTGCCTTTTCTGAAAAGTAAATTTAAAGATTTTTTAATAAAATGGGAAACAATCATGATACCATAATCTATTTATATATTTATATAGAGTATGGTATCATGATTGTTTCCCATTTTATCAAAATGTTTAATAAAGAAAACAACAACAAAAGGAACAACACAAAGTCAAGATGGTGATATGACGAAAGGTGGCATGTTTATTTCTATGGAGGGATTGTAGGCAATGCTATGTTCTTCTTTAATTTGGTGTGCTTTCTTCACATTTTCTACAGTAGGAGATAGTATGAATTTTGGGAAGAAAAAGAGAAACAAAGAAAGGAAAATAGAATATAGAGGTAGAAAAACTTGAGCTGCATTCTGAAAGCACTTGCCTTCTGTAGCTCCTGACTTCTCATTCTTTAGGCAGAAGGCTTCCCTGACATCCTCATCCTGGGTCTGCAGCCTGCAGACTCTCCCATGCATTTGACTCCTAAACCACTTGGCTCTGGAGCCAGATACCCAAGCCCTGTGGATTCGGGAGCCTCTGGTAGATTCATTCCACTGTCAAAATAAAACACAGCATGTTCCATTACTGTAGACTTTGAGGTTAAATTCCTAAATTTTCATGGATTGGAATTTTTGTTGGGCTGGAGGGCAAGGTGAGGGATGATGCAATTCCTATGTGTTGTAGAGTATTATTTTGTGATAAAGCCTCTCTACGCTAGGCTAGATGAAGAGCTTCTAACCACAAATCTTAAAGTCCAGTAATTAGAGTCAAGATAAATAATCCAAGAACTGGATTTTCTTTTCTTTCTCACTTTCTGGTCTTTTGCATATTTATTAAGACTGCTGCTTTCCAGATTTTTCCTCACACCATTACCTAAATGGAAGGGATTTCTGTTAGGTAGCTTCATAGCCTAATTTGTATCCTGTAATGTACACGAGAAAATGTTAAAATCCATAACGTTATATACCATATATTTTTTCTCTTTCATTTCTTTTGATATAAATGAAGGTTTTTTTCAGGAATGTTTAAGCCAAGTTTGAAGATGTGTAGCTGTCTAGAAAATGTGGTGTTGTAAAGAAAATGGGGGAAAAGTTATAATTTCTCATTTTCAAATATGAAAAATAAAGAGAACATGTTTTAATGAAATTTAACAGCAAAATTTGTCCTGGTTTTAACACTAATTATGGAAAATACCCTTTGAAGCTTTTTATTTTTCAATGTTGTGAAATAAAAAAAGAAAGTTTGGATTTTAAGAAAGTTTAAAAATAAAGTGTGTACTGCCAGGGAGGTCTGTCAAGTATCCAAGTAACATGATGTTTAGAAAGACTCTTAACAGTATAAAAAGATAGAGCATCCTTTTTCCTTTCCCCTAAGTAGACTAGTGTCTGGTACAAACTGACAGCAAATTATAATTTATGAATAGTGGAAAGACTTGTGACTTATAATAACCCTGTTGTGACAGCACAGTAATATAATAGGGCTGATGATGTTTAATACAGAGAGAGCACAAAATAAAAACGTTCTCAGGTCTTCCCTGGTGGGGCAGTGGTTGGGAATCTGCCTACTAATGCAGGGGACATGGGTTCGAGCCCCGGTCTGGGAGGATCCCACATGCTGCGGAGCAGCTGAGCCTGTGCACCACAACTACTGAGCCTGCACTCTAGAGCCCGTGCTCTGCACTCTAGAGCCCGTGCTCAGGAGAGGCGACCGCAATGAGAGGCCCGCGCACCACAATGAAGAGTGGCCCCTCTCGCCACAGCTGGAGGAAGCCCGAGCGCAGCAACAAAGACCCAACTCAGCCAATAAATAAATAAATAAATAAAAATGTTCTCATTGTT